>NC_142872.1:94507500-95132500 GCF_051225735.1 Oryctolagus cuniculus | reverse complement strand
ACCAGGAGGCTATTGAGAGGCTACCTACAATTTGCACACATAACACCCATATTTCCAGTATCAGTGATTCATTTCCTGAGTCTAGGTGCTAAACATTAAGAACTGGTATCTCAAAAGGGGCACTATCCAAAAATGACTCAACAATGGAAACAGTAACATGTGACTTTATTTACCTGTCAGCTCCATAATAAGGATTTGTTTGTTGGATACTTGGTAATTCATGATACTGGATCCTCATAAACAGGACAGTACAGATTTTGGCTTATCAGGAAAGCAATCAAAAGTCTAGGGTAAGGATTTGCTTTTAATGAATTTTTTTATTTTAATGGCATATATATATATATATATCACATATGTGTGTGTATGTATGTATATATATATATGGAGAGAGAGGGAGTGAGAAACACAAACACACACACACACACACACAGAGCAAGAGAAAGAGAGGTCTTCTATCTACTGGTTCATACCCCATATGGCCTCAACAGCTGGAAGTGGTCAAGACCAAGCCAGGAGCCTAAAACTCTATCGATCTTCCACTGTTTTCTCAGGCACATTAGCAGGGAGCTGCATCTGAAGTGGAAGTAAGTATTTATAACCAGTTAGAAAACTCAAATAGTCCAACAGTTTCAGGAAAGTTTATAAGGATGAGAAAGAAAAGAGAAAGGCAAAATGGAGTAGTGGGGTTGTTATTGAAAGGGATCCTGTGTCAAGCAGCAGCCCTAGCCTCAAGAGACATTAAGAAATCCCAAGTCCTGGAGACATCATTGTGGCATAGCAGGCAACACCACCACCTGCCATACTGTCATCCCAAATGAATGCCAGTTTGTGCCCTGGTGGCTCTTCTTCTTCTCTAGCTCCCTGCTAATGGCCTAGGAAAAGCAGCAGGAGATGGTCTACATGTTTGAGCACCTGCCATGCACATCGAAGATCCAGATGAAGTTCCTGGCTCCTGGCTTCAGCATGGGCCAACCTTGGTAAATTGAAGCTATTTGGGGATGGACTGAGCCAGTAGATGGGAGATCACTCTCTCTGTCTCTCCCTCTGTCTTTGTAACTCTTTCAAATAAATAAATAAATAAATACGTATTTTCACTTTTTAAATTTTTATTTATTTATTTAAGAAGCAGAGTTACAGAAAGAGAGACAGAGAAAGGTCCTCCATCTGCTGGTTCACTCTCCAAATGGCCACAATGGCTAGAGCTGGCACAATCTGATACCAGTAGCCAGGAGCTTTCTCCAGGTCTCCCACATGGGTACGGGGCCCAAGCACTCAGTCCATCCACCACTGCTTTCCTAGATCATAGCAGAGAATTGAATCCAAAGAGGAGCAGCCAGGACTTGAACCAACACCCATATGGGATGCTGGTGGCGCAAGGCAGAGACTTTACTTACTACACCACAAAACCAGGCCCTATAAATCTTTTTTAATAAAAAAAAGAAATCCATGTTTTTAAAAACATTATTCAATCATGAAATTTGTTCCTTGGAGTACATTCTGCCTAGTGAGTACAGCATTGACAGAAATTGCTACACCATCCTCAAAGTTCCTACTCAGATAGGACTTCCCCAGAGAGTTCCAACAGGGACTTTGCTGCTCTACTCCTTTTGATGAGAAGAAATCCCACCCTGGGAAAAAAGCATCCTCTTGTCTAATACTGGGCCCATTTTGAGAGAAAATAGTCACCATTTCTTCTGGTGCATACAGTCTTCTAGCACATGGCCTAGAATGCTGAGCATAGAGTACATGTCATCCCATAAATCAGGTATATAATATATATATATATTCCTTTTAATGGGAGCTGAAACGCTCCTCAGAGGGTGGAGTGCACATGCTGCACAGCTGGATTCAGCAACCTAAACTTCTAGAAAGTTTACATTCAATTTTTTTTCTTTGCCTTTGTAGTCAAAAGTGAAGCACAAATTTGGAGTTAGAAGGCCTGGTCTTGCGTTTCAGCTTTGCTACCTACGTAGAGAGTGACTAAGGCAAGTACCACTTGAAGTTTATTTCCTCTTCTTAGAGAGATGTCACATCATGGATTATGTGACACAATCTCTGGGGTCATCAAAAGGAATAGGATTTAGACATTTTATATGAAGTGAGTCTTAAGTGGCAGAATCACTTTGATTATCTTTATAATGGGTCTGTGCCACAGAGCCTCCATTCACTCTGAGGGAGCTAGAGAAGCTATAGAATTCGTAGTCAGCCCAGAGACTAAAGTTGTGGGCCGGGAGATCCTCAAACATGCATCTGTTCATCATTCCTGGCTGCAGTCCACAAGATGCCCATTATCGTAAATCTAACAATGAGTTCAGGTCTCCCAGGGATCACAAAGTAGCTTATTTCTTGCATAAATCAGGTATATAATATATCTGTTTGTGTATTTTTTAAAGAAATAATAGAAAAAGAAACAGAAGGAATGAAAATAGAAGTTGGAAGCAGGGCTGAAAATTACAGTTATTTAATCTCTAAAAACCTGCAAATCTTAAAAGATAACAAAATTGCTTTTTTTTGAATTTCCTAGAGTACCCCCAGAGAGTAGAAGGTTTGCAGGGAATGTTAAATAACTGTATACCTTCCGGTCTCAGTTTCCTCGCATAAATAAGTCCATACCCTCAGTCATGTTAGCTATTTCCTTTAAAGATCTCCCCCAATTCTATCAATGTCTTTACAGCAAGGAAAAAAAAAGCAAGGAGGTGAGGAAGAGGGCCAACTACTGCAATTAAAGCAAAAACATGAATATGAAATCAGACAAAAAACATTGCTGCAAAGGACAAATTAAAAAAAAAGTGGCGGGGAAGAAAGCACTTTCAAAAAAGGTCATGGAAAAAAATTTAAAAGATAAGTTCTTTGTGGTGCAAAACATTTTTGGAGTCCATGCATTCAAGGGATGTTCAAAATGTTCATTGGAAATATGTACTATGAGAATACTGTGTGTGGGTTTCAAATTATTTTTTACACAAAAATAAAAATTATCTTTACATAAAAAATAGATTAAACATTGGGGTGGTCATTAGGCATAGCAGTTAAGATGTTACTTGAGAGGCAGCAGTTGATGGCTAAAGTTCTTGGGTCCCTGCTACCGACATCAAAGACCTGGACTGAGTTCTCAGCTTTTGGCTTCAGCTCCACTCAAGCCCAGTTCTTGCAGGCCGTGAATAAGCTCTTTCCCCTCACCTCCTCTCTCAGGCTTCCAAATCAATATAATAAGTAAGCAATTCTTAAAATGATTAAATAAAAAATGCTAATAATTTTGGCCCCATCTATGTTTTCTTGGGGCCAAGGGAGGATAATGCCAGGGTTAAACTTATTGCGAGCCTAGACCATGGATTATGAGGAAGCACCTCAGAGTGGAAAGGCTAAATCCCCCCTCCTCCCTGATTCTTGCATAAAAAGTGGGTGATTTCCCCTCAGCCCTAAACCTTCTGGGAATTTTCCAGCCAGCTAGTCGGTGGGTATGTTACTCTCCTTATCCATTCCAAAACGCTGTGTGAAAACCCATTTCCAGTCCACTGTAATACCAAGAATACAATTTTTAAAATTCTAAAGGAAAACAAGACACAACAAAATGTAAGGGTTAACACACTGATCTCAGCCTCAAAGGTAACAAGTATGAGACACAGGGGTGTGTTCCTCAAATTCAAATGTCCAGATGCAGTTTAAGCAACGTATGTAGATACCTCAAAGGTTGAGGAAAATGGAATTAAAAGATAAGTTTACTTTGGTGCATATAAAATTTGAAAACTGTACATAGTTTTTTTCATAACACACATTTCTATGAAGTTTGTGAAGACTTCTTATGCAATTCTTCCTCTCCCTGATGGTATGTTAGAACATTTTATCTATCATCAGAATACTACATAGCCTAGCTCCAAAACAGTGACGATGGCACAAGTACTTGGGTCCCTGCCACCCACTGGGAGACCTAGATGGAGTTTCTGGATTCTGGCTTTGGCCTGACCAAGCCCTTGCTATTGTGACATTAGTGTAGTAAACCAGAAGATGGAAGAGGTCTTTCTCTCTCTCTCTCTCTCTCTCTCTCTCACACACACACACTCAACGAAAAAACAAATAAATAAACATTAAAAAGACAAAAAGAAAAGGTACATTTCATACAAATATCTCTCCAGTATGAGTGATTATGGTAGTATTTATAACTTACATGTTGTTGGATTCCCAGAACATGTCTGAGAACTCCCAGGCTTGAGAATAAACATTAAAATGGAAAAAGTGCAGCTTAAAAAGCCTCCTGTGGAATCTCAGCACAAATACTTACTGGGTACATATTTATCAAATTACTTAAATATTTTGAGCCTGGTGGGATTAATATGGGGCTTGGCATGTAGTAGGTGCTAAATATATTTTCCCTGTCTGTATTCACAAATGACGCAGAGTACAAGTTTTATATTCCACCTTGCACCAAAGCTAGCCAAGAACTCATTGACTGTCTCCATTTAGAGGATATTTATTCCTTGATTCCTTTCTCTTCATTTTCTTTCTGGATCTTGTGCCTAAAAATTACATTGCAAGAAAACAGACTGTAAATTTTATCTTCAGGAAGATGGCTGGTCTCACTTCCAGAACTTGGAGGCTCTTCATCCCTTTAATTTATTTGCAGGCACTGTGAAAGATTGTGATTACATAGTTGAGTGCCTCCTCCAAACTCAGAGAAATAGTAGATAAAATATAACAACAAAGGAAATTTAAATATGTAGTAAGTTCAGAAGAAGCAAGGAAAAATCTATTTAAGACAGAAGCATTTGCAAACTTAAAGCTAACACTGAAGAGGAATTTGGATCAAGGTAAAGGTGTTTGAAGAGCCACATTAGGGGGTCTCAAGTGGAACAGAAGAGCTGGAGCAAGTTGTGTAAAACAGAGTAGGAAAAATCAGAGGGTTCCATGAATAAAGCTGGCAGGCTTGGGGGAATGCACCTTCCATGAAACTGGAGCTAGAAATTTCTGCTTCCTGACCAAGGAATTGGATATTTTCAGGGACCACAGAGAGCGGAAAGAGTGAAATGAAAAACCCAAGTCAGTTACACATGCAGGAGTGAGGTGTGAATTTATACTGTAGCCATGAATCGAGAGCCTAAAATAGAGAGACATAGCTGGTTAGAATCAGGGCCCAGAAAGCAAAAGCAAAATCACGCTGGAATGCTTCAACGTTTCAGAGTTACTGGGAGTCCCATCATATTCCAATGGGACCCACCTAGTCCAAAATATAATTAGCCATACAAGGAAAAGTGCCATCATCAGAAAGAAACAACATGTGTAACCAACAGGAAAAGTAGAAACTCATTTAGGAAAAAAAAATGAAGTGATTTCTTTAACACATATGAACTCTGACAAAATATCAGCACATTGAAGCTGTTAAAAATCATAGGTAAATGACTAATATCCAAAGTGCAAGTGTGTGGACTGTGTGTACGACTCTGTGTGTGAGTGTGTGAGTGTGTGTGTGTTTGTGTGTGTGTGTGTGTGTGTGTGTGTGTGTGATTCTGATACTGTCTTGAGCAATATTGGAAAGAGATACATTTTATGCCTGAGGTTGGTTTAATGAAGGCAGACAACTGATCCCGGGATAGTAAACTGGTGTGGGAAACTGCATACAGACAGGACCCCACAAAATTCCCTTGGTTTTATTTAAAAGGAACTGGGAAACATCCACACATCAGCTCAAGAAAGCAGCAAAGGAATCTTGCTATCCACTTGAGACCATGAATGACAAAAAGAACAAAAAAACATCAGCATGAAATTGAAATCTAGCCAGTTCTATGTGTGATTGAGTGGTTCAAACACGTTCAACATGTGTGGTACTAGAACCCTAAGGCCAAATATTAATATAAAATCTGTCTGAGACAAGTGAAACCCAGAGAAACTGACAAAAATAAAATCAAAACTGCTTTATGAGAACACAGTTGTAGCCCAGGGCATACAAGCAAATCCTGCAGAAGATTAGTTTACAACCTAAATTCACAGTCACAGAAGAAAACAGCAGGTCAAATCAGAATGTGCAACAAAGAATCAGTGCCCAAGAACTTATAAGAATAGAATTACACTTATACCATAAGCATGTTTAACATTAGGACAAATGGGAAGGTAGGAGAAGAAGCCATAGTGGTTGTTAGGACATAAACAAAAGTACTTGTATCATGGAGAAGGAGTGGATTTTTCAGACTGATTTTCAGACTTCTCAACTGCCTTCTCTTGTACTTTGTCGTTTTTCTTGTAATTGTTAGTTTTTAAGGGTTTATTTACATAACATTTCTTTTTAGTGAAAGGCAGTCATTTATTGCTGTATTGTATAGCAGATATGTTTTCTTGGCTGGTGTTTTGTATTCTCTTTTTTATGTAGTTTTCTTTTTTATTTATGGTTTCTTTTTAAATTTGGAACTAAACATTGACTTCCCGCTTCCTGTGTTTTAGGTCATCTGTTGAGAGGTCTTCTCTTTCTGTATGCATATATACATGCTCACATGCATAGATAAGTACAGATACATACATATGCCTATGTAGAATACATATCATGCTACCTGTGTATGTGTGCATATATATATATATATATAAAATCTCATAACGTTTGCATGTTTAAATAGTCACTCTATCTGGAATTTATTTTGGTATAAGAATTGACATAAGAATAAACATGGTTTTTGAAATAGCAACTGCAAATTTAAAAATACAATTCTTGTCCACTGATACAGTGTCATGTGTATCAAATAGTAAGTCCCATTATGTCTTTGAATCTATTTCCTGAACTTTCTATTCTGCTCCATTATGTGGTGTATCTGTTCACATGACACTCCTACACTGTGTGATTACTGCAAATTCCCACATGTTTTAATATCTGAGTATTCTTTTTTTTTCCCCTGAGAGGCAGAGAAAAAGAGAAACTCCCAGTTGCTGATTCATGCCCCAAATACCTCAAAGGACTTCAACTGGGCAGAAGCCAGGACCTGGGTACTCAGTCCAGGTCTCCTACATGGTTGGCAGAGATACAACTACTTGAGCTACCACTTGATGCTTCCAAGGGTCTACATTAGAAAGAAGCTGGAGTCAGAAGTCTTAGCCAGTCACAGACTACCCCCGCTTCAACTCCAGCACTCTGCAGGTGAGATGCAGGTGTGGGTGTCCTAATTGTCTTCTTAATCATTAGGTCAAAGGACCACTCCTTTTTAAAGAAGGTGAGCTGGAGGGTGGGGAGAAAGAGATCCTATGTGCTAGTTCATTCCCCAAGTACCCACAATAACCAAATACTGGCCAAAACTGGCCAAATATCCACTCCTCTGTGTCTGTTTTTGTATGTGTGTTTTCTCATGTGACTTTTAGTATCACCTAGAAGGGTTTAAAGTATGTACACATGCACACACACAAACACAGCTTTTTATTTTATTAGTGTTACATTATATTTGTTGATTGGTTTAAATAAAATCTGCTTCTTTGTAATTTTTATTCTTCCTATTCTGAAACAGGTTATGTTTCTCTTGTATTTAATCTTTTTTGAAAGATTGACCTATTTATTTGAAAGGTAAGGTTATTGGGTGGGAGACACGTAGAGACAGAAAGAGTGAGATCTTCCATCCATTGATTCACTCCCCAGATGGCCACAATGGCCAGCTGGGCAAGAAGGAAGCCAGGAGCCAGGAGCATTTGCTGGGTCTCCCAGGAGCTTTTGTTGGTGGCAGGGTTGGGTCCCTGCATCCAGTAAGCTAGATTGGAAGTGGAGAGGCTGGCACTAGAACTGGAACCCATCTGGGATGTCAGCATTCATGAGCTACACTGGCTTCTATTTAATCTTTGACCTAATTTAGTGCATTTAAAGAGATTTGGGAGTTCTAAAAATTATTTATACATTACTTATTTCTGTTTGAGCTTGTATCAAGGTATTTTATATAGAGTTGCTATTAAGAATGATATTTTCCCCTATTATCTGTGTTCCAAGATGCTGTCCGTACACAAGAAAGCTCTTAATTTATGCATTAATTTGGTATTCAGAAACTTTATTGAATTATCTGACTTTAATAATGTTCCTGACTTGCTGTGTTCTAAGTATCATACTGTACAGTATGCAAACAATGATCGTTCTTACTTTCTTCTCCCAAGTTTTCTTTTTTTTCTTTCTTTTCAGCTACTAGATCCAAAACAATGACAAATAATAGTGATGGTAAAGAAATCCTTGTGGTATTCCTTATTATCATGGAATGCCTCCCAATTTCTTTGATTTAAGCTAAAGTACATATTTCATTATATCAAAGAACATATATGCATATAAGGCTTATGTTGAAGTATATTGTTCTATTCCTGTTTTATCTGGAGACTTTTTTTAAAATATAAATTCAAAAATGAAAAAATATCTTTTAAGCCTCTATGGAAATTATGATATTAATAGATATCATAATACTGAGTCATAGTAAAAATATTTTTGTGAATCTCCCTTGGTTAGGTGCTGATCTCTGTTCATATTTCAAATATCCACAAATCTTTCCCATGTGCTACTTTTTTAAAAAACTGAGAATCAACATTATACTTGTTTCATGAAAAGAGCTAGAATTGTACATTTTGTGTTCATGTTCTTTGATAATTTATATAACTTTATTTTCTATATTTTAAAGTTGTGTATTTTTAGTATATGTGCTATAAAAGTCAACACAATTTTATATAATTATTACAAACATTGTGATTCTGATACTTTACAGGAGGTTAGGAGCTACCTTGTCAACAATTTCATCCTGAGAAATTGGTAGTCTTAGATCAGCTTCAACTTGTTGTATTTTGTAGAAGATAACCTACTGTATCATGATTTCCAAATTTGATTTTCTTAGACTTAAGCAAAGTTTTCATCTATCATCCCTTTAATTCTTCTGTATTTATGACTATTTTCCCATTCTCATTTTTTATTTCCGTATCTGCTCCTTTTCTTGTTTAGTTTGGTTAATGAGTTTTTTCTGCTACATATGTAGTTATTTAAAAAGAGTTGACTTTTGTTGTATAAATGTTACCACCAATATGTTTGATTATTCATTGATATCTGCTTTTACTGTTTTAACTGCTTTACTCTCTCGTTTTTTTCATCTCTGTTGAATTTCTTTAATTGTTTACTTGTTCTACTGATTTTTAATGTTCTTATTTAATAATTACTCAATATTTTTCTTCCAGCACAATCTATGATATGTTCACATCTCTGATTTCTTTTCATTATTAGTGTTTTCTGGATATTGTGCAAACTCAATTTTATTTATTTTTTGATGTTTATTTAATAGATAAGATTTGTTGTGTGTTTTTACTAGTATTCAGTTAGTTGAACAAAGAAAATGGTTTCTGTTTTATAAGTATTTGTGATTTACTAAGATTTCCTTTATAATCTAGTATTTTCTCAACATGTGTTTATGTTCCTTGAAAACAAGATACATTCTCTATTTTATGTTATAAAATCATTGCATATATAACTTATGTAACTATGTGGTATATAATATTCATTATACATGTTCCTGAGATCTTCAAAAAAGTTCGCAGAAAGTTTATTATGAAACATTCTGCATGGATTCATTTTATTGCAGCAAAATTATTAGATCTTTGAATTTCATTATCCAGAAGGCTCCTAGTATGTAATTTTTTAAGTCTAGCTTATGTTACTGTTACTCTGTCTTGTTTGTTTGTCATTTGCCTTGTCAAAAATCAATAAATAAAAGTATCTTACTTATTTAAAAATAATTTTTACTTATTTAAGTAGGAGGAAAAAGAGAGAGAGAGTAGAGAAAGTGCACTCTTACATCGTGGTTTGGGACAGGGCCAGGCCATAGCTGGGAGCCAGAGACTCAATCCACGTGTCCCATGTGTGACAATGATCACTTGAGCCATCATTGCTGCCTCCTAGGGTCTTCTTTACCAGGAGCTGTAATTAGGAAACTGAGCCAAATATTGAACCTAGCCACTCAACCAATATCTTTACTGCTAAGCTAAATACTCCCTTCCCTCTCCTGTGTTTAACATATTCAGTCCAATTTTTTCTTTTAATTCATGAGCTTAGATGTTAGGTAATTAGTGCTGAGATATGAATGAAAGATGGTCTTTACAAATTATGCATATTTTATCCAAAAATACTCTTCCTACTTGTCTAACTCAGTATCTGCTCTCTAATTGCTATTGGTTTGATATTGTGGCCCCTATTTTTCTCTCTTCTTCATTTCCTGGATTGTTTTTTCTCAAGTATTAAAATTTTCCACTCCTCTTAGTTACTTTGTTTTAGAGTGTCCCGTATTTGTGCTTTGTGAATTTGTATGACAGCTTTATTACAATTTGGGTGGAGGTTTATTTTCTGCTTTTAGAAACCATAGCAATAACTTCAGTTACCATTGCAACTATAGTTACTGTAATATATTTAATTTTCTATTTACATGAAAAGTGTCAACTGACTCCCCCACTATGAGGAAATAAGAAATGAACATGCTTTACAATCTTCCAGCTCTTCTTCCTTTCGTCTCTTCTCACTACCATCAATATAGTAATTGATTATACTATTTCCTTGGTTCCTTTATTTATTTAGTTTTTATTGCATTACAAAGGCAAACTTTAATTATCTCATTTATCAGTTTTTATATTAATGATTGACTCCTGGTTATAAATTAAGAAATTTGTGTTATTGATATCTAAGCTACAAACTTCTTTATGTTGTATTTATGTTGCATGCCTGTATGTTTCTTTTTGTCTTGTTTCATGGGTAATCTTTAAAAGCTGTTCAAATGGTAGAACAGTCTATACATCACATTCTTAAAATTGGAAATCCAGTAAGATTTTTATGTCTCTCTAAAAACACATATATTTTAAAATGTAAGGTCTTTTCCTCATGGTCAACAGAGAATTAAGGAGGAATGCAGACACAATAGAGGCCTGTACAGTACAGAAAAAAAAAAGTCCCATGGCATCAGAGTAATATAAAACAACTCAACAGTTCTTACAGAATATTGTTAGCACATAAGTTTAAATTGCATCATTTACACTGTATTAGTAGTATTATGTATGTAATGATATTGCAAGAAAATATTATAAAACAAAGATAATATTTGTTAAATGAAGTAGGAATGCTTTGGCATATCCTCAGCTGCATAGTGCCTTGCATAACATATTTCTGTTTGCTCACAAGAAAGAATTAGTTGGACACACATTCTCAGGATAGCTTGACATATAGTCAAGAGGTACAGACTTGTCTAACCATACAAACTTCTCATTTTGAGTTAAGTAGAGCAGGCAGTTTCCAATGGATTTGTCTTTAGACTAAGAACTGCTGCACTTCTCATGTAACCCCAGGAGAAATACATTGAGGTTGCTTGGATTGGAATTAGGGTCACAAGAAGTAGATCTGAGTTTCATTTGCTGTGTCAAGGAAAGTCTACTAGGTAACTGTTGTTATCTCAGGAGAAGTTCAGCTTCACTTGTTTAGGAAGGCACATATGTTCAGTCCTATACTGGACTTTTGTGCGCACTTACTTAATGGAGTCTACTTCCTATTGCTCCACAGTGCACGTAAAGGTTTTAGGCACGTGCTATCTTACAACATCTGTAAGTGTGCCAATCACAATTATATCTTTAAATCACTGTTCCATTATTCCTTCAAACACATAATTATAAATAAGGTTTCTAACTGCCTTTATTATGATGTACGAACTCCATACCCTACTGATTCTAACACTCCTCAAAAAAATATTATACATTTCAGAATTTAGATGGACTCTACACGCTTATAAACATAGACAGACATGGTTGCAATAAGTTGCCCAGCAATTCACAAGCCTAGCCACCTTGCTTGAAAAGTTACAATACTCATAATATTTACCATGTCACTCACGTAAGGTAGCCAGACTCTTTCCTACATGTTTTAAGTGAACTCAGTGCTCCAACTCAGGGATGGTTTTCAATCAATGTGTCCATTGTGTTAGAGTAAATGCAGCTTGGCCTTCAGCCAAAGCTATGCCCAAGACATTAGTCCTGTGTTCCCTGAGTGAATTCAGCCTTTCTTATAGGATTCAGGTATTTAATCACCTCATGTCCGCACAGTATCACTGTGAGCCCTGGGAAGCATTACCACATTGCTGTTTTTATTTTGTCACTCACTCCCCTGACTGGTTTGTTTTTAAAGGTTTAACTGAGCCTTTAGCCTAAAGGTTGTTTCCTTTACATGTGTTGTACAGAAGTAGTAGGAATTTCGCCAAGAGGCAATATAACGAGTGTTGGAAATCGGACAGGTTTTAGGGTCAGATGGACCTGCATTTGAGATCTGGCTCTGTCATTCACTTATTAAGCAGCTTGGAAAAGTTTACCTAACTTCTAAAATAATGTTTTTCATCTACAAGTGTGCATAGTATACTTCAAACTGTGTAATTATTTTAAAAATTAGAAATAAAGTCAAGTGTCTAGTAGATTTATTTTAAAGTAAAAAGCTCTTTTGTGTATAGGTACATATGTATTTAACAGAAAGAGTTCACAGAAAATAATTTCACCTATAACCTCCACTATCTAAAATAATAATAAAAAATTAGAATAAAGAGTTATTACTATAGGAAAATCAGATATTCCTGGATTTCTGAGTTCTCACATTTCAGTTCATAAATTTTGTATGAAAATACTGAATTCCAGATGACTCAACACAATGATGACCATGCTGTAAGGGTTAGAACTGTGCTGGACACCATGAGAAGCTCAAGGCACTTTGGAAGGGCCTGATTTTTGATAGTCATATTAGCCAATTTGTGAGTGGTCCATAAAGGACATTATTAAAAAAAAAAACATGAAAACTACCCAAAATGAACAAGTGTTTCACAGTGTAAAAAGGAAAAAAGTTCATACCTTCTGAAGGTGGGGGTGGACAGAAAGCACTTCAGAGAAGAGATCTTTGAATTAGAGCTAGCAAGATCGGCAAGAAACCTGCAAGTAGAGATGAGCAAAGGGAGTCTAAGAATAAAATATAGAACTTTTGTTGCCAACTTTTGACATCTTATCATACATACACCAGAATTCTGATAAATACTGCATGTCACTTAAACCCCAAAATGTTCCTTAACATCAGAAAATAGAGAACAAAGGCTTACAGAGGTTAAATCACTTGGGTAAGGTAAAACAACTAGGAAGTAAATTCTGTTTCTTGCTGAATTTAGAGTTACACTTGTAATTTCCAGGCTATTTTTCCCTCAGGAAACTATGATGTATCAACAGAAATTAGGTAGCTACTCATTTTCAATTTAAGGTTGGATTTAGATTTTAGGGTCAGATAGAAGATCTTTGATTGAAAAAATAGAATTTGTTTTTAAAAGGCAGAAGGGTTTTACAAAGAACAGTAGAGCGATTTAAAACTTAACCTTAAATACAGACTTGACCATAGTGATTAGCATATGATAGTGATAAAATTAAAATGAAGCAGTTATTTTGGAATATATTGTAGTCTAAACAATGCACAATATATTCTGAACTAGATTCTAGATAATATACTTCATTGAAGAATTGTTGGTTTATCTAAGAAACTGTTTGATATGGGAATTCAGCATTATTTAACAAAATAGGACTAAAGCCAACTTTTGATGTTATACAATTGAGCATTTTTCATTGGTTCATAGACGCAAGACTCTATAAAAACCTTAGAATTTTCCAAACAACAGCATCTTTGTTAACCATGTGCCTCTGGGATCACACCTGAGTTTTTTTGTTTGTTTGTTTGTTTTTTTAAGAGATGAGATGATCCAGGAATGGGATTGAGCACATCAATCATGTGATTAAAGAGTTGAGAGATGAAGTAGTTGAGTTCACTCACATAGTCATGGATGCCATCAATTCTGCTTACATGGTGAAATTCCAATAAAACTCTGGGTGTTTAGCCAGAAAAGATTTCTTATCAATGAACACATTGATGTGATGGGAGGGTGAAGGACGCTGATTCCACAAGCAGATGGCACAGAAGTTCTGTAACTGGAATTCAGACCTTACCTTATGCTTCTCTTTCTTTAGCATAACCCGAGTATATCCTTTGTAATAAAATATATTATTAAGTATAGTCTTTGATGAGTTCTCTAAGTCATTCTGTCAAATCACTAAACTTGTGGGGGTTGTAGGGACCTTCAAATTTGTAGCCAGTTGTAAAGAAATGTGAGTGGCAGATGTTTGAAGACAGACAGTCTTGTTGGAATTCATGCATTTTTACCTGTGGAGTCTGACACTAATTCCAAGTGGTTAGCATCATGACTGTATTATACCATACTAGTTGGTGCCAGAAAACTTGCTCAGAATTTTTTTTTTTCATTTGATATAGACAGACTAATGGAGGCCAGCGCCACGGCTCACTAGGCTAATCCTCCACCTGCAGCACTGGCACCCCGGGTTCTAGTCCCGGTCGGGGCGCCAGATTCTGTCCCAGTTGCTCCTCTTCCAGTCCAGCTCTCTGCTGTGGCCCAGGAGTGCAGTGGAGGATAGCCCAGGTACTTGGGCCCTGCACCCGCATGGGAAACCAGGAGAAGCACCTGACTCCTGGCTTCAGATCAGCGCAGAGCGCCGGCGGCAACGCACCGGCCATAGCAGCCACTTGGGGGGTGAACTAATGGAAAAAGGAAGAGCTTTCTCTCTGTCTCTCTCTCTCTCTCTCACTGTCTAACTCTGCCTGTCAAAAAAAAAAAAAAAAAAAAAAAAGAGTTGGGTATCTGGAATCATCTGTCTTATCATAAAATTTGGTCACATGATTTTTCATTTAATAACATAAGATTATAAATTATTGACTGGATTTACTGGGCATGGTTTATGAGAGGAAGCAATATATTTTGGTTTTGTATCTTGGTTTTGTATCTTGTGCTTGGGAGACATCACTGTCAATTTTATTGTGGGAGTGAAAAGAACTTTCCACCACATGATGATTTTATGTAAGTGTATAAATGACAACAAGTGGATTAACAAGAGACAACTGATTAACACACAAGTGCCTGAGGGCCATACAAATATGACACTCAGAATATCTATTTCATAGGAACAGGGAAGTTGGGGCTATAGGAAATTTCAGAGGAAGAATAAGTGATTTTTAAGAGGGAAGAATTAGCTCAAAGAACAGATAACAGACTGGGACAAAGCTTGCCTAGGTGTGATGTGTTATCAATTCTAGTATTTATTCTAGTGAGTGAAGCTCTACAAGATCCAGTCCTTAGGTAGATAGGGAGACTTCAGAGAAAGCTTACATTTGAGAGGGAAAGGGAGGTAAAAACCAGGCAGGCAAGATCCAGGTAAGTAAAAGAATGTAAGAGACATTGATTCTTCCTTAGGTCAAGGTATTCAGCATGCCAAAACATTATACTTTGGCATATAGTCATCATTTAAAAAATTATTTATTTGAAAGGCACATTGACAGAGAGGTAGAGATAGAAGAAGATATCTTCCATCCACTGGCTAACTTCCCAAGTGGCCTCAATAGTTGGGACAGGGCCAGGTCAAAGCCAGGAGCCTGGACCTCCATCTAGGTTTCCCACTTGGGTGGCAGGGGTCCATGTACTGAGGCCATCTTCCATTACTTTCCTAAGTGCATTATCAGGAAGCAGAAGTGGACCAGTCAGAAGTGGACCAGGCAGGACTCAAAATAGTGTTCTGATATGGGATGCCAGTACCACAGACACTGCTTAACCTGCAGAATGATAGCTTCAGTCCCTGGGGTATAATTTTCTGATCCAGAACACTGTCAACTTCATGCAAGAAGATTTGGACCAGCCTAATTGAGAGGAAGCAAGAGTGCAGAAAGAGGCTGCTGAAATTACCCCAAAGGAGAAGGTAAGACAGTGGCAATTTGTTTAGAGAGGAAAAAGGTACATTAAAGACTTAATTAGAATTCTCTGAACAATTGGCCACAGGAGAGAAAAGAGAAGGCTCAGCTATATCATTTCTGGTTATAATTGTGTAGGGAGTTTGCTGGTAGAACAAGCTTTGGCTTCTATTTCACAAGGGTTGGTGAAACGTTAACAGTTGCTGTCACCTGACAGTTTTTAAATCCAAGGTTTCTGGCATTATCCATAGCTATGTTCCTCTGGCCTTTAAAGCATATCAATAAAAGATGAGACCAACTTTAGTATTTGTCTTTTCTTTGAAACTTGGATTCGTGTAAGCTTTGCACTTGAACAGGAAGCAGACAGGTTACCTTTCTAACATGCTAAGGAAGATCTGAAGAAACTATGTGCATGATCAGAATGCATATTTACAGTGTGCATTTGTGAATAAGTTTTGTGTGATTAAGTTCTAATAAAAGACATATTTTGCCACTTGGGATAAAAAAAGATTATTATAGCATTAATACAAATATTCCTTGGTTTATTATGAGGCTATATCCCAATAAACCCATCTTAAGTTGAAAATATAATAAGTGGAAGATACATTAGCACACCTAACCAACTGAACATTTTAACATATCATCACAGTTCAATGTAACGTTTGTTGCTTATCCTCATGACTCCATAACTGATTGAGACCTGTGCCTGTGCCACTGCCTAGTATCACGAAACAGAATTGTACTGCATTGCACTAGTCCAGAAGAACACTAAATACCAAAATTCCAAGTGCAGTTTCTATCCCATGTGTATCACTTTTGCACCATCATAAAGTTTAAACATCCTAAGTTGAACCACCAAATGTTGAGGACCAGGATGACTTTGAGGGGCAAAGCAAAGCAACAGTAAAATTTATCAGCCTAAAAATAAGTCTGTATTTTTGCACTGAAGCCAATGAAGTTCGTGTATGTGTTTTGCAGATTCCCACACGTGAGATAGGACCTTTCAGGGAGAAGGCACAATGGGGTTCAGGACACACACCTCCAAGAGATGATACCTTAGAGTATTGAATATTTCAAGTGGAAGAAATTTGGGAAGCAGCAATCAGAAAGCAGTTTCTGCCATTCCAGAAAAGCAGGTTATAAGATCCTACTCTGAAATATGACCTTTCTATACGGTGAAGAAAGGAGCACCCCTCACACAAGGACATGCAGGGGAATCTAAGAGACCTCACAAAGTCTCCCCAGTTCACTCATGCCCTTTATCCTATTACTTCCTCTCACAGTTTCCCTCTCTTCATCAAACCTAACATAAAAAGGCCCTGCTTTAATTGTTTCTTTGGGTCTTCATTTCCTGATGAAAGCGCCTATTAAACATATTAAATGCATTTTTATGCACTTTTCTCATTATTATGACTTCTGTCTTGGGAGTCCGAGCTAATGACTCTAAGATGGGTAGAAGGAAAAGATACTGTTTCTCACCTAAAGCTGTGAAATAAAGTCACAAGCAAATATGTATGTATACAAAATTTCAGTGGATGGCACTGTATGAAACCTAACAGGAGAGGTTCTTTGCTAAAGGAATGCTGCTCACTGATGTACGAGAGACACATAACTTGGATTTCCTGAACTAGAGCTGGAAACCTGACTTCAGAGCACTAGGGCACAAACATCCCTTTCGGATTCCAGGTTGCATCTTAGAATGGTGATCCTTTCTTTAATACTACCTGGTCCTGAACTTTCCCACAAGTCTCGTCATGGAGGGGATTTCCAAGCAGTTCTATTTTGAGTATTTATTTCCAACTAACTTCTAGGAAAAGGCCAAGAAATAGAGAAACAATGAATACCCCGAAGACACTTAGAGATGTATGGATTGTGTTGCTGCACATTTCGTATGACAACATAATATATCAGCACAGAGTGAGCTTACTTGGATAAGACTCAGAAAGTTGGGGAAATAACAGTTCTTCTAGCATATGCGCCTTTAACCGACCATGGAGCCTTGTTTTTCACAGCACACAGTAGATTTAAAGTTATGGCCTGAGTGGATATTCCCAGCTGGGCTGATTTCTCACGAGCCACATATATTCACATGCCCTAGACAAGATCATTTCCAGTTTTCAGCACTTGTACTTCTGGGAAGGGAGAGCTAAATTATGTGAGAGCACTCCCAGTGGGGGGACACATAGAGATAGTTGTTCTAGAAGCAATAAAACCGGGGTAATAAAGGGAATTGAAAGGCTAGTTTGAAGCCACAGACACTGCTCTCAATTAATTATTACAGAAGAGCCTTCGCATCGATTCCAGCTGAAATCTTAAGTATATAGCAGATGGACTGGACTCATCAGAGAAAGTCACTATTTCTGGGGCTACTTATAACGGTGAACTCTATAAAAGGCTCTGTTTTTCATGGAAAATGTTGGTTGTCTTTTCAGCAAATGTTATTAAATATATTCTAAACACTAGGAATACAAAAGCTAGTACAGAGACCCTTCCCACTAAGAATTTCCAGTCTTTTCTCAAATATATTATGAGTTTGAGAACACAAACAATGTTAGAGAACATTTGTACTTATAATAATAAATTAATTCTCAACAAGGAAGGCAATAGTATATCTAAAATCAATACAATATTCTTAATAAAGTAAAAGCTTATGCAGTGTTGAATCGAACTGCTAATTTGGGAAGTATGTCCTCCAGATTTTTCAAATTACTATTTGCCTCTAACAAGACTCTCATTTTGATCATTTGACTTCCTCCATAATTTATATGAGATAGTTTATAACATTCAAGTCAATGTAAAAGTGGAAATTGTTAGGTGTTCTTCAATATCTCCACTTCCAACTTGATTCCAATGCAGGAACCATTTCTAACTTCCTATTACCTGTCTTCTCATTTGTAAAATGTATTTAACAAACACATTTACCTAATAGATTTTCATAAGTGTTAAAAAAGTATATAAGTCATCTTCTGTATCCATGGGGTATTGATTCAAGAGCCCTCATGGATACCAGAATCCACAGATGATCTATCAATATACGTTAGCAGTTGTCATTGCTTGCCACGCTCCTTTGACTTTCCTAAAATGAATGATAGCTAAACACCCCATGCTATTTGCTATACCCTTTGATCCCACTCATGGTGGAATCTGCTGTCTGCCTACTGAGTAATAGCCACTACTTCACGTTTCTCACATGAGGAGCTCATACAGTAAGCAGAGCCAACACACACACACACACACACACATACACACAAATTTAATCTTCTTTTCTTCTTGTTCATTACCAAGACAATGGGAGAAAGAGACTGAGATAAGTGGGTCGGTCCTGAGTGCTGGAATTTTCACTCGAGTGGATAGTTCCAAGGTCTGTACAGGAGGCTAGGGTATGACCATGCATATCTTCATTCTCACACTAGGCTAGGTCTCTTAGAAAGTTGATTCTGGTGTTCCATCTTATGCTGTTGTCATGTTCCTCATCTCACATAGAATCTGGGAGCAGGTAGCATCCAGGAAAATATAGGTGGATTTCATATGACCATTTGAAAAATTCCAATATTGTTGATAGTATTTATATAACTAGTGATAGTATAGGTGGGTAAGAAATAACCAGTGGATGGAACATTCTCTCTCTCTCTCTCTCTCTCTCTCTCTCTCTCTCTCTCATTGTCTCATTGTCTCATTCTGCCTTCTGCCTTTTAAATAAATAAATAAACTTTAAAAAGTAACTGAAAATATCCCACTTTAAAAATTTGTCGATTTATTTATTTGATTTGCCAGGAGTTAGAGGAGAGAAGAGGCAAGAAATAAATGAAGCACAGGAGATTTTTTTTATTTGAAATAAAGTCACAGAGAGAGGTCTTCCATACGAAAGCACTATAGCTTGATTGACCATTTGCCATTTGAGATACAAAGACATAGGAATCTCCCAACTGCTTGCTCACTACCGAAGGCCAAAGCCAGGAACTGTAGCTGGATCTCCATGTGGGTAGCAGAGACCTAAGTACTTGAGCCACCACCTGTGACCTCCCAGAGTCCACATTAGCACACAGCTGGAGTTAGAAACTGAGCCCAAACTCAACCTTAGGTCAGGCACTTGGATATGGAATGTGGGCATCCTGGGAGGTATCTTCACTGCTATACTGAAAACCTCCAAACAGGTGGAGTTTTTGGTATAAAGCTTAGCTGTTTGCACTTGATGATTGTAAATTTCTTACTTATCTAGGGTGTAAGTTCTGCCATACTAGTCATTTCCTGACAGTTGGCTCCTGAGATCCTTATACAAACATTATTACTCATAAAACTAATCATAGGCAAATCAAAAGATTGGTAGTTACCTTCAGTTAGTTAAAATGTGAAAAAGAAGAGAAGGGCAGATGCCTTTATTCAAAAATTGTTTTACAAACCAAGATCTGGGACCAGAGTGTGCTCACAGCTACAAGTCTGCCATTTGTTTTAGGTCCTCTCAGCTGACAGAGTAAAAAATATACATCTGTACAAGTTTGGGCACATGAACCTATTTATACATATTTCTATTATGTGATGATATGTTTACTTATAATAAGCTAAACATGAACTTATACTGATCTCTCCAATCCATTATTCCATGGATCAATAACCCTCTTCCCTAACTACCTGTAATTTCCTACTCCAAAGTGAGAAACATGGGTTCTACAATTCATCTATAAAATTATAATATGGCAGTACAAACATATAGCACTCTCAGAATTGTTAGCCCATTTTCCTGTGGGAAATGACATTATCAACCAGAGGATAGTACTCATTTGCAGTTACTTTTCCTTTTAGTCTTATTATCTCTAGTCATTTTCACACATACTTAGATCAACATCTTTCTCCACCATCCCCTTCAGTGAGGTTGTTTCAGGCACATATAAAAAATTTGAATTATTTTGGCATAGTCCACATTCCTTCCAGGAATCCCTCAGCCTCCTAAAAGACACATTTAATTTTTATACATTAAAGTTCATGGTAGTTCTATGAGTCTAGAAAAATACATGGCAGTTTGTATCAACAACTACAGAGTCAAACAGAAAAAAATTTACTGCCCAAAAAAATCTTCTGAGTTGGGGCCGGCACTGTGGCGCAGCTGGTTAACACCCTGGCCTGAAGCTCTGTCATCCCATATGGGTGCTGGTTCTAGTCCTGGCTGCTCAACTTCCCATCCAGCTCTCTGCTATGGCCTGGGAAAGCAGTAGAAGATGGCCCAAGTCCTTGGGCCCCTGTACCCACCTGGGAGACCCAGAAGCAGCTCCTGGTTCCTGGCTTCAGATCATCACAGCTCCAGCAGTTGTGGTCATCTGGGGAATAAACCATCGGATGGAAGAACTCTCTCTGTAACTCTGTATTTCAAATAAAAAAAAATCTCCTGAGCTTCATTTATTTCTTGCCTCTTCTCTCCTCTAACTCCTGGCAACCAGTGGCCATTATACTCTATTGCTCTATGTTTTCTAAAACTTCATGTTTTACATAATTGGGATCATATAATCTGTATCAACTCTATATTGACTTCTTTCATGTAACTATGCATTTACATTTACTCCATATCTCTTCTTGTCTTGGTATCTTATTTTTGTTACTTTTTTCTTAATTTTTTATTTATTTGAGGAACAGAAGGGAGAGAGAGGAGAGAGGAGAGAGAGAGAGAGAATCTTTCATCCACTGCTTCATTCCTCAAATCAAATGCACACAATACCTGATTTGGGCCAGGTTGAATCCAGAAGCCAGAAGATCCATCTGGTTTTCTCATGCCCACAGCAGGAACCCAAATACTTGGTTCATCATCCTCTGCCTCCCAGGTGCTTTAGCAGGAAGCTGGATTAGGAGCACAGAATATCCAGGACTTGAAAGAATCATTCCAATAAGGAATGCAGGCATTTGAAGCACTGGCTTAACCTGCAAAGCCACAATACTTGCCTTCTGAGTAATACTTTATTATAGGAAAGTACTATAGCTTGATTGACCATTTTCCATTCAAGGGCTAATGAATCTTTATTGCTCCTTGTTTTTGGTGATTATAAATAATGCTGCTATAAACATGCATATTTTTGTGAACAGATTTTCAAATAAGTGTGGTAAATATTTAGATAGCTAAGACTACAGTTTGACATGCTATCTTCCAATAGGGCTGTGTGATTTTGCATTCCATCCCGCAATGAATAGAGTCCCTGTCACTCTGCTTACTCACCAGCAATCAGAATTGTCATGGTATTTTTTTAATTTTAACAATTCTAGAAAATGTATACTTGTATCTCTTTGTTTTCATTTGAAATTTGTACTATTATTTTCAGAAATTTAATTCTTGTTACATTAGAAACATTACAGTACATTCTTTTATTTGGGATTTAACAGATGATTAATTTTTTTATTTCCATTCTGGTATACTTTTTCATGTGAGTAAATCCAATTGCTATCTGGAATCATTTTCCTTATGCTTAAAGGATTTCCCTTAATTGTTTTAGTAAAGATTTGCTGGCATTGAAGTATTGTATCCACTTCATGTTTGAAAATATCTTTATTTACTTTCATCTTTAAAAAATACCTTCTTGTGTGGCCAGCCAGCACAGAGGCATAGCAGGTAAAGCCAGGGCCTGAACACCTGTATCCCATATGGGTGTCGGTTTGAGTCCTGGATGCTCCACTTCTGATCCAATGCCCTGCTAATTCACTGGGAAAGTAGCAGAAGATGGCCTAAATACTTGGGCCCCTGTACCTATGTAGGAGCCAGGGAAGAAGCTCCTGGCTCCTGGATTCAGCGTAGCCTAGCACTGCCTGTTGTGGCTATTTGGGGAGTGAACCAGCAGATGAAAGACATTTTTCTCTGTGTCTCTCCCTCTCTCTGTGTAACTCTTAGTTTCAAAATAAATAAAAATATCTTTTTAAAAAAGATATCTTGTTGGTTATGGAATTACAGGTTGCCAAGTTGGTTTGGGTTTGTCTCTGATTCAGGGTTTTGTTTTGGTTTTCAGTACATCACACTGCTCTGCAGGCTTCCTCTTAGTTCTGAGAAGAAGTCTGCCGTAATGTTGATCTCTGTCTATATATGGCTTTGTCCACCCTCTGGCTTCTTTTAAGCCTTTCCCTCAGCCACTGTTTTTGAGTAATTTGCTTGCAATATGTCTGGTAGTTTTCTTCATGCTTCTTGTGCTTGGGATTCATTGCACTTTTTAGAACTTTGAACTTACAGTTTTCATGGAACTTGTAAATTTTCAATCTGTACTATGTAAACCTTCTTCAAGGTTTCCAATTACACATATATAAATTATTTCACACATTGAAGATTCTTTCTTCGTCTTTTCCTTCTCTCAATCCTTTTTTATCCTCTTCTTCTTTATCTTTTTAATCCTATTCCATTTTTAATTGTTTCTATTGCCACATCTTCAAATTCAGTAACCTATTCTCTGCGATTTCCAAACTGCTATCACCCACAGTAATTTTTTCACCTTAAGCACTGTCATTTTCTCATTTGGAAATTAATTTTAGTCCCTTAGGTTTTTTTAAGGTTTATTTATTTAAAAAGCAAATGAGAGAGAGAGAAAGAAAGAAAGATTGCCCATAGTTCACACCAAAGGGCCAGGCTTAAGCCAGGAGCCAAGAATTCCATTCTGGTCTTCTACATTGTTGGCAGAAGCCTAAGTACTTGGACCATTTTCTGCTGCTTTCCCCAGTGCCTTGGAAGGGAAATGGAGCAGAAGCAGAGAAGCCAGAGCATGTAACAACACTTTGATAGACAATGCCCATGTCACAAGCAGTGGCTTAACCCACTGTGCCACAATGGAGGCTCACTCAGTCTTTCATCTCTGCTAAGCTTCTGCATAACATTCTGGATCTACCCTCTAGCTTGTAAGAAATATGAATAGTTGCAATAATTGCTTTCTTGTCCTTGTCCACTAATTCTACAATTCTTAAGTCAGTTTCTATTGACCAATTTTATTCGTCATCACGGATTGCATTTTCCTGTTTGTGATTATGATAATTTTTCATTGGATGATAAATATTGTCAATTTTATTTTGCTGAATGCTGGATGGTTGGGTATCCTTATAAATATTCTTGCATTTTATTCTGCGACATAGTTAAGTTATTTGGGAATAATTTTCTATCTTGATTTTTAGGCTTTAGAAAATAGGACGATTTCCGTACTTAATCTTGTGTTAAAATTTTCCCACTACAGAGCTAAATCCCTCTGGGTGCTGTACTAAATGTAGTGACTTATAAGATCTGGCAGTCTTATTTTTGAGAACAGGAAATATTCTAAGCCACACGGAGCTCCTGAGTGTTCCTTCAATCTTTTGAGTTTCAGTTCCTTACATGTATGTGCTGATCAGTACAAAGCTGATGCCTTAAAGAAAACACTCCACAAATTTCTGGAGTTCTCTCTTTCCGTTTCTTGTGTCTTCTCCATTGACTTATAAACCTATCTCCCATGACCTCCCTAGGTTCTGCATCTGTCCCCTCAATTCAGGAAAGTTATTAAACTCTGCCTGAATTCTCCTTCCCTGCACCACTAACTGAAAATTGGGAACTAGGACAATTGTAGGGTTGTCTTTGCTTATTTGCTGACTCTCAGTGATCACTATCTTCCATTGCCTAGCAGCTTGAAAACCATTACACTATATATGTTTGCCCAGTGTGTCATTATTTTTAGGTGGGGATGTGAGCCTGGTCCCTGGTGTTCCACATCGACTAGAAGTGGAAGTCTCATTACTCATGTTGAATAAATGTGGTTCTGATTCTATTATTTCAGCAGCAAAAAGGTTTTGAATTATTGGAAATTTTAAATGAGATGTATTATCACAAACTCAATCACCCTATCTTTTCTGTTCCATGCCTTAGAGCCACATTGTTCCTGAAGTGGACACAACATCCAGATAAATTAGCATGATGTGAAATGAGGCTTCTTATTTCTCCTGTTTCTCTTCTGCTCAGTTATTGAATCTATTTAATTTATATGCCATTAAATTTAATTAGAGGCTAGTATTTTATGTTTCTTTTTTAAAAAGATTTATTTATTTGAGAGTCAAAGTTACGTGCACACGCGCGCGCGCACACACACACAGAATCACAGAATCCTTTATCTGCTGGCTAACTCTCCAGATGGTTGCAATAGCCATCCCTGAATCAGGCAGAAGCCAGGAGCCAGGAGTTTCTTCCAGATCTCCATAGTACATGGCAGGGTTCAAAACACCTGGGTAATCCTATTCTGCTTTTCACAGACTATTATCAGGGAGCTGGATCAGGAGTGGAGTAGCCAGGACACGAACTGGAGCCCATGTGGGTTGCCAACATTTACCCACCATGCCACAATGCCAGCCCCTTTGTTTCTTTTTAAGTTTGCTTCATATCTAGTTAATTTTTCACATCTAGGATCCCAGATTTGAAGGAAACTTATGGCTCACAGAGATACTATTACTTCAACCCACACATATTCCCACAAGACTCTCATTTACTTTTATAGAATTCTACATCTTACTCTAGATGTGAATATATTAATTTATTTTGGCTCTTAACAACTTTCCTCAGTGTATCTGAATTTCAGAGTATTTGTCAGGTAATCTTCACAGACTATGATTTAGGGAAATTGCTGTTTTCCATTTTCACTACAAATAGAATTCCATTACATATACATATTATATATATGTGTGTGTGTGTGTGTTTGTGTATATATATATATATATTTTTTTTGTCCTTTTGGGTTGGTTTCAGAAAAACTCACAATTTTCACCATTATTCATTCTTTGAAACTCCTGCAAATGAAGATTTAAGACTTTCTTTTCTTTGATTTTGAAAGCCCGACCACCTTCCTAAATATGGAGAGCAAAAGACAAGAGTAAGTTAGACTCATAGCTGTTGATAATCTTCAACAATTTTCCTTCCATTGCTCTCTTCTCAATGCCACTAGCTCACTGTCTGAGCCTTAATTGCTGCATTCTTGCTACAGAAATCTTCCTATTATGTATTATTTAAAACCTCCAGTTTAAAAAGGCTTGTATTGATTTCCAATATGAGATGCAGGTACAAGTCTTGACTATGTCACCTTTTCAGTCATTCTGTTCTCCCCAGCAATATTTAATTCCTCTTTTTGTGTTGTGATTTTTCTTTTTCATGGAACTATGGAAGAGTTCCCTAAGATAAATTAAGGTTTATAACAGTCATATGGCATGTAATTTATATTTTGTATGTTCTGTCATAAGGTATATAATTGCATTATATACTAATACATGATATTGATTCCTTTTTTATTTTATTTATTATTTGTCTCTGTCTATTGGAATGTAAGCTAATGGAAACAGGGATATTCTGCTATGTCTTGCTGTTTTGCTCATTTATAAAAGAGCTTGGAATTTAGTTGGTTTTGATACACGTTGTTAAACTAATAAATAGAAGTATAACAACAACAAATAATGTATGTGTGACTTATTATAGGGTAGAAAAAATAGCAGAAAAATGGAACTAATAGTTGGATTTGCTAAGTTTTGGAGCAGAAAGGCAAAAATGTGAAGGGCTAAAAAAACCACTTTTTAGATAAATTGAAAATAAATATCCAGATGTGTGTGCTGGGAGGGGCTATCCAGTAAACCCACAGAGGCACATTCCCAAAGACAAAGGTTTGGGAAGAGATATTGACAATGGTTTACCCAGATGCATAAAAATAAATATGGAAATAGAAGAAACATGAACAAGGAAGACCCTTTGACTCCACAAAAGAAATAATACTTCAATATTAGAATTTGAAGATGAGTTTGACAACAAACTAAAAAAGGAATTCAAAAGAATGATTATAAGATTATTTAAAAACAGGGGAAGGTAAGATGGCGGAATAGTGATGGGTGGGGTCTGCTCTAGTCTCCAGGAACTTAGAAGAAAAAAAGTAAAAGGTTGCAGGGAAAACTGCAGTGGGAGGTCTTGTGAAAGCAGAGGGAATGGTCAGGACCTGAATGGAAGACACAGCTGCGCAGTGACAAGCATGGAGGACTGAGCCTGAACACAGCAAAGAACCCAGCAGCCTGCACTGACTAGCAGGATGAGGTCAGACTGCATGGGACCATGCCACTGTTGATACAGCTGGAGAGAGAGCCTAGTAGACTGCACCCATGTTTGAGTCCAGCCTGGAAACCTGAGGGGAGCTTGGCGACTGATCATGGCTGGGGCGGGGTGGGGGGGTTCGGTGGCACTTCTTTCTCCACTTCTTCCCCCTCCACACCAGAAGGAGCCCTCAATGCTGAAACTATGAAAACACTGTGACTGGGTGAGAGAGGGCAGGGTATGGCTGAAGGTCTGGGCAAGCTCTGGGTATAGAGCCACATTCTCAGAACTCCTTGGTTGCCAGAGCAGCTCATTGAAGCTGGAACCGTCCTCACTGGGAAGACTGTGCAAATCATTCCTACGGATGAGTGTTGAACACATTGGGGACTAACATCCGGGCATTGTTCAGCTTGAAGAAGAGGAGGTGACAGAGTGATCAAGCCAATACACGTGACTGTGTACTCCCCTTCTGTTAACAAGAGAGCTACCATCCCCAATTTGTGTGCTACCCTGGATACTCGCTCCACATTGGAGCACTGACCAGAGCTCCTTGGATACTCTGACCAAAGACCTCTCATATTCACAGAAAGCACAGACATTCCACTAAACCACAGAGACACAACTCAAATCTAAAACCATCAGAAGGGGAAAATAACAACAATTGAATCCACAAATGCCTAAAAATAAAAGCAGAAGTTCAAGAAACAAGAATAAGGAAGACACCATGACTCCCCCAAAAGGAACGCAGCAACATTTCAATATTAGAATGTGAAGATGAAGAGATTCATGAAATGCTGGAGATAGAATTCAAAAAATTTATCATAGGATTACTCAATAGCAATCAGAAGTAAATCCACACACTAAAGAAAACAATCCATGACATGAACGAAAATTTTTCCCATGAAATTGAGATTTTGAAGAGAAGTCAAATATTAGAAATGAAGAACTCAATAGATCAAATACAAAATACAGTTGGAAGCCTTAACAGCAGACTCGGTGAGGCAGAAGAAAGAATCTCCAATTTAGAAAATAAATCTTCAGAAATCCTTTAGTCAGATCAAAAAGCAAAAGAAGAAAATAGAAAATTTAAAACCAGTGTTGGAGATTTTTGGGATACAATCAAATGACCCAACATATGGGTATTAAAAGTTCCTGAAGATGTAGAAAGAGTGAATGGATTATAAAGCCTACTTAGTGAAATAACTACAGAAAACTTCCCCAATTTGGAGAAAGAAAGCAATGTCCAAGTAGACGAAGCACATAGAACTTTTAATAGACATGATCAGAAACACTGTACTCAAGCTCTCCACAGTTAAACATAAAGAAAAGACTCTAAAATGTGCTTGGGAGAAATGCCAGATTACTTTCAGAGCATATCCAGCTGATTTCTCATCAGAAACCCCACAGGCTAGAATGGAATGGTGATACATAGTCTAAGTCTTTTTTTTTTTTTAAGATGGAGTTAGAGAGAGAGAGAGAGAGAGACAGAAAGAAAGGTCTTCCTTCCATTGGTTCACTCCCCAAATGGCCACCACAGCTGGAGCTACGATGATCCAAAGCCAGGAGCCAGGTGCTTCCTCCTGATCTCCCATGCGGGTGCAGGGCCCAAGCACTTGGGCCATCCTCCACTGCCTTCCTGGGCCATAGTAGAAAGGTGGACTGGAAGAAGAGGAGCAACCGGGACAGAATCCAGCACCCTGACCGGGACTAGAACCCTGGGTGCGGGTGCTGCAGGTGGAGGATTAACCAAGTGAGTCACAGTGCCAGTCCCCATATTCTAAATCTTAAAAGAAAAAAAAGAACTATTCCCCCCAGAATACTGTACCCTGCAGTACAGTATTCTCACTTATGAGTGAAGGTAAAATAAAGACTTTATATAACAATCAGAAATTGAATTAATTACTCACCACTCATCCAGCCTTACCAAAGATACTTAAGGAAGGGCTACACACAGAAACACAGAAAGATATCCATCAATATGAAAGAATGAAAAGGCAGAAAATCCCCCAGAAGAAGTACAAAAGAAATCCAAAGTAAACAATAGGAATATTTATGGAAAAATGGCAGGGCAAAGGTGTTACTTATCAATAGTCACCTTGAATGTAAATGGCCTCAACTCTCCAGTTAAATACGGACTTGCTGAATGGATTAAAAAAATAAACCAAGGCCTATTTGCTGCATACAAGAAACATATCTCATCAACAAAGATGCACACAGACTGAAAGTGAAAGATGGAAAAAGATATTCCATGCTAATGGAAAGCAAAAAAGGGCAGGTGTTGCCATCCTAATATCAGACAAAATAGACATTAACATAAAAACTGTTAAAAGAGATGAAGAAGGGCACTATGTAAACATTAAGAGATCTACTCAACAGGAAGATGTATATGCACCTAATTACAGGGTGCCTGGCTACTAAAAAGAAATGTTAATGGATCTAAAGGCAGACATAGACTATAATACAATAGTATGGGGAAGTTCTGTACCCAACTTTCAGCAATGGACAGATCAAACTGATAGAAAATCAGCAAGGAAACAACAGTTAATTGACAATATAGACCAAATGGACCTAACATATATCTATGGAACTTTTCATCCCATAGTGGCAGAATACACATTGTTCTCAGAAGTGCATGGAACATGCTCTATGATAGACCATATGCTAGGCCACAAAGGAAATCTCAGCAAATTCAAAAAAAATGAAAGAATATCATGCATTTTCTTGGACCACAATGGAATAAAGCTGGAAATAAACAACTCAAGAATCTCTAGATCATATGGAAACACATAGACACCGAATAACATGTTCCTGAATGAACAGTGAGTCATAGGAGAAATCAAAAAATTTCTGGAAACAAATGAAGACAACAATACATCATACCAAAATTAAAAGGATATAGCAAAGGCAGTATTAAGAATGAAGTTTATAACAATTGGTGCCTACATGAAGAAACTGGCAAGGTACCAAATAAATGAGCTATCAATGCATCTCAAAGACCTAGAAGGGGCGGATGCTGTGGCACAGCAGGTAAAGACCCTGACCTGAAGTGCAGGCATCCCATATGGGCGCCAGTTCTATTCCCAGCTGCTCCTCTTCAGATCTGGCTCTCTGCTGTGGCCTTGAAAGCAGTAGAAGATGGCCCAAGTCCTTGGGCCCCTGTATCCATGTGGGAGACCCAGAAGAAGCTCCTGGCTCCTGGCTTCAGATCGGCACAGCTCTGGCCATTGCAGCAATCAGAGAGTGAATCAGTGGATGGAAAACCTTTCTCTCTTTCTCTCTCTCTCTCTCTCTCTCTCTCTCTCTCTCTCTCTCCCTCTCCTCTCTCTGTGTGGGTCTGACTTTCAAAGAATGAATAAATATTTTTTAAAAAGACCTAGAAAAACAACAGCAAACCAAACCCCAAATTATTAGGAGGAAAGAAATAATTAAAATTAGGGAAGAAATAAACAAAATTGAAATAAAAATACAAAAAAATCAATGGAATGAAGAGCTGATTTTTTGAAAAAAATACACAAAATTGATACAATTAACCAAAAAAAGAGAGGGAAGACCCAAATCAATAAAACAGAGTTGAAATAGAAAGTGTAATAACAACAGACACGACAGAAATAAAAAGAATCATCAGAAATTACTACAAAAATATGTATGCCAACAAACTGGTGCCTAGAAGAAATGGATAGATTCCTGGACACATACAACCTACCTAAATTGAGCCATGAAGACAGAAAACATAAACAGACCAATAACCAAGACATAAATTCAATCAGTAATAAAGATTCCCCCTAAGAAAGAAAAGCCCAGGACCAAATAGCTTTACTGCTGAATTCTACCAGACATTTAAAGAAGAACTAATTATAATTATTCACCAGCTATTCAAAACTATTTAAAGCAATGGAAACTTCTAAAACTCTTTCTATGAAGCCTGTAGCATCTTAATTTGTAAGCCAGAAAAAGTTACATCAGAGAAAGAGAACTATAGACAATATCCCTGATGAACACATATGCAAAAACCCTCAAGAAAATATAAGCTAATTGAACCCGACAACACATAAGAGAGATCATTCACCCAGACCAAGTAGTATTTATCCCTGGTATGCATTCAACATTTGTAAATCACTCAAATCTGTAAACCACTCAAAATGGATCAAAGTACTAAATCTATGACCTGAAACCATCAAATCACCAAAGAACATTGGGGAAACTCTGCTAGACATTGGTATAGTCAAAGACTTCTTGGAAAAGACCCCAGAAGCACAAACAATCAAAGCCAAAATTGACAAATGGGATTACCTAAAGCTGAGAAGGTCAGTACTGCAAAAGAAACGCAGCAAAGTGAAGAGCAAACTGGCAGTATGGGATAAACATTTGCAAACTAAGCAACTGATAAAGGGTTAACATCTAGAAACTAAAGAGATCAAGAAATTCAACAACCACAAAACAAACAATCCAGTTAAGAAATAGGCAAAAAACTTGGGCAGGCATTTTTTAAGAAGGAAATTCAAATGGCCAACATACACTGGAGAACATACTCAAGATCCCTAGCCATCAGGGAAAAACAAATCAAAACCACAATGGGGTTTCAGCTCACTCAGGTTAGAATGGCCCACCTATAGAAATCAACAAATGACAAATACTGGCAAGGATGTGGGGAAAAAGGTGCCCTGGTCCTCTCTTGGTGGAAATGTAAACTGCTGCAACCACTGTGCAAGATATAGTATGGAGATACCTCAGAAAGCTGAATAATACCTACCACATGATCCAGCCATCCCACTCCTGGGAATTTACCCAAACCAAAAGAAATCAGTATATGAAAGAATTATCTGTGTCCCCATATTCTTTGTAACTCAATTCACAATAGCTAAGATATGGAATCAACCAAGATGTCCATCAGTTGGTGACTAGATAAGGAAAGTATGGTGTGTATACACTGTGGAATACTATTACTGTTTAGGACATCTGCCATTCTATGAGCCTGCTGTGTATCCCACTTCCCATGTTGGTTCGTTCTCTCCCTTTTTTATTCTATCAGTTAGTATTAGCAGACACTAGTCTTGTCTATGTGATCCCTTTGACTCTTAGACCTATCATAATGATCCAACTATTCCTCCCCTTGCTCTCGATATCCCACTCTTAATTTTTACTTTATTAGTTACCTCACATCAGGGAGAATGTATGATATCTGTTTTTTGGGACTTGCTTATTTCAGTAAGTATAATGGCTTCCAGTTGCAACCATCTTGTTGCAAAAAATAGACTTTTTTTTTTTTTTTTTTTTTACAGCTGAGTAGTACTCAAACAATATTTTACAATTTATGTCCTGTGTGGGTGCAAACTGATGAAATCTTTACTTAATATACACTAAATCGATCTTCTGTATATAAAGATAATTGAAAATGAATCTTGATGTGAATGGAATGGGAGAGGGGGAGGGAGATGGGAGGGTTGCGGCTGGGAGGAAAGTCATGGGGGGAAAAAGCCATTGTAATCCATAAACTGTACTTTGGAAAATTATATTTACTAAATGAAAGTTTTTAAAAAAGAAGTTTGCCAAGGTCATGAACAGGCATTTTTTAAAGAATGAAATACAAATGGCCAACAGACACATCAGAAAATGCTGAGGATCACCAACCATGTGGGAAATGCAAATAAAAACCACAATAATGGGGTCAGTGCAGTGACGCAGCAATTAAACTCTTGTATGCAGAGTTGGCATCCCATATGGGCACCAGTTCAAGTTTGGGCTGCTCCACATCTGATCCAGCTCCTTGATAATGTGTATGGGACAGCAGCAGAAGATGGTCTAAGTATTGGGCCCCTATATCCATGTGGTAGACACAGATGAACCTCCTGGCTCCTTGGCTTTGGCCTGGCCCAGAACTGGCTGCTGCAGCCATTTGGGGAGTGAACCAGTAGGTGGAAGGAAGGTCTCTCTCTCTCTCTTTCTCTCTCTCTCTCTCCCTCCCCAGACACACACTCTCTGTAACTCAGCCTTTCAAATAAATTATTCTTTGTTTTTAAATTCTATTTATTTACTTGAAAGGTAGAGTTACAGACAGAGAGAGGGAGAAACAGGTCCTCTATCATCTGGCTAACTCTCCAAATGGTGGCAATTGCTGGAGCTGAGCTGATCCAAAGCCAGAAGGCAGGAGTTTCTTCTGGGTCTTGCACTCAGGTGCAGGAGCCCAAGTACTTGGTCCATCTTCCACTGCTTTTCCAGGCCATAGCAGGGAGCCAGATCAGAAGAGGTGCAGCCAGGACTCAAACCAGCACCCATATGGGATGCCGGCACTGCAGGCTGTGGCTTTACCCGTGACACCACAGCGCTGACCCCATGTAATAAATTAATTTTTAAATAAACAAAGTAAGGTTTCCCCTCACATCAATTAGAATGGCTACTATTCAAAAATAAAAAAAAAATTAACAACTACTGCTAAGGATATGGAGAAAAGGTACCTTAATCCACTATTGACAGGAATGTAAACTAGTACAACACCTGTGATGGATAGTCTGGAGATTCCTGAAGAATCTGAACATAGGTCTACATATCATCCAGTTATCCCAATCCTGGGAATATACACTCAGGGAATGATATCAGCATATGAAAGATTTATCTGTACCCCAAAGTTTATAGCAGCTCAGTTCACAATAGCTAAAATATGGATTCAACACAGATTTCCATCAGATTATGACTAGATAAAGAAAATGTACAAATGCATGGTAGAATATACTATTCAGCCATTTAAAAGAATGAAATCCTGTCTTTTGCAGCAAAATGGACGCAGCTGGAAACCACCATCCTTAGTGAAATAAGCCAGTACCAAATACACAAATATCATTTGTTTTCTCTGATTGGTTGTAACTAATATATAGAATATAAAAAATTAATGTATATCAAGCTACCCTGACATCTTGTGATTGGATTGTTGTCTACAACCATGGTCTATATCCCGGAGGAACAGCGGTCCATCTACCTTTTACTTGTAGAGCTCTTTGTTTAGAGGAGCATTGGGTCTATGATTATAAGTAAACTGAAAGTGTGTTATTGCAAAACATTAAAGGAAAGAAGGGGAGAAAGGAGGAAATCAGTAACATAATGTATTCTTGCCATCATGTCTAAGAAATTCATGAAATGCCTTCTCTATGTAGTAATAAATAAAAAATGTAATAAGAAATAAAAGAAAATTATTTTCCTTGGCATTAAATGGTAAATGTTTTACTACAACAACCTTGAAACTTTCTCTCTGCTATTTAAAATTTGTCTTTTCCACTACTATGGAAGCATTCTTGGTAAAGTGCTGTTTCACTACTGGACATATCATTCTTCTGTTCAGAAACATTTGCTAAAAGATAAAGTACACATTTCTTAGTGGCATTCAAAGTGGCTTTCAACCTTATTCTGATTTATCTTCTGTTGTTTTTAATCTACGTTTTCTAAACATTCAACTCCAAGATCATCTACTGAGTTGTCAAAATGTGAAACATAGATTTTGTAAGAAAAATCACTTGCTCCTCTATTCTTTTTAAATGATTGCTATTGTGTTCATCATTTAGTGCACTATAACAAGATGCCATAGCCTGGTAATTTAAGTAGTAAACATTTACCTTCTCACTCTTTGGGAAGCTGTAAGTTCTAAGATCAAGGTTCTGGCAGAGCTTGGTTTCTGGTGAGGGCTCTCTTCCTGTCTTGAAGATAGCTGCTTTTTGCTGTGTCCTCACAAGTGTTAAAGACCTCTGGTGTCACTTCCTCATTTATAATAACATTATTTCTATCAGAACAGGACTCCACTTATGTGACCTAATATAGCTTCTGTCACCTCCCAGCTCCCATACAGTTGAATATGTGTCGGGGGACAAGGAGATTAAGGTTTCAATGAATGAACTGCATTCTGAATTCTGACAGAACATAACTTAGTTCATAGCACCTGTCTACTCATTCTTGGGTTTCCTTTTCTATGTCATTTCTGTTTTCAAAACCTGTTCAAATTATTTCTCTTTGAATAAATGCTCACATTTCATCTTTATCTTCTTCAGAAATTTAAAAATTTTATTTATTTTACTTGAAAGTCACAGTTACACAGAGAAGGAGAGGCAGAGATAGAGGGAGAGAGAGAGACAGAGAGAGAGAGAGAGAGAGAGAGGCCTTCCATCCGCTGATTCACTCCCCTAATGGCTGCAACGGCTGAAAGTACACAGATCCCAAGCCAGGAACCAGGAGCTTCTTCTGGGTTTCCCATGCAGGCACAGGGGTCCAAGGACTTGGGCCATCTTCCACTGCCTTCCCAGGCCATAGCAGAGAGCTGGATCAGAAGTTGATCAGCCGGATCTAGAACTGGCACCCATATGGGATGCTGGCACTGCATGTGGCAGCTTTACCCGGTGCACCACAGCACAGGCTGCAGAGAGCTAGCTGGACTGGAAGAGGAGCACCCGGGATAGAATCCTGCACCCCGACCGGGACTAGAACCCCGGGGTGCCGGCGCCACAGGCAGAGGATTAGCCTAGTGAGCCACGGCGCCAGCTGAGATAGCTTCTATCTGCTGGTTCAGTCTCCAAATGTCTGCAGCTGAGCTGATCTGACTAGGAGCCAGAAGTTTCTTCCAGGTCTCCAATGTGGGTACAGTCGCCCAAAGATTTGGACCATTTTCAGCTGATTACCCAGGTGCATTAACAGGGAGCTAGATCGTAAGTGTAGAAGCAGGGGTTTGAACCAGTGCCCACAGGGGATGCTGGCACTACAGGCTGCGGTTTTACCTGCTATGCCACAGTGCCGACCCTGTCAGCCACATTTTAACTTCAACTTTCTCTTCAATAAATTAGAACCTTAGGGTAGCTTTTCAATAGTCATTGAAAGAGAGATATGGATTGGCCGGCGCTGCAGGTCACTTGGCTAATCCTCCACCTGCGGTGCCAGCACCCCAGGTTCTAGTCCCGGTTGGGGTACTGGTTCTGTCCCGGTTGCTCCTCTTCCAGGCCAGCTCTCTGCTGTGGCCCAGGAAGGCAGTGGAGAATGGCCCAAGTGCTTGGGCCCTGCACCCGCATGGGAGACCAGGAGGAAGCACCTGGCTCCTGGCTTTGGATCGGCACAGTGCGCCAACTATAGTGGCCATTTTGGGGGGTGAACGAATGGAAGGAAGACCTTTCTCTCTCTGTCCTCTCTCTCTCTCTCTCTCTCTCTCTCTCACTGTCTAACTCTGCCTGTCCAAAAAAAAAAAAAAAAAAAAAAGCCCTTCCTTTATTAAAAAAAAAAAAAAAGAAAGAGAGATATGGAAACATATATCTTGATTTTCCTTTAATTTCTTAAATTGTGAGTGATCCTCTAGAGGTCACAGTGTTTATACGTGATCCCACAGATAATTAATATGTAGGTACCTAGGTTGTGATCCCCACTTCACTTCCCAGCAATTCTCCCAATTGGTCCTATAACAAGGGCAAGGAACCTAGTATCTCTTTGTATCAGCTACTTGAAGCCAGGTGAAATGTGAACACAATGCTGGCACCTGGTAAGAGCCTGTTACAGCTTTGCCCAATTATATGGTCAGCAAGTACATGTTTGTTATTAGCTTGGAATCAGACACAGTGAAAGTCCTTACACCATGGAAATGTTGCTAAATATTAACCAAGACCCCACTGAGTGTGGGATTTTTTTTTGGGGGGGGGGGGGGACAGGCAGAGTAGACAGTGAGAGAGAGAGAGAGACAGAGAGAAAGCTCTTCCTTTTTCCGTTGGTTCACCCCCCAGTGGCTGCTATGGCCAGCGCACTGCAGCTGGCCCACTGCGCTGATCCGAAGCCAGGAGTCAGGTGCTTCTCCTGGTCTCCCATGCGGGTGCAGGGCCCAGGGACTTGGGCCATCCTCCACTGCACTCCCGGGCCACAGCAGAGAGCTGGACTGGAAGGTGAGCAACCGGGACAGAATCTGGCACCCCGACCGGGACTAGAACCTGGGGTGCCGGCGCCGCAGGCGGAGGATTAGCCTATTGAGCCGTGGCGCCGGCCCACTGAGTGTGATCTTAAAACATCATTACACCCTTGTGCTTGTATCAGGATAAGGGTATTTATTGATTATAGACTCTCAAATGCATACTGGCTCTAATTGAACTTTGATATTTGCTAAAGGGGAAAGAATTAGCACAATATTTCACACACTGTAATGAAATATTTTTGAGTTATTGGAAATGCAATAGTTAATAGTGCTAAAAAATAAAGTTTAAGCCAAAATTCAGTGTCACTGACAGAGGAGTGAAATAATTAACACAAACTTTGCAAAGGTTCATGCAAAGGAGGCCTGCTTATCACTCCAAACTTCTTTGGTCTGGCTAATGGGTTTTAAATCTCAACAATTCTAGCTGGCAATGGAGATTTCCAATGTTTCTTGGGTTTGGCTCAGACAGGGACACTGCAAGCTGGGTTTGCTTTCTTCTGTGGTATTGTTTTACTTCCGAGTCCATGAGAACCACAAAGTAGGGGATCAGGCAAGCAAAACAAAGGACGTGAAAAGAAAACAGGAAGGAAATTTGACCGATAACTTCAACTCCCAGAGAAGATCTGGTTTGATTTTCATGGCAAGTGCTCTTGTGGTGTTTAAACCAACTCACACCACCCCATTCCCTCTCATCCCTCTACATTCCATTTATCAAGATTTCAACACAGATACACAGCTGGTGCCGTGAACTTACAATTTTGCCTTGTGTCAGCTCATAAGGGGAACACTGGGAAGAGACTGTGGACCTGCTCTTGGCACCAATTATCTTGGCAGATAAAGACCTTCAACTGGTAATGAAAGCAAAGTCGGTGTGTTTCCCATGCATCTGTGATCAGATCAGACTCAACGGTTTATGTGCCCGCTGAAGTTATCTGTTTTTCTGGAATGCAGCCAAGAGATATAACCAAGGTATAATTCTGAATGTCCATTCCGTCTTTACCAAGTATTCTCGTCCAGGAACACAAATACGTACAACAAGGCAAAATGACTTTCCTTCCCTATCAACAATTCTTTCTAACGCAGCATACACTTCTACATGGAAACTAAAATGCATGAGCATTTTACCACAGTTTTCAAAAAAATAGAAATGAGGTGCGACTGGATAGGGGCAGCCAGGAATGTTAGGGAATGAGGTACGAAGTTGGGAGGTGTGCCAGGATTAGCCACAATCTCTTTTTTTAGACCCATCAGAGATCAAGGCTGCCTGTCTGTGACTCCCCATGGGAACCCCTTCACTTTAACACCCCAGCAGAGTTTAGCCTGCTGGCCTGAGGGGTGCTACCACACCTTTGATCCATGGCATGCCTTAGCATACCTATGCAACGGTGTCCTGTCTGAAATTGTGTATCTATTCAACATCGCTTAAACTTAAGAAATAGAGGGGACCAGGATTACTATCTGAAGACCTGAGAACTATCAGAAACATAAACCTTCAATCCTTTAAATCCCATACTACTCAGCCTAATCAAGGGGAAAGTGTTGCAGGCGGTTACAGGAGTGGGTGGGAATACTTGGCCAGACTGTGGTGTGCCAGACCACTGATCACTTACTTTTCTATCCAAGTCAATGTGCTTGCACGCACTAATGAACTGGGAAGACTAGAGTGGTCAGATCCTTGGCTTAGCATATCACACAATTGGGGTTCACTTCCTGACTCCATCAGTTTATGACTTGAGCGATTACTTGGAAGTTCAAATTTCAATCCTATCATTCATCAAATGAGAACAATACAAATGGATTGATGTGCTGTGTGGAAATAAGTGAATCAGTACATACAAAACAGTACAGGCTTGTCTCAGAGTAAATACTAAAATTGGGCAGCTTTCACTGTTACTAAACATATCATAGTTGGCTTCTCCCAACATATTTTACATAAAAATGCCTTCAGGCTGCAATCTTTTGCAATCAATAAAGGGCCAGATTCCTTGTGGCTGCCTTGACTCAGTTTCTGGACATTGGAAGTCTTCTTCACATCACATCCTATTTCTTCTTTTGGTTTTCCCTTAGCTGTCTCATCCCATGCACAAGACCACTTGCAGCATTGTCCCTCTTGTATAAAGCTGCTTATCTTTAAATAATACTTAAGATAACATTTTCATTTATATGTTTTATTTGTTCTGGCTGGCATTCCAATATGAGCAGTCAAGGTGTTGCCTGGAGTCCAGTTATCAGGCTTTCAAGATGGGATAACAAAGTCATCTCTCTTCCAGGGAGGAGAAGCCCTTTTATTAAAAGTGTATTTTGCTAATAACACTATTTTATATTATTTACTTTTTAAAATATTTAATTACTTATTTGAAGGAATTACAGACAGAGAGGCATCTTCCATCCACTGGTTCACTCTCCAGATAGCTACAACAAACAGGGCTGGGATAGACTAAAGCCAGGAGATTCATCTGGGTCTCTAACGTGGACGGCAGGGGTCCAAACACCTGTGTCATCTTCTGCTGCTTTTCCCAGGATATAAGCAGGGAGCTGGTTTGAAAGTTTAGCATTCGAGACATGAACAAGTGACCATGTAGGATGCCAGCATCACAGGCAGCAGCTTTACCTGCTACATCACAACTCTGGCCTCTGAGAAACTCTTTCTTATTTACCTCTCTAGAAAAAAATAAGGCTTTGGAAAACACTCCCAAGCAACCAGTTCTCTTTACTATACATTTATTAATTTTCTTAAAAGATTTATTAATTTATTTGAAAGACAGAGTTACAGAGATAAAAGGAGAAACAAAGATAAATAGATCAGAGAGAGAGAGAGAGAGAGAGAGAGAAAGAGAGAGAGAAAGCTTCCATTCCAGGTTTACTCTCCAAATGGCCACAACAGTCAGGGGTAGCTTAGGCTGAAGACAGGACGATAGAAGTCAGGAAATTCTTCTGGGTCTCCCAAGTGTGTGGCAAAGGCCCAAGCACTTGAGCCATCTTCTGCTGCTTTCCCAGGTGCATTAGCAGGGAGCTGGATAGGAAGCAGAGCAGCCAAAACATGAATCAGGGACTATATGCTTCACAGATGGTGACTTAAGCTGCTACACTGGGATGCCAATCCACATCTATTAATGCTTTGGAAACCTACTATGTACAAACATAGCCTTATCCATAAGGATATACACAGGAGTTAGACATCATCCCTGGAAAGATTCCTCAGGGCGAGATAGCTAGAGCATCACCTCATCATTCAAGGCAAGGGACAAACAAAAGTAGCAGTTACTGTTCTCAATAGATAGACAGGTCGGTGATCCTCATGAAGACACAAGTTATGACCAAGTCCCCCTGGTCTAGAGTGCTTACACACCCATCACATTGGAGCAGAAAAAGGGTCTGAGTCTTTAGGTACACAAACATGGCCTGCCACCTACTGCATCATCCCAGAGAACAGAACTGAATTTCATGTTTACTCAGTTCTCTTATCTGTAAGATGGGACTAATCATAGCCCTACCTCTTGGGCCACTGTGAACACTAGATGAGATCATACACAGAGCACTTAGGAAAGCAGCTGGCAGGAGAGAAACCCCCAATTTAAAAAAATAGTAACTTTGTAAAATATTACTTTAAGATTTGTGACTAAAAACCAGTATCACAAAGAAAATGATAGGTGTGTTGATCTTTTCTTACGAGGTAAATGGAGTCTTGTCATATCTTTCCTATGCAACAACACTGCTTATAGTACTGAAAGTTGTGGGGTTCCTCACTCTTGGCTGCAAGAAGAATCACATGGGTATTTACAGACATCACGGCTGGTCTTCACTTCCAGATATTCTGATTAATTGCTATGGGATTTGATTCTAGCCCCAGGTATTTTTAAAACTCTAAGTAATCAGATACTATAGCCACTTTTGAAAGTGACCTGAGTTTGAGGAATGACAAGAACAAGTTGATCCTTATTAAGCTGGACTTGCAAGTTCCAGTGTTTTGCTGTTGTTGTAGCTTAACTGCTATAGATGACATAAGAAATCACAGTCAAGTAGCTTATTTCGAAAAATGTAACACTAAGTGAAATTCCAGCTTTCTGTAGTCACATCTAACGGGTAGACTCTCAGAGGGTGCTGACGGCACAGGTTTCTAGAGCTGACACCTATATCTCTACATTAATTTCTTAAGAAGATAAATATTATGGGTTATAATATCACTACTATAAAAAAGGAGTAGCTACCATTTACTCAACATTTATTGCATATTGCATACTATATTCAACACAAAATGCTTGTGTTGAAGCCTTAATCCCCCAGTGTCATGGTATTTGGAGGCAATGTTTTTGGGGAAAAACTAGATTTAGATGAAGTCCTGAGGATGGGGCCCTAATGATGGAAATTATTGTCTTAATAGATGAGAAAGAGAGACCGGAACTCCCCTTCTCTATTTAAGAGGATATAGCGTGAGGCATTCACCTATAAGCCAAGAGGAGGGCACTCATCAGAATCTGACCATGCTGGGCCTCTGATCTTGGACTTCTGGCCTCCATAACTTCAAGAAATAAATTTCTGTTGTTGAAGTAACCCATTATATGGAATTTTGTTATAGAGCCCATGCTAAAAGGATATGTGTCATTAACTTAGGATATTAACCTTATTATTTAATTTAACTTTTCATAACAACCTGTATTATAGATAGATTATAACTCCAGAGAAGCAATTAATAGTACTGGACTAAGACACAGAAGGTATGAACCTCTGTCTCATGCTTAAAGCAAAAGCAAGGGTGTGCTATTTACTTCCTCTAAGCTTCATAGAACTGTGGAGAGGATTAAATACTAAGTACAAGACACAGCAAAAACATCTGCTAAGCTTTCTATAATATTATTGTCTATTAATGATTAAACATCATTGGTTTACTAAGGTTCAGAAAAGTTAACTATATCACCCAAATTTTCCCAGCTTCTGAATACAGTAAGTGTTCAAAAATACATTTGTAAACAGCAAGCCACACAGTCTTGTTACTATAACGCATTATCTCTGCCTTTCTTTAACAGTTTTGATTCAATGACGTTATTTTCATACAATAACATTCCTTCTAATAAGAAGGCTGTAGTTTAAATCTGGCCATCACTGGCCGAGGTCACATAAATAGACTTCAGTACAACTGATTTTTATTACTGCTAGTGTCAGAAAAATTTCCCAAGGCATACAACTGTGTTCTTGAAATAAGAATAAGCCAAAGATAGAAATTAAAGTATTAAAAACATATTAATAGTAAATATGAAATCATGCAATTGGTTTTATATAGCTTGTGTTTTATGGCTTGGTCTACCTATGGAGAGATTCCACTTACTAAACCCCATTGACTTAGGAAACTAGCTGTCTTATTGTCCATCCAAATCTGTAATGTACTTGAGGCTCTAGCCATTTAATTTTAAAATCACAAATATTAATCCCAAATCAAACAAAATTACTGTCTTGCATAGACATTTAAAATACAAATATTTAATTCTTTGAGATTATACATAAAAAAAATTTAGTCTAAGTTTTGGTGAGATTTAAATTAGATGGACGGTTTAGCATCCCTTATGAATTCATCTTCTTGCAATCTACTTTTCTCAATGTACAGCTATCCCAGTTTCTTTTAAATGACCATGCTAAGTTACACTTCTAAATTCAGTAGTGTTAACATGACCTGGTAGTTTATATTTTGCAGTGGTCATTTTCTGCAAGGAGAGCATTCAATTTAGAATTATTCAAAGCAAGCATAATATGTTGCAGTAACAATAAGCCCCTGACCTTAGTGACTGAAGGGAGATTTAATAGCCATCTAGCAGAGGTCAGTATAGCTCTGTTCCACATAGTCATAAACCCATGAGTATGTTTAGGTGGCAGTAATGTATAGTCCTTCTATGAATGATGGCTCATTAGCTGGGACTAGTACCAGGAGTATAAATGGGTCTAACTGTAGAAGAATAGAGAACCTTTGCTGTGCCAAGGAAGAAGAGAGTCATATAGCATGAGCAAGAGTAATCTGTCACAAATATGAAAAAAATTTTACAGTGAATTAAAAAAATAAATATACAGAAGATTATAAAGTTTTGGCTTATAACTTAAGATATATACATTTTTGTTCTCCATATTGAAATACAAATTTCCATAGTTCAACTTAATCCATTAATAATGTGATTCAGATTATACCCTTAGGGACTTTTCTACATTTGCTCATTATCATTACCTAAAAGAATTTGAAAAACCCAATAATTAGTTTTCCACAGGCATCCAGAGGGATGCCAATGGAAATGCCACGAGAATCCAGAGGGAAGGCAACCTTGGATTAATCAATCAAAAACATGCTGGTGATAAAAGATTTTCAGGCACAGTCATAATGTTCTACACTGGTAGCTGCAACTTCACCAAGTAGTAGACTATGCCAGAGCTTCCATTTTAAAAGCAACCATTGGCAAATTTCCCTAAGAATCCATTTGCACTGCATAACTTTGAAAGGATTGTCATGTGCTAAGCTATTTCTGAGAAAAAATTGCTGTGTGGCTGTTGCATTTTTCAGTCACTGGATCACATGACTATTATAGTTTTCCAGGTGGACTCAGAGTTCTTCAGGTACGTTTTAAATGATCAAGATAGGGGCTGGTGCTGTAGCATAGTAGGGTAAGCTTCCTTCTGTGACACCAGCATTCCATATGGGTGCTGGTTTGTGTCCCAGCTGTTCTTCATTGGATTCAACTCTCTGGTAGTGGTCTGGGAAGTCAGAGGAAGATAGCCCAAATGCTTGGGCACCTTTGCCCATGTAGGAGACTCGGAGGAAACTCCTGCCTCCTGGCATCAGATTGGTCAAGCTCCAGATCTTGTGGCCATTCGAGGAGTGAACCAGTGGACTGAAGACGTCTCTGTATCTCCCTCTCTGTTGGTGGCTCTGTTTCTCAAATAAGTAAATTTTTAAAAAATGATCATAATAGAAGTTTTGCCAAAGCATGGTTTCTACAAATACCAAAATCATTTTATGTGATGGAATGAGAAGGTGAAAAGGTCATGCCAAAGTGGCTGCTGAGGTGAAAAGGTTATGCCAAGATGGCTGCTGAGGTGAGAAGGTCATGCCAAGATGGCTGCTGACAACAGAAACTGCCTGGCAACAGGCTATGATTCGATGGCTTCAGAAACCACATGCCAACAGAGCCTGACTGACAACAGGCTGTGATTGAATGGTTTCAGAAACTGCCTGGCAACAAGAGCCTGACTGGCAACAGGCTGTGATTGGATAGCTTTGGAAACTGCCTGGCAACAGACAGTTTCTGCCCCTTGACTGGGTTGGCTGCCTTGGCTATATAAGCAGCTGTAGCAACTGAAATAAATGAGTCTGCAGGCTGCTCGCTTCAGGCCTGCTTTCACCTGACTCCCAGGGTCTGTGTGGTGACTCCACACCTCTTGCCCCTACCATGCTCCTCCTCTCAGAACAAATCCTCTCAGAAAAGAAATCAACTTCAACAATTTTGTGTTGGCTTACCAGATATGTAAACATCTAAGACACAAAATGGACACGAAGCCACCATAGAAACTGTACAGAAAAACCAGTAGTAAGGGAGCAAAATACAAGCTTTTTCTGCCCAATAACTGGAAAATAAGTAGTTCCTTCCAGAATGTTGATCTGATGTAAAGAAACAGAAATTAGATTTTTGATTGCTCCTGGTGAAAAAAGTTCTAATATTTTGGGGCACTTGATTTTATATCAAGAATAAGATGGTTACAACGATGTATACAATTTTAAAACTCATCTGACTATGGACTTTATATGGATGCATTTTATTTGATGCAGATTTTCTCAATAAAGTTGATCTTAAAACATTTGTGGGGGCCAGCGCTGTGGCACAGTGGGTTAATTCCCTGGCCTGAGGCGCCGGTATCCCATATGGGCACAGGTTTGAGACCCAGCTGCTCCACTTCTGATCCAGCTCTCTTCTGTGGCCTGGAAAAGCACTGGAAGATGGCTCAAGCCCTTGGAACCCTGCACCCGCATGGGAGACCCGAAGGAAGCCCCTGGCTCCTGGCTTCAGATCGGCACAGCTCCGGCCGTTGCGGCCATCTGGGGAGTGAACCAGCGGATGGAAGATCCCCCCCACCGTGCCTCTCCTCTCTGTGCAACTCTGACTTTCAAACAAATAAATAAATATTTTAAAAAACATTTGTGTATGTGTTTTTGTGTATGTGTGTGTGTTTGTGTAGACAAGCCATGATCTCCAGCAAAGAAAGAACACCTTGTTTCGGGTGGAGGAAGATAATAAATGCTCCTTCTTCACCCTCAAAGGAGGGTTTCTTTTTTTTTTTTTTTTTTTGACAGGCAGTTAGTGAGAGAGAAAGAGACAGAAAAGGTCTTCCTTCCGTTGGTTCATCCCACAAATGGCTGCTACGGCCAGCACACTGCACTGACCCGAAGCCAGGAGCCAGGTGCTTCCTTCTGGTCTCCCATGCAGGTGCAGGGCCCAGGGACTTGGGCCATCCTCCCCTGCCTTCCCAGGCCACAGCAGAGAGTTGGACTGGAAGAGGAGCAACCGGGACAGAATCTGGCGCCCCGGCCAGGACTAGAACCTGGGGTGTCTTCACTGCAGGCAGAGGATTAGCCTAGTGAGCCAAGGCGCCAGCCAGGACGGTTTCTTAAGACTCTGAGTTCAGCAGCTAAAAATGGTTATAACCATTTTCCTTATAATCAGCCAAAAAGGTATGTTTGAGAAGATTTGGGGAGATACACAAAAATGTTGCAAATGAAAACCACACTGAGATAAACCACAAGACTAAGTCTTAAGCTTTCTCCTAAAAATGTCAGTTGTCCTTTAGTCACTAAAACCGAGACACAGGAATTCTCAGGTAGATGTCTCCAGACACTGACTTAAAATACCTGAAATAAGTAACGCCTTAGTTTTACTTCCTGAATGCGGGAAATGCTAAGGTCCTTAACATTCCCCCTCCTGCTCCCATATAGTTGTTTTTAATTCCATCCACCCACAGGAAATGGCTACAGCCTCATTAAGCCAGACTACTAAAGGTTGTTCAACAAATGAGCCCAGTCTTGACGCTCCCCTGAAATCCAGCTGTGCTTACAGGAACTGGGGACCTTGAAGTGCAAGGATTTTGACCTTCTGCTTCCTAGAAACAGTGTGTGGGCCACCCACTCTGTCAAATGCACATAAAATCTTCACTCTTGAAAGCACTCCTTTAGTCTCTTAAGTGCTGGTGTGTTCCTGAGACTTCTGTCCTCTTTTCATCACACAGACTCTCCTTGGGTGATGTCATCTGCTGGAGTGATGTCTTTTATGCTCTTTGACTGTCTTTATGTTGATGATATTCAAATTTTGGCTATGTCCCTAGTCCCTTTAAATCAAAGTGTCTCAAACTGAAATCAATAGTCTCATCATTCAAAATATATTTCACCACAAGTTTCCATTATCTGTCACTCTTCCTGCCTATCTTTAATTAATTATCTAAATTCCTGCTCTATCTGTGTTGTTCTTTGTCTCCAATATTGATTACCATGAAATTCTCCTAACCTTTCTCCCTGCCTCCAGTCTTGTCTCTTTAAAATGACCCATGTTCCATACTGAAGCCAAAAGCTGTCTTTCTAAAATGCAAATCTTACTACTCAATTCCCAAAATTTTTCCATGGGTTTCTATTACCTTGAAGTATATCTTATGGTAGAAGAGTAGTTTGAATGCTACTAACTTCTCATCTGCATTATTTGACAATTGTTTGTATATCCTGTGCTTCAGTCATACTTAAATATTCATTTCATTCTATATTTCATCTTCATACTTCTGTCACGATCTTGGTAAGGCTGTTCTGTTGAAATATTCTTTAGCTCTATCCCTAATTATTTTCAACCTCCCCCAATTTCACCTGAAAATGCCTGTCCTCCTTTAGATTTAATGTTAACCAATCACTAATATTCTCTATGTGTGACGTAAATTAAATGTTAGCATCCTGTACTATTGTAATTGACAATCCTGTATATATTGTAATTGACTGTCAGTGTTGCATGCATGCTAGCAAACCTGTATGATGATTACAAGGACCATGTCTGTCCTAGGACTACTGGATTTTCAAAGTCTAATACAGTATTGGATACATAGTGGTTGTTCAATATATACTTGTTGAATAAGTATTAAGTGAAATAAACAGCATAATCTGACATTTTCAGCCCTACACTTTGGCTTCAATACCTACTGAACACTGTAGATAAAAAGTCCTATAAGCAGCTCCATGTCAATTTATCTGCACTAAACTTTTAATTTCTATCAGCAAATACACAATTTTTCATTCTGTTGCCTTATTGTCACTCCTGCATGTGTAGTTTGGGGCATAAGCTGGAAGAAACTTTTGACAGCAACTTACCCATCACTTCTATGTGCAACAATTCCACAAAAGTTACCAATTAAAGAAGTTTTGATTCCAACTCCTCCCCTGTTTCTGGGATATCCCAACTACAATTAGGTCAATAACTTATTTTGCCTTCCTAAATAGACCTATTTTTTTCCTCATTTTAGTTCCTAAAGCAGCAGCTTCCTGGTTTCCTCATTCCTGTGCTTGCTCATTTCCTGTGTCACCTGCCATTTTCTTCACAGCTGCCAGAGTGATCTGACCTAACTATTCATCTGAATAGAGATCCTCCCTCTCTTCCACCTGCTGAAAATCTCGAACTCTCTCCAACAATCACTTTTATCTATGTCTGTTCCTCAGATTCAAGTGAGAAGCTTGTAAAAAAAATACTGATGACTAGTATCCAACTCAGTCCAACTTAATCCTAGTCCCAGATCTAGAGTTCAAGTATCCAGGACTCTGATGATGAGCCAGAGCCTGTGGATGTCTAATGTGATTTTTTTCCAGCTCAGTCCCTGCACACTTCTCTACTCCATCAATAGCATCAGACCATATTCTCTATGTTTTGATAATTGCAATACATTCATTGCACTCAGTTTCATGCAGTCTGCCTACTCAGACTTCCATACAGGATTCTTCACTGCTGCTAGTGAGACCATCATACCTGCCTTCATTGCTCAGTTGACTCTATCTAATCATTACAGAATAGCTGAGGCTTCATCACATCCAGCAAGCCTTTAATTTCCGCTTACCACATAACTCACTTCCTTGCAATTAAAGAACCCAAATACATTTGCAGCTGTTCTTGTATATTCCCATAGACAGTAGTCCCACACATAAGTGTTTTTATCATTGCACATCACATTTTTCTCAAATTCTATGTTTGGATTGTTGTTTCCCCTGTAAGGCTACCAGGGCTTTGAGAATAAGGGTTTGGTGTCTGTATCTGGAAGTTCAGAGGCTACAAGAGTCATATGCAGGGAAACCCAGAGGCCATGGCATAAAGTCTAAAGTCATCTGTCCACAGAAGTGATCTTGCAGTGGGGAATCTGAGAAGCATTTCAAGAAGCCCTCTTTTTTGGGGGAGGGGGTGGGTTCAAGTTTTACCATTGCAATAATTCTGGAGCATTGTACAGAAACACAAAAGGGGCAAAGGTGTATAAGGAGTGTCTCGAAAAACCAAAAATATCAGGTTTCATGTGTGCAGCTTCAAAGAGAAAACTAGATAGCAACATGGAGAAATTTCCAAATTTGAGATCTGGTTGTTCACTGACCTTGACCTATGAAAATAGTTAAAAGCATTTGATAAAATATAAGTATATGTATACATTTGTGTGTGTGTGTGTGTGTGTGTGTGTGCGTGTGTATTGTGTGGCCTGCCTAGCTGGTATTGTTGAAGATTCTTGTCTCGATATAAACCTATGATTCTCAACATGAATTATTTCATCCAGTCTTGTCATTCATAGTAAAAGACGAGCAAATACTTAAACTAACTGCCCAACGCTGCACCTAGGATGACAACTTCAGTTTCATTAGGTTCTGCCTAAAAAAGCTCAAGACTGTGAAAAGAAGTCACTATATGGGGCTTCAAAAAATGTCATGGAAAATGAAACTAAATGATCATGTGAATGTTTCATAAAGTTTTTTGTCTCCTAGTATTTGTTCTTGCCAATACCCAATATAGCTACTGTCTTGCAGTCTGCCAGAGATGGTAGAAATCTAACTTATATAAGGACCAATTAGCAAACCCAGAGGAGAGCCACATAGACAAGCCTCTTTTTTCCATTTTTATGAATGTCCACCTTCCTGATTTTGTTTCCCTTCCTTTCTCCCTTATTTCCCCTTTGAATGGCCCAGTGACCTCTGCAACAATTGGTGTTGAATTCAGATCCACTGGACCTCTACTTCAAGCAGTGCTTGCCTTTGTTGTGAACTGCAACTTCAGCAATACTCCCTCTGATGTTCTGGCGGAACTGATTACAGAGTTTGATGCTACCCCTAGTAGAGTAACTAGCTCTAGGGGAAGGTCAATGGGCAAGAGAAGGAGAAAAACCAAGCAAGTGAAGGCTGGAGGAAGGTACGACTTCAACAAAGGCCTTAGTGGTGATGAGTTTTAAAGAAAGGCTGTTTCCCATTAGGGAAAATATTTGAATCCTCGGTTGTATATTTTTGAAGAAATATTCCTCATGGTAAGAATTTTTAAGTAGAGGAATGTTCTGACCACCAAAACGTACTCATTTGCCTTCTTTCTGTTAAAAAATGTGCTGTTTTCTAAGTATTTATTTCTACCTATAAACACTAATAAATTTAATGAAAATTAGTGTCATTCATTTCTATACACAAGAACATGCTATTGTCAGAATATTTATTATATTACCTATAACATTATACATCCTATACTTAGGAATATGACTTAAATCTTGCAATTGGGATTTCACTGTTTATGCTCTTTTCAGCCATGTTGTGGCCTTTAACATTTATTTTTTGACAGCAATACAGGCAATTTTATAATTTAACCTTATGCTTTAAGGTCCAAAAAGCAAACTTAAATTGAGATAAGATAAAACAGATATTAGATATGCTCAATAGATTTACTTAGATCCATTAATTTAGCATCAATGCATAACACATTCCAAAGCAAGCATACATCAAATTAAAATTGGATAATCTTTAGTTGGGTTTAATAATTGGATAAATGGTCAAATGATTTCCATTGCATATTATTTGTGGGCATGCATTTCATTACTTATTGATTTGCTTTACTGATTAACATATCAATTAATTGCTTGAAAAGAATAGGGGAAATAATCATGGGAAACATCAGCATGGAGAATATGCCTCTCGTGGCTGCAAACAGAGTAGATGGCAGGTGATGGTACTGAATATCTAACTCCCACTGAGACCTCTAGGGCACATTTTGGTACAGGTGGGTAAGTAATGTTTATAATCTAAAAAATGAGAAAATATTATAAAAATAGAAGTAGAAAACCTCAGACAAGTTAAAATACAGAAAAATTTAAGCCAAGTTATTTGAATCAGGCAATATTTAATATATCAAATATTAATCTTAACAACTATATATAAAGTAATGTAGAGCCAGGACATTAGCTGTGTCAAAGTGCAGCAGGCATCCTGGCCACCCCAGCATCCTTTGCCACAGTTAGTGTTTCCTGAATACACACTTGGGCACCCCCTTGTTACAACAGAACTTTATTATTGATATTATAAAAATAACCATTCTCTAAATGATTACACTTAGTAAATAAAATAAGGAATATATATATATATATATATATAAGTATTTGACTAATTGCAATTTGTTTAAGGATCACTTGCGACTTCTTCTGCTTGTTTCACAAACCTGTAGAGGAGAAATAAAATGAAAAAGGTACTTAATAATATGTCCACATGCAGCATTTTTTTTTTAAATTGGAGCATTAATGCTCATGTTTCTTCTATACTGTATAAACTTTGACAATAGCACTAACATTAGAATACTAGCTTTATTAACCACATTTTGCTTTCAGTGCAAGAATGTCTGGTATTTGTATAAAATTCTTATCATCTTAGGACAGAAAAGGAAATTATCCACATTTCTAGATTATTTTCTTTACCTTTTCTTCATTGTTCTGTGTGCCAGTTAATATTTAATATTTAAGAATAACTAATTAGAACATAAACATTTTGAGAGAAGATGATCAATCTGCAAAGTATTTTCAGGGCCTCAACCCATATATTACAATGAAAATTTTCTCTATAAAATATTTATTTAGTGAAAGAGAGGGAGAAGAGGGAGGAAGGAAGAAATGTAAGAAGGAAGGAAGGAAAGAGAAGGAAGGAAGGAGGGGAAGAAGGAAGGAAGAGAAGGAGGCAAGAAGAGAACCCAGTTGGGCTATTTTTAATGCAGATTTCTTTTATTTTAAGTTTATTTAAGTTATGCAAGATTCATATATTTCATATATACAGATTTAGGAATATAATGAAATGTTCCCCCTACAGTGACTTGATCAGCTCTTGTGCTGACTGTTGATGTACAATTTCCCTGATTGGTAGTGATCCTGAACATTTTTTCATGTGTCTGTTAATCATTTGGATTTCCTCTTTTGAAAAATGTCTATTGAGGTCCTTGGCCCATCTCTTAAGTGGGTTGTTTGTTTTGTTGTTGTAGAGTTTCTTGATCTCTTTGTAGATTCTGGTTATTAACCCTTTATCTGTTTCATAGTTTGCAACCATTTTTTCCCATTCTATCAGTTGCCTCTTCACTTTCCTGACTGTTTACTTGCCATACAGAAACTTCTCAATCTGATGCAATCCCAATTGTTAATTTTGGCTTTGACCGCCTGTGCTTCAGAGTTTTTTCCAAGAAGTCTTTGCCGGTGCCTATATCTGGCAGGGTTTCTCCAATGTTCTCTAATAGTTTGATGGTGTCAGGTCGTAGATTTAGGTCTTTAATACATTTTGAGTGGATTTTTGTGTAAGGTGAAAGGTAGGGGTCTTGCTTCATGCTTCTGTATGTGGAAATCCAGTTTTCCCAGAACCATTTATTTAGTAGAGTGTCCTTACTCCAGGAATTGGCTTTAGATTCTTGATAAAATATAAGTTGGCTACAGAAGTTTGGGTTGATTTCTGGTGCTTCTATTCTGTTCCATTGGTCTATCCATCTGTTTCTGTACCAGTTTCATGCTGTTTTGATGTTTTCTTTAGTGCACGGTTTTGCTTTTGATTGCTTTTGAGTAGTCCTATGATTAATTTTTTGAAATTCCATTTCCATCATTGCCCCAATCTCCTCATCTTCATATTCTAATATTTAAATGTTGTTATGTTCCTTTCAGGGAGTCATGGTGTTTTCCTGCTTCTTGTTTCTTGAATTTCTTGTGTTTGTTTTTAGGCATTTGTGATTTTCCCCCCCTCTGATGGCTTTTATCTTTGATCTGTGGTTTAGTGGCTTAGTGGGATGTCTGCATTTTCAGTGAATATCAAGACATGTGTGATGAGTGTGTCCAGGGAGCTCTAGTCAGGGCTCCAGGGTGGGACAGGTATCCAGGGTAACTCCCAAGTGAGCACTGTAGATCTCAGTGCCCAGTATTAGCTCCCAATGTGTTCCATCCCACAGTATGAATCACAGAGATCATCTGTTCAGTCCTAACTATGAACAGAGTGAGTGCGTGGAGCTGCTCCCAGTGATTACCTAGAGACCCAGCCCCTCCCTGCACCTTCTTATGTCACCACTGAGTCCCCCTGGTCTCAGCACACAGGGCTCCCACAGTCACCTGGTGCAAATATTTCTGTCGCCCCCAACCTGTCTAGTCAAAAGAAAGTCAGATTTTCAACGAAACCACTCTGCCTAGGTGTTTTTATCATAGGAGGCTGGGGGCACCTCACCATTCTACATGGTTGCCCAGCCACCTCCAAGCCAGGCTCAAAGTCAGTGAAGACTACAGATTTTCCCCCTCTGCTAGAATCATTGGATCACACAGGAACACAAGAACCACTGTCCAAATGTTGCTCCATCATTGCCACCTGGACCCAAAATGATGCCTTGTCTTTCTCAGCTGGGCAGCAGGCACTGTCATGCTGCAGTTGGAGCAAGAAGAATAGGCCCCCTCTGCTTTCACTGGGTCTGCAGGCAACCACTTGCAACCACTCTCAACCGCTAGTTTCCAGGGCTCCAGTCCTGACACACCATAATCTCCCTCGAGCTGTTTCACCATGGGTTGTTGCAGTCCAGTCTCATCTTCATCTCCAAGCTGCCACCCACTCCAACTCTTGGCCGCTGTAGTTGTAGGCTGTGCCCGCATTTGTGTTGCGCATCTGCACCCTTCACACAGGTCCATGGAATTCCTCCTACTGTTATAAGATTTCCAGTGTGGTTTTCTTTCTGATTCTCTCCAGAAAGTGCACTTCCTACACCCCTTTCTTTCACTGTTTTTTTAAAGACTTATTTATTTGAAAGGCAGAGTTAGAGAGAGGCAGAGGTAGAGAGAGAGAGACTGAAAGGTCATCCATCCGATGGTTCACTCCCCAGTTTGCTGCAATAGCCAGAGCTGTGCCAATCCGAAGCCAGGAGCCAGAAGCTTCCTGAAGGTCTCACATGTTGGTGCAGGGGTCCAAGGACTCGGGCCATCTGCTTTCCCAGGCCATAGCAGAGAGCTGGATCAGAAGTGGAGCAGCGGTGGGGCCGGCACCATGGCGCAATAGGTTAATCCTCCACCTGGGGCCCTGGCATCTCATATGGGTGCCAGCTCTAGTCCAGGCTGCTCCTTTTCCAATCCAGCTCTCTTCTGTGGCCTGGGAAAGCAGCATGGGAAGCGGGATACACAGTAGACTCATAGAATGGCAGATGTCCTAAATAGCACTCTGGCCTCAGAATCAGCCCTTAAGGCAGTCGGATATGGCTGAAGAGCCCATGAGAGTATTTTAGGCATGGAAAGCCAAGACACTCTGGCAAAAAAAAAAAAAAAAAAAAAAGAAACTAAATGGAAGATCTCTGCAAGTGAGATCCCAATGGAAAGGACAGGGCCATCAAAGAAGGAGGTACCTTTCTCTGAAGGGAGGAGAGAACTTTCACTTTGACTATGATCCTGTCTGAATAAGATCAAAGTTGGCGAACTCAAAAGGCTTCCATAGCCTTGGCAACTCATGACTAGAGCCTAGGGAGATTACTGACGCCATAAACAAGAGTGTCAAATTGTTAAGTCAACAACAGGAGTCACTGTGTACTTACTTCTCATGTGGGATCTGTCCTTAATGTGTTGTCCAATGTGAAGTAATGCTATAACTAGTACTCAAACAGTATTTTACACTTTGTGTTTCTGTATGGGTGCAAACTGATGAAATCTTTACTTAATATATACTAAATTGATCTTCTGTATATAAAGATAATTGAAAATGAATCTTGATGTGAATGGAATGGGAGGGCAGCGGGAGATGGGAGGGGTGCGAGTGGGAGGGAAATTATGGGGGGAAGCCATTGTAATCCATAAACTGTACTTTGGAAATTCATATTTACTAAATAAAAAAAAACAATAATCAATCCTCAAAAATGTTAATTTTGCTCGTATACTTTACATATTCTTGCACTCTATTAGTTATCATACATCAGGGAAACATATGATATTTGTTGGGATAGGCTTATTGCACTAAGTATAATGATTCCCAGTTGCATCCATTTTGTTGCAAAATACTGTATTTCATTCTTTTTATAGTTCAGTAGTATTTCATAGTGTATATATGCCACATTTTCTTTATCCAATCATTGCTTAATGAGCTCCTGGGTTGATTCTATATCTTTTTTTTTTCCAGGCAGAGTTAGACAGTGAGAGAGAGAGAGAGAGAGTTATAGACAGTGAGAGAGAGAGAGAGAGAAAGTCTTCCTTCCATTGGTTTACTCCCCTAATGGCCACTATGACCAGTACTGTGCTAATCCAAAGCCAGGAGCCAGGTACTTCCTCCTGGTCTCCCATGCGTGTGCAGGGACCCAAGCACTTGGGCCATCCTCTGCTGCCCTCCCGGGCCACAGCAGAGAGCTGTACTAGAAGAGGAGCAACCGGGACTAGTATCCAACACCCCAACCTGGACTAGAACTTGGTGTGCCAGCACCACAGGCGGAGGATTAGCCAAGTGAGCCAAGGCACTGGCCAGATTCTATATCTTAGCTATTGTGAATTGAGCTGCTATAAACATGGGGGCACAGATAACTCTTTCATATGCAGATTTCATTTTGTTTGGGTAAATCCCAATGAGTGGGATTGCTGGGCCATAGGGTAGGTTTATTTTCAGCATTCTATACAATCTCCATATTATCTCACACAATGTCTAATTCACATTCCTACCAACTGTATTAGGATATCTTTCCCCCACATCCCCACCAGTATTTTTTTTTATTTTTTTAATTTCTGTATGAAAGCCATTCCAACAGGGATGAGGTGAAACCTCATTGTGGTTTTGATTTGCATTTCCATGATAGCTAGTGATCCTGAGCATTTTTCATTTATCTCTTGGCCATTTGAATTTCAGCCTTTGAAAAATGCCTGTATAAGTCCTTTCTCTATTTCTTAACTAGATTGTTTGCTTTGTTATTGTTGAGTTACTTGAGCTCTTTATAGATTATGGATATTATTTCTTTACCAGTTGCATAGGTTGCAAATATTTTCTCCCACTCTGTTGGTTGCCTCTTCACTTTGTTGAGCATTTCTTTTACAGTGCAGAAACTTCTCAGCTTAATGTTATCCAATTTGTGAAGTTTTGCTTTAATAGCCTGTGTCTCTAAGATCTTTGAAGTGTTTGTGTATGTCAATGTCTTGCAGAGATTCTCCAATGTTCTTCTATAATAATTCAATGGTATCAGTTCAGAGATATAGATCCTTGACCCATTTTGAGTTGGGTTTTGTATAAGATATAAGGTAGGAGTCTTGCTAAATATTTGTGCACATGGTGATCCAATTTCCCCAGCACCATTTGTTGAACAAACTGTCCTTTCTCCAGGGATTGTTTTTTAGCTCCTTTGTCAAAGATTATTTGGTTGTAGATGCGTGGATTGACTTCTGGGATTTCTATTCTATTCCATTGTTCCATATTTTGTGCCAGTCCCAAGTTGTTTTGGTTATTACTGCCCTGTAGTGTGTCTTGAAATCTCATTTTGTGATGGCTCCAGCTTTGTTTTTGTTTTTGTTGTTTAATATTGCTTCAACTACTTGGGATATCATGTGATTCCATATGAATTTTAGCATTGTTTCTTTTAGATCTAGGAAGAATGTTGGTATTTTAATCAAGATCACACCGAATCTGTAAATTGCTTTGGATAGTCTGAACAATTTGATGGTATTAATTCTTCCATTTCCAAACACAGAAGTTTATTCCATTTTTGTGTGTCTTCTTTTATTTATTTCTTTAATGTTCTGTAATTTTTATTGTAGAGATTCATTTCCTGGTCAAATTTATTCCAAGGTATCTAAACTTTTTTAGTTATTGTGAATGGCACTGATCTTACAAGTTCTTTCTCAGCCATGCATTGTCTTGTGTACAAAGGCTATTGATTTCTGTGTGTTGATTTTATATCTTGCTATGTCATCAAACTCTTTTAAGAGTTCCAAAAATCACTTGGTGTTATCTTTTTTCCCTATATATATTAGATCAAATCATCTGCAAACACTGTTAATTTGACTTATTCCTTTCTAATTTGTATGTCATTTATTTCTTTTCCTTGCCTAATGGCTTTTGCTATAACTTCCAGGCTATATTTAATAGCAATGGTGAAAGTGGGCACCCTTGTCTGTTTCCAGATGTTAGCAGAAATACTTCTAGCTTTTCCCCACTCAATATGATAGCTCTGGATTTGTCATATATTGCCTTGACTGTGTAAAGGAATTTTGCTTCTACACTCAATTTGCTGAAGGTTTTTGTCATGAAAGGATGTTAGTATTTTATCAAATGCATTCTCTGCATCTATTGAAATAGAAATATGATTTTATTCCCCACTTTGCTTATTTGATTTATCACATTTTTATTTGCATATATTAAACCATTCATGCATGCTAGTGATAAACCCCACTTTGTACAAGTCAATGACCTTGCTGATGTGTTGCTGCATTTGATTAGATAGTATATTGTTGAAAATTTTTCACCTATGGTCTTTGGGGAAATTGGTCTATAGTTCCTTTTATTTGGTATATCTTTTTTCTGATATTGGATTTAAGGTAATGTTGGCCTAATAGAAGGTGTTTCGGAGGATTTCATCACGTTCAATAGTTTTGAATAGTTTGAGAAGGACTGGAATGTGTCTTCTTTAAAAGTCTGGTAGAATTCAGCAGTGACACCATCTGGTCCTGGGATTTTTTCTTGTTGATTGGATCCTTACTAGTGATTCAATGTCTATCTAGGTTATTGGTCCATTTCTATGTTTTCATACTCAATTTTGGTAGATTTTATGTGTCCAGAAATCTATCCATTTCTTCTAGATATCCCAATTTGTTGGCTTACAGCTGTTCGCACTAATTCATGATGATTCTTTTTATTTCTGTGGTACCCATTGTTACATATCCTTTCTCATCTATGCTTTCATTTCTTTGGGACTTATCTCCCTGGGCCAATAGTCTGTCAATTTTGTTTATTTTTCCAAAAAATCAGCTTTTCATTTCACTGATCCTTTGTATCATTTTTTGTTTCAATTTTATTTCTTATTTAATTTTAATTATTTCTTTCCCCCTACTAATAATAAGTTTGGATTATTCTTGCTTTTCTGGGTCCTTGAAAAGCATTTTTGATCATTTGTTTGATCCCTTTCCAATTTCTTGTAGGCACTAATTTCTATGAACACTGCTTTTACTGCATTCCATAGGTTCTGATATGTTATGTTGTCATCTTCATTTGTTTCAAAGAATTTTTTGATTCAAAATTTGACCTTCTTGATGACCCACTGTTCATTCAGGAGCATGTTGTTTGATCTGCATATGTTTGCATATTTTTTAGAGTTTCTTGAGTTGTTAATTTCCAGCTTCATTCCATTGTGGTAGAAAAGATCCATGGTATGAGTTCCAATTTTTTGAATTTGTTGAGATTTACTTTATGGCCTAGCATGTGATATAACCTAGAGAAAGTACCATGTACTGGTGAAAAGAATGTGCATTCTTCAGCTATGGGATAAAATATTTTGTAGATATCAATTAGGTCCATTTGCTCCATAGTGTAGATTAGCTCTGTTGTTTCTTTGTTGATTTTCTGTCTAGTTGATCTGTCATTGATGGAAGTGGGGGGCTATAGTCCCTCATTATTGTTGTATTGGAATATATGTCTCCTTTAGATCCATTTTACTGCTTGTCAATAGACAGCCACCCTAATATTGGGTACATATACCTTTACAATGGTCACAACTACCTGTTCAATTGATCCCTTAATCAATATATAATGCCTTCTTTGTTTCTTTTAAGTTTTTGTGTTTAAGTCTATTTTGTCTGACATCAGAGTGTCTACTCCTGCTCTTTTTTGGTTTCCATTAGCATGGAATATCTTTTTCCAAGCTTTCAATTTCAGTCTTCCTATATCTTTGTGTGTGAATTGTGTTTTCTGCAGGGAGCAAACAGATGAATCTTTTTTAAAAAGAATAGTTCAGCCAGTCTGTATCTTATAATTGAACAATTTAGCTGATTTACATTTAAGGTTATGATTGGTAAGTAATGACTTGGCCCTGCCATTTTCCATAAATAATTACTTTTGATTGCTCTGCATTTCCATTTTACTTTTTTAATTTTTTTATTTCACAGGTAGAGTTATAGACAGTGAGAGAGAGAGAGAGACAGAGAGAAAAGTCTTCCTTACGTTGGTTCATTCCCCAGATGGCTGCCAGGGCTGATGCGCTGCGCCAATCTGAAGCCAGGAGCCAGGTGCTTCCTCCTGGTCTCCCATGCAGGTGCAGGGGCCCAAGCACTTGGGCCCTCCTCCACTGCCTTCCCAGGCCACAGCAGAGAGCTGTACTGGAAGAGGAGCAACCAGGACTAGAACCCAGTGCCCATTTGGGATGCCGGCGCTGCAGGCAGAGGATCAACCATATGAGCTACGGAGCTGGCCCCTCCATTTTACTTTTACTAGGAGATTTTCTGTCTTCACATTTTTTTATAATGATGATTATCTTTCTGTGTTTCTGTGTGTAGCATATACTGACAATTTGTAAGACTGTGGGAGTGGTGACAAGATAAACAAAGTCATTATTTCATGTTCATTCATAATGAGAGACTTGCAGGGTACAGTATTCTGAGTTGACAGTTTTTTTTTTTTTTCTTTTAAGTCTGGGACTATGTCAGTCCATTCTCTCCCAGCCTGTTGGGTTTCTGATGAGAAATCAAATAGCAGTCTAATTGGAGATCCTCTGAAGGTAATTTGGCATTTCTTTCTTGCACATTTTAGCATCTTCTCTATATGCTTTATTGTTGAAAGTTTGACTACACTATTTCATTGTGAAGGTGTTTTCTGGTCAAGTCTATCAGGAGTTCTATGTTCCTCGGGTACTTATGCCTCCCTTTAGTTCTCCAAATTAGGGAAGTTTTCTGTTATTATTTTGCTGAATAGGCCTTATATTCTGTTCTCTCTTTTCACTTCTGCAGGAACTCCGAAGTCCCATATAATGGGTTATTTGATAGTCTCCCATAAATCTCCAACATTGTTTTTGATTTTTCTAATTTCTTCTTCCTCTTCCTCTTCCTTCTCCTCCTCCTCCCCTCCTTATTCTCCTTTTCCTTTTCCTTCTCCTTCTCCTCCTCCTCCTCCTCCTTCCTCCCCTTCCTTCTCTACTCCCTGCTCCCTGCTCCCTCTTTCCTCCTCCTCTTTCTCCTTCTTCTATGGTCTGAGATATTTCCAAAGATTTATTTTCTAGCTCGGATATTCTTCATCTGCTTCACCAAGTCTGTTGTTAAGATTTTTTTGCTGTATTTATATTTTACATATTGAATTCTTTGTTTCTTGTATTTCAGCTTGACTTCTCGTCAATAGCTCTATCTCATGTGAAAGTTTTTCATTCATGTCATGTATGTATTTCTTTAACTCATGAATTTGCTTCTCATTGCTTTTAAGTAATTCTATCATCTTTTTTCTAAATTCCTTTTCAGGAATTTCATCAATATCTGTCTTCACTTCTAATATTGAAGCTCTGTTGTGTTCTCTTAGGGGAGTCATATCATATTCTTTGTTCATGTTTCTCATATTTCAATGTTTTTTTAGGTATTGTGAAAATACTTGATGGTTTTCTCCTGATATATTTTGTCTTTGAAATATGCCTCTGTTGCTTAGTGAAGTGTTTTGGTCCTTCAGTGGATATTCAGTGATATGTGCTGGTGATACAGGGAACTCTGGTCAATGCTTGGGTATGATGCAAGAGTCCAGGGTGACACCCACATTGGGTATGGTAGGTCTCTTCAATTGTCTTTTCCAAGGTGATCAATGCCTAAAACAACCATGCAGTGGACACACACCCTATCCACACATTCCAAAGAACCACAACAAGTATCTGTATGGCCCTCAGTGTGAGCACAGAACATGCTGGAATGACTCACCTCAGACACTAGGAGAAATATGAGCCTCTGAAGTCAGGCACAGTGATTGCCCAGACACCCAGCTACACTCCACTTCCTAGTGTGCAGTCACAGAATACCCACAGTCATAGTGCACAGGGCTCCCACAGCCACAGGGTGCAAGGTATCCACTCTCAGGCTCCTTTGTCCATTAAGAGAGCTGAGGCATTACCAGAGCCAGCTTCCTGTCATTCTGCTTTGACAGTTTGTGTACAGGGGCCAGTGAATAGAAAGGAGGCTTAAGTAGATGCTTCTCCCCTGCCAACCCCGCAAGTCAGACTCAAGGTCAGTGGGCACCATGGATTTATCACTCAGATAAAATCTCCTAAACACACATATGAGAGCAGCAGAAGACTGCAGTTTCCTTTTAAGACGGTGCCTCTTCACTGCTATTTGTTGAGAGCCTTTGTTGGGGAAATGGAATACAGGCAATGTACCCTCATTTCATGTGTTTAGGTGGGCACCCTGCACCCCACTAGTGCTCCAAGCCAGATACAAAATCCATGTGGTCTGCAGCATTCTTCCTTTGGCAATATGACCAGTGACACAGGCTGCTGCAGTCTCCTCTCATTTCTCTTTAAGAAAATGGCATCTGCTCATGATGCTGATTCTAATACTTGTGTTAGCAGAACAGAAGAGCATTGCCTTACTTTTTGGTGCTGAGTATGGTGCTCTAGGGGAGTAAGGGAAGGGAAGAAGCAGTTTGGCTTCCCTGCTCCAGGCCTGGCAGTTGCTCAGACTGGGGTCAGCTCCTCAGGCTGAAGTAAAAGTCAGTGTGTGATTGTGGAATTACCTCTCAGAGAAAGCTCTGAGCAGCAGCGCACATGGTGATTTCTTCCTACCTTGTCATGGCATGATGGTAGTTCACAGCTTCTCTCCTTTTGTCCCACAGAATCTTTGTTGTTTTTTCAGTTGTTTGCAAAAAAATTCCATCAGTCATGTCCCTGGAAACATGGTCCTCCCTTTGTTCTTTTCATATCCCAGGGCAGCTGAAGTTAGTGTGGCTATACTATACCCTATCTCTCTCTTTTTTAGTTTATTTTCATCATTTGCAATGCAGAGAGGCAGACAAGCAGATAGATAGATCTCCTATCTGATGGTCACTCCCCAAATACCTGAAACAGCCACATTTATGCTAGCCTGGAGTCAGGATTGCAGAACTCAATCCAGGTCTCCCAAATGAGTGGGAGAGACTCAAGTGCTTGAGCCATCATCTGCTACCTCCAGGAGCGCACATTAGCAGGAAGCAGAAATTAAGAGTAGAGCTAGGTCTCCAACTAAGGCACTCCAATATGAGACATGGGCATCCCAAAAAGGAGTCTTAACTACTACACCAAATATCTAACCTCTCCTATATCCTTGCTCCACAGCCAACTTCTTTTCCTTATTAACTCCCGAAATCCTTTATGTATTAGCCTTAAACATTATTTATTCTGGGCCCTTTGAATGATAGGCAAGGTTGAATTCACTTCCTGCATGCACTTATGTCACCCTACTGCCTCTATAACAGTAATCATGAGTATTTTATGTAAATAATTATTCATTGTGTGTTTTCTATACAACATAGTAGGTTCTGTAATGACAAGAAGTATGAAAGGCCGACGCCACGGCTCACTAGGCTAATCCTCTGTCTGCGGCGCCCGTACCCCAGGTTCTAGTCCCAGCTGGGGTGCCGGATTCTGTTCCGGTTGCTCTTCTAGTCCAGCTCTCTGCTGTGGCCCGGGAAGGCGATGGAGGATGGCCCAAGTGCTTGGGTCCCTGCACCCGCATGGGAGACCAGGAGGAAGCACCTGGCTCCTGGCTTCGGATCGGCACAGCGCACCAGCCGTAGTGGCCATTTTGGGGGTGAACCAATGGAAGGAAGACCTTTCTCTTTGTCTCTCACTCTCACTGTCTAACTCTGCCTGTCAAAAAAAAAAAAAAAAAAAAGTATGATGGATATCGTATCACCCATGATACTGACATATGCTATTCTCTTACATACTACCTACTCCATTTTAGGCCTTCATTAACAATGGGTCACATTACTGATTTATTTCTTTAGAGCTCTTAAATTGAGTAGCAGTATATTGATGTGTCACACAAAGAAAATTTAAGCTTATAGTGACTTATTATATGGAAGAGTACAAATATTGTCTGTGATTCGAAGTAATAGAATATAGAACCAGAAAGAAGGCAGTTATAAAAATTAATATTTAGGACTAAAATAAAAGACTAATTTCTTTTAAATATTTAAACCATTTTTACAACTTAAGCAACACATCCTTACTATTGAAATATTGTAGATAAACAGAGATCTAAGTATATTACATAGAGACAATTACTGATGATACTTTTTGTAACCATACAGTCTTCTGAAAGTATAACCTTACTATTGTATATGTGTCTGTGCATTATACATAGCAAAAATGAGTTACATTTAGTATTTTGTCTGTGACTTGTTTTATGAAAAATTCCAAGCCAGATATACATCTCTACAATTATATCAGAATATAGATATATATTTATAGATGTATATCTCATTATTATATTCTTGTCATAATGAATTCACAGATTTTTGTTATATAAGTTGCTATATTTTTAATCAGTCTTCTTTTGTTGGTAAGCAGACTGTTCCCAATTTTTACATGTGTGCTACATTTTTTATACTATTGTGATAGCTATATGGTGTTGCACTGTAGAAATTATCACTTTAGGTGATTTTGTAATATAGAATTATTGGGTCAATGGATAACTAGAACAGAACAAAATGGAATGAACAACCAACCCAGTGATACGATTAACTGCCATTACAAGAGGTGTTCAAGTTGGTAATGTAGAGTCTGCATGTTCATTGGGTAGGAATTTTGAAGAGATGAGGCCATCATCAGATCAAAAGAGTAGAAAATAGTTCTAAAATTCTTTTAAGTGTTGATATTCTGTGAGTCTATGAGTGCTATGAACAAACTGTACACCAGTCCTTCTTTCTGTTTTTTTTAACCTTGTTTGACCAATTCCTACAGTAGCCTTATGTTCATGGATGTGAAATGACTGAGATGCTGTAACTCCAGGAGATATTTAATGGTGTCATAAACTCCATGGTATGCACAGTGAGGGAATATAGATCTAGAAGTTAATTTCCTTTTATGGGGAAGGAGTTTAAAAATCCCCATTCCCTCACCTAGACATGAGAGGATATAGATTAAATGAGGACCCTGAGAACTTGAGATTATGAAAGGGAAAAGGAGAAATGTTATACAGGGTCCTTGATGGAAATCGTTTCTTATTAAGTCATGAAGAGTATGTATTTAGAAATCTCTGAAATTTTAGTAGCTTAGGTAGTACCCATGATTACATTGCATTAACAGTAACTGCCCTGAGCAAACATACCAGAGTAGATCAGGGTAGGACAAGAAGAGCATGGAACACAAAGAAGAAGATCAGCAGAACCTGCACAATGAAAGAAAAAGAGATAATATGCTGCACCATGACCAAAATTTCAAAATCTATCAAACAAAATTCCCTAGGGAGTTAGCAAATTTCTTATGAAAATTAATTGAAATTAATATAATTTTATGCTTTTATTATATAAATTATAAAATTGTATTATATATGGTGAACTACAAATACATGTAAGTTAACTTTAATGGTATATTTAGTCTCATTCCACAGTTGAATCACTTTCAAAGTAAGTGTTTGTTATCCTTTAAAAAACATCTAGGGCAAAATTTCCTCCCTGGGTAGTGTTCTAGATGCACACAGAAGGTGGAAATCCCCCTTCACTAAACTGCAGTCATAATTCTGGTGCTTAACATGGGTTAGGTGGGAAGGCAAAGCTCTATGGGTTGCTACCCTAGCCTTGTATATTCATCACACATTTGTGTTACATACTATAGGATTTCTAAATTAGTCCTGCCATCATGAAGTTATGAGATTTCTAAAAGGTACTGCATATACACACACATACACCATTTTTAATGCCTGGTACATAGCATTACATACTAAAAATAATTCCTCTGAATATAGCCCTGAGGCAGAAGAGTGGAATGTGAGACTATCTCTGAAGAAAGGGAAAAGCAGTGCCTAGTAGAACCAGGGGACATATGACTATGAGGGTTATGGAGCAGCAGAAACAAAGCAAAACATAAAACAACGTAAAGCATGTGAAACAAGGAAATAATGTGAGATACAATTCCATGCACATTAAAGAGAAAGGAAAGATTAAATTCAGATTTTTCAAAGCATATCTTGGATCACTACCCTTAAGAGGGGCTAATATACATAGTCCACAAACAAATAACTCGCTGGTCAAGGAAATTTGGAAAGCATAGTATATCTGAGTTTTGGAGGACCAAAATACATAGCATTGTTTTAAAAGCTCATAAAAGTAAGACATCATTTAAAAGTAAGAAAATCATTTAACTTGATATCCACCAAAGATATTTGAATACATGTTTTCTTTTTTTGAATCTGTAAAATTTTTATTAAAAATATTTAAGAGATATATAAAAATGTACATAATTATAGGATACTGTGTGATGTATATATTTTGTAATATTGAATCAGGGTAAATATATTCACCTTTTCAAATATTTAACATTTATTAATAGTGAAAGTGTCAAAAATCATATTTTCCAGGTTTTTGAAAAACAGAAATATACAGCATATTAATAGTACCTGTAGTCACTCTACTGTCCAATAGAAAACCAAGACTTTTTACATCTATCTAGCTTTACCTCCTACCTGTCAATCAACCGCCCTCCCCAGCGTTTGGTAACCACAATTACATTTTTAAGTTCCATGACATCACCTATTTTTTAGACTCCACATATGAGTGAGGTCATTGGATATTTTTCTTCTGTGCTTGACTTATTCTACTTAGTATAATGACTTTCACTTCCATCTATGTTGTTGGAAATGACGTGATTTCATCCTTCTGATAGTTGAGTAATATTCCCTTGTGTATTATTGGCACATTTTCTTCATTAATTCATCAGTACATAGATACTTAAGTTGTTCCCATTTCTTGACTATTTTGAGTAGTGCTGTAATAAACATGGACATGCAGCTGAACTTTGACAGATCAGTTTCATTTCCTTTGTTTCTATACCCAGAAAAAGGATGGTCAAATCATATGGTAGTTCCATTTTTAGTTTTTGAGAAACCTCCATCCTGTTTTCCACAGTGGCTGTTTGAATTTATATTCCCACTAACTGTGTGAATGTATTCCCATTTCTCCACATCTTTACCAACACTGTTTATCTTTTGTCTTTTTGGTAATATCCAACCTTACTAGAGTTGTTTTGATTTGCATTTCCCTGATGATTAGTGATGTTGAGCATCTCTTCATGTACCTGCTGGCTATCTGTATGTCTTTCTTTAAAAAAAAAAAGTGAACAGTTTATTAAGAATTAAATGAATGTATGGAATGTGATACAGTACAAGTAAGACACTTGTAATTAAGATGGGTATAATAGTACTACTTGCATGAAATATTAATTTTATTTCAAAAAACATCACAAGACAAAAAGAAAAGGCAACTCCATCATTATAAAGTATTTCATGCAAAGTACTTAAAAAAAACCACCACCCAACACAAAGCTATCTGAATTACTGCCATGCTAGCATAGTAACCACAATATAATCATTCATGAAAAAAAAAACACACAGATTAAGCAATGGACTAGATGAAATAATACAGTTTGTAATATTGTAAACTCATGGACTAGAGAAATGTTACATGACAGGAAGTTCCAAACTCACTCACAGGGTGCATAAGATGGGCTAACCATTGGGAAATACGTAAATACAAATGCCAATAAATCATCATGGTATCTTCTAATTTTAAAACCTGAACACCTAGAGAACCTAAAATATTTATATAAAATTTGGTGTAATCCATTTGTGTGTCAAGATATAACTTTTTGATTGTATCTGCAATTATTAGGGAGGTGTATGAAAGTACTTCAAAGTACTTTTAACAGTTCATGTTTTGAACTTTTAACTAATGACCATAAATTATACCATAGAAATAACTCTAGGTATGCATTTATTTTTATTAACCATTATTCACTATGGGAAACATGATCTTCTAGCACTTTATATACAAGTTACTGCAAAGTACCAGTTAATTAAAGACTAAATGAAATATAAAACAAAGCTGAATTGGTTGAAAGGGGAGAACTTCCTCTTTTGCAAAGACTTAAGTGGTTAAAAACCTTTCCTTGACTTCTGACAGAGCTAGAGTCCAAAAAGCAAATATTCTGTCAAGCTGTAATGCATGTCTCTGTACAATATGCTTGAACAGAATTCATGGAATAGTCAGGAATGGTGTTTTAAGAGATTAGCACCTCCTTCCACAGCTGCCAAACTGAACACAAGCCTGGTCTTCACAAGGTGCACAAAACTGGAAGTGTATTTTCAAGAGGGCATAATGTCATGGTGAGACAACTGAGGACCAGGAAGTGCCTGCGATACTGCAACAGCCCATTTCGGAGGCCAGGAGACAACAAAGACATCTATTAGATATTTTATGGTTCTGGCTGGCACCATGGCTCACTAAGCTAATCCTCCACCTGCAGCGCTGGCACCCGGGGTTCTAGTCCCAGTTGGGGTGCCGGATTCTGTTTTGGTTGCTCTTCTTCCAGTCCAGCTCTCTGCTGTGGCCCTGGGGGGCAGTGGAGGATGGCCCAAGTGCTTGGGCCCCTGCACCCACATAGGAGACCAGGAGGAAGCACCTGGCTCCTGGCTTTGGACTGGTGCAGCGCATCGGCCCTGGCTGCCATCTGGGTGGTGAACCAATGGAAAGAAGACCTTTCTCTTTCTCTCTCACTGTCTAACTCTGCCTGTCAAAAAAAAAAAAAAAAGATATTTTAAGGGTTCTGACTCAACTCATGATGTATAGATTGGTTACAGATACAACAGTAAGACCAAAAAAAAAAAAAAAAGAATAGGGGAAAAAATAAAAACTACTTAGAATAAAAAACTACCCATCCTCATTTGCTATTTTTTTTTTCCTTTTAGACTTCAGTTAATTAAAACAGAGTGGGAAATTATCCAGAATTGCCCTTCCTATCTCTGAAATTCAACTTCCTATTTACAGTTCATGAAAACAACATAATTGCCCATAAGCAAGATTTAGCTTTGCTAAAAATAGGAGCAATTGCTTTAATTTTCAGAGAATGACATTAGAAAATTTTCCAATCCAAGATCCAGAGTTTGAGACCAGTAAAGAACCTTCTGTAGTAATCAAAATCAATCATAGTTAGAGCTCTTTGGAATGTATGTCTTAGAAATACAAAGACATCACAAATTAGAAACTCCAGAGTATTTACAAGTAAGTTCTTAAAAAAAAGTTATTAACGTGAGACAAATGTTTCCATCAGCAAATTAAATCTGATAAATCAATGTTACTCAAAAACTCAATATAGCCTCTGGAATCAAACGTAGAGATCACTCAATCATAACAATGCCAGATGAAGAACAGATGAGCAGTATGTACGACTGTAAACTGCATGCAGCTCTAAAGCAGTAGATTTATATTACAAAGCAATGTAAATAAATACTGGGCTAGTACAAAAGCTCTTATTTACAGTTTCACAAATGAAATTGTATTCAATATAAATTATGTGCTTTAAAGAACTATACTATATTAATAAGATGAGTTCTGTTAAGGCCATGACAGTTTTTGTTAGAATCAATGCATAATCCATAAAAGATTCAAGTTAACTCTGCATATAATTTAGTGCAGACAAACCCAGTTTAACCTAGAATGGCATCTGTTAAAGTGTTAAAAAACAGGAACTATTTAGAAATCACTGTACATTATTAAAGCTCTGTCAACTCAGAATGTTAAACTATTTTCACACTTTTTAGCCTGCTGCCATAGGCCTGTGGACAAGGTTACTTTTACAGCAAAGAAATAGCACTTACAGGCCACCAGCTCTTTTGATGATTTTAGGTTCAGTAGCATTCGTTGTGTGTCTTCTGTTGAGAAATGTCTGTTTAAAATCTACTGCCCGACTTTTAATTGAAATATTTGGTTTTTGGTTATTGACTTGTTTATGTTCCTTATATATTCTGGATATTAACTTCCGGGCAGACACAAAGCTTGAAAATATTTTCTGGCATTCTGTAGATTGTCTTTTCACACTGCTGATTGCTTTTCTTTCATGCAAAAACTCCGTACTTGATGAAATCCCATTTGTCTAGTTTTGCTTTTATTTCTTGTGAATGTGGGACCTAATCTAGAATGTTCTTACTCATTTCAAGTCTTAAGGGTTTTCTCCATGTTTTCTTCAAATACTTTCAAGTTATCAGGTCTCACAATTAGGTCTTAAGTCATTTTTAATTGATTTTTGTACATGGTGAAAAATAGGGGTCAGATTTCTTCTGCATGAGTATATCTAGTTTTCCAAGCACCATTTATTGAAAGACTATTCTTTTCAGATGCACACTCTTTGCACCCCTGTCAAAGATCTGTTGGCTGTAGATGTGCTTACCTCCATGATTTTTATTCTGTTCAATTGGTCTGTGGATCTGTTTCTAATGCCTAAAACCATGCTGTTTTAATTACTGTAGCTTTCTAATATAATTTACAACCAGGTAGGATAATGCCTCCTGCTTTGTTCTTTCTGCTCAAGATTTCTTTGGCCACTGGAATCTTTTATGGTTTAATACACATTTTACTAGCATTTTTCTTGTTCTGTGAAAAATATAATAGGGATTCTTATAGGGATAGCATTGAAACTCTAAATCGTTTTGAGTAATATACATATTTTAATGATATTGATGCTTCCAATACATCAACACACAATGTCTTTCTATTTTTTGTGTCATCTTCAATTTATTTCATCAATCACTTATAGTTTTCATTATAGAGATCTTTTATCTCATTGATTAAATTTATTGTCTGGGGCCAGCACTGTGGCATAGTGGGTAAAGCTACTGCCTGCAGTGCCGGCATCCTATATGGGCAACAGTTCTAGTCCCAGTTGCTCCACTGGCAATACAGCTCTCTGATATGGCATGAGAAAGTGGTAGAAGATGGTCCAAGTCCTTGGGCTCCTGCATCCACAAAGGAGACCAGAAGAAGCTCCTGGCTCCTGGTAGTCACAGTTCTTACCATTGTGGCCATCTGGAGAGTGAACCAGTGGATGGAAAATCTGTCTCTCTCTCTGCCTCTCTTTAACTCTGCCTTTTAAATAAATAAGTAACTCTTAAAAATTCATTCTCGCACATTCTTAGAAGGATTTATTTCTTTATGTGAAATAGAGAACTACAGAGACAGAAGGAGGGAGAGAGATCATCCATCTGCTGATTCACTCCCCAAATGACCACAACAGCTGGGTCTGGTCAAGGCCAAAACCATGATCTAGGAGCTGCATCTTGGTCTCCCACATGGGTGGCAGGAGCCCAAGTATTTAGGCCATCTTCCATACCTTCTCAGGCACATTAGAACACTGGGTGGAAAGTGGAGTAGCCAGGACTTAATCTGGCACTTGAATGTAAGATGCCAACATGGAAAGTAATGGCTTAACTAGCTGCACCACACTGCCAGCCACTGTTCCACAGTATTTTATTTTGTATTATCGTAGCTATCGGAAATGAGATTGATATTTTTATTGTTTTCAAGTGATTCACTATTAGTGTTTATGATGCTACTGTTTTTGTACATTGTTTGTATCCCACAACTTTGCTGAAATTTTTTATTGTTTTTTTTTTAAGATTTTATTTATTTACTTTAGAGGTAGAGTTATAGAAAGTGAGAGGGAGAGAAAGAGAGAAGTCTTCCATCTACCGTTCACTCCCCAAATGGCTGCAATGACCCGAACTGAGCCAATCCAAAGCCAGGAGCCAGGAGATTCTTCTGGGTCTCACACATGGGTGCAGGGCCCAAGGAGTCGGCCACCCCCTTCTGCTTTCCCAGGCCACAGTAGAGAGCTGGATTGGAAGAGAAGCAGCCAGGAATAGAACGGGCGCCCATATAGGATGCAGATGCACAGCGCTGGCCCCTTCTTTATTGTTATAATAGCTTTTTGGTAGAGTCTCTGGGGTTTTCTATGAATAACACCATGTCATCTGCAAAGAGTGACAATTTGACTTCCCCTGTTACAATTTTGAAGCCTTTTATCTCTTTCTTTTGCCTAATTGCTTTGCTAGGATTTCAATGCCTTGTTGAATAAAAGTGCTGAAAGTTGGCATCCTTGTCTGGTTCAAAATCTTAGAGAGCAAACCTTCAATATATTGTTAGCTCTCATTTTTCTTAAACATTTATTTATTTATTTGAAAGAGTTGCAGAGAATGAGGTGGTGGTGGGAGGGATATATAGACAGAGAGAAATAGAGAGAGAAATCTTCCATCTGCTGGTTCACTGCCCAAGTGGCTGCAACAGCCAGGGCTGAGCTAAGCTGAATCCAGGAGCTGGGAGCTTCATGTTGGTCTCCCATGTAGGTGGCAGGGACCCAAGAACTTAGGCCACCTTCTGCTGCTTTCCCAGGCTATTAACAGGGAACTGTATCAAAAGTAGAATAGCCAGAACATGTACTGTGGCAATATGGGATGCTAGTGTCCCAGGTGGTCACTTAAACTCACTCTATTACATAATATCAGCCCCAACTGTTGGTATTTAATTTATTTCATTTATTATGCTGAAGTATTTTCCATCTCTACCTAATTTGGCATGATTTTTTTTAAAACCATGAATGGTTGTCGAATTTTATCAAATGCCTTTTCTATATCTATTGAGATGATTTTTTGATTTTTTTTTTTTGTCCTTCATTCTGATTGAGGTGTTGTGTTTATTGATTTGCTTATATTGAACCATCCTTCCATTATTGGGATGAATTCCACTTGATTATAGTGAATGATCTTTTCAATGTGCTGTTAGATTCTATGGGCAAGTATTTTGTTAAGCATTTTGCATTTAGGCTCATCAAGAATAGTGGCTTGTAGCTTTCTTTTTATGTTATTCCCTGTTCTGGTTTGGTATTAAGGCAACGTTGGCTTCAATGGAATGAATTTGAATTAATTCCATCCTGTTCTCTTTTTTTGTAGTAATTTAAGAAGAATTGCTGTTGATTTTTTATTTAAAATTTGGTAGAAATCAGAAATGAAGCTATCTAGTCTTGGGTTTTTCTTGGATGGAAGATTTTTATTTCTGATTCAAACGTGCTAATCATTATTAGTTTGTTTATGTATTGTATTTCCTCACCATTCAATTATGGTAAGGTATATTTATTCAAGAGTGTGTCCATTTCTTCTAGGTGGCTAGATTTGTTACATATATTGGTTCATAGTAATCTCTAATAATCATTTGTTTTTCTGTGGTATCGGTCTTAATGTTTCCATTTTCATCTCTGTTTCTATGTATTTGAATCCTCTCACACTCTTTTCTTGATAAGTCTAGCGAGGGTTTATCAGTTATGGTTATCATTTCAAATAACTAATTCTTAATTATATTTCATTGACTTTTTGGTGTTATTTGGTCTCAGTTCCATTTATCTTTGTTCCAGGTTTTAGTATTTCTTTCCTTCCACCAATTTTGACTTTGATTTGTTCTTGTTTTTCATAATTCTTTAAGGTACAGTGATAAGTTATTTATTTGTGAACTTTCTGATTTTATTGATGCAAGAATCAATTTCTATAAACTTCCCTGTTGGTACTGCTTTTGTATATACCATAGATTTTGGAATGTTGAGTTTCCATTTTCATTCATTTCAAAACCTTTAAAAGTTACTCCTTTTAAAAAGATTTATTTATTTATTTTAATGAATTATATGTAGAGATATACAGACATAGAGAGAGTTAGTTCTTTATCAGCTACTTCACTACCCCAAGTGTCTGCAATAGCCAGGGCTGAACCAGGCCAAAGCCAGGAGCCAGGAACTTCATGCTGGTCTCCCAAATGAATGACAGCCATCCAAGCACTTGGTCTATTTTCTGCTGTTGCTCCCAGGCCATTAGCAGGAAGCTGGTTTGGAAGTGGAGCAGCCAGGACACAAACTGGTACCCATACGGGATGTGGCGTCACAGGCAGTGGCTTAATGCACTGCACCACAACATGAGCCCCTAAAATTTCCTCCTTGATGTCTTCCTTGACCCATGGATTGTTCAGCAGTAAGTTGTTTAATTTCTATGTATTTGTGAACATTTTAAAGTTTTTCTTGTTATTGATTTCTAGTTTTATTACATTGTGGACAGGAAACATACTATGATTTATATTTTTAAAATTTTTTGAGATTTGTTTTGTGACCTATCATATGATATATCATGAAAAATGCTGTTGAGAAGAATGTGCATTCTGCAGCTGTGAGATGGAGAATTCTATTGATCTTCATTAAGTCCAATTGCTCTAGGATGGAACCTTTGTTGATTTTCTATCTATATGATCTGTTCATTTCTGAAAGTGTAGTGTTAGAGTCACCTACTAATACAGTAGTGGATTCTATGTGTTTTAGGTGTATTAAAATTAGCATTGGGACCAGTGCTGTGGTGTAGTGGCTAAGACCACAGCCTGTGATGCCAGCATCCCATATGGGCACTGGTTCATGTTCTGGCTGCTACACTACCTATCTAACTCCCTGCCCACATGCTTGGGCCCCTGCATTCAAGTGGGAAGCCAGAGGAAGCTTCTGACCCAGCCTTGGCCATTTGTGGAGTGAACAAATGGAGAGAGATCCCTTTTTCCCTCTCTTGGTCCCTCCTCTCTCCCTGTTATTCTGACTTTCAAGTAAATAAAATAAGCCTTTAAAAATTGCTCCATGTATTTGGGTGCTCTAATATTGGATGCATATTAGTTATTACCTCTTGCTGAACTGAGCCCTTCATCATTACATAATGATCTTCCTGTTCTCTTTATACTGCTTTTGAATTAAAATATTTTTTCTGATAGAGGCTAGACTACTCCTGCTTTCTTTTGGGTTACATTTACTTGGAAAACTTTGTCCCATCCTTTCACTTTCAGTGACTGTGTCATTAGAAGTGTGTCCTTAGTCTTATAGTTAAGTCCCGTTTCTTAAGCCATTCTGTCACTCTAAGCCTTCTAATTGGAGAATTTATTCCATTGACATTGAAAGCAGTTATTAATGATAAAATCTTACTACTGTCATTTTGATACTTGTTTTCTACTTTAATTTAGAGACCTTCTCTCCCTCTTATGGTCTTCATCTGTAGCTACATGATTTTCTCTAGTGATTTTCTCTAATCAATACTGTGATTCCTTGCTTATTATTTTTTTAAGTCTGACATAGATTCTTGTTTTCTGATTACCATGAGGCTTACAAAAAACTTCTTTTGGTTCTAAAAAGCTATCTTAAAATAATAAAAGCCTAATATTGATTATAAATATAGGAAAATGGACAAGTGAGAAACAAAGATATAAGAAATTTTAACTCTACTTTTATGTTCCATTCCTTCCCATGTTTTGAATTTTTGTTGTTATATTTGACCTCTTTCAATATTGCCTGTTTGTTCAGGTTTAATCTAGCAAGTATAATTATTTTATTCTTTATGAGAAATATAGAACTTGATTACTTACCATGTTTAAGTAATTAACACTTTCTGAATTTATAGTTACTCTTACCTACAAATTTTGTACCTTCTGATATTTTCTTCTTACTTGTTCACATCTATTTAACTTGGAGGAACTCCATTTAACATTTCTTATAACACAAGTCTGTGGTAGCCATAAATACTTCAGCTTTTGTTTTCATGGGAATGCCATTGCCTCTGCCTATTATCTGATGGATAACTTTGTTGGATATCATATTCTTGACTAGCAAATTGTTTACCTTCAAAAGTGTAGAAGTCTCATGTCACTCCCTCCTGACCTCTAACTTTCCTGATGAGAAGTTTGTAGACCCCTTCCTGTGTAATTTGCTTCTTTTGAAGCTTTGATAATCTTCTACTTTATCTTTAACCTTGGAGAGCATGCTTGTAATATGTCTTAGGGTAACTTGGTTGAGTTGAATCTGACTAGTAACCTTTTAACTCCCTGTATCATGATATTAGTATTTTTCTTGAGAGTTGGGGCATTTTTTATCATTATCTCTTTGATTATGCTTTATACCTCTTTGGCATTCTCAAGTCTCTCTTGAATCCCAACAACTTAAATATATACTCTTTTCATGTTATATCTCCTATAACTTTCTTATTCCTCCTTTTCCCCTCAAATTGCATATTTTTAAATAGCCTGTCTGTGAGCTCACGGATTCTTTCTTCTGTTTGTTGTATTCTGATATTGATGCTTCCTATCATATTTTTAATTTCAGTAGGTGGACTTTTCAGGTGAAGGATTTATACTTAATTTTATTTAATTAGAACCATCTGTCTACCAGGTTTTCTGTTAGAATCATATCTCTGTTTTCTCCTTAATTTCACTGAGTTTCCTTAAAGTAGCTACTTTAAATTTCATTTGAGCATTCAGAAATTTAATTCCCAAATGTTTAAGATGTTTGGTTTCCAACTCCTTATTTTTCTTTTTAGGTGAGGTCTTGGTTCTTAGCAGTTCTTTTTGCTTGTTGCTGTACTATGTCATCTGTGCATTAAAAGATCAGTTATATTAATCTGGACTCATTTGTGGCTGTCATTCTAGAAATTCTAAACACTCTGATTATTTTAATTTCTCTGAGCCTATGAATATTTCTGTTATTTCAACACTAGATAACACCCTAAGTCATGATTTGCCCCAGGTCTGCTGTTGATATATTTTAATGCTTCAATTTTACAATACTACCCAAACTCAGTTTTGTCTCAAACCTGCAGTTGATATGTTGCTCAATATGAACAGGGGAATTATCTAAAAATGGGTAGTCAATCACTACAAGCTTCTCCTTGAGGCTGTGGTAGGCTCAGACTCCTTGCCCTATATCCATAAATGCCACAATACCAGACCCCATCCAGAGCTCTCAGCATACCCAGAGCAACGCTGACCATGCTGTGATCTCTCCTCTGCTGAGGGGCTCACTTCCCAGTGCCACACTTCTCCGTCACCGGTAATGTCTGAGATATGAGACTGCTCAATTGGAACCACAGAACTCTGCTGGGCACAGAATCTAGTCCAGAGGCTCTGTCTTCCTGCACTGCCTTTGACAGATAGTTAGGATCAGCTAAGTGCTGGGTGTGATCAGTCTGGCAGAGTCCTAAAATGTTCTTGTGATTCCTTGCTATCTATGTGGTTATAGTAGAGGTGATGTAGGCACCCCTCAGCTACTCATGCAAGTGTTAAGTCTCAAAGTCATCAAGCCTTGTTTTCATCCTAACCCCACAAGAGGCTGATAGTGAAATGCTCCCAAACAAGTCTTTCTCACCAGGTGCAGGGTTCTGCCTGATAATGGGGCAAAGCCAGAGCCTCTGTCCAAAGGCACGTGCCTCGGGACAGAAACCATTAGTTTCTATCCAGTTGGGTTTTACCAGTCCAACACTGAGTCCCAAAGACACAGTTCCTTATCTGCTCATGGTTAGAAAAGATTGATAAAGGCAGCCCTCTGGGCACCCAAAGTGGCCCCAGGCTGGTCACACGTGATTCGTACAGTCACAGCACCCTACAAAGTACCAGGGGTGTCTGCCAAGTCCACTGGAGGCCAGCAGTGACACACAGCAAATTGAGTCCAAACCCCTAGAGTGCCAGCTCTGACAGAATCCAGGCCAGTCTTGAGTCTGCATCTTTGAGCACAAACCCAGGGCTAAAGGCCTTTTGGATTTACCAGCTGCTAGGCCTCAGTGAGATAAGCTCAGCTCTGAGATCTGAGAAGCAGTCATAAGCTTCTTCTCCTACCTCTCTGCGTGGTAGGAGTTTCACTTTTTGCCCTGCATTTTGGGGAAAGAATGGCTGAGGCCTCCTGGTGGTGAAAGCTGCAAATATTCACTCCATAGTGGCCAGGGCAGCAGTGCTCAGTCTGATTTTTTTTTTTTTTTTTTTTTTTTTGCAGTAGCACTGGGGTTCAGTTCCCTCATTCTCTCCCTCTGCATCCCCCCCCCCCCAAGTAGGAGGCATCTCTCTAGCTGCATCAGACAACTCTTTACTTTCTGATGAACAAGGTAAGGCACTGTGATCTCTCGCCCGGCTTCCATAGCTCTTACAAAAGTGACCTGGTGTCCACATTGGTGTCTCTGTGGGGAGGTGGGTGTCAAGACCTCTTACTTGATCACCATCTTGGTTCTACCACCAGAAATACTAAGTCCTAATTCTATCCCTAACTCATAATAGATTTTCATATAACATTCTTATTTTTGTTTTTAATTTATAGAACATCTATCAATAAGTGTTTCTTCAACTGGAGTAATGTTTAGGTGTTGTCTCAAAAAATTTAGCAGAAAGATATAAGAGACAAGGAGCTTGTATTCAGGTAGAACTGAGTTTAAGGTTTGGATCCACTTTTTCTTATATATGTGATCCTTAGAAACTCAGCATATTTTAACATCTTCCCAAAGTATGGCTATGTGCAAAATACCTTTGGAAGTATCATTAAGTTATGGCATTTAATGCTATCACTATTTAAATTTAGAAGAATTGGAACTATGAAAAGCATTTGGATTGCAGACAGGGATTATATATGGAAGGTACATGCCGGATGATGCAGGAGAAGTTGGTAAATTTTTAGAAATCTTACACATGGGAGGCTTTGTAATAAAAATGATATATGTATATTTGAATGATATTTACCACCCTAAAATATTAAAGATTTGGCAAAAATGCAGAAAAATTAACACTCTATTTTAATGGTTCTCAAGTTCTAAAATTCATCAGACTCACCTGCAGGGCTCTGTAAAACACAGCTTGCTTTGAACACACATTGTGGTACAGCAGATTAAGATACTGCTTGGCACACCTGTCTCCTTCCTTAGAGTGCCTGGTTCAAGTTATGGCTACTCTATTTCCAACCTAGCTTCCTGCTAATGTGCACCTTGGCAGGCATCAGCTCATGGTTCAAGTACTTGAGTTTCTGCCACCAAGTAGGAAACCCAGATCAAGTTCCTAGTATCTGCTTCAGTGTAGGCCAGCTCCAGGTGTTGCTAGTATTTGGGAGTGAACCAGCAGATAGAACCACTCCCTCACCTTCAAAGAAGTCTTTGGAATATAAAACACAATTATTGGGATCCAACAGAATTTCTGACTTGGTGGATCTAAGATGGGTCCAAGGAAATTTTTTTTCTTATAAATTTCCAAGAGATACTGTTGCTGATGCTGCTATTTGAGGACTAGATGTTGCATATCACTGCTGCATGGACTTCAGGCTGAAGGGTACGATCAGCAGTGGCCTCACAAACTTGGAGACAAAGGAGTAACCAAGTGTATGGTAACCAAAATGAGATGGAGGTGTAGGTTCCATGAGACAGAAAGGATTTTTTTTTTAAATTTTTTGACAGGCAGAGTGGACAGTGAGAGAGAGAGACAGAGAGGAAGGTCTTCCTTTTTGCCCTTGTTTCACCCTCCAATGGCCGCCGCGGCCAGCACGCTGCAGCCGGCACACCGCACTGATCTGATGGCAGGAACCAGGTACTTATCCTGGTCTCCCATGGGGTGCAGGGCCCAAGCACTTGGGCCATCCTCCACAGCACTCCCTGACCACAGCAGAGAGCTAGCCTGGAAGAGGGGCAACCGGGACAGAATCCGGCGCCCCGACCGGGACTAGAACCTGGTGTGCCGGTGCTGCAAGGCGGAGGATTAGCCTAGTGAGCCACGGCACTGGCCAGAAAGGATTTTAAGAGTAAGAAATTTGGGACAAATTATAGTAATCTAAAATGATAGCATTAGATGCTATTGCACATTCAAAATGAAAAAAAAAAAAAAAAGTAATTCATAGCCTTACAGGATCATTGGATTTGAGAGGGCCAAGGAATTAAATTGGTAGAACATCAAAAAACCATCCACATAGGAGTTAAAATTTTCTAATGATAAGAGTTGTGATAGAGAGGAAACGAGCAAACCAGATGTAAGAGTCTCACATGAATGAAGACAAATAGTAGGCAAAATTATAGTGACAAGTAAGGGACAGACAGCATGACAAACGCCTGGGCTGGAAAAGAAGTGGATGCTGCCTCATTGCATTTGACACGGTCATTGGAAGACAGAGTCCCTTTCCCTGGAGAGGCTTACAGGGAAGCAGTGTCTTCCAGGAAGAACCCATTTCAAATCAGGTGACAATCACATGCAGAGTATTCTTTGAACAGCACTGAAGGACAATCAGTTCACAAATCAACTTCCAGTACCATATAGCACAGCACAAAAACATGGAAACTATGTCAGTGTAGGTTAGCCATATAAATATTCATATAAGAAAATATTTTCTTTGAAAGAGGAGGTGGAGCAAGGCAGAATGGCCAACGATAACAGGGATAAATGATAGAGTTAAATGATCTCAAATTTCTGAGTTGAACTTTGGCATAACTTTATTCTTGCACGGAAACTGACTTAGGTGTCCAATCTAATATTATTTCCCTCATATTTGAAGAATTCCTTATACCGAGGATAACCCATTAGTTCCCCTTTTTGAAGGAATTTTTAGAATGAGGCAATTTGGTGGTGTTTAGTAGCAAATAATTAAGAGAATAGCTATCATATCTAGAAATAATATATATATATAATTTATATAAACACATTAGAATGCAATCTCTTTTTTTAAAGATACTATTTCTTTTAAAAAAAAAAAGACTTATTTATTTATTTATTTGAAAGTCAGAGCTACATAGAGAGAAGGAGAGGCAGAGAGAGAGAGAGAGAGAGAGGTCTTCTATCCATTTGTTCACTCCCCAGTTGGCCACAAAGGCCAGAGCTATTCCGATTCAAAGCCAGGAGCCAAGCGCTCCTTCCAGGTCTCCCAAATAGGTGCAGGAGTCCAAGGACTTGGGCCATCTTCTACTGCTTTCCCAGGCCATAGCGGAGAGCTGGAGCAGAAGTGGAGCAGCCGGGTCTCAAATTGGCACTCATATGGGATGCTGGCACTACAGGAGGTGGCTTTACCTGCTATGCCATAGCGCTGGCTGCTTCACCTCCTGAAGCCAGGAGCCTGGAACTCCATCTGAGTCTCCCATGTGGGTGGATGGAGCCCCACCACTTGAGTCATCATCCACTGCTTCACCAGGTGCATTAGCAGGAAGTTGGATTGGAAGCAGAATAGCCAGGACTTGAACTGGCACTCTGATGTGGGATGTGAGCATCACAAGCAAGGGCTTACCTGCTGCACCACAACTCCAGCCTCACTGTTTATTTCTTGTTAAGAGTGATGGTATTGGTGCACGTCTATTCAGTGAAACTAATATCACAAATCACCTGAGACAACATACCACAAATACATATGCAGGAAGTAAAGTTAATTCTTTGTTAGAACACCACATTCACTGCAACTCTGATGGAACTATATTCACTATAAAGGATAATATATAGAACATATGGCATGTCACTGAACAAATCCTTTTTTATCATATATAAGTAAACACCATGTATGTGTCCTTTGAATTACAAAGATCCAGACCAAGGCTTTACCACTTCTAGAAGGATCTTTGAAAGTCACTTAACCAATTTGAGCAAAATGGAATCACCATTCAGGCATTAAATCTATTCATTAAATGTGTATTAAATAAATAGTGATATATAAATGTCTAATAAATATTTATTGAACATTCAGTACATAAAATAGGACTATAAAGAGTAAATTTTTCCCTAATAAGTCAATATTTGAATTAAGTAATTAGATGCAGTTTATGAACTATACAATTTTATCTAAATGGTGGGAAGTTTTTAAAAATTATTTTAAATGTTAACAAATGGATATTCTTTTGTGTCCTGATATAAAAGAGAAAGTCACAAATAATTCATGTTAACGAATACAAAAAATAGCTATGTTTTTGTTCAAAGAATGTTTAATTATACCGAAAATGGTATACAGTTTTTAGGCATTTAGTCAACGTTTCAAAACAAGTCATTTTGAAGCAATTTGGCAACATGCATTAAACAGTTGTTCTACTTTTAATAGCTTACTATGGGACTGAAAACATGTTTAATGTAATTACTAAATGCTATTTATTTTATTCTGTCAAAATTTTAATTTTTATATTTATCATATCTGCCTCCCTTAATTTTCTGGATGACTATGCTTGTAGATAATAATTTGGAACATAGAGTAAATATGACTAAATCAAGTTGAAGCTTCTATTAAAAACAGATTTCCTACCCTTATGATACTTCATAAGTTTCTTCATATGTTTCCTTATTTTCTTGTTTTATGGTGTTTTCATTATGATACAAACTGTTTCAGGCTTCAGTGAAATAATTCATGTCTTATTACTATTTTTACACACATCCCTCCCACACAATTTTTTTTAGCTTCTAGAGATGGAGTGAAATTTCAGAGTATATGGCCTTAGATTAGGTTAGAAGTTACACTGCAGTTACTAGCTATGTATTCTTATGAAAATATACTTAATGGATCCAAGTTCATAAAATAAAAATATTGCTCGTACATGAAGTCGTTGCATGGATTTTAAAATACATGACAAATAATAACAAAAATTTAATAAAATCTGCCCTCTTCCACTTCTCCTTTAAAAATGTATGTGTTTTACTACAATCTTTGAAATGTCAATGGTTCACTATAGGTTTTAAGGAGAAATGCAATGCTATATCCAAAAAATAGACTATGTGTATCTATTTTATTTTTAGCTATGTATATGAAAATTTCCCCAATTTGTTATTCAATTAGATCCTATCAAAAGGAATGCTGCTGATTCTATGAGAAAAAACACACTTCATACTTTGGAGTTCTGTTCTTCTATCCTCACATACCCTCTCTATTATACCCACACAATTGTTTCAGCAGTGATAATGTCTATCTTCAGGTTAGGATTTCTTGCCAGATGCTAGTAACAAATACCTCACTACATCCTGTGACATAATGCCGGTTAAGTTTTATCCTAGATCAAACCACAGCAATAGAGCATCTTCTGGAGAGAATGGTTTATTCATCTTTTTTCTTAGGTTTAGTGAAAGAAAAAGCTAAGTCTGAAGTAAGAGGAAAAGGGAGAAGAAAATATTTAAGTAGTTTGGGATCTATGACAGCATGGCCATGAAATGCTTACAAAATGAAAATCTTGAACTCTTATACACTGAAGAAGACAACCATAATACTCATGGACACATCCAATGGAAAGAGGCCTCTTTATGCCCCAAATGAGGAATTCAAAACCCTTTCTTCTTCTGCAGTGTCATAGGTATATAAGTTGACTACAGAGGCCATGATTAATTAAGACATAGAAAACCGAGTTGTAGTTTTACAAAGAAAAAGGCAATTGTTCTTCAGTTAGTAAGTAAAACAAAGAAAATAGGTGGTATTTGGAGAAAAGCACTCTCCATGATTTCCACCTAGCTAAAATCTGAGAATTGAGCACCTGTAGATGCACCCAAGTGTGAATCTTTTCTCTGTAATTTGCTGGTGATATAGAGACAGAGACTGACACAGAGAGGGAGATACCCTTGGCTTACCCTCCAAATAACTGCAGTGGCACCACGCTGGGGACTCAAGCCAGGTTCCCATGTAATGGGCAAGAAGCCAATTACTTGAGCCATTATTGCTACCTCCCAAAGTCTACCTAGGCAGGAAGCTGGAGTCAAGAACCAGAGCAAGGCCTCAAACCCAGGTACTCCTATAGGGATATGGGCATCTTAACCAGTATATTAATGCCTAAGCTGAACACCCCCCTCAAGAATTTTATTTATATTGATGGCAAAGATGACATATAAAACAATTAAGAACTTTGAAGATGGAAAATTTGGTTCTTAATTGTGAAGTTTCAATGCATAGAATTTTAAATCAGAAAGTAACAACAAAGTTGAGGAAAATTGATTTGTAGTGGAGTCAAAGAGGACATTTTTGTTAATTATTTCTGAAACTGTATTCCACATCCCTATAGTTATGCTGAAGGTGTTAATGGTGATTTCTAAGAAAATAATTGTCAATTGACAGAATGAACCTTTTATGAACCACTGAGCAAGATTCTCTACATAGAAATGTTTTATTCTATATTCATATGCAACACAAAATCATTGTCAACTTGTAGAAAAATCCAGAACATTTTTAAAGCCACCTACTTTTAAAAAATTAATTTTTTGAAAGAGTGACAGAGAAAGAGAGAAGACAGAGACAAGGAGAATCTTCCATCTACTTTTTCATTCCCCAAATGCCCACAATAGCCAAAGTCGTGCCAAGCTGAAGCCAGGATCCAGGAACTACATCTGGATCTCCCAATGGGTTGCAGGGACCCAAGTACTGTGGCTGCCATCCAGGTACATTAGTAGGAAGCTGGTTCAGAAGTGGAGTGGCTGGAACTTGAATCAGGCATTTCCATATGGGATGTGGACGTCCAAAGCACTGTCTGCCCCACAACACTCATCTTAACTCTGCCTGCATTTTAAATTGTGGAATACAATGCACATGCAGCAAAGTATAAAAGACATATACATTCATTTAGAAAGGACAAAATACAAACCCATCAACCACTATCCAGTTAATCCTGACAGCCCTAGGAGCTCCTCTCTGCTCACTAATTACCATCTGCAAAAACATAGCTATCATCTTGCCCTGTTTTTTTTTGTTTATTTTAACAAGATATCACTTCATATTTAAACATTATGATCTGATCTCTGATATTAAGGAAAAAAGTTTCAATGTTGAATCAAGTAAATTGCTTTTAAAAATGCACTTTTAAATTTCTAAAATCATGAATATGTTTTAATATTTATCACTTTTATGCAGTATTGATATTATGTTTCTTATTTATTATACTAGTTCGGTTAATTGAACTTAGTGATATTCAACAAGTCAATACGATGATGGTTTTCTATGATATGCCAATGTAGTATATCTGTATTATCTTTAATATAAGGTGGTATTTGGCTTGCAACTATTTATTTAGGATTTTTATATCTAAGTTTGTCAGTTAGTTGGCTTACAGGCAAATAGGTTTTCCTTATAATTTTCTTACATACTGGAATCAAGTTTAGCGAGACATACAGTGGGGGAAATGTTTTCTCTGATTCTTTGGAAATGGGTGTCTAACAGTGAAACTATTTTTTTAAAAAGAATTATTTATTGTTTAAGATTTATTGATTTATTTTGAAAATCAAAGCTACAGAGAGGGAGAGACTGAGACAGAGAGAGAGGGAGACAGGGAGAGAAAGAGACAGAGAAAGAGAGAGAGAGAGAGATTCCATCCGCTGGTTTACACCTCAGCCGGCTGCAATGACCAGGGCTGAGCTAGGCCAAAGGCAAAAGCCAGGAGCTTCTTCCAAGTCTCCCTTGTGGGTTACAGGGACCTAAGTACTTGGGCCATCTTCTTCTGCTTTCCCAGGTGCATTAGTAAGGAGCTGACTCCAATATAGGATGCCATAATCACAAGGGGTGACTTTACCCTCTATGCCACAGTGCTGGCCCTTAAATTACTTCCTAAAAGTGTGTGGAAGAGGAGCCAGTGCCATGGTGTAGAAGGGTAAGCCTCCACCTCTATCTGGGACGCTGGCTCCCAATTGCATCACGGCTGCTCCACTTCCAGTCCAACTCTGCTTATGGCCTAGGAAAGCAGTAGAAGATGGCCCAAGTACGTGGGGCCTGCATCCATGTGGGAGATTTGCAATAAATTCCTGGATCCTGGCTTCAGATCAGCTCAGCTCCAGCTGTTGTGGCCATTTGAGGAGTGAACCAGTGAATGGAAGACCTTTGTCTGTCTCTCCTCTCTGTCTGTAACTCTGTCTCTCAAATAAATAAATAAATAAAATCTTAAGAAATAGAACCAGGGGGCCGGTACCATGGCTCGCTTTGTTAATCCTCCACCTGTGGCACCGGCATCCTATATGGGTGCCAGGTTCTATTCCTGGTTGCTCCTCTTCCAGTCCAGCTCCCTGCTGTGGCCTGGGAGGGCAGTGGAGGATGGTCCAAATGCTTGGGCCCCTGCACCCACATGGGAGAACAGGAGGAAGCACCTGACTCCTGGCTTCGGTCGACCATAGTGGCCATTTGGGGGTTGAACCAACAGAGGGAAGACCTTTCTCTCTGTTTCTCTCTCTCTCTCACTGTCTAACTCTGCCTATCAAATAAAAAAGAAAGAAAGAAATAGAATCAGCCATTCATTTCCAAGATGTCATGTTCTAACTCCCAAAGAGAAGGGGTCACTATCAAGCACAAGCCTGAATGTCTCAAACGTCCCTACAGTTAAGAATCACCTGCAATACCCTTGAAAGCACACATCTTAGTATTTTTTTTTTGTTTGTTCTACTTAATACCTTTGGTTGAATACTGTAATCAATACACAATTCTTCTTAAGTGCTGAAACTTAACTGAAAAGTGATCACTGTTAAATATAAGAGGGGGAATAAGAGAGGGAAGAGATGTGCAATTCGGGACATGCTCAAGCTGACTTACCTCAAACAGTAGAGTTAGAAACATACCAGGGGATTCCAATTCAATCCCATCAAGGTGGCATGTACCAATGCCATCTCACTAGTCCCAGTGATCAATTTCTGTTCACAATTGATCATAATGATAGGACTAAGAACTAAAGGGATCTCACAAACAAGACTAGTGTCTGCTAATACTAACTGATAGAATCAAAAAGGGAGAGAATGATCTAACATGGGAAGTGGGATACACAGCAGACCCATAGAATGGCAGATGTCCTAAACAGCACTCTGGCCTCAGAATCAGCCCTTAAGGCATGCGGATCCGGCTGAAAAGCCCATGAGAGTATTTCAGGCATGGAAAGCCAAGACACTCTGGGGAAAAAAAAAAAAAAAAAAAAAAACAACTAAATGAAAGATCTCCGTGAGTGAGATCCCAGTGGAAAGAACGGGTCATCAAAGAAGGAGGTACCTTTCTCTGAAGGGAGGAAAGAACTTTCACTTTGACCATGGCCTTGTCTAAAAATTATCAGAGTCAGTGAACTCAGGGGGCTTCCATAGCCTTGGCAGCTCATGACAAGAGCCTAGGTTGATTACTGATGCCATAAACAAGAGTGTCAATTTGTTAAGTCAACAACAGGAGTCACTGTGCACTTACTCCTCATGTAGGATCTTTGTCCTTAGTGTGCTGTACATTGAGATTTAATGCTATAACTAGTACTCAAACAGTATTTTTCACTTTATGTTTCTGTGTGGGAGCAAACTGTTGAAATCTTTACTTAATGTATGCTAAACTGATCTTCTGTATATAAAGAGAAACGAAAATGAATCTTGATGTGAATGGAAGGGGAGAGGGAGTAGGAAAGGGGAGGGTTGCGGGTGGGAGGGACATTATTGGGGGGAAGCCATTGTAATCCATATGCTGTACTTTGGAAATTTATATTCATTAAATAAAAGTTAAAAAAAAAGAAAAAAAAGTTTGGGAGAATACAGTGGTGGGGTCATATTATTATATTCTGATAGATATTAATTGAGAATTAAGCAAATGTGATCAGACTAATTTATCTTAAGTTTTGAATGTTTTTCTAAAGGTAAGCCTATCAATACTCTACAGTATATTTGTGAAAGTGGTTGTTGATTAGCAGAACAAATTTAGGAACTCTGCATTTTTTCAGGTGTTATGAAAATGTAAGTCAAAAATCCTTGGACATCTAGAAGGAGACACTATTGGCTAACAGAAAAGACTCCTGACCTGAGCAGAGAGCACAGACAGCAGCCTTATGTCCTAACCTAGGCAGGGGTGGAGTGTGAATTAATGAAGAAACTGGAGAGCATGTTCATCATCCAAAAAGACTACTCAGGGCCAGCACCGCGGCTCACTAGGCTAATCTTCTGCCTGGGGCACCAGATTCTGTCCCAGTTGCTCCTCTTCCAGTCCAGCTCTCTGCTGTGGCCTGGGAAAGCAGTGGAGGATGGCTCAGGTCCTTGGGCCCTGCACCCGCATGGGAGACCAGGAGGAAGCACCTGTCTCCAGGCTTCAGATTCAGATGGGTCCAGTGCGCCAGCCGCAGCACGCCAGCCATAGCGGCCACTGGGGTGGTGAGCCAACTGAAAAGGAAGACCTTTCTCTCTGACTCACTCTCTCTCTCACTGTCTAACTCTGCCTGTCAAAAATAAAATAAAATAAAATAAAATAAAATAAAATAAAATAAAATAAAATAAAATAAAATACTACTCAGCTCAAGCTAGTGTGCTATGATGGATCCTCAGCCAAGGAATACCATTATCTTTTGTCTTTTAAAAGGTATTGCTTTTTTTTTTTTTGCAAGAGATCTCCAGCCTTTTAAGTGTTACATGTATTGGTTTCTTTTTTAGCAATTTATTTTATTTATTTGAAAGACAGAGTTACAGAGGGAGGTAGAGCCAGAGAGAGATAAAAAGGTCTTACACTCCACTAGTTAACTCTCCAAATAACTGCAACGATCAGAGCTGAGCTGATCTGAAGCCAATAGCCAGGACTTCTTCCAGGTCTCCCACGCAGGTGCAGGGGCCAAGGACTTGAGCCATCTTCTACTGCTTTCCCAGAGAGCTGGATCAGAACAGGAGCAGACGGGACTCGAACTAGTACCCATATGGGATGCCAGTGCTACAGAATGGGGCTTCAACCCTCTACGCCATAGGGCTGGCCTCAAGTTTATTGTTAAGTTAAAATATTATTTTGGTTAAACAAAACATATATGCAGATATATCCATCACTTGGGCTACAAGTTTATAGTCTCTTGCCTTTAAATTTTACTACATAGGGATACGCAAGAATTTTGCGTCATTTGAAAATGAATCCTTAGTTATGTAGGTGAGTTCAGATATAGGTTGTTAACATAACAGTAAGTCATTCCAAACTAGCACCGTTTCTTCCAAAAGTTATACATGAAATCAAGAAGAAAATTGAAAGTAGGGGAGAAAATGTACAAATACTGCCACGTAGTCAAATAATGAATGAACATTATGGATATGGAGGCTCTCACCAGAGTTTGCTAATCCTTTGCAAAGATGTCCTCACTACCTACTCAGCAATTCACATTTCTTATCCCTATGCCATGGGCCTTCTCTGTTCTTAAGATTTATGTTCTAGATTCCCTTCTTTCTCTCTAATCTCCTGGAACTATCTGTTATGTACCACAAACAGTGCACATCAATTACTATGTTCCATGGACCATCAAGTGTAGCCAATGTTCTTCCTGTGTTTTGGCCTTATCCCATGCTGTTATTCTTGCTTATAAGAACTTCTTACCTATTCCTGCCTTTCAAACTCCTTCCCAAGCCCTCAGTTCAAACATGACCTGCCTCATGAATATCTTTTTTTTTTTTTTACAGGCATAGTTAGACAGTGAGGAGAGAGAGACAGAGAGAAAGGTCTTCCTTTTTCCGTTGGTTCACCCTCCAAGTGGCCACTACGGCCAGCGCATTGCAGCAGGCGTGCTGCGCCAATCCGAAGGCAGGAGCCAGGTGCTTCTCCTGGTCTCCCATGCAGGTGCAGGGTCCAAGAACCTGGCCCATCCTCCACTGCTTTCCCAGGCCACAGCAGAGAGCTGGACTGGAAGAGGAGCAACTGGGACGGAACTGGCACCCCAACCGGGACTAGAACCCGGTGTGCCGGCGCCACAGGCAGAGGATTAGCCTAGTGAGCTGCGGCGCCGGCCATGAATGTCTTTTTAATCTCATGTACCAACTATGGACTCAATATATTATTTACTTCCTTTAGTGCCCTTAGCATTAAATTTATTTCTTAAGAGAGAATGTGATTAATGCTGCAGATGCTTGCATACTAATTTCTGTGTGAGTAGAGAGAAAATATCTTATTTATCTACACATATACCATGGCATAGAGCCCAATACGTGGTAACCTCTCTGTCTATATATAAAATTCATGAATATTTGCAAAAAGTTACCTCCTAAGGAACTAATGTAAGATTTATTGGAGAATCATAAATAATTTGGGGGACAAAAAGTCTAAGTCTCTTTAATTTGTGACAGTGAAGCACATCAATACTGAAAAGGAAGACAAAGAAAATCATGAAACACCTTAGCCAGTGTTTAAGTTCTTTCAGTGACTGGAAATATACAAACAAAACCCACAGGGACAAACAGACCTTTCTTGCAACCAGCCAATACATTCTTTTCTCATTTGTGAAAGACATGCTTCCTCTGACATAAGTCTTCTATAAGCTATTAGTTCATCAAGGTTGAAGAATGAGCTAGATTTTCCTTTGTGTTATTTTCATTATTTTATTTTGTACTTTAGGCCACATCTAGAGCATATATAAGAATATTGTAAGACAAATAAAAAGCGTTTTTAAAAGGATTTAAAACATTTGCCCCTCGTTTGTGACTTTGATTTCTTAAAATAACAAAAAATTGTACCAGCGTTCTTCTATTTTTAAGTTTAAAGAATTCAACTCTTTAATCCAAATATTTTGCATTAGCAAAAGAATAGTACAGCTGTCTTATTTAAATACAGCCTTCTGCAATTCTGCTATGAAATTTCTGACTACTGTTGCACATGACAGGGACTTTTAATAAACAAAGCAGGTAGTCTGAAGTATGTAACCTTATATACTGCTGAGCAACCTCACACATTTTTCCATTACACTTAATAATCATTTACTTGGTGAGATTAAATTTTATATGTTATTAAATGGTACCCTTTAAATATTTTTCTATGGCCTTAGGAAACAATTGAAACTTCCACAATATTAGAGTTTACCACAGATGTGGGAAACATTTCAAAATAATACCACATAATGATTCAGGGGCATTTGCTCTGTAGAAATTGCAAAATCTTATTCATAACCAGTGTAAACTCTATAATAACTATTATTTTTAAAATTATACTTTAGCATTGAAAATGTTTGATCTTAACAGACAATTAACAGCAATTGTTTTCACTTATTTTTATAATTATTAGTCAAAGACCAATCCTAATATACTTACGATAATTACAGACACCAAACTGGTATATGTGTGATATACCTAATTTAGAAGATTTATCATCTAATAAAAGTTCAAATGTCCTGAACACTTTAATTTTTAATTTGCATTTTATTTGAGAGACATTTTGTCTGAAAGAGAGTGAGACAGATGGACAGAAAGAAGTTTCCCATCTGCTGTTTCACTCTCTAAATTTCCACAACAACCAGGGCTAGGACAGGCTGGAGTTAGGAGCTCGATCCAGTACTCTCATGTGGGAGGCAGGGCCCAAGTACCTAAGTCATCATCTCTACCTCCCAGGATGTACATTATCAAGAAACTGGATTAGAAGCAGAGTAGCCAAGACTGAAACCCAGTCACTGCAATGTGGGATGTGGCCATTCCAAGAGGCAACGTAACTCCTGCATCACATGCCTGACCCAAATACCAAGATTTCAGAAGAATGTTAAGAATTTTTAAAGCTCATAGAATACTGAAAAATGAGAATTAAAAACTGTGAACATGTCCTTTGATCTTCAAAAAGAACTATGATATTCAAAAAGAGGCAGCATTATGGTACAATAGATTAAGCCCCTGCAGCAAAGCCCACATCCCGTATCAGAATGCCGGTTTGAGTCTCATTCAGTTTCCTGCCAATGCACCTGAGAAGGCACTGGATAATGGCCCAAGTACTAGTGATCCCACCACGCCACTGGGAGACCTGGATGGATTTTCAGGTTTCTGGCTTTGGCCTGGCATACCTCTGGCTGTTGTGAGCACTTGGAGAATGAACCAGCAGATAGAAGATCTTTTCCTCTCCACTCCCATCCTTTCAAATAAATAAATTAATCTTTTTATTAAAAAAAACTATTACAGCTTGTTGGGAATTTTTGTCTACTTTGCTTTGAGAGCTCATCTTTCTGATTATCTCTATATTATTTTTATTGTGTTGCTATTATTGAGTTGTTCTTAGTTGTTTCCAGAGTGTCTATGTATATTAGTGCTGTGTGTGGTAACCTAGCTGACTTAAATAATATCAAAGTGCCAAAGTCCTGTCTCCTTTACTTCCTGAGGAACTACTGCATAAAGCTTATTTTGTCATCCCTATTTTTGATGTTACTTGGGTAATCATACACTCATTTTGGTATTTATATATCTATATAGTCCATTGCTCCCTGATGATCCTTGTACCCATCATTTGATAGATCAGTCCATTAGTGCATTATCTTGGGTTTGCTGACATTATCAATAGCATTTTAAGCATTATCTTAAGCATTTTTCAAATTAAATATTGGGAGACTAACTGGAAAGGCTAGATAAGAAAAGGGAGGTTTTTCATCAAGGTGAAAAGCCTAGCCCCATTGTGGGTGAACAATGGAATCTGAAGCTCCACTTATGGCCCCCAATAACTTCTGCTCTTAAGAGTCACAGCATATATTGTTTCATTCCAGATAATGGGAGTGAGAGACACCTATGTTTCGAGAATGGAGCAATGGGGTTAATATCACTGGACTGTTCTGCCTCTGCTACTAACCAGATAACATAGAAAAGCCTACAATTTTTTTGAGCCTCAATTTCTGAATCTTTAAATTAAGAGAATTGAGACTCTGAGAATTACATATTACTGCTTCCTAATTAGTGCTTCCAGAACACTGAATCTGCTAGAAGTTAATAAACATTCTAAAAATTTTAAGCATTCTGGAAATAGAAGTTAAAATGCATACTGGGAAAAAAGTCAATATGCAAAGAAAAAATACCTAAGCTAAATACAGTCAAGAAGATATTGTTGGTATGAGACTACCCAATGATTTTGTATTTATTTGAACATTTATTTTTTTAAAAAATTTGTTTAAGAAGAATAGTTCTACATATATATGAGTTTCACTGTGATATTTCAATACATGTTTTATGTGTAAATATTCTAGAAGAGGAGCTCTGGCATTTTGCAAAGTTCAACAATGGATAATAGTTTCCCCATATTTTAAACCAAGATACTGAATACACTAGATATTTCAGTTAAAATAAGAATTGCTTTGTTCATCTTGAAAATCTATTACTATATAGACAATATTGTCTTACAATTGGAAATTGCTCAGATATAGTAACAGGTAGAATTTCACAAAACTTATTTTACCACAGAGCTGATTTTAATAGCTTCTCATGAAACTCTACTCTACCCCATTGTGAAAATGTCATAGTCTCACTTCTCAAAGAAGAAAACAAACAGATGAAATAAACAAAAATAGGAGAGGAGAAGCCCTTTCACAAAGATAGTGTAGAGTTCTCCAAAATTGTGCTACTCCATAAAAGTAGTGAGAACTCTGGCAAAAAAAAAAAAATTCCTCAAAATTGATGTTTTAAGATTCCTGAGATTAATCAAAGGCTCACAACAGTCCGTGGAACACTAAGTCAAGGGAAACAGCTGAATATCAATAACAATGAAATAGGTGAGGTTATTTATTATTTATTTATATAATGTGAGCAAATTTCATGTACTTAATATTTACAGATTTAGGGGCACAGAGGAACTTCTCACCCTAACCTCACTCCCGCCTATGCTCTCATCATCCCTTCTCCTTACTTACTTATTCTTTCTTTAAAAGTTAACAATAGGGGCCGGCGCCGCAGCTCACTAGGCTAATCCTCCACCTTGCGGCGCCAGCACACCGTCGGGGCGCCGGATTCTGTCCCGGTTGCCCCTCTTCCAGGCCAGTACTTGGGCCCTGCACCCCATGGGAGACCAGGATAAGTACCTGGCTCCTGCCATCGGATCAGCGCGGTGTGCCGGCCGCAGCACACCGGCCGCGGCGGCCATTGGAGGGTGAACCAACGGCAAAAGGAAGACCTTTCTCTCTGTCTCTCTCTCGCTGTCCACTCTGCCTGTCAAAAAATAAAAAAAAGTTAACAATAACATACTTTCAGTTTATTTTACAATCAAAAGATTAGCATCCATAAAGTAAAAAATTCAACAATGACAAAAAACAGTGTACCACAACAATAGATACAAGGGCTGCAAACAATAAACAAATGTCAAGATGTCAATTTCACTAAAATCCATTACATTTTATTAGTCTATTTGTTACGATACACCAGGGAAAACATATAATGTTTGTATTCCTGGGACTGACATATTGCACTAAATATAAAGGTTTCCATTTACATCCATTTTGTTTCAAAAGACAGGATTTCATTTTTTATGGCTGAGTAATATTCCATAGTGTATATATACCGTATTTTCTTTATCCATTCATCTGTTGTTAAACATCTGAGTTGATCTCATATTTTAGCTATTGTGAATCGAGCTGCACTAAACATGCAGGTACAGATAACTCTTTCATATGCTGATTTCTTTTCATTTGGGTAAATTCCCAGGAGAAGGATGGGTGAGTAATATTGTAGATCTATTTTCAGCTTTCTGAGGAATCACCATGCTGTCTTCCACAGTGGCTGTACTACTTTGCAATCCAACCAACAGTGAATTAGGGAAACTTTTCCTCACATCCTTGTCAGCATTTGTGTTATTGATTTCTGTATGTGCACCATATTATCTGGATTGATTTGAAACATGGTGGATTGATATGCATTTCCCTGATGGCTAGTGATTGCGAGAATTTTTTTTTTTATTTTATTTTTTTATTTTTATTTGACAGGTAGAGTTATACACAGTGAAAGAGATACAGAGAGAAAGGTCTACCTTCTGTTTGTTCACTCCCCTAATGGCCACTACGGCCAGAGCTGCACCCATCTGAAGCCAGGAGCCAGGTGCTTCCTCCCAGTTTCCCATATGAGTACAGGGACCCAAGCACCTGAGCCATCTTCCACGGCCTTCGTGGGCCACAGCAGAGAGCTGGACTGGAAGAGGAGCAATTGGGACTAGTACCTGGTGCCCCAACCGGGACTAGAACCCGGGGTGCCAGCACCGCAGGTGGAAGATTAGCCAAGTGCGCCATGGTGCCAGAGCATTTTTTAATGTGTTTATTGCCCATTTGAATTTCCTCTTTTGAAAAATGTCTGTTCAAATCCTTTGCCCACTTGTTAACTGGATTGTTTGAGTGTTGTTGAGTTTATAGAGCTCTTTACAGATTCTGGATACTAATCCTTTATCAGTTTCTCAGTTTGCAGATTTTTTTTCCATTCTGTCAGTTTCTTCTTCACTTTACTGTGTGTTTAGCTTTAAGTGCAAATGCTTCTCAATTTGTTGTAATCCCATTTGTCATTTTTGCTTTGATTGACTGTGTTTCTGAGGTCTTTTCCAAGGAATCTTTGGCTATGCCAATGTCTTTCAGAGTTTTCCAATGTTCTCCTCTAATAATTTACTAATATAAGGTCAGAGATTTAGATCATTGATCCACTTTGAGTTGCTTTTTAAAAGGTGCAAGTTAAGAGTATTATTTCATATTTCTACATGTAGAGATCCAATTTGCCCAGCATCATTTGTTTAAGAGACTGCCCTTTCTCCAGGGATTGATTATAGCTCATTTGCCAAAGATTAACTGGTTGTAAATGTGTGGATTGGTTTCTGTAGGTTCCTGTGTTCCATTGGTCTACCTGTCTATTTTGACTATAACTGTCCTGTAGTATGTCGTGAAATCTGGTTTTGTGTTGCCTTCAACTTCATTTTTGTTGTTTAAGATTATTTTAGCTGTTGGGGGGCATTTTGTGATTCCATATTAATTTTAGCATCATTTTCTCTAGATCTGAGTAGAATGATGCTGCTATTTTAATTGGGAGCTCACTAAATCTGTATATTGCTTACAGCAGTATGGACATTTTAATGACATTAATTCTTCCAATCCATAGGCAGAGAAGATTTTTTGATTTTTTCTTCTTCTATTTCTTTCTTTAATGTTTTTTAATTTTCTTTTTTTTAAACTTATATTTAGTAAATATAAGTTTCCAAAGTACAGTTTATGGATTACAATGGCTTCCCCACATAATTTCTCTCCCACTCGCACCCCTCCCATCTCCGCTCCCTCTCCCATTCCATTCACATCAAGATTCATTTTCAATTATCTTTATGTACAGAAGATCAATTTAGTATATATTAAGGAAAGATTTCATCAGTTTGCACCCACACAGAAACACAAAGTGTAAAATACTGTTTCAGTACTAGTTATAGCATTACTTCACATTGGACAACACATTAAGGACAGATCCCACATGAGGAGTAAGTGCACAGTGACTCCTGTTGTTGACTTAACAAATTGACACTCTTGTTTATGGTGTCAGTAATCTCCCTAGGCTCTAGTCATGAGTTGCCAAGGCTATGGAAGCCTTTTGAGTTCGCCGATTTTGATCTTATTCAGACAGGGTCATAGTCAAAGTGGAAGTTCTCTCCTCCCTTCAGAGAAAAGTACCTCCTTCTTTGATGGCCTTGTTCTTTCCACTGGGATCTCACTCTCAGAGATATTTCATTTAGGTCTTCCTTTTTTTTCCAGAGTGTCTTGGCTTTCCATGCCTAAAATACTCTCATGGGCTCTTCAGCCAGATCCGAATGCCTTAAGGGCTGATTCTGAGGCCAGAGTGCTGTTTAGGACATCTGCCATTCTATGGGTCTGCTGTGTATCCCACTTCCCATATTAGATCATTCTCTCCCTTTTTGATTCTATCAGTATTAGCAGACACTAGTCTTGTTTGTGTGATCCCTTTGACTCTTAGACCTATCATTATGATCAATTGTGAACAGAAATTGATCACTTGGACTAGTGAGATGGCATTGGTATATGCCACCTTGATGGGATTGTATTGGAATCCCCTGGCACGTTTCTAACTGTAATTTTCATCATAGAGAATTTTCATCATTTTGGTAAATTTATTCCAAGGTATTTAACTTTTGTAGCTGTTTTGAATGTGACTGATCTTATAAGTATTTCCCAGATATGTCATTTGTCTGTGCATACTAAGGCTATTGATTTTTGTGTGTTGATTTTTATGTCCTATAAGTTCATGAAACTGTCTTATGAGTTCCAATATTCTCTTAGTGAAGTATTTTGATTCCCTATGTATATAATCTTGTCATGTGGAAAAAGGGATAATTTGACTTCCTCCTTTCCCAATTTGTATCCCTTTGATTTCTTTTTCTTGCCTAATGGTTCTGGCTAAATTGTCTAGAAGTCTACTTAACGGTAATTGTGAAAGTGTACATCCTTGGCTGGCTCCAGATCTTAGTGGAAATGCTTCCAACTTTTTTTTAAGATTTTATTTACTTATTTGGGTGGTAGAGTTACAGACAGTGAGAGAGAGAGAAAGGTCTTCCTTCCATTAGTTCACTCCCCAAATGGCTGCAACAGCCAGAACTGTGAGGATCCGAAGCAAGGAGCCAGGAGCTTCTTCCAGGTCTGCCATGTGGGTGCAGGGGCCCAAGGACTTCGGACATCTTCCACTGGTTTTCCTGGCCACAGCAGAGAGCTGGATTGGAAAGAAGCAGCCAGTACTAGAACAGGCACCCATATGGGATGCCAGCACCGCAGGCAGAGGATTAACCTACTGCTCCATGGTGCCAGCCCCAATGCTTCCAATGTTTTCCTATTCAATATGATGCTGATTGTGGGCTTGTCACAAGTTGCTTTGAGTGTATTGAGGAATATTCCTTTAATAGCCAATGTGCTTAAGGTTTTTATATTGAAAGAATGTTGTATTTTATCAAATGCTTTCTCTGCATCTATTGAGATAATCATGTGGGTTTTATTTTTCAATTTGTTAATGTGATGTATCACATTGATTGACTTGAGAGTGCTGAACCACACCTGCATATCAGAGATAAATTCTAGTTGGTCTGTGTGAATGATCTTTCTGATCAATTAGCTAGGATTTTGCTTTTGAATTCAATTAGCTAGGATTTTGTTGAAGAGTTTGCACCCATGTTCATCAGTGGTATTATTCCATAGTTTTCTTTCTTGTATCTTTTTCTCATTTTGTAATTAAGGTGATGCTGGCGTCATAAAAGGAATTTTGGAGGATTCCCTGCCTTCAATTGTTTGGAATAATTTGAGAAGCATTAGAATGAGTTCTTCAAATGTTTGGTAGAATTATGCAGTGAAGTATTACACATCTCTTTGTTGGGAAGGTCTTTATTACTGATTTAATCTTCAACTTTGTTACTGTTCATTTAGGTTTTTAGAATCTTCATGCCTCAGTTTTCGTAGATTTTATGTGTCGAGGAAGCCATCCATTTTTTTTTCTATATTTTCCAATTGGTTGGCATTTAGCTGTGTGTAGCAATGCCTGATGACTCTTTATTCCTGTGGCATCTGTCATTGCATCTCCTTTTTCTTCTCTTTTATTGATTTGTGTCTTCTTCTTCTTTCTTTGGTTAGTTGGGCCTATTATGTATTAATTTTGCTTAATTTTTTCAAAAAATAAGCTCTTCTTTTCATTGCTCTTCTGTATTTTTTGTTTCAATCTTGTTTATTTCTTATTTAATTTTACTGATTTCTTTCCTCCTACTAATTTAGGGTTTGCTTTGTTGTTTTTCTAGGTCCTTGAATATAGCAAGAGAATGGGGAGGGAGAAATAGCAGGAGAAAAGTAGAGAAATTGTATTTCCAAGGGAGAGTTGTAAAGAAGTTTGCAGTGGAAATTCTACAGAAAAAAAAAGAGGGACACCATGCAATAGCATGGAAAGAGCAGACACACAGTAAAGAGCGAGGACACTGCACACGACTCCAGCAGCTGGGATTGGAGGAGGGACACCAGGTTCTGAGATTGAGGTTAGGGCAGCCTGCAGAAGCCTGTGTCACTGGTGATATTACATGAGGGAGACCCTCGCAGACTACATTGACTTCTAGTCCAGCCTGGAGCCTAGTGAGTGGCAAGGTATGCCCCTAGTCCAGTGAAGGAAAGCACATTTTTCTTCCATCCCCCAACAAGGGCTCCCTGCAAATTGTGGGGAGAAGACTCCAACAGAGGCTACGGTGGCTCCTGCAAGTGTGAGATCATGGGATGTTACCAGAGGGAAAATCTGTGTTTCTCACTGAATTTGAGCCTGGCTGGGAGGGTTGACAGGAGGCTGGGCACCCACTTAAGATTGTGAGGTGCCCTCAGCCTCTCAGTATATCAGAGACCCCAGGACTCAGACTTCCAAAGCTGATCACCCATAGACAGCTAGCTCTGGAAATGACTCTGCTCACTCTGTGGTTGGGGCAGGCTGGCAAGGCAGACAAGGGATCCTCTGCACCCTGTGACTGTGGGACCATTGCACACTGTGACTATGGAAATTCTGTGACTATACATAGGCATGGGGTGTATCTGGTTCTCTGGCAAACACTGTGTCTGAGTTGAGTCTCAGAACTCTCTGACTGCCTACGGTGGGTTGCTGCATAGGGTTCTGTGTACAGAGGACTGCCCAGATCCTTTGTGTGGTTCATGCACCAGCACAGGTGAGGGTTGTAGCCAGTGTGGGCTAACCCTGGGCTTAGATCATCTAGAAAGACAGGAGGTGTGGTTGTGATTACACTAATAGACAAGATCATACCTTACCCTCTGCTGAAAATAGAGGAGAACTACAAATCCAAACTTGGTTGTCAACCTTGATTCCCATTCTGGAACACTGACAAAAGCTCCATCATCCCACCAAGCACGCACCTCTGGGTATTCACTGAAGGAGCAGACACTCCACTAAGCCACAGAGGGATAGTTCAGAGATAAAATTCATCAATGGAGAAAACCAACAAGGGTTTCTACAAATGCCAAAAAATGCAGAAATACAAGAAACAAGAACAAGGAAGAGAAGAGAAAATGACTCCTCCAAAGGACCGCAACACTTCAATATTAGAATGTGAAGAAAAAGACAAGGATGAAATGCCTGAAAAGGAATTCAAAAGAATGGTCATAGGAAACTTGGAAGCAATGAGAAGCAAACTCATGAGTTAAAGAAATCTATAAACAACCTGAGACACTATCAAATGACCCAACATACAGGTCTTAGAAAAATAAAAGGCCTATTCAGTGAAATAATAACAGAAAGCTATCCTAATTTGGAGAAAAATAGGAACATTCAAATACAGGAAGCACAGAGAACTCCTAATAGACAAGACCAGAAAGGATCTTCACCACAGCACATTTTAATCAAGCTTTCAACAGTAAAACATAAAAGAAGATGACAAAATGTGCAGGAGGGAAATGCCAGATTACTTTCAGAGGATCTCCAATTAGACTGACAGCTGATTTCTCATCAGAAATCCTACAAGCTAGAAGAGAATGGAAAGACATAATCCAAGTCTTAAAAGAAAAAACTGTCAACCCAAAATGTATACCCTGGAAAGCACTCATTTATGAATGAAATATAGATCTTCCATAGCAGAAAGTAATTGAAAGAATTTGTCACTACTCTCCCAACCTTACAAATTATGCTTCAGGATGTTATACACACACACACACAAAATATAGTCATAATTATGAAATAATGTGAAGGCAGAAAATCTCTCAATAAAAGTACAAAGAAAATCCAATGCAAACAATATGAATATTTGCAGAAAAATGGCAGGGCTAAGCCATTACTTATCAATAGTAACCTTGAATGTAAATCAGCTAAATTCTCCAATTAAAAGGTACAAACTAGCTGAATGTATTTTAAAAAAATTCATCTATTTGCTGCCTATTTGCTGATGGAAAGCAAAAGGATGGAAAAAGATATTGAATGCTGACAGAAAGAAAAAAATAAAAACATGAAGCCACCCTCATAACAGACCAAATAGACTTTGACACCAAAACTGTTAAGAGAGATAAAGAAGGGCACTATGTAATGATTAATGGATCAATTCAACAGAAGATGTGACTATAATAAATGTATATGCACCCAATGCCAGTGTTCCTGCCACTTAAAACAAATGTTAATGGACCTAAAAGGAGACTTAGACTCCAATACAATAATAGTGAGGGACTTCAACGTCCCACTTTCATCAATGTACAGATCAACTAGACAGAAAAAAAAAAAAAAAAAAAAAAAAAAAAAGAAAAAAAAAAAACAAGAAACAGTAGAGCTAATCTAAACTTTGGACCAAATGTACCTAACTGATATATAGAACATTTCACCCACAACTGAAGAATACACATTCTTTTCTTAAGTCCATGAAATTTTTACTAGGATAGACCACATGCTAGGCCATAAAGCAAGTCTCAGCAAATTCAAAAAAATTGAGACCATGCCATGTATGTTTTCTGACCACAATGAAATTAAGCTGGAAATTAACAACCTAAGGATCTCTAGAAAATGCACAAACACGTGCAGAATGAACAAGCTCTTGAATAAACAGTGGGTCATGGAGGAAACCCAAAGAAAAATTTAAAAAATCCTGGAAATGAATGAAGATTACAAATCAGCATATCAAACTTACATGCAAAAGCACTGTTAAGAAGGAAGTTCATAGTAATTAGTGCCTACATCAAGCTTTACTTTAACTTGCCTTGTCTCAATATACTTCCCTCTAAATCAAATGTATCTTTGAAAATCAGTATCGTCACAATGATAGCAGCTTTGGTCAAATAGCACAGTATTCACTAAAAAGGATGGATTTGGTGGCATTCTCCCAAATTTTTACTCTTAGAGAATTGTTACTAATTGACATATACAAAAAGAGCCCTAGAACATCTCTGCTTAAAAAGTTTTTCTTGATTTTATCTGAATTAAATTTCAATCAGCCCTTAAGGCATGCAGATCCTGCTGAAGAGCCCATGAGAGTATTTCAGGCATGGAAAGCCAAGACACTCTGGCAAAAAAAAAAAAAAAAAAAAAAAAAAAACAATGACCTAAATGAAAGATCTCTGCGAGTGAGATCCCAGTGGAAAGAACAGGTCGTCAAAGAAGGAGGTACCTTTCTCTGAAGGGAGGAAAGAACTTCCACTTTGACTACGACCTTGTCTAAATATGATCAGAGTCGGTGAACTCAAAAGGCTTCCATAGCCTTGGCAACTCATGACAAGAGCCTAGGGAGATTATTGATGCCATAAACAAGAGTGTCAATTTGTTAAGTCAACAACAGGAGTCACTGTGCCCTTACTCCTCATGTAGGATCTCTGTCCTTAATGTGCTGTACAGTGTGATTTAATGCTATAACTAGTACTCAAACAGTATTGTTCACTTTGTGTTTCTATGTGGGTGCAAACTGTTGAAAGCTTTACTTAATATATGCTAAATTGATCTTCTGTCTATAAAGAGAATTGAAAATGAATCTTGATGTGAATGGAAAGGGAGCGGGAAAGGGGAGGGTTGTGGGTGGGAGGGAAGTTACGTGGGGGGAAGCCATTGTAATCCATAAGCTGTACTTTGGAAATTTATATTCATTAAATAAAAGTTAATTTAAAAAGCACCTTTTGAAACAAAAAAAATTTTTCACTCAGTGACAAACTCTGTCTCAAGAACATTTTTCAAAAACTATCAAGGCCAATAGTTTTACAAAGCAACTGCCCTAAATAATGCTACTAGCTAGGTGCAAAAAAGAGGCAAACCAAAATAAATAAATAAGTAAATAAAATAAAAGGAAATCTGAAGAATAGTGTTAGTAGGGCACTAAACAGACATGCAGTGCTGTGCATCTATTAGGAAGGACCTGATAGGGTTTTATTTCTCAGATCTGTTTGATCTAGAGGTTCTGTGTAAGCAGAGTATGAAAGTACTGGAATGTTCATGGCATGCTTCAGCACCTCATGTGATCATTAGCTGATCACTAAGCTGAGGATCAGATGCTCCAGTGGCTAAATTATAGTGAAAAAAACAGTAAGCAGCAAGCAAGGAAGTATGACCTATAAACAGGAGGAAAAGTAGTCAGTACAAACCATTCCTGAGGAGACCAGATAATAGATTTATTAGACAAGAACTTGTAAACAACCACTGTACATATATTCAAATAACTGAATGAAACCATGTCAAATAAGTTAAATGAAAGGAAAAGAAAGATGTCACACCAAATTGAGATGATTGGTAAGAGATATACATTATAACAGAAAAAATAAAAAGCCTGCAATTGAAATAAATATTTCACTAGAGGAACCCGATAGTACATTTCACATATAATAAGAAAAAAATTAAAGACGTTGAAAACAGATCAATTGACACTATCTGGTGCAAGGAACAGAAAGAAAAAAGAAAATAATAATAACAAAAATTAAAGTTGCTTGGTAAACCTAGGAGATACCATCAAATATGTATGTGTGTGCAAGTGTGTGTTTGTGTGTGTGGAGAAAGAGAGAGAAAGAGAGAGAGAGAGACCGACCTTAAGGAGAAGTGAGAGTTAGGAAATAAGGGACACAAAGAGTATTTGCAGAAATAATGACTGAAGACATTACCCATTTAATGAAAACATTAATCTACACATCTAAGAAGTTTGAGAAATTCCAAATAGGAGAAACTTAATGATTTCTACATATACTTATGCATTTGTTTGAAAGGCAAGATGAACAAAGAATCTTAAAAGCAGCAATAGAAAAACAGCAAATCATTTACAATGGGTCATCAATAAAATTGAAGGCTGACTTTTAATTGGAAACTATGGTGGCCAGAGGAAGTGGGATGGAATATTCTTTAAATGCAGACTAGAATTAGTGACTTGCTATCAAAGAATATAGAGAGATAGTTTAAAAGTAACTTCACAGTGGAGAAATTATAAATGTTACCTTGCTCTGTGACAAAAGTAACGTTACAACTGACAAATCATGTTGATAGTGTGCATCCATCAAAATTAAATGATGGGAGTGCTTTACCTGACTTTCCTACTCTAAACTATCACATAAATCCTAACTGAGAGCTATTATACAAAATTTGACCTATGCTAGAGCAATCTGATAATTTTATGGAAAATGAGACTGAAAACAATCAAAGAACAGTAGAGAATAAAAAGACATAATGAGTAAACAAATTCTAATATTTAATTCATAAAATTTCGCTTTATTTCAGTAATTTACCATCGAATTGTGAAATGTTGACATACAGGAAATGATGCAAGGTCTATCTAAACTCTCTTTACTATTATCTTTACAAAAGTTTGTTCTCAGTTATTCAAAAAATCATTTTTCAAAAGATTTCTGTTCTAATAAGGTAAAAAATTATATAGCTCTTCTGTCTATCCCTGTGTAAGATGTAAATAAGCATGTATTTTGAAACTTGAAAATTGTAACTAACAGTAAAATATATACAGGAAAAGACGCTGAGATATAGCATTATCGCTAGTATTGAAACAAAGTTGCCAACTTTAGACTTTTCTCATTAACTTCTGCTAATTCAAAATACATTAATGTTTCCAGTGTTGTCTTTCCTTACATTCTAAGATTTTTCCATTATATTTAAATTTAAATCTTTAAATTTTATTTTTAAAATGTGTGTTGTTTCATTTATATCATTATATTTATTAGGTACAATAAAAATTTAATAGATCAGAATTTTCAGATATAATAATCTAATAAACCCAGATTTATTCAGAATACATTCCTTATAAATTCTTTTTGCTGGAAAATTGAATGAAATGTACTTATTTGCTCATATTTGTATCCTAGGGTGTACAAGAGCATTCCAAAAATTTAATGTAACAATGGAATTAAATGATATGTTCATCTTAGTGCAAGGAAATTTGAAGTCAAATAATTTCTTCATAATATGCATTTTCATTAACTTTTTAAGACCCTTCCTATAATATACAGATAAAAAATGAATTTTACTTTGATTGTTAAAGACTCATAGCTTATGAATATAACTTTTATTTCATAACAAGATATACTTAATTAAGCAGCATTTTTTGGTTCATTTCTTATTTCATATACAACTTTTGTAATAAAGGAAGTCTTTAAACTCATTTTTATTTATACCATCATATTTTCTATGTTTATCATATTTTTTCCTTCACCCCATTTCCTGAATTTATTCAGAATAAAGTTTTTAAAATTATAGTCAGTAATTCTTGAAGTTCACCAGCATGTTCACAAATTTTTGCTCATCTTTTGTTTCTTTCATACTTTAAAATCCTTCTGAAATCTCTTATATTTCTTATTGAACTGCATCCTTATTAGCTTCAGTAAAGTGCTATGGGTGGTGATCATTCATGTGAAGTAGTTTTTCTGGCACAAGATGCCTCTTAGAATACTAGTCAAATGTAGTCTTGCTAGATGAGGATTCTTATTTTTTTTAGCAGACAGGTAGAGTTAGAGACAGAGAGAAAGGTCTTCCTTTCCGTTGGTTCACTCCCCAGTTGGCTGCTATGGCCGGTGTGTTGCGGCCAGCACACTGGGCCGATCCAAAGCCAGGAGCCAGGTGCTTCCTCCTGGCCTCCCACGCGGGTGCAGAGCACAAGGACCTGGGCCATCCTCCACTGCACTCCCAGGCCACAGCAGAGAGTTGGACAGGAAGAGGAGCAACCGGGACAGAATCCGGTGCCCCAACCGGGACTAGAACACCGAGTGCCAGCTCTGCAGGCAGAGGATTAGCCTAATGAGCCACGGTGCCGGCCACTAGATGAGGATTCTATAGTATGTCTAATTTGTTATTTTATATGCAACCTACATAGTTTTTCTGGCTGTTTTTAAAACTTTATCTATGTGATATTCTGTATTTTTAGAGTAAATGTTAAAATACATAGTTCTTATTGTTTCCCAATTTGAGCATTAAAACTTCCCATTAATTGTGTAAACTTTTCATATACTCTACTTTTCACCACTGACTGCCTCCTATTCTGTTTTTCTCTCCTCTGGAGCTTGTATTTTATATAAAGCTCATTATACTTATATGTATATGTGTGTGTGTGTACATCTGAAGATACTTTAAAAAATCTGTGAAAAATGGAAGTTAAAAAATAAGCTTAGTTTGGTGTACCAAAATTTTGAAATCTATGCATATTGATTTTTTTTTGACAGGCAGAGTGGAGAGTGAGAGAGAGAGACAGAGAGGAAGGTCTTCCTTTTTGCCCTTGTTTCACCCTCCAATGGCCGCCATGGCTGGCACGCTGCAGCCGGCGCACCACGCTGATCCAAAGGCAGGAGCCAGGTACTTATCCTGATCTCCCATGGGGTGCAGGGCCCAAGTACTTGGGCCATCCTCCACTGTACTCCCGGGCCACAGCAGAGAGCTGGCCTGGAAGAGGGGCAACCGGGATAGAATCCGGCACCCCGACCTGGACTAGAACCCGGTGTGCTGCCACCGCAAGGCGGAGGATTAGCCTAGTGAGCCGCGGTGCCGGCTGCATATTGATTTCACAATTTAAATTTCCCAATAAACTTTTGAAGATTCTCTATATACATATTTTCAAAAATTCTCTACGGCAAAATAAACTTAACTCTCAATTTTCCTCAAACTTTATGGAGTATCTTCATACATATATGACCATTATAAGGTGTATATATGTATAAATTCACATAGATACATGCACATCACATACTTTTTTTTTTTTTTGACAGGCAGTTAGTGAGAGAGAGAGAGAGAGACAGAGAGAAAGGTCTTCCTTCCATTGGTACACCCTTCAAATGGGCACTACAGCAAGTGCGTTCAGCCAGCGTGGCGCAACGATCCAAAGCCAGGAGCCAGGTGCTTCCTCCTGGTCTCCCATATAGGTGAAGGGCCCAAGCACTTGAGCCATCCTCCACTGCACTCCCAGGCCACAGCAGATAGCTGGACTGGAAGAGGAGCAACCAGGACAGAATCCAGCACCCCAACCAGGACTAGAACCTGGGGTGCCAGCGCCGCAGGCGGAGAATTAACCTAGTGAGCCGCGACGCCGGCCCACATCACATGCTTTTAAACCTCCAGTTCAACTTTTTCAGCTCTTTGCACTCTTTATTGCTTCCTGGAAGAAGTTTTCAGATCCATTTTTGTTTGTCTAATCCTCTCTTCAGAATTTTCAGTGAGCTATTTAAAACACAAATTGAATTTTTAATTTTAGTTACATTTTTACTTTAAAATTCTTTGATAATCTCAAAGATTTCTTTGTCTTTTTTTCTTACTTTCTGGTTCTTTTAGTATGGTGTCTTTGTCTCTTCATCTTCTTTTATCTTTAAACATTTTGAATATGTTTTTCATAGAACATTTTTCTGATTGTCCTATTTTTATTTCCAGTCATGCTAGCTCTATATGTTTTCACATCTGCAGATTCTCCTTCTGTTGTTAGAACTTTTAAAATGTCTATTCATTTTTATATATTTGAAAAGAAGAGTAGCAGAGACAGAGAGAGAGAGATCATCCATTGGTTCACTCCCTAAATGCGCATAGCAAGCAGGGCTGGGCCCAGCAGAAGCCAGGAGTCCTGGACTCCACTTGGATATCCCACATGGGTGTTGGGGGCATGAGTACCTGCCTCACAGGTGCATTAGCAGGAAGGTGGGTCAGAAGTTCACTAGCCAAGAATCGAACCAGGCACTCTTATATGGTATGCAGGCATCCCAAGAAACCACCTCATTCACTGTGCCACAACATCTGCTCAATGCTGCTGAACTTTAAGTTTTTAAATTCTGGGCTGGCACCATGGCTCAATATGCTAATCCTCCACCTGCGGCGCCAGCACACCGGGTTCTAGTCCTGGTCGGGGCGCCAGATTCTGTCCCGGTTGCCCCTTTTCCAGGCCAGCTCTCTGCTGTGGCCTGGGAGTGCTGTGGAGGATGTTCCAAGTCCTTGGGCCCTGCACCCACATGGGAGACCAGGAGAAGCACCTGGCTCCTGGCTTTGGATCAGAGCGATGCGCTGGCCGCAGCGGCCATTGGAGGGTGAACCAATGGCAAAAAGGAAGACCTTTCTCTCTGTCTGTCTCTCTCTCACTGTCCACTCTGCCTGTCAAATAAATAAATAAATAAATAAATTTTGATTGAGAGCTCATCATCATCAGGAGTTGAACTTTAAAACAGAGATTTGTAATTACCTCAGCACATGCATTTATATATGTCCAGACCCAATGAATTTAATGAGGTTGACCAACTATTATGACAATTTGGAGTTCCCAGCAAAACACAACAACCAAAGTATAGACAAAGGAGTTGGCTTTGTTATTGATAACTTCACATTTTTCACTCAAAACTCTAAGACAACAAAAATCTGGGCTTTTCTACAGAAAGAGAATTCAGGTATTTTGTTTTCCTTTTCATTTCTCATCCAATTCATCTCTGGGTCAAGCTTTATTCAGTGCCACCACATTAGACTGTCCGCTTTAACAATGCTCACTGCCAAATCACCTATCATAGATAGGCCCCAGAGTTCAGCCAGGAAACCCACGTCTGAAGTCTCAAAATGTCATGACAACATGAGCTTGTGCACATCACTCTGGCTCTTTCTTGTTTTGTTGTTGTTATTGTTGTTGTTTGTGTGTGGGGAGAACAACCTGTGTTGTTTTGTTGGGTTGTTTTTGTTTGTTTTTAGCTTGGTTACTTATATTTTTATGAATCTTAAGTATTTTCAGAAGTTACTAGGTGAAAGGACTCTACTGTTTCATGATTTTTTGACTTTGTAATTTCTGAACCTGCAGTCTGGAACACCTGTCATTTTTCCTCTACATTTATTCCTTCACATTTCAATGTTCCTTGGGAACAGCACTGTGACATAAGCCTCTGCCTGTAGTGCCTGCATCCCAAATGGGCACTGGCTCACTCACTGCTGGTCCTCTTCTGATGAAGCTCTCTGTTTATGGCCCTGGAAAGCAGTGGAAAGTGGCCCAACTGCTTGAGCCCCTGCACCTGTGTGGGAGACCCAGAAGAATCTCCTGGCTCCTGGCTTCATATCGCCTCAGCTCTGGCTGCTGCAGCCATTTTGGGGAGTAAACCAGTGGATGGGAGACCTTTCTTTCTGTCTCTTCTCTCTCTATAATTGTCAAATAAATAAATAAAATTAAAAAAAAAAAAGTTTCAACCTTCCTTCTTGTCCAACCTCACATTTTATGAGCAAACTTAATTTATAGATGGAGAAAGAGGCCTAGAGTAAGATGGTCCAAAGTCTAAAGACACTATGGGCCAATTCTACAATCAGAACCCTGTTACACTGAATTTTCCTACCAATAGTTAAAACCTTCACAATAAGAAAAATCACTGCGGAGTTATTAAAAATGCAGAATTCAAAAGAATCTCAGGCACAGAAACTGATTCACTAGGTGTGAAATAGAATTGTAGAGCACGACCATGAAACAAGCACTCCAGTAGATTCAATAATTGTAGTTTGATTTATTTAATGTATTTTGACCATAATGCTATCAATTAAGAAAAATCTGTGACTTTTTTTTCATTCTTACGATTTCTGATTTTCTAATGAAAGCAGAATAAAGGAAAAATACTAATTAATCAAGGTTTTTTTCTTACTTTGTTTATAAGGAAATTTTACAAAGGTTCCCATTTTATTTTTCAAGGTATCTTTTTTTAAAAAGTGCTCATTTATAAAATTTATTTGGGCCAAGCTTTATTTTCAAATGATACAGTAAGAAATATATGCCATTGCAAAGATCCTCACATTATTTGGGAACTTTATGCAGGGATGGTTTTTGTCTCAGGAGAAATCAGAGAATTCCAGAATCTTACCTAGGCATAATTTATAGAAAGCTGAGTCAAGAAACAGGTGTTCTCGTTGGAATGATGAACTTGTTGTCTGCCTCACTCATAAATTTCTATTATATGAGCCCGTACACTCTGAATCAGATGCTGGGTCCACATAGATTTATGTCATCTATTTCCTTTCAATGAGAAAGGGAAGTAGATGATGTACACGTGTCTTGCCAGCTGTTCCACAAAGCACATGCCCTGAGTGCAAGTACTACTGGATATGCCAGTGCTTCAGTGGCTCCATTTATACATGTCCCAGCACCTGGATAATGGAAGCCACTCTTGAAATATTTGTGTCTATGTGCTGTGAGTCTGCTACAATGCTAGCTAACATTCCATCTCCAGATGGCTCCTATTACCACCTAATTATTCTAAACCATGATTTTATTTCAAACAATTTACCATTGTCAAGGATCACCTCCCAGTACAACATTGCTGGGATCAAATATTTTTGGTTCTATGTCTATGGTCAGAAGAGTTCAGGAATGGTCTTCTGTAGAGTGATTGATAGACCAATGAGCAAAGTCAATTGCTAAAACACGAATACAATATTAAAATGTTAATAAAACTGTAAATAATTTTATAAAGTTATTCATAGTCACAGTTATTATTTGCTTTAAATTTGTAACTATTCAACAAATAATTCTAGAAGTACCAAAGAAATCTATTCATTTATTCCCTCCTTCATTTACTTGTTCATTTATTAATTCTTCCAATATTTATGAGAATTTATTATGTGTTTCTATGAAATGAATAGAACAGATGGGCTTCTATCCAATAATTTGTACCCTAGTAGAACAGAAGAAAATTGTAAAATCTTAGGAAAATATTTGCAGAAAGGCAGTGTGTGTTTAATGACAAGGGCTGAAGAACATTCTGAGTATTTTAGTCACATTTACATTGTTAGGGTGTGTTTTCTAGTCTTGTTATTGATTAGGGATAAAAAAATTTGAAGGAAATATAGTAAGTCAGAATTTGGTATTCGATGGAATACCCTATTTTAATGTTTTTTGTTTTAATTTATTGTAAGATATAACATTCTCATCTAATTAACTGAGCTTTATATGAGGAAGTTTGTACCTAGTTATACCCAACTCAGGCATCTACGTGCTGAATATAAGAGCATAAAACTAGTAGAAAGACATATGAGTAGATCACTTTTAGAGAATATAGTCTTTGAAAAAAATTTTTTAAGAATTTATGAAGGTCTCAAAAGTACTAAATGATAAATTGCAAGCTCTAGAATGAAAGTTTTTGTATATTTAAATATGTAGAAAAGTTGAGGAGGTGAAAGGAAGTTGCATTTGCATTTTTTCATAAAAGTTGTAGGCCACCATTGATCCTTCCAGATTTTGGAATGCCTATGTCATTTTTTTAGGATTTCCTGCATTAAAAATATTCAAAATATTCTCTTTGATTCAGCATTTGCTTAAAGTGCATTCTATTTTCTGAGACTTCACCAGATGTTTAATATGGAAGCTGCTGTTTTCCTCCAATAGAATCTGTGAAAATGTTACTACATTTTGTTGCTGTATTTCTGAATATGCCAGCTGAGTAGCAGGTAGGCTCCAAGCCTCCACCTTCAACCTGAGCACTCTGGCCCTTAAGCCTGTTTCTTGACTGTACTCTGGCCATATAAGCCTACAGCTAAGAAATTGGGATGAGGGCATTCTAAAATGCCTTTGAACCTGGAGGGATAAGCTCCTGAATCCCTCAGGGTGCAGAGTCATGATTGTTGTATACATATTAGGTATCTTTGATGCTTAGGGCTGATGAATAATTATTAATTAATCACTTCATACCAGTTATGATGAGGGCTATGTTATGATATACAGTTTTTATTTCTCTCTGTAGGCTCATATTGGTAAAACAAAGTAATTTTGACATGTTAATATTTTAAAAGGCAATTCCATTTCTATATAATCCAGACACTAACCTCTCAACTGCTTTGCTGACCCCATATGTCTGACAATGTCAAATCCTTGGAGAGTTTGCACTGAGTCACGCCATATTATAGTGATCTGTTCTTTGTTATAGTGATCATCCAGTGACTTAAATCAAGAGCTATATAGTCTATTTGTCTCAAGTTCTATTTGTTTTATTAATAAAATAGTTTCTCTACACATAAATTTGTTCATTTAAAACTGTATTCATAAATGTATTCAATAAGGATAATTTCATATGTAATATTCAGTTTGTCCAGGCACACTTTGAAATTTTTAATTAATCACAAGTCATCCCTGACATAGTTCTACAGTATATATAGACGATCCCAAGTAGGAATTCTATATTGTTTAAGAACGGTTCGTTCATTTCAGAGTTGGTTAATGGGTCTCTATGCCACCATTAATCACTGAATTAGCTTATCTCTACATGTTATCCCTATTGAAGTCTTTTTCTTTTGGCAAAAGTTGCTTGATGCTATGAAGGGTGAGTACTGTTACTGTGGAAGTTTGATTACAAGCAGTCTGTCTACAAATTACAGTATCTACTCACGTTTTTCAGGTTCTGCCTCCAGCCCTTCACTCTCTGTGTCACTTGGCAAGAGCCATGGTTGATGAACTACCTGCAGTTGCTTTAAGGATTCATCCTGCCAAAGAATAAATTATATTAGATTAAATACAGATCGATCACATTAACATCAGTCTAGGTACTTCACTCTGCATGGACTGCACATTCGAAAACCATGAGAAGAATTTCTCCACATCAGAGGAAACCTCTAAATTTAAGTTCATTTTCATATGATAGACATAAACCACGAAACTCTGAGCTCATTTCCATTACATTTTTCTATTTAGAGTCATAATAAGAACTACTGAAACTATGTTTCTCCTGAATTAATATTTTATGGAAATGTTGATACTTCTCAATTCCAGGACTGAGGTAGGAAATACACAAGATGTGCAAGCACATCTAATAGTACCAGTATTAAATTATGAAATATACAGCATAAAATTGTACAAAAGGTGCCTCTTGGCCATTGAGGTTTAAAATTTCCTTTAATGAGAATAAACATGAGTAGAATTTGGAGAACATCCTGAACTTGACCATTCATTTCTACTTAATGGCCTCTTTCTTCTCACACCCTTACTTTTGTTAAAATATTTCTCCTATACTTCCTTGCTGTTCTTTTACTTTTTATCGTTGACTAAGAGAAGACTCTCATCATCTCTTCTCCTATCTGTAGTAATAGCGTTCTATGACATTTTCTAGGTCCAATTTTCAAACTCTCTTTATTTCTTCCCACCAGCAAGAACTTTTAAAGAAGTAGCATGATGTAACCATTGCATTATTTCTAATCCTTCAGTGCCTATTTCATTAGTCCCAGAATGAAATCTAAACTTCAGGATCCCTGTTTGCCTGACCTAGCACTTGACCATCTGCTTCCTGTCTCAGCCTCTCCAGTTATATTAAACTGGAGCTCCTCAGTGGTGTTGTAATCTGAGAAGATGCTTCACATTGTACTTCCTTATCTCTCCTCCTCCAAGAGTAAGGTGTCTGCAGTGGAACCCTTCCCTGATCCTCCAGAGTCACTCCCCTATTCCTCTATGTACATTTGTACCTATGTAACAATTACTGTATAACAAATGTCATTTCTTATCTTTCTGCCTCAATAATAATAGGAAGCATCCTGTAGGCAGAGATAAATGTTTAACATTTATGCATTTTCTTGCACAAAACAGAAACTCACTAAGGAAATATTTGAATAGGAGAAATTTAGGAAAAAATATGAGTATGTAAAGAGTAGATAAGAAGGAGAGAAGAAACATGGATTCAATATAATCAAAATCAGTAACAATTACAAAGGTATAACTTCATGGAGCCATGAATAAAGAAATACTTTTCTAGTACATTTTCAAAATTACAGATATTGAACAAATATCACCTATCAGTTAAAGTCCATTTGCTATTTTATGCCTTTGGTGACCTTTTCTATCAGCTAGATATTTTGTTCAAATACTGAGATAAAAACAAAACCCACAGCCTTTGTTTTCTAGGAAACATGATACTATGAAACACTAAATGTCCGTTTTGCTTAACGCAACTCCTGCATGAGGGAAACATCTGTAATCTTTTAAATTTGAACATTTTTAACATTCTGGAGATGTTCAGACTAACTAAACTAATCCATAGTTTCAAAAAGGCATTGTTTTTCAGGAGTTTAGTAGCAGAGTGTTGAATACTGCATCACAGAGAATATCTTTTTAAAAAGATTTATTTATTCATTTGAAATTCAGAATCACAGGGAGAAAGGGAGAGAAAGATAGAGAGATTTCCCATACACTTGTTCACTCCCCAGATGGTGGTAACAGCCAAGGGCTTGGCCAAGCCAAAGCCAGGAGCCAGAGGCTTTCTCTGGTCTCCTATGTGGGTTGCAGGTACCCAGGTACTTGTTGCTTTCCCAGGTGCATCAGCAGGGAGCGGAAACAGAAGTGGAGTGGCTAGGATGTGAACCAATGCCCATATGGGAGGCCAGCACCAAAGACAGTGGCTTAACCCAGTATGCCACAACATCAGCCCCATGGAATATCTTATATTGTTACAGTAAATATAAGACAAAGCATTTTGATAAGCAAATTTGTTATGAATTTGTTAAACTCATTGAACCTCATACCATAGCACAAACTTCATGGGATACAAGTGAAAAGGATCAATTAGAAGTCTAGGGGGGCTGGCACCATGGCTCAATAGGCTAATCCTCTGTCTGCGGCGCCGGCACACTGGGTTCTAGTCCTGGTCGGGGAGCCAGATTCTGTCCCGGTTGCCCCTCTTCCAGGCCAGCTCTCTGCTGTGGCCAGGGAGTGCAGTGGAGGATGGCCCAAGTACTTGGGCCCTGCACCCCATGGGAGACCAGGATAAGTACCTGGCTCCTGCCTTCAGATCAGTGCGGTGTGCCGGCTGCAGCGCACTGGCCGCGGCGGCCATTGGAGGGTGAACCAACGGCAAAGGAAGACCTTTCTCTCTGTCTGTCTCTCACTGTCCACTCTGCCTGTCAAAAAAAGAAGAAGAAGTCTAGGGGAATCCCAGGATGGAAGCAAAACACTACAAAATAATTTAATGTACTAGAACATATGAAACTCATTGAAGAGAGTAGATAATAAGGTCCCAATCTAAGTAGCACTGGAATGTACTTTATTCAACAAAGTTGTTTCTCATAGACCATATAGGTCAACAATTCTGAAGCTGCTATACATGTGTTCTGAAATTAAATAATAAAATAAATAAATGATAACTGGCGTGAGCCAGGTTTCTCATTCTTGGAGTAGTACTTTACACATAAACAAGAAGAGCAGTCTAGAATAATCCATGTGTAACGTATTAGAGAAAAAGACATCACTAGGAACTCGTGTCTAGCTTACTATAAATGCAGATTGTTTTATACAAAAATATTTCTAGATATTTGTATGTGTGTTAGTAATTATACACGCATGTGTATTTTCCTGCTCTGACAGCTATGAGGAATTAGAAGCAATGATACTTACTAGCAATAAACAAACCTACCACCCTGCTGTTTGTTTTTATTAGCATTCTCTAGTAAAAGAGCCAGAGCTCTTAAAGAACTTCTCAATTCCAGGACTGAGGTAGGAAATGCACAAGATGTACAAGAACATCTAATAATACCAGAAAGCAAGAAATCTCATCCCACATCCCACACACAATGGTGAGGGTATGTCAAAGGGATAAAGGCTGCCAGTAGTCAAAGCTAGAACAAGTTAAGAAACAAAATAAGGCAATATTAGATTATTATCAAAGTAAAAAAATAAATATCTTTGAGTCCATACTGATAAAAATGCATGATTGAATAATTAAATTATAAGTGAGAATTGACAAATATGCATATAGGAATATTTCAAACAATTTACGTAGAATAGATACTCAGCCCTTAAGGAGATAAAGAATAATTTCCCACTGTGAGCTGTGCCAGTGACTTTGTCACTAAAAGTGCACTACAGAAATTGAGAGAAAAAAAAGAGCCACTTTACAGTGGAAAAACTTGACAAAGAGTACCTCAAACCAGGTGAACAAGGCCCATTTCTGAAAAATGAGTCATATTGATAGTGCATGCACTTGATAGCATGTGGTAAAAAAGGAATTTTATCTCTATAATCTTCGTCTTAAACCTATCCCACCACCATTTGTAGAAGAGGATGTCTCTGTTCCAGGGGTTGGTTTTAGCTCCTTTGTCGAATATGAGTTGGTTATAGATGTTTGGATTGATTTCTGATGTTTCTATTCTGTTCCATTGGTCTATCCATCTGTTTTTGTACCAATACCAGACTGTTTTGATTATAACTGCCCTGTAGTATGTCTTAAAGTCTGGAATTCTGATGCCTTCAGCTTTGTTTTTATTGTAAAGGATTGCTTTAGCTATTTGTGGTCTCCTATGCCTCCATATGAATTTTAGTATCATTTTTTCTAGGTCTGTGAAGAATTTTCTAGGTCTGTGAAGTATTTTGATTGGTATTGCATTTAACCTGTAAATTGCTTTCGGGAGAATGGACATTTTGATGATATTGATTCTTTCAATTCATGAACAAGGCAGGTTTTTCCATTTTTTTGTGTCTTCTATTTCTTTCTTTAATGTTTTGTTTTCTTTTGTTTTGTTTGTTTGTTTGTTTTACAGGCAGAGTGGACAGTGAGAGAGAGACAGAGACAGAGAGAAAGGTCTTCCTTTGCTGTTGGTTCACCCTCCAATGGCTGCCGTGGCCGGCGCACTGAGGCCGGCACACCACGCCGATCCGAAGGCAAGAGCCAGGTGCTTCTCCTGGTCTCCCATGAGGTGCAGGGCCCAAGCACTTGGGCCATCCTCCACTGCACTTCCAGGCCATAGCAGAGAGCTGGCCTGGAAGAGGGGCAACCGGGACAGAATCCGGCGCCCTGACTGGGACTAGAACCCAATGTGCCATGCCGCTAGGTGGAGGACTAGCCTATTGAGCCTCGGCACCGGCCTTCTTTAATGTTTTGTAATTTTCATCATAAAAGTCTTTGACATCCTTGGTTAAATTTATCCCAAGGTACCTGATTGTTTTTGTGGCTATTGTGAATGGGATTGATCTTAGGAGTTCTTCCTCGGCCATGGCATTGTCTGTATATACAAAGGCTGTTGATTTCTGAGCATTGACTTTGTATCCTGCTACTTTACCAAACTCTTCTATGAGTTCCAATAGTCTCTCAGAGGAATTTTTTGGATCCCCTTTATATAGGATCATATCATCTGCAAATAGGGATAGTTTGACTTCCTCATTACCCATTTGTATCCCTTTAATTTCTTTTTTCTTGCCTGATGGCTCTGGCTAAAACTTCTAGGACTATATTGAATAGTAATGGTGAGAGTGGGCATCCCTGTCTGGTGCCAGTTTTCAATGGAAATGCCTCCAACTTTCCACATTCAATATAAGGATGGCCATGGGTTTGTCATAAGTTGCCTTAATTGTGTTGAGGAATGTTCCTTCTAACCCTAATTTCCTTAGAGTTTTCATCATGAAAGGATGTTGTATTTTGTCAAATGCTTTCTCTGCATCTATTGAGATAATCATAATTTTTGTTTCTCAATTTGTTAATGTGATGTATCACATTGATTGAATTTCGAATATTGAACCATCTCTGCATACCAGGGATAAATCCCACTTGACCAGGTGAATGATCTTTGTATGCGTAGCTGGATTCAGTTTGCCAGGATTTTGTTGAGTATTTTTGCATCTATGTACATCAGGGAGACAGGTCTACAGTTTTCTTTCTCTGTTGCATCTTTTCTGGGCTTAGGAATTAAGGTAATATTGGCAATCAAAATACCAAAGACATTCTTCTCAGATCTGGAAAAAATGATGCTGAAATTCATATGGAGACACAGGAGACCTCGAATAGCTAAAGCAATCTTGTACAACAAAAACAAAGCTGGAGGCATCACAATACCAGATTTCAGGACATATTACAGGGCAGTTGTAATCAAAACAGCATGGTACTGGTACAGAAACAGATGGATAGACCAATGGAACAGAATAGAAACATCAGAAATCAATCCAAATATCAACAGCCAACTTATATTTGATTGAGGATTTAAACCAATCCCTGGAGTAAGGACAGTCTATTCAATAAATGGTGCTGGGAAAACTGGATTTCCACATGCAGAAGCATGAAGCAAGACCCCTACCTTTCACCTTACACAAAAATCCACTCAACATGGATTAAAGACCTAAATCTACGACCTGACAGCATCAAATTATTAGAGAACATTGGAGAAACCCTGCAAGATATAGGCACCGGCAAAGACTTCTTGGAAAACACCCCAGAAGCACATGCAGCCAAAGTCAAAATTAACAATTGGAATTGCATCAAATTGATGCAATTGATGGCAAAAGAAACAGTCAGGAAAGTGAAGAGGCAACCAACAGAATGGGAGAAATTATTTGCAAACTATGCAACAGATAAAGGGGTAATAACCAGAATCTACAGAGAGATCAAGAAACTCCACAAAAACAAAACAAACAACCCACTTAAGAGATGGGCCAAGGACCTCAATAGACATTTTTCAAAACAGAAAATCCAAATGGCCAACAGACACATGAAAAAATGTTCAGGATCACTAGCAATCAGGGAAATGCAAATCAAAATCACAATGAGGTTTCACCTCACCCCGGTTAGAATGGCTCACATTCAGAAATCTACCAACAACAGATGCTGGTGAGGATGTAGAGAAATGGGACACTAACCCACTGTTGGTGGGAATGCAAACTGGTAAAGCCACGATGGAAGACAGTCTGGAGATTCCTCGGAAACCTGACTATAACTCTACCATACAACCCAGCCATCCCACTCCTTCGAATTTACCCAAAAGGAATTAAACTGGAAAAAAAAAAAAGAGCTGTCTGCACCTCAATGTTTATTGCAGCTCAACTCACAATAGCTAAGACCTGGAATCAACCTAAATGCCCATCAACAGAAGACTGGATAAAGAAATTATGGGATATGTACACTATAGAATACTATACAGCAGCAAAAAAAAAAAAAAATGAAATCTGGTCATTTGCAACAAAATGGAGGAATCTGGAAAATCATGCTGAGTGGATTAAGACAGTCCCAGAGGGACAAATATCATATGTTCTCCCTGATTGGTGACAACTAACCGAGCATCAAAAAGGAAACCTGTTGAAGTGAAATGGACACTATGAGATACAGGGACTTGATTAGCCCTTGTCTGACTGTTGATCTACAACGTAATACTTTATCCCTTTTAGTATTTTTTTTTCTTCTACTCAATACTATTGGTTGAACTCTGTAATTAACAGACAATTATTCTTAGGTGTTTAAATATTAACTGAAAAGTGATCTCTGTTTTAAAAAGAATGGGAATAAGAGAGGGAGAAGATGTACAATTTGGGACATGCTCAATCAGACTTGCCCAAATGGTAGAGTTAGAAACGTGCGAGGGGATTCCAATTCAATCCCATCAAGGTGGCATGTACCAATGCCATCTCACTAGTCCCAGTGATCAATTTCTGTTCACAATTGATCACACTGATAGGTCTAAGAGTCAAAGGGATCACAGAAACAAGACTAGTGTCTGCTAATACTAACTGATAGAATCAAAAAGGGAGAGAACGATCCAACATGAGAAGTGGGATACACAGCTGACTCATAGAATGGCAGATGTCCTAAATAGCACTCTGGCCTCAGAATCAGCCCTTAAGGCATTCAGATCTGGCTGAAGAGCCCATGAGAGTATTTTAAAAAAAGCCAAGACACTCTGGCAAAGAAAAAAAAAAAAACACACAAACCTAAATGAAAGATCTCTGCAAATGATATCCCAGTGGAAAGAACAGGGCCATCAAAGAAGAAGGAGGTACCTTTCTCTGAAGGGAGGAGAGAACTTCCACTTTGACTATGACCTTGTCTAAATAAGATCGGAGGCAGCGAACTCAAAAGGCTTCCATCGCCTTGGCAACTCATGACTAGAGCCTAGGGAGATCACTGATGCTATAAATAGGAGTGTCAATTTGTTAAGTCAACAGCAGGAGTCACTGTGCACTTACCCCTCATGTAGTATCTCTGTCCTTAATGTGTTGTCCAATGTGAACTAATGCTATAACTAGTACTGAAACAGTATTTTACACTTCATGTTTCTGTGTGGGTGCAAACTGTTGAAATCTTTACTTAATATATACTAAATTGATCTTCTGTACATAAAGAGAATTGAAAATGAATCTTGATGTGAATGGAAGGGGAGAGGGATGGGAAAGGGGAGGGTTGCGGGTGGGAGGGAAGTTATGGGGGGGAAAATCCATTGTAATCCATAAGCGGTACTTTGGAAATTTATATTTATTAAATAAAAGTTTAAAAAAAGAATTTGTGAGGATCCCCTCCCTTTCAATTGTTTTGAATAATTTGAGAAGAATTGGGGTTAGTTGTTCTTTAAATGCCTGGTAGAATTCAGAGATGAAGCCATACGGTCCTGGGCTCTTCTTTTTCAGTAATGCATTTATTACTGACTCATTTTTTTTACTGCTGTATAGTATTCTATAGAGGACACATCCCATAATTTCTTTATCCAGTCTTCTGTTGATGGGCATTTAGGTTGATTCCAGGTCTTAGCTATTGTGAGTTGAGCTGCAATAAACATTGAGGTGCAGACAGCTCTTTTTTTTTTCCAGTTTAATTCCTTTTGGGTAAATTCGAAGGAGTGGGATGGCTGGGTTGTATGGTAGAGTTATAGTCAGGTTTCCGAGGAATCTCCAGACTGTCTTCCATCGTGGCTTTACCAGTTTGCATTCCCACCAACAGTGGGTTAGTGTCCCGTTTCTCTACATCCTCACCAGCATCTGTTGTTGGTAGATTTCTGAATGTGAGCCATTCTAACCGGGGTGAGGTGAAACCTCATTGTGATTTTGATTTGCATTTCCCTGATTGCTAGTGATCCTGAACATTTTTTCATGTGTCTGTTGGCCATTTGGATTTTCTGTTTTGAAAAATGTCTATTGAGGTCCTTGGCCCATCTCTTAAGTGGGTTGTTTGTTTTGTTTTTGTGGAGTTTCTTGATCTCTCTGTAGATTCTGGTTATTACCCCTTTATCTGTTGCATAGTTTGCAAATAATTTCTCCCATTCTGTTGGTTGCCTCTTCACTTTCCTGACTGTTTCTTTTGCTTTAAAGAAACTTCTCAAATTGAGGTAATCCCAATTCTTCATTTTAGCTTTGACTACCCGTTCCTCTGGGGTCTTCTCCAGGAATTCTTTGCCTGTTCCAATGTCTTGAAGGGTTTCCCCTATGCTCTCAATTAATTCGATGGTGTCATGGCTTAGATTTAGATCTTTGATCCATGTTGAATGATTTCTGTATATGGTGTAAGATAGGGATCTTTTTCATACTTTGACATGTGGACATCCAGTTTTCCCATATGGGCACCAGTTCGAATCCCGGCTGCTCCACTTCCGATCCAGCTTTCTGCTATGGCCGGGGAAACAGTAGAGGATGGTCCAAGTCCTGGGCCCTTACACCCACATAGGAGACCCAGAAGAAGCTCCTGGCTTCGGATCGGCGCAGCTCTGGCCATTGCGGCCATCTGGGGAGTGAACCAGCAGATGGAAGACCTCTCTCTCTCTCTCTCTGTCTCTCTGTCTCTCTGTCTCTCTCTCTCTCTCTCTGTGCCTCTTCTCTCTCTGTGTAACTCTTTCAAATAAATAAATAAATCTTAAAAAAGTGAGTAGGATACATATAGGAACTATCTCTAATACCTTTGCAATAATTCTGAAAATCTTGATTTTAGAACAGTTCTAAAATAAAAGGTTTACTTAAATAATTGAAACCAAGGAAAAGCAAATTTTTAAAATAATTTTAACTTTTTTTTTTAAATTAACCTATTTATTTGAAAGGCAGAATTACATAAAGATAAAGGCAGAGAGAGAGGGAGAGAGGGAGAGGTCTTCCATCTGCTGGTTTATTCCCCAGATAGCCCCAACAGCTGGAACTGTGCTGATTTGAAGCCAGGAGCCAGGAGCATCTTCCGGTTCTCCCACATGGGTGCAGGCCCCAAAGACTTGGGCTGTCTTCTACTGCTTCCCCAGGCCACAACAGAGAGCTACATTGGATGTGGAGCATCTGGGACTCAAACCAGCATCCATATGGGATGCTAGCACTGCAGGTGGCGGCTTTGTTCACATTGCCAGCCCAGTGATTTTCACTTGTTAAATAATAGCATGATTGTTCAGGAGCAGTATTTTTTTACATATTAATTGTCGAACTCTTTACTTAGTTTAGGGTTAATTTTATGTGTATAAAGTTAATTTAAAATAGATCTTGGGCTGGCGCTGTGGTGTAGTGGCCTAAGCCTCCGCCTGTGGCGTTGGGATCCCATATGGGCATCGGTTCATGTCCCAGCTGCTCCTCTTCTGGTCCAATTCTCTGCTAATGGCCTGGGAAAGCAGTGGAAGATGGGACAAGTGCTTGGTCCCCTGTACTCATTTAGGGGATCTGGAAGAAGCTCTTGGCTTCTGGCTTTGGATCAGCTCAGCTCTAGCCATTATGGCCATCTGGGGAGTGAACTAGCAGATGGAAGACCCTTCTGTCTCTCCCTCTCTCTGTAACTGTACCTCTCAAAGAAATAAATAAAAATCTTAAAGGATAAAAAAAATGAAAAGAAAGAAAAGGAAGAGAAGGGAAGGGAAGGGAAGGGAAGGGAAGGGAAGGGAAGGGAAGGGAAGGGAAGGGAAGGGAAGGGAAGGGAAGGGAAGGGAAGGGAAGGGAAGGGAAGGGAAAGGAAGGGAAGGGAAAGGAAGGGAAGGGAAGGGAAATCGATCATAGTGAAAAATAAGAATGGGAATAGGAGAGGGAGGAAAAAGAAGAGTGGGAGTGTGGGTGGGATGATGGCAGGGTGGGAAGAATCACTGTGTTCCTAAATTTGTATTTATGAAATGCATGAGATTTGTATACCTTAAATAAAAGGTTTCTATGTTAAAAAAAAAAGACATTGTTTTAATATTGTAGTTGAAAGGTAGAGAGACAGAGACAGAGACAGAGAGATACAGAGGTCCCAAATGCCCTCAACAGCCAGGGTTGGGCCAGGCCAAGGCAAGAGCCAGCAACATAAACCTAGTTTCTAACAAGCGTGCCAAGAACCTGAGGACTTGAGCACATACACCTTAGGAGGAAGCTGTAATTAGGAGCAGAGGTGGTACTTGAACCCAGGCACTCTGACACAGAATGTGGATGGCTCAACTGGTGTCTTTGACTTTGAAATGTCCATTTCAGCACAACTTTTTTTTTTTTTTCTTAGCACCTGCAATTCTTGGAAACAGCCTGTCACTTGGATTGAAATTTAAAATCCTATCAAAAGAGAGAGGCTTTACAGGGTGAAAGTCCTTGCTCCAATGGTCAGGAGACACAGCTTTTTATCCTGGTCAAGCTAGGGTGTGTTATGTCACCTCCTGTGATGGAAAGCTGAGGGTGAAGTTTTAGACTAGTGAATCTCCAGGAAGTCAGTCACATGTGGCTAACGTCTGGATCTGGGATCCTTTAGACTACAAGCCATTGAGAGGTGCTGGCTGGCCTGTTGTATGGAAAATTAGCAACAACAAAAATTACAGATATTTAATCTTATAAAATAGTATTTAAATATGTCATTGATTATGATTACAACTTAATTTTTTTATTTCTCAATTATTAGATTTGTCTTTGTAGGCATTTACCAAAGAAGCAGCACAAATGTCAAAAGTGTTAGGTTTAAAATTCCACCAAAACAGAATAGAGCAAAAATAAAATTTCAAAAATTATCACATAATGGAGAATTCACATTCCTGCATCTCTTCAAAAACTGAATGCAGCAGTCTCTGATGCTTAAAGAATAAATAAGAAAAATGGTTGTTTTGGAAGTTAAAAGTATATGGTTGAAGGTCTTCATTTAAAACAGAAAAGTTTAAAGTGACCAGGAAAAAGAAAAAGTGTTTTATTTAAAAAGCAGGGGCCAGCACTGTGGCATAATGGGCTAAGCCTTTACCTGCAGCATTGGCATCGCATATGGGCACCAGTTCATGTCCTGGCTGCTCCTCTTCTGATCCAGCTCTCTGCTATGTCCTGGGAAAACAGTGGAAGGTGGCCCAAGTAACCATCTGGGAGACTGGGATGAAGCTCCTGGGTCCTGGTTTCAGATTGGCTCGGCTCCGGCCATTATGGCCATTTGGGAAGTGAACCAATGGATGGAAGATCTTTCTCTTTCTCTCCCTATCTCTGTAACTCTACCTCTCAAGTAAATAAATAAAATCTTTAGAAAAGTAATTGGGTTATTTATATTTTGATCCAAATTCTAAAGTTCATATTTATATGAAAAGATACGACTAATATGTGAATAGGGTTTTTTCCCACAATAGTTTAGAATATTAAGCAATACTACTTATTGGATTCCAGTTTTAAATGCTCTACTCCTGAACAGATAAGCAGCATTCAAATATTCTTTGTTTATAGCAAACTTTATAAAGCACAAATGGAACACTGACTCAGTAAAATATGCGGTTTGGGAAGAACTTTAAAATGTTGAGTTATTGTAATCATAAAGATAGCACAAATATTACTATTATTAGATGATTTAAATGCTTTACTTTGGTTCTCCCTGGAATACAGTTAGTAATATAATGCACCTGTTTGTTTTATCAGTGCCAACAGGCAGTACTATGTATGTCCAAAGCTCAGCCCTTTAGGCCACATATAATTCTTTTTGATGGGGTCAAGAAGGTAAAATCTTAGACATTTTTAAAAACAAGAGCTGACATGTTCCTCTTTGCTAACTTGTTCAAAAATTTTATAAGAATATTAAACTGTGTCTGAGCATAATACAAACTCATATTCCCAAGAGTAAATTCTTTGGATTGCTTTCAGAAGAAATGCCTTTCATCCTTCCTCTAAAACACTTTTGCCATAAGTATAGCAAACGTTCAGGGACTAGGAGCGATGGGAAAGAATGACATGGATCATATGGAAAACAGTCGCTAGCTCTGAATCAACAGTCATTCTATCTGCTAACAGAATAAGTGCTTTGTAAACTTCAGCAGTATTGTTATTCCACATGGATAGCTTATTTTTAGATCTTCTAAATGCAATCAATCAGTGATTTGTGTCATATGTGGCCATGGAAGTTCAATGCAGTTAGAGGGGAAAAAATACCCCTTTGTTCAAACGTTTACCATTGGATACTTTAATTCTAAATTAAGAAATTATGTATCTTTAGTGCTAAGTATGTAAATCATGTATAAAACATCAGTCTTCATCTTTTAGAAGGCTTTAGGATCTTCACTTACCTTTATAATCATTAAATCCCTATAAAATAAGGATCTCTGTAGCATGCCAAATACAACGCAAAATTAAACTACCTTCCATACCAGATACTTTTAATAGACTGCTTCCACTAATGAGGAAGGAATTTTATACTTCCACTAAAATGAAATTCCCCATATATAATTTACATAGTTAAATTAGTAAAGCTGGTAAATAACTTCCTTTGCATTTGCTAATAAAATGTTTCAAATTACCAGGTGAAATACATAATTTTTCAGTAAATTAGACTTCTGTTGCCCATTTCTTTGATAATTGTAAAAGGGCAATTAAAACATAAGGAGAAGACTTACTAACAATGTAATTTTTAGAAACTGATAGCAATGCAAACGATTGTTGTCCATATAAATGCAAATTACATTCATTTGATTACAAGTTATAATTATTCTACAGATGTTGAACCATTTTGAGGGTTTTGCATCTATTTATAACTACATTTTAGCATTACTTATTTGATAATGTATAGGAGGGTATGAATTCTCCTTTGACTGTAATATTGTGTTTATTCCTCATTAATGACTTAAAAAATTATTCATGCATTGATTTTATACCTGTTTAGTTATAACTTGATTATAACATTAAAAATATCATGAACATTGGGCTGGGTGTTTGATCCAGCAGTTAAGATACCACTTGGCGGGGGGGCCAGTGCTGTGGCATAGGGGGTAAAGCCACCGCCTACAGTGACAGCATCCCATATGGGCACCGGATTGAGTTCTGGATGCTCCTCTTCCAATCCAGCTCTCTGCCATGGCCTGGGAAAGCAGTAGAAGATGGCCCAAGTCCTTGAGCCTCTGCTCCCACGTGGGAGACCCAGAAGAAACTCCCAGCTCCTGGCTTCGAATTGGCACAGTACCAGCTTTTGCAGCCATTTGGGGAGTGAACCAGAGGATGGAAGAAGTCGCTCTCTACTAACTGCCTCTGCCTCTCTGTAATTCTACCTTTCAAATGAATAAATAAATCTTTAAAAAAAGACACCACTTGGAACACTGGAATCATAATTTAGAGTGCCTGGATCTGAGTCACAGCTCCACCCTTATTCCAGTTTCTTGCTAATGCACACCCTGGAAGGCAGCAGGAGATAGCTGAAGTGGTTGAGTTCCTGTCACCCATCAAGGAGACTTGGATTGAGTTCTGGCCTCCTAATCTGGTCTATCTGAAGCTGATAGGGGCATTTGGGGGGAACAAGTGGATGGCAGATATCACTATCCCCTCTACACAAACTTTTTTTTTTCTCCCTATCCCACTATTTCTATCGCTCTGCCTTTCAAATTAAAAATAAAATATTCAATTGTAAGAAAATACCCTGTGAGCGATAAAAAGTAAAATATGTCTAATTTCTTATAGGGAATGATATGACACACTCTATCAAAAGTACAGTTCAAAACTGATTACAACAGAGACTACAGAATACAACACAAGAAAATGAGACAGAAAATCAAAATTCTCACAAAAGATAATTAGTTATATCTTGTTCAATTGAATTGATCCTGTTTCCAGTTCAATTGGTACAACTGGCAAAACCAACCGCAACGAATTTGAAAAAGTCCTCCTTACTTGAAGTGTTTCTTTCACTGTCTGGCACCCTTACAGTCTGTGCAGCTGCCTCTTGACACTCCCAGGGGTTTCACACTGGTGTCTGCTGCCTTTGGTTTTCACCACCCTGCTTCCCAAAGTGGTGAGGAACCACTCTAATCTGCTTTATGCAAAGTTTTTAAAAAAGTCACTCACTTCAGTCGCTTTAGTTCTTTAAAACTCATTAACCATTTAAGTTGACAATGCTTATCTGATGTATATGTATTTGAATTACTACATTTCACTAGTAAGTATGTGATTTTTTTTTATCAACATGCCATATTGCTTCTCAATTACTCATTTGGAAAGTGTGGTATTTTAAATAGATGAGTTTCTCTCTAAAAGGCATGATAATCAACTATTGCAGGTATTTGTATATCTTGAGTTGTCATAAATTATATATATTTTTCAATGAATATTAATGTAATGGTTCTAAAAGCTAAAGTTTCTATGATACAAAATTATTACTCCTACTTTGAGTTATCAGGTGCCTTAGATGCAAAAGGCATGTAAGTTTTTAAAGAAATTTAATTATCAGGAAACTCTGAGGATAAAGAAAAGTAAACTATTTTAAAAGATCTCATTTTTTATTTAGTCAAAAGTGCAAATTCTAATCTGAAAAAATAATACATTAAAGACAGAAAATAAAGTATAGAAGTTACATTTGTCTCAACTTTCAGAGGTGACTATATTATCTCTTTAGTTTTGATTTAGGTATAAACAAAATTGTTTAATGTCAGGTGGTTATGATTCTCTCTCATTATAAGACCATGTTTTTTTCAAAAAATAGAGACTTTGATCTGCAAAAAGTGGTCCAAACTTTAACAAGAAATGTTAAATATATTAAAATGTAAACAGTATGGTTTATTTGAATTTCAGTGTGTACTAAATAAAAGCAAATGTTTGCTATGTCTATTTTAACTTCAATGTTTCCAACATTTATAAATATTGTTTCTTATTGTTTGCTGATTCTACTAACATGATGAAAGAGGATAAAAGCAAAATCAGAGCATGAGAAAAAAACTAAATGTTATCATTTTATGGCTCACATTCTCAATATGTTCCCAGTGGAGAATGGTTTGACTACATATAAATGGGTGAATATCTGTAAAAAGAAACCAATTATTCATAAGTTTATTCACTAACTTAGGTAACACAATTTTACTGTAAAGAGTGAACATTTGATGGTTTCAAAAAGAACTAAAAGCTAAATATTGACCAATATTTGATAAAAATACCATGAGTTCCTGAGCCAGTAAGAAAGGTAAGGTATATGCTGGACAGCTCACATGTAATTGCAAAATTCAAACCAAAAACTAGCAATGAATCTTCCAAACTAAAGAGAGTTGATACCCCCAATCAACCAAAAAATATTATGCAGGACATGAATAAATAAAATTAATATGTTTTTAATAAAAGTTTCATCTTTACCAATATTGTACAACACTGGGGGATTTCCATGATGGATAGTTTCTCTGTAGAAATATTGTTGAGAAGGCCACTTGAAGGCAGTATTTCTCACTAATTAGAGCACTTACGAATCACAAGGCGATCTACTAGGACGTAGAGTTTGAATCTTTCAGGCTGAGCTGACTCCTGAGATTCTGAACTCCTTACTAGTCCCTAGGTGATGTTGATATTGTACTAGGAGGGTCACATTCTGTGGAGCAATGCCCTCAAGTGCCACCAAGAAAAAAGCACACATTCTCAGCCCCCTGCCACATGAAACATTCAGACTTGCATACTGCATGCACATTCAGATTGGTAATTGCTATGGAGAAAATAAATTTCCTTTTCTTAGATAAGAACTCCAAAATTAGAATAATATTTATTCTAAAAGTTCTATCATTGATATGTAGCTCATTTCCTGTGCCAGCACTGCCCTGCTTCCCTTCCTTTTCAGTGTTGGACCTCAAGGGGACACATTTCAGGAGGCATTGAGCAGCCTTCTGGTGAACGTGGCCTACCACCTCCAGGTCCACTGCCAAATGGGGAATGCTGAACCAATGGCTTCAGCAAACACAAAATCCTAAAAAGAGATTCTATTAGTGTAAATATTGAAGATAGCATCTCCTCTCTTTAAGCAACATTTAGTGATTTAATATATTTTATTCAATTTCTTCATCATATTCATTAAATGGAAATTTTTTTGCCCTGTGCATTTTCAGCTTTCTAACTTGAATTCCAAGCATCCATCTAAATATCTCTTTTCTTTGCTTTTGTTGTTCTTTCTCCATATAGCTTTGGCAAAGCTGCAACCACCTCCAAATAAGTGTGCAAACCAGAGACGGTATACACTGAAAGGGATGCCATGCATTATTTCCTTCTCCAAGTGAAATCTGGAAGCAACTGAGAGTTGAAGTATGGGTACCTTGTTCTAAATTAATGTATCAACTACAGAGTACATTCAGGAGACCACTCATAATAGTGTTTAAGTTGACTCACACATGTAAGAATATTTATAGAAACATATTCTGCCCTAGTGAGAAATAATTTTCAAACAAAATATTTCTTATGGCTATTTTATCATCACCAAAGTCCTGCCCCATCCCCTTCACCTGCAACAGATTTCAGATGGTTAATTTAGTAACCACTGTAGTTTGGCTTCAAATCAACCATGGCTTGTGGACTTATCTCAGAATGCCCAAATAATCTATAATGAGCCCAAAGTTCTGTGACATGAAATATCCTTGTATATCACCAAAGAATAAATTTAGCAGTTTCAAGGGTTTTTCAAGAGATATCTACCATATATTTTAATTGTCAGAACCATGCTTTTTTGTAATGGTTTACACAAATAGCTTTGTTGATAAGAATTTGTCCCATAAGTGAATGCCGATATAACATAGATTGTTCTTTTAATAAAAAGAATGATTATGCCTTTTGTGCATACCCACTGTAAATATGTGTCTCTCATTTAATATGATATCAGCAAATGTTTGTGAATGAAAATAAATGATAACACTAGACGGGCGTGGTTTTTGTATACATGTTCAGGGTGGCTTAATCAAAGACTCTTGTGATAACATGGGACTTATTATCTTGTTTTTCTGGACATGACCACTGGTCATATGTAGATTAGAAATGTTACAGGTAGATATTCAAAGCCCAAGTGACTGCTTCATTCTATTTGAGAGATTGATTTCAGAATATATTGTAAGACAACCTCAGAAAACTCACTTCTTCCATGTAGTTTTTCAATAAGTGTCCTCCACTAGAAGCTTCTCCCTAGAGGCAAAGAGGAAGGGATATTGAGAAAGTCAGAAGAAGGTGAAAGAATGAAATAAAAGTATCCTGGGAGATGAGAGCAACACGAATCTTTCCTACCCCCCTCGTACTCAGTTGATATTGGTAGGATTATCAATTTGGCAACATTTTACTCTTTGAATGAGATAATTTTTTCAAGACAACAGTGTATCTTTCCAGTGCATTTAAATTAATATAAAAAATAACCAGCTAGAGTAGTTAACTAAACTTTAGGATAGGATGCAAAACAAATTGAAAATAAATTTCCTGTTATTAACTTTATAAATGTGGTCTTAAAAGTTTATTTCAAAAAGAAGTCACCAATTCTTTATTCTATGAATTTATGTGAGGAACTCTTAACAGATGGTCTGAAAAATATCCCCATTTTTAGAAAGGGGATAGATCATTAACCTTTATATCCAATCTTTTTTTTACCTTCCCAGTATGTAACTGGTGAATTCTCCATTATTTGTATCTTTTACTGGCACTTCATTGAGCACTCATAATTACTGAGACTTAAATCATTGAGACTTAAACCATTCAATTAAACATTTATCCCAAACTCATTTAAACATTGGTGGTCACAGTTGTCAAACAACTCGCTAGTTTTCATAAGTTATATTTTTATGCTTTATGACCACAGACATTGAGAAATAAATTCTGAGATATCATGGAATGATAAATTCTCAGACACCATATGTGTTTAAAAGATAACTAAATAAATCTTAATCAAGCTTACATTTGTTTCTAAAAAATAATTTTTAACTTTTCCAGGACCTTCATATGTATCATCTCATTGTATTGTTTTTTTGCTACAACTTGAACAAAGACCCCCTCAGACCCACATAACACATAGGGAAATTAAAAGTCAGCAGAAGTTAAGCAAAACGCTGAAAATCAAGGAGCTAGACATGGTGTTCCTGGGACTGGATTCTAGCATGACACTCTTCCACCTGGCCAGAATGAAAAATTTGTAACTAAAAAAGTAATTTATTTTAGTTTTTTTAAATTGGGATGTAAGCTGCAGAGCACTTGGGGAAGGGTGAGGAGGGGAGCATGCCATGTCGCAATAAAACTTAAGCTAGAATAAAATGCTGATATTACTAAAACTTAGAAATCACAGGTCAAATCACAGAGGCTGTAATATTTCTTCCTAAAGCATGGTTTTTGCTAGCAACAAAAATTAATATGGTATAGCTTAAATGCTTTTAAACGCTTCCAAACTTATGGGATTTTTATTGGGATAATGTAGTAAAAGAGATAAGATAGTTCTATTTACTTAAGCTAAGGAACAAACTATTTGGAAAAATGAAATCCATACGAATCCCCAAAGCTGAGAGGAATTTAACTCAATGTGTAAAAGCAGACTGGAAAGTTACTTTGAATTAATAGAGTTGAACGATGTCCTTCGTTTGAACAACTAGTCTAGGAGTGCTGCGGGTTCCTTCAATGGGATGCTTCCATGTTTCAGAACCCATCCTTTGCACGCTAATAATCCCACCACTCTGCCTTAATTGCTCGGAGTAAGAGCATAAGAGCACAAGGTGGAAAACTGCTTGGAGGCACAGATGTGCTTTCTGGGCAGCCTCGCTGGCCTCTGAACATTCCACGGCTAACACTGAGATGCAAGAGCGATGCCTGGGAGTTCACTGGAAAGGGTGGTTTGTTTAGAGCTGGAGGGCAGTGGTTTTCCCAATTTGGACACTTGCAGTCTTCTGCTAAGACCTGGTAACGATTGGCCGGCGCCGCGGCTCACTAGGCTAATCCTCCGCCTAGCGGCGCCAGCACACCGGGTTCTAGTCCCGGTTGGGGCGCCGGAGTCTGTCCCGGTTGCCCCTCTTCCAGGCCAGCTCTCTGCTGTGGCCAGGGAGTGCAGTGGAGGATGGCCCAAGTCCTTGGGCCCTGCACCCCATGGGAGACCAGGAAAAGTACCTGGCTCCTGCCATCGGATCAGCGCAGTGCGCCGGCCGCAGCGCGCCTGCCGCAGCGGCCATTGGAGGGTGAACCAACGGCAAAGGAAGACCTTTCTCTCTGTCTCTCTCTCTCACTGTCCACTCTGCCTGTAAAAAAAATTAAAGAAAAAAAAAAAAAAGACCTGGTAATGATTAAGGGTTTTCTTGATGATCGGATGTAAATAAAGCAGGCTTCCTCGCAGCCTTGCTTCGTCCCACAATGCCAGGTGTTTTCGATAGCTACATCATTGAAATGGAAAACCCACATAACACCATTTGTTTCGCAGACCAGAGTTTGGTTTCAGCTGCCATTCATGAATCACTGACATGGGTGGCAAAAACGAATAAAATAAGAGACTCTAGGAGGAAAACACAGACAAATGAACACTTGGCAGTGGGGATTACAAACGGGGTACAGAGCCAATTGGACAATGGAAAGGGAAAGAACAAGATGTCAAAATATCTGATTTTTGGGGTCAGAAGAGCTGGCCCAGGCAAGAAGCTTGATCAGATTGTCCTCAGTCTCCTCCTTTCTAAGCAGGACCAGTGAAACGCCGACATTCCCCTCTTCTCCCCACTGGGGGCGCTAAGGAAACAAAATCCCTTTCACAGCACAAAGCTTGCACTTTCAGTCAAATTTTCTTAATGTTAGAAAATTGGTATTTTATATATCAAGTCATTCTAACAACATAATATTTTGGCAATCACCTGGACACGGATCAAAAATACCCAAGTGCAATTTCCCTTGACAAACAGAGAAGGGAGGCCGAGTGGGATGTGTGAAGGAAGGAAAGGGCAGAATACATGGAAACTGTGCTGTGAAAAAAAAAAAAAAGGTATTTCCTGAAATGTGGTTTCACTTACCATGAATTCATAACATAATCACAGTTGAGATAAAAATGTCTTCATGTGAATCAAAAAATATATCAAAAATTATTTAAAAAAGAAAATCTATAATAAACTGAAAGGGAATAAAAGAGGCTGCTGTGATTGCTGTTTAGCATATGACATAGGGTGATAACAGCTTCAGAGAGGAAGGCTCTTGTCCCTCCCTGGTTACTCTACAGTTAAAGAAACATTCTGAACAACATAGAACATCCTGGAGACAGACATAGTACTCGATCCTTCTTGTCCTCTATCTGTTGTCACTTTTCACTGTATCTTGCTTCTCTTGTATCAGCCAGTAAGTGTTTTCTATTCATCTCTTTCTAATCTTTAGACAAAATGTAGACTGACACTTGTACATAGATTATATTTTTTTCTCAAACACTGTATGTCTGAGATTTCTTCAAAGAAAGGTCTATGATAACCCTTCTTTAAAGAAAGGTCTATAACTCTGCTTCCACCAGCATGATCTTTCTTCCAATGTTTTCCCCCCAATTGTAGCTAAATAATAATCCTAAAACAGACAGCATGCTCTTAAGAAGTACTTTAATTATCTGGGGCCCATAAAACAATGGGAACTCAACATGAATGATTAGAGCATTTCTAAGCTCAAGGGACTCATAAAACCACCCAACAGGTATTGTGCATGTAGGTAGGAAGCATTTATCGGGTACCACATAGCATGCCAGGTGTTGGGACAAAGAGTTGAACAAGAACTAATCCCTATTGAGAAAATAGATATACAACTGATTAGAATGCAGAACAGAAGTTACTTGACGCGAGTAAGACCAAAGTGCCATCAGTGAGAAAAAAGAGGAAAAAGCAGTTAGTCTTCTGTTCATTTAACAAGTGTAATCAAGAACTGCCATGTGGGGGAAACTACTGTAGACACTGTGTACATGTGATGAAAGAAGGCAAAGTGGAAGTAGCAACCCTCAAAGAAGTTATTTTTAGGCTTAGTCTTAACTATGTGGTCAGTTAACCAGATGAAGGAGCAGAATAAAGTGGGGAGAACTAATTCCAGGAAGAGGGAAAATTTTGAGCAAAGGCCCAGACATGAGAGAGCACAGATACTTCAAAAAGTTCATGAAAATGGAACTAAAGATATTTTTATGCAAAATATTTTGAAATCCATGATAATTTTCCATAATATACATTTTCTGTGAATGCTTTGAGGAGCCCATATATTGAAATGAAGAGCATAAATTATACAATGTGCTAAAATGTAATGTACTAAAATTTTTACAACATAACTATTAACTTAATGGCTACATGTTGTGTTTTCAAATAGCATTAGTACACAGGATTCTTAAGTTTATGATAGATGACAAAGAGATTGAAATTCAGCTTTCCAAGCTTGGCAAACTTTAACATCAACTACTATTGATATTCAAGAAAACAAACAGTGAACTACTTCCAATTAGTTGAAAATTGAGTGTAGTATTTTATTAACTCAGAATTTTTAGAAAGTTTAGAAGTCTTTGAAATCACTTATATATTCAGTAAATCAATATTTATGTTTGCTTTCAGACCCACATATATGAACAGATGCTATTTGAATTGCTTCCAATGTCTTTTCATATTAAGTTTCAACATCTTTCTTGAAATTTTCCCATAATTTATGAACAATTATAATATCAGTGTCAATCATCTTTTTCAGAAAGCACTGTCTTTACAATAGAGAAGACCCTGGTATTGCTAAGACTAAAATGAATTTTAACACAAAATATTATGATATCACTCAACCATTGCATTCAGACACATACTTTGTGTCTAAAGCAAGAATCAGGAATCAGCAACTTTACATTTGAGCAGAAAATATTCATAAACTATGCATATGACCAGGTTTTAAATTAAAATAAAACAGTGTACATTTTGTCTTAAAGTTTCTCTTGTTAACTATTTTCACAAATAATTCCTTCAGCTGGTGAAGCCTGTGCCTTAGAGATTTATCTTAAAAGAATAGACAAGATGGGGCTGGCGCTGTGGCACAGCGGGTTAAAGCCCATGCCTGAAGCGCCGGCATCCCATATGGGTGCCGGTTCTAGTCCCAGTTGCTCCTCTTCTGATCCAGCTCTTTACTGTGCCCTGGGATGGCAGTGGAAGATGGTCTTGGGTCCCTGCACCCACACGGGAGACCCAGAAGAAACTCTTGTCTCCTGGCTTTGGATCTGTGCAACTCCAGCCATTGCGGCCATCTGGGGAGTGAACCAGTGGATGGAAGACCTCTCTCTCTGTCTCTACCTCTCTCTCTAACTCTGTCTTTCAAATAAATAAAATATATCTTTTAGAAAAAGAATAAACACGAGCAGGAGCAGTTACAGGACTAACGGCAATTACCGAAAATGTTAAATTTTAAATGAATTCAGACATAGTAGTGTTCCTTTCTATTTTGTGAAAAATATTTATTTGGGAAAATGTATTTTTAATCCTCTTTTTGCTTGAATTTTATGTAAAAAAGTGGAAGGACAAAGATAATAAGAGAAAACTGCATAATTGGAAGAGTGGTGGGTTTTATCAGTGCCTATTGAACAAAAGAAGAAACAGGAAAAGAGGATGGGACTACAACAATGGATGACTAGGGTTAGTTTTGATTGCAGCAACTTAGGAATAGACTAAAGCATATATTATTGACCAATTGACTATAATGAACCAGTTAACATTAAACTAATAATTGTATCAGTCATACATCTACCCTTCTATGTGTTGACTTATTTATTTTTGACTGCATATACTTAGAGCCTGTACAGTCATAAATTCCCTACATAGTGGAAAAAAGAGCTAAGTCGCTTTTAAAATCTTTGAGTAGATATTGTTTATGAAACTGAAGCAAACCCACCAAAGAAACTGCTGCTTACTTAAAATTTATTAGTAGCTACTGAATAGAACTTTCACCTTGAAATATGACAAGAATGTATTAGTATGCAAGTTTATTTTTTTGAAATGTAATAAGTACATGATTCTTTCCACAATAATGAAAAATATAAATACCCAGAATTGGCCTTTTAAGAACATAAAGTGATACAGAATTGAAGAAAGAACTAGAAGACTTAAAATTCAAAAATGAGGACTAAAATAGAAGAAATGCAAGAAGAAATAAATGCAACCAATAAGGCCTGATGAGAGCCAGAAGGTGATTCGTGGGAAAATTTAAAAGTCAGAAAGAAATTAAGAAAGATTGAAGAAACAGTACTTTGGGGAAAGTGACACATATTGAAGATGGGCAGAGAAGATCATACATATGAAGAATAGGAGATGCTGACAAAAGAAACAAAAGCAAAGGGGAAGAATGTTTTTAAAAAGTTACAATTCAAGAAAACTTTACTGTATTCCACAAAAGACAAATTGTAAGAAATGTGTGGGATGAGGGGGAATTTATAACTTAAAAAAAGAATTAAGAAGATCTATAAGTTTTAAAAGTTGGCGATGTTAACCACAGTAACAGATGCATATTTAGAAGCTAACACGTTTTTAAATGCAAGGAGTCGATTATTGGAATAGTACTTATTTGTGATGGAAGCCAGAGGTTGTGACTGGAATGAGGCACACCAAGGATGCTCATTATTGACCTATGTTCTGTTCTCATTATAGTAAGTAATTAAGGCATAAATCTACTATGGGCAATGTTCTATGTGTGTTTAATGTTTTTTAAAGACTTTATTTACTTGTTTGAGAGCTATAGTTACAGAAAGAGAGAGAGAGAGAGACAGAGAGAAATGTCTTCGATCTGCTGGTTCACTCCCTAAATGGTCTCAATGGCCAGAACTGCACTGATCCCTGAAACCAGGAGTTAGGAGACTCCTCTGGGTGTCCCATGCGGATGCAGGGGCCCAAAAACTTGGGCCATCTTCTACTGCTTTCTCAGGCCATAGCAGAGAGCTGTATTGGAAAAGGAACAGCTGGGACTCAAACCAGCATCCATATGGGATGCCGGCACCTCTGGTGGAAGCTTGATATACTACACCAGAGCCTGCCCCAGGTGTGTTTGATTTTATGATGGAATGATATTTAAAAATAAACAGGCAGCCATTTAAATTTTTACTGTATTTGAAGGACAGAAGACAGAGAAAGGATGACAGACAGAGAGAAATCGTCCATCTACTGATTCACTACTCAAGGGCCCACAACATCTGGAGCTGGCCAGGCTGAAGCCAGGAGCCCCGAACTCCATATGGGTATCCCACATCCCACACAGGTGGAAGAGACCCAAGCACTTCAGCTATCAATTATTGTCTCCCATAGTGTTCATTAGCAGGAAACTGAAATCAGAAGCAGAGGAACCAGGTCTTGAACCAGGTACTCTGATATAGGATATGGGACCTCCAAGAAATGATTTAACCACTGTGTCAAGATCTTGTCCCTCCACATCCCCAAGTGAAATTTTTTAAATTTTGAATGAAATATTACACTTTGTTTATTGTTGATTGTATCTGCATGGTCACATAACTAATCTCTCTTTATCCAAATCAGTTGGTCCATGTAAAGCTGTAATTATTGGTTATATATCCAGAGAAGTAAAGGGCACTCTTGGTGATCTGATTTGACCTTAAACTAATCTAACACTGACCTCATAAAAATCATTGGACAATTTTTAATTTTACCGTTTTAAATAATTAAGCTTTTACACTCTCTTCCATCAGACGCTTTAGAAAATCAATAGATGTCACTTTGGAATTTTTAATGTACCTGTATACATTCTCCAAGGTTAGTGAAATGTGAATGTGAGTACCATAATTCAAACAAAATACATGAAGTGTTCTCTTAAAATTGAATTAACCCATGTCTTTGCAAAATGACTGTACATCTAGGGTGACCAGTTTCCTGAACAGTGGTTCATCAGGGAGTGTGATGCTCATGAAATCCCAAGGGTTTGGTCTCCTGTTTTATCCTTTAATTTTAAAAAGTGATTGATTTTTCAGATAAGTTATATTAGTGGCCATTTCTCTATGTTTAGAAAGCATATCTCTCTAACAGATACAAGGATACAAAAATTCCTGTTTGTTTCTTTCAACATATGTCTCTATTTTTTTTCATTCAGCAAAAAAAGACCAGTTTCATATTTCAGACATCATCACAATATTTAATACACATTAAAGTGCCATTGAATAGTGTAAACTTTCTAAGAGAAATTATTTTTCACTGACTTGCAAATGTAAACAAATGTGGGCCACATGATACAGAAAGAAGTACATTTGAAGCTGAAAGTATATTTTTAATCTTTAACACATTGATTTGAAGGAGAATAATTTTTTTATTTTTTAATTGATTCCATAATAGTTCAGAGAGAATGCTATTTTCAGAATTAAGGTCTTAAATCAAATAAACAAAATGCATGAATGATCATTATCTATCTTGTCACAAACTTGGCAGCTGAGGCCATAACAGTGTCACTAGGAGAATTGTGGTTTACTCCCTGGGGAGGGGGGAGGGAATGTGCATAATCAATTGTCCAGGAAACAGAGCTGACCTCCACATAAATAAGAGAAGTATGTCTGAGTGGAAATATACAGAGGGTCTTTAAAGTACTCAGATTATGACAATCACTAAGTTTGACATTCTATCTCCAGCCTCTAGATCACTTTGAGAGACAATCCCTATCAGTGCACCATAACTCATCACTGTGTTATATATTTCTTCTGTCTAATGTGAGCTTGATATGTGCTGGTCATTAGACTAAGAGGGGTCTGACTGTGTGCTCTCAGAAGGTGACGAAGATTGTAATGACCTAGACGGTCCTTGAAGTCAAATAAGTATGCATCCAAACCCTAGTTCTGTCACCCATGCTCAGATGCAGTGGGCAAATTATATAACTTCTCTAGTTCTTAATTTCTTCCTCTGTAAATGGTGATAACATCATTTGCTATAGGAGTCATTTTAAGGATTAAATGAAATGATGTCTATAGAGCAGAAAAGACAAGAACAAACCCCTGGCTCTCATCATGTTAGTGCTACTACTTAGGAAATTTGTAATGAGTGAAATACAGAAAAGACCAACATTATGCCACTAAGGATACAAAAATTGAACATATGCTCAATTATTTAACAACACTGTTAGAAAGGTGACCTGATTATGGGAAAACCAGGTGCTATTTCTTAATTTATCTCCTCTTATTTTTGTGTCACTTTCATTAGAAGAGACTTGCAGTTTCAATGACAGGTAATTATTGAATGGCTTTAAATGCAAATAAGTTTCCAGGAGCAAATTCAAGGGTACATGAAAGGTTGACTGATATTGAATACAGGAGAAGTTTAAAAAACCTAGAGCATCAGAACTGGAAAGAAGCAAATGACAAAAGTCAAGAGAAATTAATTGTTGAGACAAGGGAGTATGATAGAATCCTTAACAAGATGTTGCTCCTTAATATATCTCCATCTTTATCTACAATCTCAAGAACTTCTCCAATAGTCACACTGAATAACCTCCACGTCCTCGATAGTTAGTGTCTCTTCTCATTGTCTGTCTGTCTCCTTTCCTCCTATCTCTATCTTTCTTTTTCCTCTCAAGCCATTTCTAAGTTCAATCCATGTCCTCTTCCTGATATTGCAAGAATTTACCCTTGCCAGGTCTCAGCCCTGATGTCACTTGTTCCAGGAAGATTCCCCAACCTACAGGTTTGTGTTATTTTGCCCCATCATGCACTCTCAAGACGTCTCCTGAATCGCCAAATGCTCTCATGACTTCCTACTACTAGAAAATTTGCCCACTGACTGCATTGAGCTAAAGTAGTCTCTGCTACACCACCACTTCCATAGACTCAATCTTATCATCTACAAAGTCTAGAGCAAGAGGTCAAATAGATATCCACATGACCAATAAACCATTACACAAAATATATTCCTGACTTTTCATCAGACTTAGAGAGTCCAGCTTTAAGTTTAGAAATTTTGGAGTTCTTTGAGTTCTGCACCATAACTTAAAAGAGAGAGCAGAAAGGGATTGCTTACCCTGACTGCACTTTCCCCACACCACACACTGTAACACAAAAGGCTTCAAGCCTAGAGTTGAGCTGTCAGGAAAAATAGGTCAGGGAAAGAAGCCCATGGAGGTCCAGAATTCATGGGATCCTCTGTGCTGTGGATTCCAGGATCCTGGTTCCCAGCACATGATCAGGCTCCAAGTGGATGTCTCCTTAACCTCATAGATTCCTCATCCCATGAGGAGGAACACAGCCTGGGGTTTGTCTAAGAGTACCACTGAAGTTCTTTGATGGTGGAAACATTTCTCCTACTTTGATAACATTTAGTGCAAGGCTTGGTACCTAATAGTCACTCCAAAATTATCATTGAATAAATCAAGATTATTATAAGAGGCACACATTGATGCACAAAGGACAGTAGATGATGTACTTAAAAGGCATAAAGACAAAAACTTTATGTGACAGTTTTGAATATTTCAAAAGGACTGAATCAGGAAGATTCAAGTATCAAGAGATACTACGGAAAGTCATATTTTAGATCTATTTAGGATCAACAGAAAGAGTCTGAAGACAAATACAGGAAGACATTTTAAAAATTGACTTTGTTTTGAGTTGGATAGTATATGCAAACACATTAATCAAACTTAAAGGTGAAATATAAAAATACAAATAAGGGAGTAGGATCCAGTTGAAATTACCTATCAACAATAAATCTTCAGACCCACCAACTGTTTGAGAAGAGATCAATGACAAAATTTCTATCTGGGATAGGCAAGGTGATTTGCAATGCCATTATCAGGTAAGCTGTATAAAACACAGAAAGGAAACAAAGCAGGCAATGACATGGAAGGGAATACCTATAGAAGGTATCTTGGCAATCATATTCTACTAACTAAAGGGTATTCCACTATATACATATACTCCTTCAGCTTAATCTTAAATTCTTGCTTACAAATTCATTCATTCTTAGTACAAGACAATTGTAGCATGAACTGAAGAAATAGCTCCCTCTCACTCCAGGAAGAATTTATCCAGTAAAAATTGCTTCATTGGTGTATAGAACAGACTTCATAGACCAATCAGTATAGTAAACATGTTAGAGGCAAAACCACAAAGTGATACCAGACCCAACAACCTAATGAACCACAATTCAAATGCTCCATTAAATCTAAGGCAGGAAACAGAGTGTGGGCCTCCTAATGATGTTCCCATCTTCTTTGATGCAGTGCAGTTTTTCTTTCGTGGTCTAAAATCCTTGCTCCTTTGAGGACTAGAGCCCCCAAGATGCACTATAGGAAGAAATTTTTTCTCTGTTAAGTCTTATTCCAAAAAGTGAATTTAATATGCCACAAAGAACAAAGCTTACTTTGGGACATTGAAAAGAGCCAAACCACATCATAGAGGGTAAAGAGATATCTTCCATTCTCATGTAGGTATACCCATCTTTAGAACCAAGTTCAAAGCAAACATTTTTGAGGTCTTACTGAACATGACTGAACACTGAGGTTTATTACAATGTTTTTGCATGTGTTTGCATTTTGTAAGAACAGCTAGTATCAGAAACAGAGTAGCTAAAAAGATTTCCTACCATGTCTGGGAATCTAAAAGCCAGAGATTTCAAGAGAAAAAATAATTGTTATAACATGTAGGGCCTAATTTTATTCAGCTTCACTGTTAATTGAGAAAAACACATGAAATCTTGAATACTCCTTGACAATGAGCTTCAGAGCCCAACTATTTAGCACTGTCTGAAATCCATACCAACACTGCAGATTAGAAGCTAAATGTAACTCTTCTGTGGTCACTGCCAATTAGTTAAATATATCAATTTAATAAAGCCAAGCATTGAAAGGCAGACTCAGTATTTTTAAAGATCAAAAGTCTCCTGGGAAACAGTTCTCTTTCTTCTTGGAAGATGCCCTTTGAAGCTCAGAGACAACACAAATCAAGCTAATCAAGGCACCTGCCACACAGTTTGGCCTTAAAATATTGAGCGAATCTTTAATCACTAATTTGGCCAACCCTCAAACTTAGGGCTGGCTACCATACACAATGATGAAGGGTAAGCCCCAGCCAAAGATGCAGGGGGAGCAATGCTGTTCAATTTGGTAGGGTAGAAAGACTTTCGACAGTGACAATAAGAAAAAAGAAATGAAATAATTAAGTTTTAAATTCATAAAAAGCTAAAACTAAGTCAATATAATTAATTGTGAAGCATTCTGTTATGTTTTCAGTTTAAAAATCACATAAATATAGAATTATAGAAATGTAGCCAGACAGCAGTTCATGCTAAAGAAAAAAAAAAGTAGGAGGGTGGAGGCGGTTGTTAAATAAAAACTCTCTTCCAGGGAATGAACAGTTGAATTGTACTTCGTTGATCATGCTAGAACATAGTGCTTAGGCTTGGTGTATTGAAAGAGGAAGTGACTAAAACAAAAAGAAATCTAAAAAACAGGTCACATAGCAATGAATGAAGAAGTAGTTCATTTTCATCAGAAGGACAAAAAAAAAAAAGAAAGTGATTGTGATACAGCTGAAGAATTAAAAGATGGAGAGGAAATTAGAGTTCTTATTCAGAAAACCAATTCAGTCATATAGATTCATATAGATTATAGTTTCAGGGAAAACATTTTCTCTCAAAATGAGAGATGTTGTTCTAGAGCATTAATAAAATCTGGGTGGTTTCAGGAAGGATCTGCTGTCTGAAATCTTGAGGGTAAGATCAGGCAGTAGGCTAGAGAAAGTGTTCTCTACTGAGTCGGAAATCACCTTGTATTCTAACATTGAAGTCTTCCTGTTAAATTTTTTTCTCTTAGAGCAGGCCTCCTGGTGCAGCAGGTTAAGCTCTTGCTTGGAAGGTTCACACCTCTTTGAAATGTCTGGAATCAAGTACTGTCTCCGCTTCTGATCCCGCTTCCTGTTGATGTGCCTGGGTGGCAGCAGATGGTAGCTCAAGTACTTGGGTCCCTGCCACCCATGTGGGAGACTGAGATGGAGTTCCTGGTTCCTGGCTTTGGCCTGGCCCAGCTGCAGCTGTTCTTAGCATTTGGGGAGTGAAACCATGGATGGAAGATTTCTCTCTCTCTCTCTCTCTCTCTCTCTCTCTCTCTCTCTCTCTCATTCTGTGTGTGTGTGTGTGTGTGTGTGTGTCTTTCTCGATCACTCAGCATTTTCAAATAAATACATCTTTTTAAAAATGTCTTCTTTTGGGGAACATATTTCTTCTTAAAATTCCAAAGTTCAGCCACTAACCTGAATAAGATTGGTACTGAAGAAATAACATTAGACTAAATTTTCTTGTCATAAGCATAACTATACTGGATTTTATTTGGGATAAGGAAGTGGAAAAGTCCTCAGAGAGTTAGCCTTGTCTTTGACTGTGATATCTGAACCCATTACAAATATATAAAGTCATTAAAGGAAAAAAACCTACTATGAGTCGCCATATTTTTTGTTAGGTTTTTAAATGAAGTTTATCAATAATATTGCAAAAATAATAGGCCCTAATAAGTGGGTTCATTTCTGCCAGTAAGAAAAAGTAAAAACAAGTATTAAAATCATTGTGTCTCCTCTGAGCTTTCAAGATGCAAACGTGTCACTCAACTCTCCAGGGAAGTCAAGACTCCAAACAGTAGAGGTAATATTGACTTCAGAGAAGAAATAAGTCTTGTGTCCTTTGTTCTGTCCTCCATCAGGTATGTGGTCTCTGAGGCAAGTGACTTAAGGTCCCCAAGCCTTTCTCTTTCTTCAGTTATAAAGATAATTGCTATGAACACTTGTAGTGGAAAGAGTTAGGGGTACTATCTGTAAACTGTGGTGCTAGGTAATAGACTAATAGTTCCCAATTTGATTACGACCTGTCACTCCAACGTCATGGTCTGCTACACTTTCCTGTCACCTAATTTCCCAGCTGTGCTAAAGTGAATGTGGGCCCCCATCAAGCTGACCTCTGACTGTTATATTGGCCATACACAGCGACTCAGCCATCAACCCAGAGACCACCTGCTCCTGGAAGCTGTCTCGGATCACTCTCTGGCCATTCAGGCTACCTTGGGGGCCTCTCCCTTCCCGTGTGCATGCTGTGCATCTGTCACAGCATTTCCATGCTCTCACAAACGTCTGTTCATTCAATGCCCTTGCCATCATACTGTGGTCTCTTCAACAGCAAGGAGTGTACTGTGCATTTGCGGACTCCCAGAACCTCAGAGTGCTTTACAATAAATGTTCCTTAGACATTCGTTGAATGAATGAATACACTACTCATAGAAGGTCAGTACAGTATGTTCTTCCAATGCTACACTAAATCATCTTTTAAGATTAGGTGTATCTATCAATCCGCTCAAAATCTTACTGAATATTAAACAGAGGTTAAACATGCATTTACTAGACAATCTGAATGGCATCCAGAAAAATCAATCACTATTTGTCCACTGATAAACAAAGATGCCACTTATCCATTTCCACTTCTATATGTATATTAGATGGACTCATACATACAAGCAGTATGCTTCCCTGTGTTCTGTAATTCTTATAAGAATTCACTGGGGTCAGATGTTTGGTGCAGTGGTAAAGTCATACATTGGACCCTATATCTCATATGCAAGTGCCTGGTTTGAGACCCAGCTGTTCTGTTTCTAATACAGCGTCCTGCATTAGCACACCTTGGAATGGAGCAGATGATGTCTCAAGTACTTGAGTCCCTGCCACCCGTATGAGAGACCCAGTTAGAGCTCTGGGCTCTTGACTTTGGCCTGACCTAGCCCTGGCTGCTGCAGGCATTTGTAGAAAGAAACAACAGATCGAAGATTCTCTCTCTCCCTCTTTTCTCTCTCTCTTTCTCTCCCCCTTCTCTCTCTCTTTCTCTGCTATCCTCCTCCACCTAATCTGTCTCTATGTCTTTCAAAGAAAATGAAAATAAGTAAATAAAAATTTGTAAAAGAAAGAGCTCCCTGTTTTGGGAGTCTCATTTTTAACAGATATGATCCTAAATCACACAATGGTAAAACTGAAATGATGGCAGGTGGATCAGGTATGTGAGAAGGAACAAAAAAATTCAAAATTGTATTTTTCTAATTTTTGCTCCTTCAACAGAAATGAAGGCTAGTTCCTGCATTAAAAGATGGTAAAATGCCATCATGTAAAGTTAGTAGACATTCATTTTAAATCTGGTAGAAAACTCAATATTTTTTCTTCCCTTAAATAAAATAGATTGGGGCTGGTGCTGTGGCGCAGCGGATTAACGCCCTGGCCTGAAGCGCCAGCATCCCATAAGGGCTGGTTTGAAACCCAGCTGCTCAACTTCCGATCCAGCTCTCTGCTATGGCCTGGTAAAGCACTGCACCCACGTGGGAGACCCGGAAGTAGCTTCTGGCTCCTAGCTTCGGATCAGCGCAGCTCCGACTGTTGCGGCCATTTGGGGAGTGAACCATCGGATGGAAGACCTCTCTCTCTCTGTCTCTCCTCTCTCTGTGTAACTCTGACTTTCAAATAAATAAATAAGTCTTAAAAAAATAAAACAGATGTATTATAGCCAATAAAAAAGTGATTTGTTTATATAATCATATATATTTATATTTATATAACATATTTATTTATATGTATATAACATGTAATATTAAATATATAAAATATAATATATATTTATTTATCTAACCAATAGTGGTTAGAATGGTTTAATAATATAGATTGGGTATATGCATGTCTATGCATGTGTTCTGTCTACATATAATTTTTAGGAGTGCTTCCTGGGAAAGCTTTGGCATTCTTTTTGGAAATGCAAATCGGTAAAAGTAAAATGACTAGTAATTATTTTTATCAAAACTGTAAGGGAAGACAGCCAAGTAACAACTGTGCCAATGTTGCTGTGAGCAGTCCCAGGAAAAATAAATACAGTATAAGCCTGATTGCCTTTACTGCTGAATTTTACTACTTTTATCTATTTAAGGAACATTGGCTGATTTGGTCATGAAGTCCACCTACAAGATATAATACACTACTTAAATAGACAAGCCGATAAAAACAATAAAATAAAATAAAGCCCCAGATAATCATTTGCGTGCTCTGCATGGTCCCTGCCTGATGTGAAAAGGTCTGAGAGGCCCTCGAGTTCCCACACAGACAGCAAGCCGCCACCACCGCTCACAACTCTTCCTGCCAGAGTTTGGAAGAAAGTGAGCAGACCTGAAAGGCTTAATTCACGATAGATAGTCCTTAATAGCGGTGCTATACTCCCTGATTTCTTAGAACTAATGTAAATACATTCATATATCACTTGTTTCTGGAGAGGATATTCTGCCCTGATGTTCCCAGCCAAGTCAACTGCTGACTAATGAGTATGGCTTGCATTCAACTTCATAAAAGAATCATCCTGTGTTACTACCCTGACTCCAGTTTAGCTTGGGAATTGGCTGTTGTAATAGAAAAACCAGTGACCCACAGGAAAAAAATAAACAAGTCCACATGAGACGGGGAGGCAGGAGAAGCAATTCACTTTGGTTGTTTGTATAAAAGAGAAAGATTTTTTTTTTAATGGATACAGGCAGCCTTGGCTTTTTCTGTGGCCACCTTGGTGAGGGTCTTTGGCTGGTCAAACTGTGCATGCATTTCTTCATCTTCACAAATGAACTGGAAGCCCCTTAAGGACAGAAGCTAAGCTGCAGCACAAGTGTGTCCTCCCTGCCATTGGAGTGTTGGGCACCCAGCAAGCTGTTAATGTTTCCCACCTGATTATGTGGTCTGTGGGACTATTTCAACCTAAAATCTAGAAAAATCTGAAACAACCATGGATATGTAAAATATCTACCACTTTTAGAACTGTGCTTACAAATTATCAGTTCATCCTTCCTACGTGAAGTTGGTGTTAATGTTTTATGAGTACAAAATGATTCAAATATGAATTCAAAAAGACTATCACTTGCCCAATATCTTAGACTTAAAGATACTAAAGCCAGGTTTACCCATGAGACTTTACAACTTCAGAGTTCAAGATCTATCTGTACATATTGTGTTCACTTCCCAGAACCAGAACAGAGTCAAGATATTACCTGGCCTTAATGAATTTTGGACAAATTATATATATATATATATATTTATATATATATACACACACATATATATGTATATGTATATATGTATATATATTCAGCACAATATTCCATGTATGTAGCATTTGTTTTACTAACCTTTCATATTTGCTATAGTGAGATGCTTAGTATATAGCTCTGATTCCTTGGCCTGCAGAGAACTTCTATAGGATAACAAAGAAGGACACAGAGTCTGCTCATCTCTCCTGTTGAAAGCATAGGGGTTAATTTTCATTTAAAACCCAGCTCGCAGGATCTCGATGGTAATGAAATAATGAGAATATAAATAATAAGGACGAATGAAAAAGTTTTGTCCTTTCTCTGCTACACAACAAATGGAGTCAACTTTATTTTCACTGTAACAATCACATCTCACTATGAAATGCAAGTGTGCAGATAAGATGTCTTTTTTATGTTGTAGAGGAGGGATTGTTTCAATTCATGAATAGTATGCTTGGTACGCATCTGATCCCTCTATGTGTAAATCATCTATTAAGTCTTCTGTCAACTGCATTTAAGTAAATAAGAGCTCCCTTTCATCTTTAGGAAGAAACATCCATATGTGAAGCCTCCAGATTTTCACAGAGAAATGAGCTAGTCCTGTTTAAAATCATATCAGTCAACAGCATCTATGTTATTCAAGATCATCAGCAGGATATCTGCTGAGATATTTTTGAAATATTTTGGTGTGCAGATTCACTACCATACCAGTCCTGTTTTGTTGTCTTTTAAACAATTTCTCTTCAGAGAGAGAGAAAGACAGACAGACAGAGACTGATAGAGGGTACCCATCTCCCATAATGCCTGCAATAGCCAGAGCTGGAACAAGTCGAAGCCAGGAGCCAGAACTCCAGGTGGGTGTCCCACATGGAGGGCACAAACCCAACCATCTGAGCCATCACCACTGCCTCCCAGGATCTGCAATGCCTGGAACCTGGAATCAGGAGCTAAAGCTGGAAATCAAAGCCAGACACTCCAATGTAGGATGTGCACATCAGAAACACTAAGCTATATTCCTACTCTACCAGTCCTGTTTTGATGAACATTCTTTAACATTCTCCAAATTAATACATCAGTTAAGTACAAAAAACAAAGCAAATACAAAATGCTTAAGTGAAATGCTATCTAAGATTTCTTATCCCCCCATTCTCTTCTTTAGGTATTTATAAGTTCTTTTCATCCTTACAGACTCACTCAACTTAGACTCAGAAATCTCCTCCCACCCATATCTGTCATCTCAGAATTATGCCCAGCAGAGGCTCATAGCAATTATTGGCTGAATTAGACTGAATTAGTGCCAATTTTAATTTTAAAGATCACCAGTGTATTTTCTACTTCCTTAAATTAATAATAGGTCAGAAGCTCAGGAGAGTTATACTTTTGAAAATAGAATAAATTATTTTCTAGTGGAATTAATTTTGTGCAAGCTGTCTATAGCATCAGAGTACTTACATCTATTTCAGGCTGCAAATGTAAGAAAGATAAAGTACTCCAGCTTCATTTCTTCACTCAAACACACGCTCTATTTCAGTGTACTGTATTCTGTATAGGGGGCATCAGATGGTATAATGGGAAAAATAGGGCTGCTGGCAGATGTCAGATGTGTTTTCTGTCTCTGTTGATTGTCTGAAAATAATTCTTAGTTTTTAAGTCCCAAACACATTTGTAAATGGAATGATTTCCTAGAATACAAAGAACATATTTCCCCTCAATTATTAAAGTGGGTTGGGCAATTGTGGGTGGTTGGACATATGTGCAAGAGGTAGCATTCTAATAGAGTTAAGAATGAAGACTGACAGGGCAGGTGTTTGGTGCAGTCTTTAAGATGTTGATAGTATTGCCAACATCCCATATCAGAGTGCCTGGTTCAAGTCTCAACTCTGCTTCCAATTCCAGCTTCTTTCTCATGCATATCTTGGGAGGCACCAGATGATGGCTTAAGCACTTGACTCTGACAATGGAAAAATTTGATGGAGTTCCTGGTGCCTGGCTCCTGGCTTTGACATGGGATAGCACCAACTGTTGTAGCATTTGAGGAGTAAATGTAAATCAATGGATGAAATATGTCTCTGTGTATCTCTCTCTATCTCTGGTTCTCTCTCTCTGTGACTCCTTCTTTCTCTGTCTCTGCTTTTCAAATACATAAAAAGCAAGTACAAAAAAAAAGAAAAGAACACAGGCTAAGGAGTCCTGTGGACTTTTGTCCAAAGCTGACTCTGCTATTCCCTATGTTTGCCATCTTGAAAGCTTCCTTGGAGCATTTTCTACATTTAAAATTTTGAATAACAGTATCTATTGCCTAGGATTGGTATGAGGAATTTACAAGGTAATATCTGCGAAGAACATAACACATTCATGAATAATAATAAATTTTCAATATGTAAAAAAACAAGTCTTTGATAATGTTGGCATATTATTCTGTTACTGTTAGTAGGACTGCTTCTTTCTGTTAAGTTCACAGGGAGTTACGGTAGACTCAGAACTGTCATTGTCAGGATGACTCTCAGCAGACACTCATTGAATCTAGAATACAAGTTTCCCTTGACAGTGAAATTCTGATAGCTCTGCCAAAGTGGAGCTTGGATTTCATTTCGAATGCAGTGACCCTGAATGATCCTGTTGTCTTTTGAAAATATTCTTATCCAGGCAAGTATGAAATATTTACTGCAAGTTGGAAGGAAGAAATTTGAAACGCTATGAATATTTACATTGACACAGAACACATTATTTTACCAGAGTGCGCAATCAAAAGAAGAATCCCAGTTGTGCTATAAAATCTTCTGCTGTATAAGATCCAGGAATTTCCTACAAAATATTCCTAAATTTTTTTAGGTCAGAAAGTATCTTAATAAACTATTTAAATTAAGGATTAACTGACCATTAAAAATGTCTCAATGTGTGGATTCTATGACTTGTTGAATTATAGCAGCAAACTACAAAAAGTTTGTAGAAAATAGAACCAAAAGATACATTTATTTTGGAGAAAAATGTTGAAATCTACGTATTTGTAAGATATATGTAGATATATGTAATGTAGTTTCTCTAAGAAATCTATTCTGTCTTGGCTTTTCATTTTATGTACACTTTTCCAAGTGTACTTCTTCCAAGATTGGTAGATTATGATGTCCTTGACACTTTAAAAGTTTCACAAAGTAAAATTGCAAAGGTAGAACATTTGCATTTCTGTCTTTTTAAAAATCCCTGCAATCTCCATGCAAAGAGTGCAGCTCCAGTTAATTCAGCCATGAATTCTCTGTGGCCTGGACGGCCTTCAGGATTCTTTGCCAGGACCCAGATTGATTCAAGTCCCAGGGTAATTTGGGTGGGTTGAGTTTACTTAAAGTCTTCTTTGGCCTCCAGGTTCCAACCTTCACCTGCTGTTTAACATTCCTTTCCAGATTCTTAAAAGCCCTGTTTACATCAGAAAGGAATTTTATGCCTTAATACAAAGTAATCATGAAAGAACATACTTGTCAACTTCACTCCCGGTAGCAGGTTTTGGCTTCTTTTCTCTACTTTGAACTAAGGTAGCAATTTAACATAGCTTTAGAAAAAAAATGCAAAAGTAACACTTTCAGGATACACTTTTTCATTTCTAAGGTCAACAGTCTGTTTTATTAGTTTACAGTATGATTTATTAGTTTGGGTTTTCACATACCTTAATGTGATCCTTATAGCTCTGTATTTTCTAATCAGTTTGCTTAACTAAAGTGCTCCAGACATTTTTTAAGTGATTTTCTTTTCAGTTAATGCATGCACAAAATTGCCCAAAAGAACATGGTAACTAAATGCTAGACATCAATCACAGCAATGGGAACCTGCACAGAATGTGGCCGGCTCATTCTCAGCGCTTCCTGCTCCTGACTAGAGCATGACTTGACCTCTCCAGCAGCCACAGAAAGGGTTTGGCACTGCTCACCATGACTCTATTTCTGGCCAGGAACAGAACACACACCAAGAAATGTCACATTGAGGCCATGTATGACACATCAAAGTTATTAGTCAATTTCAACAATATGGAGCATGCTATTCATACATCAGACTCCTTTTTTTTATGAAGTTAGAAACCACACTCCTTAAAATAAAAGATTTTGAAAACCTTATCTCTAACAGAGGATCTATCCAAGTCATATGTAAACTACATCATGGAATTTCTAAGGGAGAATCACATGCACCATATACCTGAGGTGCCTAGTTTGCTTTCTTCCTCATGCTTTTATTTTGCACGGCTAGAAACAGATACTATGCTAACTGAAACACCACATGAACATGAACAACTTCCATGACATAAAGATCAGTTTCCATCTTCTCTTGATTAGCTACCTCTTCCAGCCTATGGAAAAAGTCTCCTATCTCTAAGCTGATTGTACATGTACAATTTACAGAATTTATTGAACAATTCTTATCTTGCTGCATTTAGAGAATCTTCCTAAGAGAACCAGCATATCATTGGGGCTAAAATTTTTGCACTTCTCACTATTCTTCTGTGTGCAAAGCTTTATGGATTTTGGGGGAGGAGAGGCTATATCTAAAAATTAATATTAATCACAGCTGATTTACCAGGAAGGTACATGTTCAAATTGTGCATTACATTAGACATTCAACATTCACAAATATATCTATATGATCTAAGAATGCTCATTTTTAGAAAAGAGTGATCATTTCCTTTATCAAAGAAAATATGCTTTTAACATTCATTTTCATGTCCCTAAAATATGTCATTTGTTTTCTTTTAAACAAGAATGAGTAATGAGCAGCAATACAGAGCTTCACAAAATGCTGCCTATCGTTTTTTAAAAATCAACAATCTAGTAAATTGAGAAGAAACTGGATCCACACTGTTTTCAAAAAAAACACCTACTAATTTATTGGCAGTTTCTTGACATCCAAAAAAAGCACAATTTAAAAACTAAAAGACATGTTGAGGCAGGCATCTGGTGCGGTTACAACATCACTTGGGAAGTCACCATCCCATATAGGAGTGCCTGTTTCAAGTCCCGGCTCCACTTCCACTTTTGGCTTCCTATTAATGCATACATAGGGAGGTACAGATGATGGCTCAACTACATGGATGTCTATTATCCAATGGGTGACCCAGATGGAATTCTGGGCTCACAATTACAACCTGGCTCAGTGCTAGCTGTTGTGGGCATTTGGGAGTGAACCACCATGTAGATGATTTCTTTCTCTGTCTTTCTCTGTCTCTCTGCTTCCTGAATAAAATGAAAATTAATTAATTAATTAACATGTTTTAAAAAGAGAAGCTTGCCTAAATATAAAATTAAAATTAAGAGACATGGCCAGCATTGTAGCACAGTAAGTTAATCTCCTGCCTGCAATGCTGGCATCCCATATGGGTACCGGTTCAAGTCCCAGCTACTCTTTGATGCTGCTCTCTGCTGTGGCCTGGGAAAGCATTGGAAGATGGTCCAAATGCTTGGGCCCCAGCATGCACAGGGGAGACCTGGAAGAAGCTCCTGGCTCCTGGCTTCAGATGGGCCCAGCTCCAGCCATTGCAGCCATTTGAGGAGTGAACCAGTGAAGGGAAGATTTTTCTCTCTGAATCTCCCTCTCACTGTCTATAACTCTACCTGTCAAATAAATTTTAAAAATCTTAAAAAAAAATAAGAGACATTCTTCCAGCTCAGTCTGTCCCTGATCCATTCTACCATAAAGATGGTACTACCAGGGCCCGGGAGCTTCTGTGAGCCAGTTAGGGAGCACCTCAGGAATCCCACTCTAAATGCTATTTGTAATATCCCAGAGGAAAGGAGGCCTTAGGTAATAAGGAATGGACTTACAGGTATAAGTCTCATCAGGGGACTAGTCAGGAAAATTCCATAGAGTTTCTGGTTCATAGAATTCAAAAGAAAGGAAATTAGGTTTAGTGAGACATTAACACAATCTGTGGAAGGCAGAAGGAACCAAATTTTAATCATTCTAAATGAGGGAGAACTCTCCAACAAGTTTTGCAGAGATATGTCCCTGCTTTTGAGGTCTAAGTCACCTTTAACCTGGAGAAGTTGATAAAAGGCTGAGGGATTACTTAACATTGGTTGGCTAACAATGCAAGTGTTCTTAGGGTTCTTCATGTACTTTGAGCCTATGAGACAGGAATTGCATTTAAACTAAAACACTAACAACCTTCACACTTTCATTTTGTGATTTGAAAGAAGTGCCTATCATTATGAATATACATGTGAATTTACACAAAAGACTTTGAGTTTATTTCCTATATACTGAATGCTTAAAATTAAAAAACACATTTTAAAAGATCATGTATTTATTTGCATTTCGCTTGAAAGACAAAGAGAGTAAAACACAGACATTTAGGCTCTTTCCCCAAATGTCCATAACAGCAAGGGTTGGACAGGCTGAAGCCAGGAGCCAGAAATTCAATCTGGGTCTCTCACATGGGTGGCAAGGATCCAACTACTTGAGCCATCACCCAAAGCCTCTAAGGATACACATTAGAAGGCAGCCGATATCAAAAGCACAGCCAGGACTTGAACATAGGCGCTTCAATACTGAATGCAGACACCAAAGTGGCATTAATGGCTTCACCAAGTACCCTCCCTTTATATATAGATACATCTTACATTTTGTAAATCTCAATATAATACAAGTTTTACTAACAATTTAATGATAAAGTATTTAATGTATCTCTTCTTTTTTTAAAACAGATTTTATTTATTTATTTATTTGACAGGGAGAGTTACAGACAGTGAGAGAGAAGAAGAAAGGTCTTCTTTCCATTAGTTCACTCCCTAAATGGTCGCAACCACCGGAGCTGCGCCGATCAGAAGCCAGGAGCCAGGTGCTTCCTCCCAGTCTCCCACGCGGGTGCAGGGGCACAAGCACTTGGGCCATCTTCTACTGCTATCCCAGGCCATACCAGAGAGCTGGACTGGAAGAGGAGCAACTGGGACTAGAACTGGCACCCATATGGGATGCCTGAGCCACAGGCGGAGGATTAACCCAGTGCGCCATGGCGCTGGCCCCTTATGTATCTCTTCTAACACCTATATTCTGTCCCTTATTTATTTTACTATGGCCAAGTATTTCCCAAAGTAATTTCATATATTTCCAACAACCATTGGTAAATCTATAGTTTAAACAAATCCTAACCCACAGCTTAGGAGGCTGATTGCAATTCCAGCCTCTAAGCCTTCAGTACAACATGGTGTGCAAGAGTTTTAACTTCCTATTGAGATTCTGTATAAACTACTTCACACAACCTACATTTCTCTATTAAGACTCACCAAGAATTAAATCATTTAGCCTTTGGAGGATTTTCGAGCACAGGGGTGAGCTGGTCGACTTGGTCCTTAATGTAATCTAAAAATAATAATCCTTCTCTGATTCCTGTTGCTGTCCTGGCAGTCAGCTCTAATTCCTCCCTTCAATATTAAGACATGGTTCTACTTGAAATACCATGTAATTGAAATTACAAGCTCTGTGTTCTTCCTGGCTGTGAGCCAAAATATTTGAAATCAGCTTATAGTAAGCATATATTGAGCTAGGAACTGTCATGCTACAATGTGGCATAAATTACGGTCATTGTTCCAGTTTACCCTGGGGTCTACTAGCATTAAACACAATATGAATTTCCTGAAACACTCAGCTCTCCAGTAAGAGGATCCCTTTCCAGGTTCTCCCTCCGTCCTCCATAATAATACTTTATTTTATGATTCTTTTGTACCTGGTAACTTTCAGCTAGTACAAGCACAAAAAAATTTAGAGCAACAAATACATATAAAACCCACAGGCTTCAGTATAAAAGATAATGTATCTTGACCCCCAATTCTAGAATTGGCCAGATCTGTGACTATGAATATGCTAGCTTCTTAGAGTGTATATTTCCCAGCCTTAAAAACTGGGGTAAAAATATCTACCCAGTTGGACTGCTAAGAAAATTACATCTGTGAGGCTCATAAACGATTCATGGAATAGAAGACACTGAATTCATGAATTATGAGATAGTGAAGATGACTAATTGATTCTAAGAATCATTTTAAAAAAATTCACTTCTTTACCATTCTGATTCCACAAAAGCAGTGTACCAAATCAATCCACTCTACTAACATGAACTTTAGAATTTTTCTCTTTGCAGATCACACACAGCTTCATTTTTTTTAATTGTGGTAAAATACATATAGTATAAAATTTACTATTTTCTTTTTTTATTTAGTAAATATAAATTTCCAAAGTACAGTTTATGGATTCCATTGGCTCCCCCGCCCATAATTTCCCTCCCACTTGCACCCCTCCCATCTCCCGCTCCCTCTCCCATTCCATTCACATCAAGATTCATTTGTAATTATCTTTATATACAGAAGATCAATTTAGTATATATTAAGGAAAGATTTCATCAGTTTGCACCCACACAGAAAATAAAGTGTTAAATACTGTTTGAGTACTAGTTATAGCATTAATTCACATTGAACAACACATTAAGGACAGAGATCCCACATGAGGAGTAAGTACACAGTGACTCCTGTTGTTGACTTAACAATTTGACACTCTTGTTTATGGCATCAGTAATCTCCCTAGGCTCTAGTCATGAGTTGCCAAGGCTATGGAAGCCTTTTGAGTTCGCCAATTTCGATCTTATTCAGACAGCATCATAGTCAGAGTGGAAGTTCTCTCCTCCCTTCAGAGAAAGGCACCTCCTTCTTTGATGGCCTAGTTCTTTCCACTGGGATCTCACTCACAGAGATCTTTCATTTAGGTTTGGTTTGGTTTTTGTTGTTGTTGTTGTTGTTTTTTGTTTGTTTGTTTGTTTGTTTTGCCAGAGTGTCTTGGCTTTCCATGCCTAAAATACTCTCGTGGGCTCTTCAGCCAGATCCGAATGCCTTAAGGGCTGATTCTGAGGCCAGAGTGCTATTTAGGACATCCGCCATTCTATGAGTCTGCTGTGTATCCCACTTCCCATGTTGGATTGTTCTCTCACTTTTTGATTCTATCAGTGAGTATTAGCAGACACTAGTCTTGTTTGTTTGATCCCTTTGACTCTTAGACCTATCAGTGTGATCAATTGTGAACTGAAGTTGATCACTTGGACTAGTGAGATGGCATTGGTACATGCCACCTTGATGGGATTGTATTGGAATCCCCTGGCACGTTTCTAACTCCACCATTTGGGGCAAGTCTGATTGAGCATGTCCCAAATTGTACATCTCCTCCCTCTCTTATTCCTACTCTTATATTTAACAGTGATCACTTTTCAGTTAATATTTAAACACCTAAGAATAATTGTGTGTTAATTACAGAGTTCAACCAATAGTACTAGAACAAAAAAATACTAAAATGGGTAAAGTATTATATTGTATATCAACAGTCAGGACAAGAGCTGATCAAGTCACTGTTTCTCATAGTGTCCATTTCACTTCTACAGGTTTTTCATCATTTTAAAGTATTCAGCCAAGTGGCATTAAATACATTGACAACCATCACTACTCTCCAATCATAAAAATTTTTCATTAAAACCCATTTATCAGCCACCCCCCTTTTGCCTTTCTCTCCAACTCCTGGAAAATCCTAATCTTTTTGTCTATATGAATCTGATATATCATATAAATGGAATTGTAGACTGTGTGACCTTTCATCTTTGAGTTTTTTCACTTAACATAATATTTTTAATGCTTTTTCATGTTATAGCATGTTTTAGAACTTCATTTCTCATGGCTGAATAAAACAAGAGTACCTCAAAAATTTCACTGAAAATGAACCAAAAGATAACCTTATTTTGTTGCAATAATTTTTGAAATCAGTGCATGGAAGTTGCCTTCAAAAAGTTGACAAAAATGTACATAATGAAAAAAACATACATAGCTTTACATAACTTAAAACATCAAAATGAGTTCTTTCAATTGCATTTTTGTGAATTTTTTGAAGTACCTTTACATTTTATTGTATGTATATGTGTGTATATGCATATATATATATATATATATATATATACATATATATGCGCTATAGTTTGGTCATTCATTAGCTCATGGACAATGGGTTGCTTACACCTTTTGGGTATTGTAAAGAAAGTGGCTATGAAAAATCATGTAGAAGTTTTCTCTGAACACCTTGTTTTCAGTAGTATAGGGTATATGCCTAGGAGTAGAATTCCTGGCTTATATAGGTAACTATATATTTTACAGCTTTAATTTTGTACCATTAAAATGGAAAGCAGAAATTTTAAAAGATTAAAGGTAAATTTCCAATACAACTCTACTCTTATAAGATTCTCCCATGAAGAATGAAAGCATACATCCACAGAATGACTTGCTTATGAATCTTTATAGCAACTTTATTAATAGCAGCCTACTATTAAAACCAGTCATGAATAGATAAAATGTGGCATATCCCCAAGTTGGAAAGCTATCAATTATCAATAAGAAGACATAAATCAATGATCATACCACAACATAGTTGAACATCAAAAACATCGAGGTGGGGCCAGCATAGCAGGTTAAGCCATTACTTACAAATCTGGCATTCCATATAAGCATAGGTTCATGTTCCCTTTGCTCCATTTCTAATCCAGCTCCCTGTTAATGGGCTTGGGAAAGCAACAGAAGATGGGCCAAGTCCTTGGGCCCCTGCCACCAATGTGGTAGACCCTGATGAAACTCCTGGTCCCTGGTTTTGACCTGGTTGAACACCAGCCATTGCAGATATTTGGGTACTGAACCAGTAGATAGAAGATATTTCTGTCTCTCTTTCTCTCTCCCTCCCCCCTCCCTCCCTCCCTCTCTCTCCTTCTGTAACTCTGATTTTCAAACAAATGAATAAATCTCATAGTAAATTAAGTTATATGAAAGAGGCCAGACACAGAAGACTACATGCTTCATTATTTCATTTTCATGAAATATCAAGAATAGGCAAATATGTAGCACCTGGAAATAGGAAAATGGTTGTCTGGACCTGAGAAGCCTTTATTGGTAAGACAATAGTGTCTCAAAGCTGAATTATGTTGATGGGTTTACAACCCAGGAAATGTACCAAAACTATCCAAAGAACTCATCCACACACTTGAAATGGGCAAATTTTATGATCAAATACATTATGCCTCAACCAAGCTGTAAAAACAATTGCAGAGAAGACAAATACAAGGTTGAAAAAAACATACTATTTCCCCTTATTCTCTCCATTACTGTGGGTCCATAAGTTGGTCATTATATGCAAGGATGCCCTTGTCATCTTTAGAATGGTTTACCAAATTTAGCTATAACAATTCACCATCACATCAGATAATTTTAATGGTCTAAATTTATGGAATGTTCTCAGAGATAGTCGGATTTCTTCTGCCCTCAACCTGATATTTAACATCCACAACCTACTAGTATTTCTACAGCTCAATCACAAACGGTTTAAACAATCAGGCTGGCTTCTATGGCTCTTGCAATGAAGCCATTTCTTTTAAACTCCAAGACTTCCTCACCTGTGTCTTTCTCACCTATTGTGCTTTACCCCTTCTCTGCCTATGTGGAAAATCATTCCAAACTTTAAGGTAATCCTCAACAATTTGTTGTTATCATGTTTTTAAGCCTAAAATAGTGCTCAGTAATAATATTTGTCTTTATCCTTTCTAATTGATGTTAGTGGGATATTGTTCTGGAGAGCTAGATTCCATGGGATTGAATTTTCACTGAACCCTTTAACATTGTGTTCTTGAGAAAGTCTAATGAACCTTTATTTAATTTACTCATTAATAAAGCAAATAAAATGTCATTGGTTTGTTGTGAAAATCATTATGCATGAGAACACTTAGCAGACTGGCACAATGAGAAAAAATCCATTAAGTATCAAATCATAAACATGACTTTGATCATTTTTTCTACATTGATTTTTATTCTGTTTCCTAATGAATATTTTATTTTATTTTATTAGATTATACATTTTTTCTAAAAAAAGATTTATTTATTTAAAAGGCAGAGTTACAGAGACAGGTAGAGAGAGATCATTCATCTGAAGTTTCATTCCCCAAATGCTTCCAACAGCTTGAGCTAGGCTAGGCCAAAGCCAGGAGCCAGGGGCTCCACCCATGTCTCCCATGTGGGTACAGGGACCCAAGTACTTGGACCATCTTCTGCTACTTCCCCAGGCGCATTAACAGGGAGGAGGATTGGAAGCCAACTCCACCAGATGCCTATATGGAATGCTGGCATTGCATTGCAGGCAATGGCTTAACCCACTGAAGCACAACACCAGCCCCAGATTGGATTATAGAGTTTGAGTCCAGAATTAAAGCCAATCTTTACTATTACTCTCCACAGTACATGATGACTATGCAAATATTTATTGATTGAATTATCTGATGATTTACTAATTAAAGAACTGAAGTAAAAAAAAAATTTCTGCATCTATGTTGGATAATAAGGAATTGGATTTCCTTTTTCCTTTCCTATTTATTTGTATTTGAGCTTGTTTGTACTTGGACACAACAGAAAGAAAGCAACCACAGCTTGAAGTAATACAACGTCTCATACCCAGTGATACACCATGAAAATTGTAAAATAACAGATGGGATGCATGGTTTCATCACTGATTGATTCATTTCTCCCTTTGCCTGCCCAACTATGTCCTGGGGTAAAGAATAAGATAAGTTCCTAACTTCAGGAGATTCGAATCTAGCAGACTGAGACAGATAAATAACAAAATTCCTTGGAGTGATGAGATTGAAATGGGCTCAGGAATACAGCTCCACTCTGAACACAAATGAGATATGCAACAAAAGAAAGGATGAAGAAAGGAACTTGAAGGAGTTATAAAGCTTAACACTAAAAGAAAATAGGGATTTTCCAGAATCTAAGAGCATTTTCCATGGATACAGGCAATTTAAGTAAGAAAGCTGGAAGCTAAAATGTGTGATTCCAAAGAGGGAATCCAAACACAGTGGCTGAAGAGTCAGGATACACAGTAGAAAAAGGTAAAGAGATTCCTGGGCCAGCTTTTCCAGAACCTGTATGCCAAACCTACAAGTTTGGATGCTTTCCCACTAGCAAGAGAAACATGCTCAGATTTTTATTTTATAAATATCTTCTTCTTTTTTAACATAATGAATTGATGGAGGATAAGACTGTGGGCATAGTGATAATTTTCCAAACGGTTTGGATGTAAGAGAGAGAATTTTGAATTACAGATAAAACAAGGGAAGTTTCAATATTTCAGCTTTGATATTTTAAGACTGAAAGGCTCAATGCAACAGTGCTAGAAGATAGGGCTGGAGGAGAAGTGAGAGGGCATGTGTTTTCCACCCTCATGAAGGATTACACCCTTAGCACAGGAAGGAGTCCGTTATAAAAGGTGGAGTTCAGTCTCTCTCTCTCTCTTTCTCTCTCTCTCTCTTTCTCTCCCCGCCCCCCCATCTCCTGGGCCCCTCTGCCTTCCACTATGGGGTGATACAGGATAATGCCACTACCAGGTACCAGATCAGTCTTATACTAGCCATTCTCCAGGGCCATCAGCCAAATAAATTTTCATTGTCAATTACCCAGCAGAACAAAATGCAATAAGATAAGTGGCAAATTAACATGGCATAATGTAAATTACCATTGTAAATTAGCGTGGATAATATGAATGCCACAGGAAGAATAACTTTTACTTAGAGCTGAAAATGAATGATTAGGAAGTTTCAACAGAGAATTATGAAATAGCTGCCTCTTATAGTTGTGATATGAGAAAAAATGGGTATTTTATGAGAAAAAAAAAGAGTAGTAAATGCCTGAGAGAATATTCATTTTCCAAAGGATAGAAAAAAGAGGCAGAAATAAGCAGGAAAAAACAGGCAGAAATTAAGAGGCTGAAGGTATGAAGGGACTTCAAACAGTTGATGGAAATGGAATTAGAAGATAAAACTTTCTAAGATAGAAACTTTTTTTTTTCAAAATAAACTTCATCAAATTGAAGACGCTTTTTTAAATGATGGTATCAGCCATTTAATCCATCTCTGAAGAACTCTGTGTCATGCCAGTGTAGTCTTATTTATACCATTAAGCAAAGAAAAGTGGGTGTTCTTTAAAGATTTTTTTAAGACTGGAAACAAAAAGAATTCTCAAGGAGCAAACCACAACACTAAGAAGGATTCCTAATGAAACATGCAAAATTGTCCTGTTTGATGAGAAGAATGAGCAGGAACGTTATTCTGGTGGAAAAGAATTCTCTGGAGATGCTTTCAAGAGTTTTTTCTGATAGAGCTGTGGCTAAATTTCTCAAAACACCCTCCTGATAAGTAGCTGTATGGTGCTTTGGCCCTCCAGACAGCCAGCAAACAAAATGCTTTGAGCATTGCGAAGGACTGTTGCCATGACATTTGCTGTTCACTGATCCACTCTTGTTTGACCAGACCACTTCCACATCTTGGCACCATGAATGTTTTAAGCTTTAATTTATGTATTTCTATAATTTTGAGAGACAGAGATGGATAGACAAATGGAAAAAGGCTTTCCATTATTGGTTCACTCCCCCAAATAACCACAAAAGCCAGGACTGGGCCTGGTCAAATCCAGAAACCCAGATCTCCCACTAAACTTTTTCAAACAGATACAATTAGATGGAGGAGTTCAGAGTTATAATTCCTTATACTTTAAATTGTTGTAAGGATATATGATAAATACAACCCTTATGCATTTAATTAGACACTTGATGGTAGTGCACAAGGAGTCAGAATTCTTTTTAAGCTCATGTTTAATCCTCCTTAGTGCCACGTACAAGATCTTGTTCAAACATGCTGTAACAATTTAGTACAAGTTAGTTTGGTGCAAATAATTTTTTAAATGATTTATTTGAAAGAGTTTGGAAGAAGGGGATGTAAACAGAGAGAGAGAGAGAGAGATTTTCCATCCACTGGTTCACTCTCCAGATGGTCACAATGATTAGGGCTGGACCATACTAAATCCAAGAGTCAGGGCCTTCACCCAGGTCTCCCATGTAGGTGGCAGGGTCCCAAGTGTTTGGATCACCTTCTGATGCTTCTCCTAGACCATTTGAAGGAGCTGGATCAGAAGTGGAGCAACCAGGACTCAAAGTGGCACCCATAAAGGATGCCAGCATTGCAGGCGGCTGCTTTATACTTTACACCACAACGCCAGCCTTAGTGTAAACATTTTTTGAAATCTGTGGACAGATTTTGTCTTGATACACATTTTCCATGACTATTATGAAGACACTTCATATGAAGCATTTTATTTTCTATTCAAATAAGAGCTCAAAATAAGATGGTTCTAAGTGCATTTCGCCAGAAGAATTTTTCAAACTTGCAATACAGGCATGCTCTAGATATGTCTTGGGGATATTAGGATGTTGGTTTACAATGCCAATCTGAGTAAAACTATACTATTGCTTACAGTTATACTGACACAACAGCCACCATAATAATAATAATAATAATAATTACAATAATGTCATACTATATGCAAACATTTGATTCAAAGCTGCTTCTATTTAATTGCATGAAAATTAAGACTTCTGGTAGTGTTGTCTCCTTGAACATTATCATAAATATTGCCATAATCTGTTTAAGACTTCCAGGACATTTTCTCAAAGTTTGCTTAAAATTGTGTGGGATGCCATAATAATCAATGCAATCTGAATTATTGAAAAACAGATGAAATTTCTTCAAATATTAAAGACCAAAACATGTAAGTTATTCAGAACCACACCATTATATAACCCCCAAACTGATAAACAGAATCCAGAAAACTGGTGAGTTTTCTAAGACACAGGGGCTACATATTTTAGGAAAGATAAAAGGGCTAATAGTGTGCTATTTAATAGACATCATTATCTCCGATTCAGGATAAGCCTTTTGGGGAAAATGACTAATTAGTAAACACTCACCTAAAGGTTTCATTTTAAACGTTCACTGAGCACTTCCTTTTCCTGGCTCTCTGCTAGTTACTGCATATCTCAAGATAAACAGGACTCACAAAGATAGAAATTCCACTTCCTACTTTACTATATTACTAGTAAAAACATTTTGGCATTGATAATCACAGAATCAACATCACGAAACTCTGAATTCATCATAAATGGGAGTAAAATTATTTGCTTGGTGGTTTTTCAAGCTACACTGCCATCTATTTGCTCAAATTCTAAAGGAAACACAGAACAAGTCCAAAGGAATTCTAGTTCTGTGTGATTCAGCGTACAGTACCCTTTCTCGGCTTCTTTTCTGTGTTTACAATGGGAAAAACAGTATTTACTTCCAGGTTGTTGAAATCATACAAAATCATTTTATAAACTAAAATGCGCATGTAAATGTTAGTTATTGAGTTTTGAAAATGAGCAACAAAGATATGTAAAGACAAAGTTTGCCTTGTTACAGTCTCTTTTACTGCTGTATGAAAATACATCAAACATCAGCTATTTATTTGACATTTGCACATCACGGCTGAGCAAAGACTTAAAACCACAGATAAAATGAGTACATTATGCTTGAATTTCCAATATACAAACGATGATTTATTAAACCTCTTTGCTTTCCTTCTCTGTCAACAGTTTTTTGAAAAAGTCAGTGGTCTGAGAAATGGAGAACATCAACTCCTGTTGTCTAAGCAGGAAAACGGTCAACAGTGGAACAACAATGGAACAAAGAGGTTTTCCTAAATATCTCTGTGGTGTTGTTGAACCTCAGGCCATAAACTAACTCTATTCTGTAGAACAGGCCTCCCAGAACAGAATTTAAATAACTGGGCTATTTTAAAAAGGAAGAAAAGTGGGAATTTGGTATTTTACAAATTTGAATTAGGAGTAATACAGTTAAAATTTACCATTCTTTCAAAAATAAAAATGATAGAATAGGTTAGGGCCTATCTGCAAACATAAAATTTCTTATGAGTTTCTAACAATTTGTATTTGTGGCCTATTTCATTTTTCATTTATATTTCTCTTTTCTTTTTCTCTCTCTCAAATTGAATAATTCAAAGATTCAGTATATATTTTTAATTTCAAATTGTATGTTTCATAAGGCTCAGTGTGCTAATTAAATACAATAATGTAATATCTAATGACAAAATCAGTTATTTAGCATTTCCATCTCCTTATACACAACACTCACGTGTCTAATTAAATGTGCAGTGCTGGCATCCCATATGGGTACCGGTTCAAGTCCCAGCTGCTCCTCTTCCTTTCCAGCTCTCTGCTATGGCCTGGGAAAGCAGTAGAAGTCCTTGGGCCCCTCCACCACATGGGAGACCTGGAAGAAGCTTCTGGCTCCTGGCTTCAGATCAACCCAGCTCCGACCATTGCTGGCATTTGGGGAGTGAACCAGAGAATTGAAGACCTTTCTCTCTGTCTCTCCCTCTCTCTGACTATATCTCTGCCTCTCAAATAAATATATAAATCTTAAAAAATAAAAGAAAGAAAGAAAGCCATGGCAGTGAACCCCAGACAGGAAGGGTTGACTCTACAGGCACATGAACTCTGGTATCCACCAGGTAGGAGTCCCTGGGTTGGACAGTCATCGGACAGATACATTCCAATGGAGTGGTGCAGAAATGATAAGATGGTGAGCATAACTGCCTTGAACTAGAGTTGGAAGAGAAGGCACTATCTAGACAGCTTCCTGGAATCACTACGTGGAATAAAGTATAATGATAATCCATAAGAAGTTTCTACAGGATTTGGAGATGGAAGATATGTTGGGCATAAAAAAGATTTAATGAAAATTAGAGGCAGGGAACACCCATTCATCCTGGCATACATCAGCAGCACCATTTAGTGAGGTAAATCCACCAAAGCAAGGCGTATGTCTCCTGAGTTGATATTAAGTGGTGGAGACACAGGAGCAAACACTCCCTGACAGAGATTCTTTTCTTTTCTTTTCTTTCCTCTTAAGATTTTATTTACTTGAGAGGTAGAGTTACAGACAGTGAGAGGGGGACAGAGAGAAAGGCCTTCCTTCTGCTGGTTCACTTCTCAAATGGCTGCTACAGCCAGAGCTGCACCAATCCGAAGCCAGGAGCCAGGAGTTTCTTCCAGGAGAACCACGTGGTGCAGAGGAACAACGACTTGAGCCATCTTCTACTGCTTTCCCAGCACAGCAGAGAGCTGGATTGAAAGAGGAGCAGCCGGGACTTGAACCAGCGCCCATATGGGATGCTGGCACCACAGGCAGAGGATTAACCTCCTGTGCCACAGCACCAGCCCCTTGACTTGCATTTTCAAGATCTGTATCCTGTTTGCTCTCATTCTACTGTGCTTCAGCTGCAAATCTTCCACGCTGGGATACCGTTGTCTATTTCTTTCCAAGGACAGATAGACCCTCAATGACTAAATCTCAACTTTTGTGGTCTCTAAGTTCAGGTGCCTGTTAATTCTTGATTAGTGTTTTTCTACATAACTTGAGATGCATCTCCCAAAGGCAATAACCCCTTTATATTTCTTCTTTGATACAGTGATCTTTCCAGAAATTCCCTTTGTCAGTATGCCTGTTTTCTTACTACTGGAATGCAAATACATTTCTTGCTAAACTTTAAAAAGCATCAGTGACACATAAAAGGAAAATGTGAAGTTCCAGAAATTCATTTATGTAAAATAAATACAGACATCTGATTCACAATTCTTAAGAAATATGAATTTTTTTATAGTTATGACATCGTGGAGAGAACTTACAAATTATTCAGCTTCCTTTTTCCCCAAGAAGCTTATTTTTTTTTATTTCTGGATCAAAATGTCCCAATATACTGAACAAATAACTGGACACTAGGATTTTAATTCTGTCTCTAATTTATGAGATTCACTTGAATTCTATTCAAATTTTACTTCAGAAATTCTACAAGCATCAATAGATGAAATTTTTATATAACTAAATCAAATGATCTGTAGAAACGATGAGTAGTTTCTAATATTCTGGAAAAAAAATCCACCAAGCTTCTTTTGAAAGATAAAAGCAATAATTCTCTATATTTTTAAAGATCATACAAGAAGTCATGTTTCAGAATTGTATAAAAAACAGGTAGTTTGCTGATTGGAGGTTCAATTCTTTGGGAGGACTTTGTCTATATTATATATGTAAAACTGTAATAACTAAAACAGAAATAGTATAAATTCATAGAAGCCAACTATTCACAGTCCCAATGACAGAAACTTAAATTAACACAGCCTAGATATGTACTACCTAGGGCAAGTCCAATTCAGCTCCTTGGTTAACAAAATTGAAGACTCAAACCAAGTTAACACATCTCTCTCAATTTTAAGTTTCTCTATATAAGTTGGGTAATAATTAAGACATGTTGGCAGCAAAAAAGTGATGGGGTTTGTAAAACCTGTGAAAAATTATTATTTATTGAATATTAGGTGTGAGATTATTGTTCATACTATATTACAATGAAAAGAAGATGTTCAAACTAATAAGGAAGGAATGGACTCCATGGTACAAATGACCCTGCCAAGTTCTACAAGAAATATATTGTTAGATCCTTGTCTCAGAATAATCACCAAAATAAATTCAAAATTGACTTAGGAATTCAAAGAAAATATAGAGAGAATTTTTAGGTAAATATTTAATTAGTATTAGAGAGTGAAAACAATGTATAATAAGAATGAAAGAAAGCATAAATAAAAAGTATATCTTCTGTACAATGAAAAAATGACTATAAACAACATTAAGATTAGAAACAATATTTGCAAATATTTGCCCAAATATGAAATTGAACAAAGCAAGGCTTAAGAAACCATTTGGTATACCTGCATCCCATATCGGAGCACCTGGTTTGAGTCTGTCTGAGTCCATTCATGAGTCCACATTCCTGTTAATGCACACACTGGGAGGCAATAAGTGATGGCCCAGGAAGGTGGGTCCTTGTACCCAAGTGGGAAACCTAGATTGAGTTTCTAGCTTCTGGCTTCAGCCTGTCCCTGCCCTCAGCTATTCCAGGCATTTGGGGCGTGAATCAGAGGATGTGAGATCTCTGTCTCTTTCTGCTTTTCGAGTAAGTGAAATAATAAATAAATAAAAATACTTTTTAAAAAAGAAATGGAGCAAGTCACTATTTATAATTATATAATGAATACTAGCAAGTCAATTAGAAATCACAAACACTTCAAAAGAAACATGGCTGGAAGACACAGCATTGTAGCTCAGTGCTGCTACTTGGGACATCCACATCCCACGTTGGAGTGCCTGGTTTGACTCCCAGCTACTCTGTTGAATCTCAGCTACTTCTGATCCAATTGCCTCTAATGCACCTACGAGGCTGTGGATGCTGGTCCAAGTAGTTGGGTGCCTGTCACCCAGATGATAAAAAAAAATAGAGAGAATTTTTAGGCAAATTGGGAGACCTAGATGGAGTTCCTAGTTCCTAACTTTAGCCTGACCTACACTTGACTGTTGCAGGCATTTAAGGAGTGAAGCAGCAGATCTCAATCTCTCTTTCTCTCTCTCTCTCTCATTGTCCATCTCTCCCTCTCTGTCCCTTTGCCTTTCAAATAAATAAATATATCTTTATTAACAAAGAAATATGGTCAGTGGCATAGAAAAATAATTCATAAAAAATAAATGAATAGGTATAATAAATTGTTCATCAGTATTCAAGGAAATTTACTGGTAAGCCAAAAAATCCAAATTCAAGAACAAAAATATTTGATTTCATATTGATCAGAATAAATAAATTTTGTGAGGTTTTTATTCTTTTCATTTATACGCTTTGGGAAAAGATTTAATCTGGTTAACAGTTTTGGAAATTCTTGGTAAACATGCCAACAGAGTACCCCCGTAATGGACCAAGAATTTAAAACAGTTCATTCACTTTAACCTTGAAGGAATTTAGCCTGAGGAAAACACTGAAACATTGCCTGTGATTTTTGTCTACAGTTGTTCCTCAAAGCACTACTTCTGAGATCAAAGTCTCAGGAACAACTAATTCGTTTCCCAGCTCTTGTCACACCAAAACAAACATATAAAATAATATTTCTATAGCATACACAAGGATCTGAAATAGACTGTTTGTACCAGAATGAGACTCTGAACAGTTGCCCAAAGACTGCATTGCTGAGATCCCAGCCTGTGTCAGCAACTCCTGATCATAAGTAGTCAGAGACAAACCAATTGGGAATACTCAACCTAAAACCTAACATTAATTCTAGAATAATGATTCTATATTACAGTCTCAAACTGTAAAAATTATCAATAAGCAGATAGAGGCTCCAATAGACATTAAAACACATTAAATAATAAGAATGTGCAATCATTGAAATGATGCTTATGAAGCTCATATGAGAATGTTTTTTGTATTAGAAAATTAAAGAAAAGCAGAATGTAAAACCGTTCCTATTTAATATTATAAAGAGCTATATTTTGTAAAAAGGAATTGTCCTTTAATATGATCCAACTGTCAACATCCTTTCAAATTTAGTTCCTAAAATATTTTTCCAAATCTTCTTTTAACAGGTAGTATTTGTATTTCTGCATTTGCTTATTTCACTGGACATAGTGATCTCCAGTTCCATCCATTTAATTGAAGATGTTAGGATTTCACTCATTTATGACTGAAAAATATTCTATTGTGCATGTATATATGTATATAGAGAGAATGTTCTTCATCCATGCATCTTTCAATGGCTTTATTTTAATTGGATTGGGTTTTTTTTTATGTTAGTTGTAAGAGAGCTCATTATATATTTAGAATAAAAATCCTTTGATAAATATGCATTGAATATATTCTCCTCCCCAAAAAAAATAAATACCACATTAGCGCCACACCATAACAGAAGTGTCGAATATTAATCAGCACATTGATCAACACATATAATCTCTGAGACTGAGATTATATATGTGATCACCTTTTATGATGAGCAAGAAAATGATCTTGGTTAAAAAAGTGTGGTTGAAAGGTAAAAAGAAGTCCACAGCGTGGAAGCCCCTTTAGAAAATCACTTTGTAGCCAACTATTTGATATAATCTATGTTATCTTCTTAACTGAAGAAAAATGTGAAGGAAACATCTTTGTGGGGACCTTAATGTTTCCCCTCCCCGCAAGGGGCTGAGTAGTAATATGACGTGCTTCCTAGCACACGTCCTCCACAGTTCCTGATCAGAGCTATGGGGCTTTACCTCATGACACAAGCACAATCCTTATTACCTTCCTTCCTTTTCAGCCTATTTACACTCATACATCAACCAGATGAAATGTGTAGCAGCTGGCATTTACTTTGCTACAGATTTAGCAATAACTTCAAAATACTGAAAATATCAATATACATTTTCCTTTCTGTTTGTGATATTGATAAAGTATAAATGGATTCACAATTAGATCTCAGAATATTAACAGCATGCTGTCGTACATCTTTTTGGGTATTATTTGCCTAGAAATCAATAGTACTTACTCTATATCAGAGCAATTGAGGCCATTCTCACTCCCTATTACCTTAAAAATTAAATGCAGAATTTAGCTGATCCCAAGAAAAAAGCCATACTTTTACTAATGGAGAAACATGGAAATTATGTAAAGGGCCTGAAGTAATTACCAAAGCCACAATCAATATTTAAACATTTATTATGTCATACTTTACCATCTGGGGCCATTTTTTCCTATGCAAATGTGACATTTAGAAGTTACATTTTCAGAACTCATACATGTTTTTAAAAAATATTTGCATAGGTTTGGGCAGATATTTCCATCCTCAATGTGCTAGAAATCAACACACTCAAAATGTCAAAAGGAAAAATTTCACCAGATCCCAAAATTTGGTTAGATAACTTGCCTACTATAGCAGTTACTTATAAGCAATTTTATTGGCATCTAGATCTATGAGTCATGAAAGCCAAGCAAAATTCCACAGACTAGAAGGAAAAAGAGACAGCAAAAATCTTTAGGATTGAGCAAAATGTGTTCTCCAACATAAAATCCATTGCTACAACTAGCTGCCAGCCATTTGTCAACACTATCTGTTAAAAGGCAAAATTCCCAGCAATTTATTACTTCTATTTGGTGAGATAATAATGAACATTCATTTATTTGTTTTTCATTTTGCAAGAGAACAAGTTAAAATATGTTTATCCTTAATTCCATAAACACTCATTTGTGCTTATATTTCCATGCCAGATATATCATACAAATAATTACAAATTGTTCATTAGCTTATTCAGTCAACATTTCTTTCATTGCCTACCTACTTGAATTAACTTGCATAAAACTATAAATCCTCTAAAATTTGTGCAACAATTTACTTGCTATAAAATTATGGTTAAATATGTAAAAGAATGTAGAGGATGTTTTATTAGAAACTTTAAAATGTCGTCTTTATGGGGGAAGGATTTTGTAGACAGTGTCAATAACAACATACAAAACAGTTAGCAATAGTAATGATTAAATAAACAATCTAAAGATCCACTATTCCTCACCTGAATGTTAAAATAGAAAAGTGTGTGTAAAACATTTTTTAATGCTTATGGTCAACTCTGTTAATTTTATAATTTTGTTTCTTCCAAAAATATGGATATTTAAAATTATTTAGCATTTTATTTGAAAGGCAGAGAAAGAGAGAGTGGGAAAAAGAGAGAGTGAGGGAGAATCTTTCATCTGCTGGTTCACTCCTGCAACAGCCGGGCCTGGCCAAACCAAATCAGAAACCCTGAACTCAATCTGGGTCTCCCATGCAGGTAGCAGAGAACTAAATGCTTGAGACATCACCTGCTGCCTAAAATGATCAGGGATTTGGAATCAAAAGTGGACCCACACACTCCAATATGGGTTGTGGACATCCCAAATGATATCTTTTTTTTTTTTTTTTTGACAGAGTGGACAGTGAGAGAGAGAAACAGAGAGAAAGGTCTTCCTTTGCCGTTGGTTCACCCTCCAATGGCCACCGCGGCCAGCGCACTGTGGCCGGCGCACCGCGCTGATCCGATGGCAGGAGCCAGGTGCTTCTGCTGGTCTCCCATGGGGTGCAGGGCCCAAGCACTTGGGCCATCCTCCACTGCCCTCCCGGGCCACAGCAGAGAGCTGGCCTGGAAGATTGACAACCGAGACAGAATCAGGCGCCCCGACAGGGACTAGAACCCGCTGTGCCATCACTGCAGGCGGAGGATTAACCTATTGAGCGCTGGCCCCAAATGGTATCTTAACTACTGTGCCAAGCTCCTAACCCTTAAAAGCAGGGGTCTTTTTAGACATGCATAACAGGAGGAGTTAAAATCTGGAAAAGATGTAATGAGATGGAAGAATGAATCTCCAAAGAGACACATTACTTGGCATGAAAGTCTTATGTGATTTCTCAAGAAAGGAAATGAAAAGAGGGATTTGTGCAACCTGCATATTGTGAAAAGCCATATGATTTCAGCAGATTGCAAAACTAGCCTAGCCTTAATCGATACTCGGTGTGTGTAATGGAATTCCCCTTTTACCATAATTCCCCAGAGTACCCAGGATTTATTATAAGAGGATTCCACTCTGCTAATTAACATCCAGGCAGGGAATAGAAATATAGTCAAAACCCTTTATGGTGCTATGTACAGTATTGGCTGAATAAAATTTTTAAAAATTAATAAAACATGTTTCCCTAATGCTTTCCAGTAAGAAGAAATTAATTTCTGTCAAAAAGCTCAGAAATTGTCAGTATACAAGAGATTATGTACTTAGATGCATTTGTAGCTTCAGGTCTTCCTACTACAATTGTCATCAAAAGAGTATTATATTCACATATTGTCCATATTCCTTCTTTTTGAGTTCATTTCCATGGAATCTTGGGAAATCCTAGCTTAAAATAATCAGACTGAAGCATCACTAGCTGTGAACAGTAGAAAGAATCAGGAAAGCATAAAAAAGAACACCATCTACTTGTCCCTAGAGTATTAATAAACAGAATGTTTTATTTACTGATCCACACAGCGCAAAATCAGGCAAACTTAAAAGTAATCAAACTTTAGCTCCAGTCCAGCTGGGCAGACACTTACTAAGATAATTCTAGAATCACAGGAGTCTATTAGATAGTCTGCCACAGGAATTTATTTCTTAGACGTGTATTGTTTAACTTTGTGCTTTTCTTCTAGTACTTTCCCAGTCTTAGAATGCCTAGCTTACACGGTTCTACTTTATCAGACCCATGCAATTGTGATAAACCCAAGTAAGATTATTTTCTAATGCCCCAAACTTACAGATCCCTTCATCTCATAAACTCCTGCCTCCTATGATCCAGACCCTCAAACCCTTGCTTTTTCACCACCTACTTAACTTACTGAGTAATTCTGGTTTTCATATTGGCTACCGAAAATGTACTAATTCTTATCCCCCTTTAAATTGCATGTGCTATTCAACAGTAATGCAGTGCCTAATACAGATGCACAAATAAGTAAACTTTATATAGCTTCTGACAAGTTCTGGGAAAGAGTGTCTGGGCATTGGGTAATACAAACTTTAGTTCTGCCCTGACTCGGTGATCTCAGACAAATTGCAAGATCTTTTGGGACCTCAGGATGCTCATGTCAGTCAAGACTGAGTAAGGTAGGTACTACTTACATTACAGGAGGATTACCAAGAATGAAGTGATAAATATTAGGAGTTGAAAAATGCAGAGACCTTCAATATATTAATAGCTTAGTAATTAAGAATTAAAACGCATAAAATATGTAATTATTACTATTACTGTTCTAGTTTGAACAGGTAAAATCCATCAGAAGAAAAATAAATAAAATTGGTCTTTTAGGAATTCCTTCCCTACAAGAGTTTTTCCTGAAACTTTTCTTCTACTTAAGTCAGAAACGATGAGCAGTTACGTGAAGTCTTAAGGGACTAGCTTATGATGAGCTCGTCAGTACTGATCAATAAATCAAACACATAAAACCTTTACAAGAGAGAAAGAAAGTCAGTAAGACACTAAATGTTCAATGCCCTTCTTCACTGTCTCTCCATCTTCCCTTTACTTACCTATGTTTATTTGATACTTTTAAAACAAAATGGAATTTTTAAGAGGGAGAATGCCAAAATCATTGATATTATGTCCTCATCAATCATCAACCTAGAACAGCCATGTACTGTATTTAGGAAGGTAAAAGGTCACACTCAATAGCATGGCTAGCTATTTCCTTCTCAAGACGATCTTTCTGTTGGCTCATTTTTGGAAAATGGATTGTCCTGACAAATCCAGCTCTAAATCTGTACACAGTGTATATATGTTAAGAAGCATTCCAGAACAGTCAAAGAAGAAGACAGGGAGTGGGAAATTCCAGAAAAATGAGTTGATTAATGGGGAGAGGATAAGCACCCAAATCCAAATGCTGTCTTTTCCTCACTTAATATTCACAAAATGTGAAAGCAATATTTCCAGAAAAGATTAAGCCACTAGAGAAAAATGTTTCCAAGAGTCTCTTTCCCACTTATTAATATACAATACCCAACACAGAAAGTTGGCAAATAAAGGCAGCGAGTGTTGAAATTACCCTATAAGGCTTTCAACATTTGTGGCATATTTATATTTTTCAGGATATGACTCAAAATTTGCTTTGAAGTATTTTGTATTTCTTATAGTAAAGAAAAATTTTGTTTTGTTGTATTTTTCCATTAATATTTAGATGAAGTCACTTTTTTACTTGATTTACTAAAACTACTATCCCCTAAAATATCATAAAAGTATATTTTAGGGAATTTGCATCTAAGATATTACTATGACATAGTTAACCTTAAAAAAATCCCATTTTCCTCAACATAAAAGCAACTACCTCTAGAAACTGCCATGTTAAGATCCTGATGTTCATTCACTCACCTGTATTGTTTCTATCTACCTATTTAAAAAATATTTAAATGGTAATTTGTCATCAAATGGAATTAGAGAATTTTAAGAATCTAAAATGATATAAATTTTGACCTGCAACAAATTTTTGACCTGAGAAATACTGTGTGAGCATTCTGGAAAGAGAAAAAAGTCTACAAGAGTCAATTTGAAATTACTCAGAAAAAATTTCTCAAGGTAAAGGTAACTTCTTTATTCTTGGTTTTTAGGTATTACTAAACAAGCCAAATGCTATGAACAGAATATATCTTGATTTTAGAATGTTATTAGAAGAAAGAATCTAACCGTATCTTTTTAAACAAGAGAGAGAAATATGGGCTCTGGTGGAATTCACAGCTGATAAAACAAAACTTTCCAAAAAGGTGATGAATGACAGATTATTACAACATGAATGACAACAGCTTTTATCATCATGCAACCATGGAGATACACTAAAGTGTAAAAATGGCAGAACACTCTTTTAAAAAAAAAAGTTAATGTAACCCTTGGTCATAATCTAAAACTAATATTTGCTCTAAGAACATGCCCCATTATATTCCTTGCTGTATGAACACAATTGGGAAGTGTGGATTTGGTGGTAGTATAACTCACAGTTTACAAACAGATCTAAGCTATGAGAATATGCAGAGAGGAAGCATCAGGTACTGAAATTTTGAAAACGACACAACACAAGAATTGTTTCTTGGAACTGGCATGTTGGTGTAGCAGTAAAACTGCCTCCTGCAATGCCAACATCCTATATGGGTGCTGATTCCTGTCCTGACTGTTCCACTTCCAATCCAGCTCCCTGCTAGGCCTGGGAAAAGCGATGGAAAATGGTCCAAGTGTTTGGGCTCCTGCCATCCATGTAGGAAACCAGATGAAGCTCTTAGTTCCTGGCTTCGGCCTGACCCAGCACTGGCCATTGTGGCCATCTGGGGAGTGAACCAGTGGATGGAAGATATCTCTCTCTGTCTCTCTCTCTCTCTCTGTAATTCTGTAACTCTGATTTTCAAAAGTAAATAAATGTACCTTTTTAAAAAAAAAGGAATTTTTTTTGGCTAAAAACTGTTAAGTCTCAGATGGGACATGCTGATGGCTTGTAACAGCTGGAGAGCAGTTAAGTGGAAGGATTAGATGGAAGCTTTCACCCCAGGAATTGAACCAGGACCATTGGCTGTAAGTAATTGATGAAGGATGGAAGGGAAAAAATCCTAATAAGAAGAAACAAACTGTTTCCAGAAGACACAAGAAAGCACTAGAAATATCCAGGATGTGCACTAGTTGGAAAATTTATTCTTGCTCAACTCCTGACCTCACTGCTCTTTCCTCTTTGGGACCCTGGACCAGCTCCTGAACGTCTGTGTTTTACTGCTTCCTCATTTATAAAATGGGTATGCCTGCACTGGAAGGAGATGTGGCAGCAGTTCAGAACACGAGGCAAGGAAGGGAAAGTGTTGAATAGATGGTCGCTATGGTTCTATTTCTAAATTTCTGCCATTTTATTATAAGGGAAATATTAATATTTTATCTCTTGGTGGGTAATTATTGTTTAATTATTTTATTCATTAAACTGGTCTGTATTGAGAGGCTTCTATGTTGTAGGTACTCTCCTAGGGGATACAAGAGCTAAAAAAATGGGTAAAAACTCTTGTTGTAGATCTTATATTATAGCGGAAAAAGACAACAAGACAAGTAAATTAAATAGGACATTAGCAGTGATAGGAGTTACACAGAAAAATAGATCTTATAGTGAAATAAAATAAACAAAACAAGCAAGTAAATACTATAGGACAGTAGCAGTGTAGAAAAATAAAGAAGCAAGGTCAAGGAAGCTTCAGTGAGAAAGCAATATATCAACAAAGACACACTAATTTCATCAGTCATTTTTAAAATCTATTTTATTATGAAATCCATTGAAAAACATGGTGCCCTTAAACAAATAGTATGAGCTAAATATTGTGGGTTGCATCATGTCTCCCTAAAATTCATATGTTGAAGTTCTAATCCCAGTACCTCAGGATGTGTTTGGAGATAGGGTCTTAAAGAAGTAATTAAGTTGAGTGAGATCGTTAGTGTGGATCTTGATTCAGTATGAGTGGTGACACCAGTGAGGTACAACTGAGGATGAAAGGAGACAGGATCAGATGGGTACAAAGGAAAGAAGAGAGCACGCAAGAGGAAGACAGCTACCTACAAGGCAAGGAGAGAGGCCTCAGAAGAAACCAGCCCCACCAACACTTTAATTTTGGACTTCTGCCTCCTGCATTGTGACAAACAAAAATGTTTATTGTTGAGGTTACCAAAGTCTGTGGTATATTGTTAATGCATCCCTAACAAATGAACACAGAGAATACAGAAGCATATGAATCCAGTCCCAAAAAGTATGTTTAAAATAATGCAATATTGCTTACTCATTTGTATAGCCACTCAGAACCTTTGGTAAACTTTTAGAGTTTATATAGCGATTTCAGATTTTATATTTTTTGCTTTAGCTTAAAATTGCATTTAAAATTCTTAAAACCAAGGTTTTACTTTTGATATACTCTAATGCAGAAAAAGTCTAATAAAAATATCACAAGCAGTACATAATTATGAAAAACATGTTTAAGTAACATATAAATCTTAGGGTAGGTAAAATACACATCTTTCTACTAAGATATACATCACTAAAGATATTGAAGTTTAAAATGGCAGCTCATAATCTTTTGAAATGTTAAAAAGACAACCAAGCAGCTAGTAATACCAGAACTTAACTTTTCCATCTTGTTCATGTCTTGGTAGAGTCTTGTTGTATTACTCTAATAACACTGGCCAGCTAGTGTAGCAACTACTTGGTGTGACAATGTGCAGAACACTGCATATACATTTGAAAATACTCTTTAATTTAAAGATTGCTATTTTTAATTCCTTTTTAATTTTCCTACTCATGAGATACACCAGTTCAGAGATTAAGAAAATAAGTAAATGAATATACTTACAGATCCTACTAATTTAGATACTTTCTGGAATTCTTCCTCCTCTTCCATTAGTGTTTCTTCAGGCCCAGGTAAAGAATCTATTTTGATTTACAAAATAAATAAATAAATTATGGTCACATTATTGCTTAATAGTTCTCATACATAAACCTATTGGTGAGAGGCATTTTAAAGTGACTGAAGGGTGAGTGTTTGGCATAACAGTTAAGACATTGCTCGCAATGCCCACATCCCATATCAAAGTGCCTGGGATGGAGTCCTGGCTCCATTCCTGATTCCAGTAGACTGCTAATGCACATCCTGGGAGGCAACAGGTGAGGCCTTAAGCACTGAATCTTTACAACCACAAGAGAGACCCAGATGGACTTCCAGGCTCCTGGGTTCAACCTAGCACAGCCTCTAGCTGTTCAGAGCATTTGGGGAGTGAAGCCACAAATAAACACTTTCTCTCTCTCCCTTTCTTTCCCCTTTCAAATAAATGAATGAATACAGTGATTGAATTAGTTGTCAAAATATCACAATGTTTGTGAAGCAGAGTGCAGAATGAAATTTATGTAGCATGAAGACAACTTACAAAAATCCTAAGTATTCCTAATTAAGAAGTTCCCAGTGAAGTCATAATTGCGCAAGAGCTCAAATTATCTTATTTGGGCAAATAAACACTTTCAACATTCTTTCTCTCAAGGAATTCACTTGAATACATTTACAGCATTGATATTTAACAATAACAAGCATTCATAGAGAGAACACATTGGTAACAATGGTTTTATATTCTGTTCTGTTTTTGTCTTGGTTGAATTTTCCTGGTTATGAGTCCATGCTCAGTGAGATCTATCATGTAGCAAAGCTCATAGAGTTTAACACGGAGGGACAACCATAAGTAGCCAGAGATTTGAAAACTTAAATATCAGATTGAATTGAAAGCTACTAAGTGGAGTGCACCCTGCCAATTAGTCCAAATCCAATGATAGAATGCCAATCTAACTAGCTGCTTACAGGCGATATACAAAAGGAAAACAAAATCTTGGGGGGCTGGCACTGTGGCATTGCAGGTAAAGCTGCCACCTGTGGTGCCATCATCCCATATGGATGTTGGTTCAAGTCCCAGCTGCTCCACTTCCAATCCAGCTCTCTGCTATGGCCTGGGAAAGCAGAAGATGACCCAAGTCCTTGGGCCCCTGCACCTGTGTGGGAGACCCTGCAGAAGCTCCTGGCTCTTGGCTTCAGCTCTGCTCAGCTCTGGCTGTTGCAGCCATCTGGGGAGTGAACCATCGGATGGAATACCTCTCTCATTCTTTTCTCTCTCTGCATCTTTCTCTCTATAACTCTGCTGTTCAAATAAATAACAATCAGGAGAGGAGAGGAGAGGAGAGGAGAGGAGAGGAGAGGAGAGGAGAGGAGAGGAAGGGAGGGGAGGGGAGGAAACATTGAGGTTAACTCCATGTTTTCAAAGTGTTCTAAGGGACCAGCGCTGTGGCATAGCAGGTTAAGCCACCACCTGCAGTGCCCGCATCCCATATGGGCACCAGTTCTAGTCCCAGCTGCTCCACTTCCAATCCAGCTCTCTGCTGTGGCCTGGGAAAGCAGTAGAAGATGGCCCAACTCCTTGGGCCCCTGCACCAGCATGGGAGACCCAGAAGAAGCTCCTGGCTCCTGGCTTTGGATAGGAGCGGCTCGAGCTGTTGCAGCCTTTTGGATAGTGAACCAGCGGATGGAAGACCTCTCTCTCTCTCTCTCTCTCTCTCTCTTTCTCTCCCCTTCTCTCTCTGTGTAACTCTGAATTTAAAATAAATAAATAAATCTTTAAAAAGGCAAAGTGTTCTGAATACATTGCTTATTAACAGCAATTGGTAGATGCGTCTGTATAATTTTGTTCTGACTTCTCTGGAGAAATTTTTTTCTGTAAGTTATATGATGTTCAAAATACAAGGGAGTACTTCTTAGATATTTTCTTAAGATATATTTGTCTATTTGCTTGAAAACCAGAGGTAGAGATAGGTCTTCCATTCACTGCTTCACTCCCCAAATGTCTGCAACACCTGGGGTTGTGCCAAGCCAAAGCCAAGAACAAAGAATTCCATACAGGTCTCCCACTTGGCTGGTAGGGGACCCAAGTACTTGAGTCATCATCTGCTGCCTCCCAAACACATTAGCAGAGTGCTAGATCAGAAGCAGAAGTGGAGGCAGACTCTGATCCACACACTCCCATATAGGATGTGGGCATCCCGATGGTGGCCTAACCTGCTATGCCACCTGCCACTTGCCCCGTAAGATATTTTTCAATCTTATAGGAGTTAATGGTAAAGAAGTCTCTCAATTTTTCATCTACTACAAAATTTATCTCTTCTCATTTTTAGAATAAGAAATGAAAGCAAGGGAAGTTGAAGCAATTTTGTCAAAAACCAAGTCTCTAGCAGCACTTTCACTAGAAATTTGGCTTGTGGTTACCTGAACAACCTTTTAGGAGTAGAAATCTATAGACTGTATCACAATGGCTAACTTCATTGAACTTCTTCCTGGCATTATTTTACTTTTGCTGCTTGCAACACAACAGGTTTTTATGTGCATAATTATCCTACACATAGAAATACTATTTCTTGAGCCAGTTTCAATATTAACATAAAAATCATATTAGTTATAAAGATTATATTGAATAAAAATTGACATAAAAGTCACATTAGAGTTTTTGGATAGTGTCAATTATATCCAGTTATTAGATCCTGTGATTCTGCCAAGTAGAAAAGAATGTACTAAATCAGAAACTTGTATTTTTTAACTTGCTGATTAGATCTACTAACATTTGAGTGTAAAGAATGCAGGATATAATTATGTCAAGGAAAGATATTAAACTTAATAACTACATTTTTAATGAATATAAGTATGTTTAATCAACAGCATATTATTGATGCAGTTTCCCAAGATTTTATTTTTCCTAAAACATTCAAATCCCTAAAGTTCTCAATAATTATATAAATAAAATGCTGAAAGATATTTATCTGCATATTGATAGATTGGAGTGGTTTTGATGGAATTTAAACATTTAATGAGCAAGTTGTTAAATAGCATCTGTCTAGCATCTTGTTTTGTTTTTGGCATGATGGGGAGCACAAGAAAACCTTAAGAATCCTCTAATTCAATTGAAGCAATTCAAAAGCAATTAGGGGATGAGACAAAGGAAACACTGGAGTGTGCTAAACATCAGTGAGCCACAACACGACCTTACGGATGACCTAAATAAGCAAGAGAGAAGAAAAAGAACTTTGTCAGGGAAGAATAGCCCAAGTGAAAAATACAAACACTAGCTTAACTGTGAGGAGCAACTCAGATGATTCTGGAAGCTAAGGGAGCATCAACAAAAAGCCAGTCTGGGACATTCATTGTTGCTAGTGAGGCAAGGCTCAACTTCCATTGTCAGGGTTAAAGGTCTATCCTAAGAATGTGCCATGACATTAGTACAATAACGGATTTGAGTATGTATATATACTTTATTTCTTTCATTTTTTTGTCTTTGAGTTCGCCTAAAACAATAATAAGTATTGGTAGACTTAAAACTTACCCAAAGAATCTGGGATTATTTCATCCGGAGAATGAAGTATTTGTAATGTCTCCTCTGTTCTTTCTGCCAGGCTGTCTCCCTGAAGCCTAGATAATTAAAAAAGATTCTTAAGACACGTCTGAATATTAAATCATGACATATGAAATGCATACTGTGAAGCACATGACTGTGAACTTCTGGACTCTAAAATCAGACATATTTCTTTAAAGTAGAAATACAAGTTTACTAAAGACATTTTAAGATAGGGGTTTGGAGACGGCGCCGTGGCTCAACAGGCTAATCCTCCGCCTTGCGGCGCCAGCACACAGGGTTCTAGTCCCGGTTGGGGCGCCGGATTCTGTCCCGGTTGCCCCTCGTCCAGGCCAGCTCTCTGCTGTGGCCAGGGAGTGCAGTGGAGGATGGCCCAAGAGCTTGGGCCCTGTGCTCCATGGGAGACCAGGAGAAGCACCTGGCTCCTGGCTTTGGATCAGCGCAGCGTGCCGGCTGCAGCACACTGGCCGCGGTGGCCATTGGAGGGTGAACCAACGGCAAAGGAAGACCTTTCTCTCTGTCTCTCTCTCTCTCACTGTCCACTCTGCCTGTAAAAAAAAAAAAAAAAAAAAAAAAAAAAAAAGATAGGGGTTTGGTGGCTGACTCTGTGGCATGAAAGGTATGAAAGGTAAAGCCTGCAGTGTAAGCATCCCATATGGGCACCAGTTCCAGTCCAAGTGGTCATCACCTGGGAAAGCAGTGAAAGATGGTCCAAGTGCTCGGGGCCCTGCACGAATGTGGGAAACCTGGAAGAAGCTCCTGGCTACTGGTTTCTGGCTCAGATGAGCCCAGCTCCAGCTGTTGTGACCATCTGGGGAGTGAACCAGTAGATGGAATCTCTCTCTCTCTCTCTCTCTCTCTCTCCCCACCCCCTCCTTCTCTCTCTGTATTGCTAATTTTCAAATAAATAAATAATTTTAAAAAAAGATAGACTTTTTGCTGTTCTCACCATTGAGAGAGTTCTACCTTTCCTCTTATTTACCCAACATGGTTAGTCTAGGAAGAATCAGATTTTCTTCTCTGCATGACCAAGGAAGTTCTATGAGCAATGTCGGCAGTGCAACTGCAAAGCAGGACTGAATGGAAGGAGAACAAGAGTCAAGACACACAAGCTTACCTAATTTCAGGGTGCAGATGCAGGAGGCTTGGGTGTGTTTACAAAGTCACAGAGAACTCCATCAAACACAGATCTCCAAAGAACTCACCTGACCTTAAACCAACCTGACCCATGTACCTGTGGAGTGAAGACTCCTAATGTGTGTTACTGCCTGCCCAGGCTTCCAGAGACACTAGACCAGCTTCAGGAGAGGAAGATTCTGGAGGTACTTTTATGGCATTATATTTCTGAGCTTCCCTATCCTCTTCTCTAGAGTGTGAAAAATGAACTCAAAGTCACTGCAAGTCGCAGTGTATATTACACTCTGAGACCATATGATCCAAGGAGGTATAGCTCAACAATACATTTTGGAACTATGTCTTGGGAACTGTAAAATAAATACATCTCTGCTAATGATAGAGGACAACACATCAAAGAATCCAGAGACTAGAAGTTTCTACCAGTGTCATACTTCTTTCTTGTATATAGCTAATGGTGAATGACCTTCAGGAGAGAATTAACAAATATATGTCATATAACATTTAAATTTTTTAAGTATAAGAACAATCAATAACTATATGGTACTCAAATGTTAAAATTCTCACTTTTCTTTTATATACCACGGTGGAATCAAATAAAAATACACTTTTGACCTTTACAAATTCTACCATATTTACATATCTCTTTCTTTATCTTTTTGTGTAATTATAAATACCATAAATTATACATGTATTTTTATTTTTATATTATTATATTACATATTACCTTCTAAATATAAAACTGTATTTAATGTATTTTATCAATTAAAGAAAAATTCTCAAGGGGGTTTTCTGACAGTCTTAATACTTTTTGGTCAGCTATAAGTGGTTTTATATATTTAATTTACTTTTTAAAATTTACTTGGGAAACACACCTGTTCCGATAAATTAATTAGTTATATTTATGTAAGATATTTCCTACTGTTTTCTCTCTATTTTTACTCACTTCCAGTAAATAAGAGAGTTACTTCAATAATAAGAAATATCAACAGTCGGCACTGTGGTATAGTAGGTTAAGTCTCTACCTGAGGCATGTGCATCCCATATGGATGCCAGTACTACAAGTCCTGGCTGCTCCTCTTCTGATCCAGCTCTCTGCTGATGGCCTGGGAAAGCAGTGGAAAAGGCCCAAGAACTTGGGCCCCTGTACCCGCGTGGGAGACCTGGAGGAAGCTCCTAGCTCCTGGCTTCGGATCTGCACAGCTCCAGCTGTTGCGGCCATTTGGGGAGTGAATATGGAAGACCTCTCTCTATGTCTCTCCCTCTCTCTGTCTGTAAGTCTGCCTTTCAAATAAGTAAATAAATCTTTTAAAAATATATCAAATATAATTTTTGATCTCTCTTTGTCTAGGACCACTCAATCAAAGCTTATCAAAGAGATAAGTTATATAGGTATGTCAGATATTGAAAAAATTAAGTAGAAATTATGATTAAAACTTCATACTAAGCTCCAACACATTCCAGTACTTAATTTTAGATAAAAGACCTAGTAGAAAAATAAATCTCTAAAAAAGGCAGAAAGAAACAAGACACACAAATTATGTTGTATTATTTTGCTCATTGCATGCATCAGTAAAACAAAATATTTAACATAATGCTTAATTAACATGCTCAATAGTAAGCCAAATATTGTAGAGATAAGAAGGAATAATAACTGCTCTTGATTTCACAGAATTCTCAATCTAGCCGAGTTGAAAAGACAAATGTCCATGAATAAAAACCTAGCAAATTGGGTGGCCTTGAGCTGGCTCATCTTTGTCCAAACACTGCCCTGCAGATACCTCAAGAGTGGAGTTTACTGTGACTTGGCACCAGCTCCTTTGTGGAATGCTTCACAGCCCTGCTATCCGTGAGTGCTCTGCCAATGTTTCCCAGCTGAAACCCACACAGCACTCCCTCTGTAAGAGGTTAATGGGCGCTGTGCAAACAAGGGCTGTGTGGGCAAGTCCGGGAAATACAGCTTTAAAAAGTTAAATTGCTTTTTGTTGTTTTGTTTTTTCACTACAAGAGTTTTACTCATACTCCTAAGCTCCGTTCTCTTTGCTTAGTAAAACCGCTCTTCCTACTCCTCTCTGTCAGACTGAGATCCCTTCCCTGCTAAGGATATTCAAATGTCCCCTTTTCCAAAAGATGCTGCCTGAACCCATGACTTCAGATAACAGTGGATGATTTAAATTAGCCTTTCTTCTCTTTGCTCACAGACTAAGCTCAGGCTCAAAATGTTCTTTTTCAACCCAAGTATCTGGATCTATTTACTAATCTCAAAGTCTCTTGGGGACCTTCCCCCCCACTTCACCCTCCCCTAACCCAGGGCCAAACCTTTCGAAACTGCTCCATGCCAGAAGTCTACAAATCTAATGTTCTATTCTCTGACAACAAACTTACCTCCTTTGGGCTCTTTCACAATCTGTTTTATTTATTTTTTTAAGATTTTATTTATTTTATTTGAGAGGTAGAGTTACAGAGAGTAAGAGGGAGAGACAGAGAAAAAGGTCTTCTTTCCATTGGTTCACTCCCCAAATGGCCACAATGGCCAGAGCTGTGTCGATCTGAAGCCAGGAGCCAGGAGCCTCTTCCGGGTCTCCCACACAGGTGCAGGGGCCCAAGGACTTGAGCCGTCTTCTACTGCTTTCCCAGGCCATAGCAGAGAGCTGGATTGGAAGAGGGGCATCTGGGACTTGAACCGGAGGCCATCTGGGATGCCAGTGCCACAGGTGGAGGATTAACCTACTGCACCACTGTGCCGGCGCCTCACAATCTGTTTTAGCACGGTCTCTTGGACCAGTTGTACATCTTCATTTCTCTGTTTTCTCCGGATATCCAGTCCCTGCTGATTTGCTTCCTTCCCTAATCAACTAAGACTTATTGTCTCTTAAGAGTCCTTGCACTCTGTGCCTCAGTCATCTTGTCCAATCAGACTCCAGTCCTGTAGGAATCTACCACTTTCCTGCACATGTGCAGCTGAATACTGAAGACACTCATGCCACTCAAAGAGAATTCACTGCTAAGTACAAATCAGTGATCTCCAACTTTAAACGTGGGCTTCTTGGTTTTGTTTTTTCTTCCTTTCCTTTCAAGATCTATTCAACAACATCACCTCTTTTCTATGTGATCCAGAAAAAAACATGCAACCAGGAATAAAGATCTTCAACTCCCCTTCACACAACACCTCCAGAATTATTTTATCCTGACCCAGATTCCTTGCAATCCAGTTCACAGAAGGTAAAGTCCTGTATTTCCACCAAGCTGATGAATTTGGATTCTGTTGTCTCATCTCCATCTTGGACCTCCATCTATTTAGTCCACATCAACTCAAACACCAGTATTCAACATGTTTATCTCCACCGCATATTTTTCAACAACATATGAGCAAGTTCACTTACTTTTCAGCTTAAGAAAAGTAAACACACAAATAAAATCCCACCCACAAGTAGCTCAACTAAAACCTATGGCTGCTGCCTTTTCATATCTGTTGTTCTCTGAGACAAACTCCTAAAATATTTTTCTTTTGGGGCAATTGTGGCCGCATAGAGGGTTAAGCCTCTGCCTGCAATGCTGGCATCCCAATACAGGCGCTTGTAAGAGTCCCAGCTGCTCCACTTCAGATCAAGCTCTGTACTAAGGTGCCACAGATGGCAGCAAAAGATGGCACCTGCCACCCAGTGGAAGATCCAGATGAAGGTCCTGGCTCCTGGCCTCTAGCTTTGGCCTAACCCAGCCCTGATTGTTGCAGCCATTTGGGGAGCGAACCACTGTATAGAAGATCTCTCTTTTTGTCTCTCTTACTCTCTCTGTAACTCTGCCTTTCAAATAAATATTTTTTAAAAAGTCTTCTTTCAATGCCTTCACTTGCACAGTTTCTGTATCCTCCTCAACCTGTTTTGATTTGCTTTGTGCCTCTGCCACTGAAAAACTGACCTGCTAATTGTCATCTACAATGGACACAATTTAGATACTATCCTTATTTAATGGTGTTTGAATACCTCCTGTTTCTTGAGGCTGTCACTGCTAGCTCTCTGTAGTCCCTCCCTCCAGCATCACTCTTTGGTAGGGTCTCCGGTCTTTGCAGATTTTTAAATATTTATCCTCTCAGCTGTATCTGTTGCACCTCATTTCTTACTCTACACCATCTTCCTGAATTGTCTGATCTAGCCTTATGATTTTAATCATGTAAAGGTTGAGGTTTTTCAGATCTTTATCTAAATCCTCAGTTCAAGATTGACATATACAAATTCTTGCACAGCAATTTACTTGAATATAGCAAGCACCTTAAAAGCAACACTTCTAAAAGAAAATTATCGTCATTATCATTCTGCCTCTCAATATACCTGAGTAATTAATCCCAGTCTTACTAATTGCACTTCCAGAAATGATTTCTTGAATTTATCAGTTCTTTGTACTATCACTATAGTATTACTGCTCTTTTTTTTTATTTTTCTAGATTATTGTTCAGTTTTCTAACTTGGAAACCTGCCGTCCCAAATTCCAATTTCCATATGGCTACCAGAGTGTTTAAAAACATAAATACAATAATATTACTTCCATGCTTTAAGTATTTTAGTGTTTTAAGTATTTTAACCTTAGTATTTTTACTAGGTTCATGGACAAACTTTAGGGGAATCACAGTAATTCACAATGCATAGAATAAAGAGCTTTTGGCTGGATGTGATCCATTTTGAGAGCCAGTACTTTTAACCAATTTCTCTACATAATTCTTGACATAAAGGGGTTTCATAACTACCATTTTATTGGCTTCTCATCACCTATAGGAAGAGTTATGGTTTCCTTAGCAAGTTGTGGGCCTCTCTATTGCATAATGCTTACATCTGTCGGCACATTCATCCTATCGGGTATTCCACCATGAATTTTATACAACATAACATTCAAGCTGCTTTCATGCTTTTGCAGATAGCATTACTAAGTTTCTTTGCCACTAGACTATTATCTCTGGCAGCATTTACTCACTCCTATTCTCCTCCTTTTCACTATTTAGCATATTCTTAGTTTTTTATTCTAGATTCTTCTCTTTTCAGAAGATTTTCTTCCATAAGTCTTAGCACCCGCTTAAATCTTTACCATAGTACTTTCCTTGATGTATTTTAATTGTCTATTTTAAAAATCCACGTTTGTCAACACATTGTAAGTGTCTTAAAGGCAAGAAGTTTGCTCTTCATATTTGTAATGTCCCTAAAGTCTAGCTTAGAACAATGTTGGTACATTGTAAATTTTAAAAGAGATGGTTTAAGGTATTTTTAGTGATCATTTCACCTTGAAAATAAAGAAAGGAAAATTTGACCCAGCTTATGTATGGGGAATATTTTATGCAATACCATGGATACTACAGTTTTGATTATATTTCTCTTAAAAGTGGTAAAAATTATCTTGCATATATTTTGAGTTAAGTAGTTACTTGCCTGGTTTATCCTAATACAGAGGCTTATAGATGTGTTGTAAGATCTAGGAGGCAAGCATGAGGGACTCAATGTGAAACATACAAAGAAGAAATCCAATACTTGGATGGAATTTTGGATAATTATTATACAAGTGGCTGTTACACAATCTTATAAAATTTTCTAAAGATACTACTGAGATGTGTTCACCTGAAGGATGAAAAGGTAAAACCTTTATCGTTAGGCGTGGGGTCAAGGGTGGTCTTTGAACACTGATACCCCTAAATTTTTTAGATACAAGTACTTTAGTGTTGAATGTCTTCCATTTGCCATCCTAGCTCAGAAAATAAGCTCTCAGGTGAAATGCTGAAGGCTGCACCTGACAAAGCTGGTTGCCACAGCTTAAAGCATGTGCAGGAATAACTGTCAAGAAGAGGCGAGGCAGAGTATCCAAAAGTGGACTGCAGGGCTCTGGCCCCATGATGTACTGGGTAAAGCTGCCACCTGCAGTGCCGGCATCCAATATGGCTGCCGGTTCAAGTCCTGGCTGCTCCACTTCCAATCTAGCTCTCTGCTATGGCCTGGGAAATCAGTAGACAAGGGCCCAAGTCCTTGGGCCCCTGCATCCACGTGAGAAACCCAGAAGAATCTCCTAGCTCCTGGCTTTGGATGGGCTCAGCCATCCAAAGCAGCGATCTGAGGAGTGAACCAACGGATGGAAAACCTTTCTTTCTCTATATGTCTGCCTCTCTGTAACTCTGCCATTCAAATAAATAAATAAATCTTTTAAAAAAAGTGGACTGCAGGGGCTGGTGTTGTGGCATAGTAGGTAAAGCCACCACCTACAATGCTAACATCCCATACGGGCACCTGTTTGAGTCCCAGCTGCTCTACTCATAATGCAGCCCCTTGCTAATGGCCTGGGCAAAGCAGAAGAAGATGGCCCAAATACTTGGGCACCTGCCACAGATGTGGCAGACCCAGATGGAGTTTCTGGCTCCTGGCTATGGCCTGGCCCAGCCCTAGCTACTGCAGCCATTTGGGAGAATGAACCAGCAGATGGAAAATGAATCTGTGTGTGTGTGTGTGTGTGTGTCTCCCTTTCTCTCTGTTGCTCTTTCAATAAGTAAATACATCTTTTTTAAAAATTAATGAATCAGATCTAATTTTATATTGTCCAGTGAAAATGATTAGAGGAAACATTGTAAAACAATCTATATAGAAGTTCATGAGTCATTAATCACTTTCCACCAATTCTTAACAGTGAAAAAATCAATGAAAGATTATGTTCACAAAGATTATTGTGCCTATCATTATCATAATATCCATCACATGTGATGATCAATAAATATTCATTAAATAAATGTTGCTAAATTGCCCCCAGAATCTTAAGAATATACATCAGGAAAATGGACCAGTCAAGAAAAAAATATCAGAATTTATTCTGGGGATTCATAGCAGTGATTAAATTTTTGCTACCTCGTGATATTTTGAGATACAACTGACTGTAATATTTCACTCAGTAAGGAAAAGTAAAGAAACTGAAAACAGGGCCCATTGAAACTAAGTCCTGAAACACAAGGATTGGTTAAAACACACGCTCATCAGCTATATCCATTCTGAGAGGGAAGTTTTAAATACAGTTGGAGGAGAAAAGGAAAGGTGATTTGTACCTTTTTTTTTTTTTTTTGACAGGAAGAGTGCACAGTGAGAGAGAGACAGAGAGAAAGGTCTTCCTTTGCCATTGGTTCACCCTCCAATGGCCGCCGCGGCCGGCGCACTGCGCTGATCCCATGGCAGGAGCCAGGTACTTCTCCTGGTCTCCCATGGGGTGCAGGGCCCAAGGACTTGGGCCATCCTCCACTGCACTCCTGGCCACAGCAGAGAGCTGGTCTGGAAGAGGGGCAACTGGGACAGAATCTGGCACCCTGACCGGGACTAGAACCCGGTGTGCCGGCGCTGCAAGGCAGAGGATTAGCCTAGTGAGCCGCGGCACCAGCTGTGATTTGTACCTTTTAAGACCAGTGGCTGGACAGCTCTCTGCTGTGGCCTGGGAGTGCAGTGGAGGATGGCCCAAGTCCTTGGGCCCTGCACCCCATGGGAGACCAGGAGAAGCACCTGGCTCCTGGCTTCGGATCAGCGCGGTGCGCCAGCCACAGCGTGCCGGCCGTGGCAGCCATTGGAGGGTGAACCAACAGCAAAGGAAGACCTTTCTCTCTGTCTCTCTCTCACCGTCCACTCTGCCTGAAAAAAAAAAAAGAAAAAAAAAAAAAAAAGACCAGTGGCTGGAGTGGAATGGGTGAGAGGATGAATAGTAAGTGTAGACAAAGAGGCAGCTAAGATTACATCAATCAGGATATACCACAACATCATCTAAATATTTGGTGGTATTCCCTGATAGAAATGGGTATCCATTGGAGGCTTTGGAAACAGAAGAGTAGAGGCAACATTTGGTGCAGCAGTTAAGATGCTACTTGGAAACAAGGAAAGAAAAAAAGAAGATGCTACTTGCGATACTTGCATCCATTGTGTTAGTGCCTGATTCAAGTCCTTGCTCTTCTGCTTCCAATCCAGCTTCCTGCTAATACATCCTGGGAAGCAGCAGATGATGGCTCGAGTACTTAAGTCCCTGGACAGAACTCCTGGCTCCTAGCTTCAGTCTGGCCTAGCCCAGGGTACTGCAGGGAGTGAACCACTAGGCATAAATCATATTCTCTCTCTCCCTCTATCTCTCTCTCCCCCTTTCTTCTCCCTCTTTCAAATAAAGTGAAAATAAATGAATAATGTATTTATGTATTTTTTAAAAATAAACAGATGGGTAGCATGATCATGTTTGCTTCAAAAACAATCACTCTGCCTGCTGTGTTGAAGATGGCCCGTCCAGGACAAGCAAAAATGCCAGAAGACTCAATTTTACAGCAATCTTGGTAAGAGATCAGTATGGCTGATGCAAGGAAGCCTTGAAAGAGGTGGTAAGAAGGGGGCTGGTTCTGGATAAATTCTGGAGCTGCAACCTGATTTATGTCCTGAAAAATGAAATTTAAGATGTGACAAAAGGGAGAGGAAAAAATAAATGTTTAAAGTTTTTGATCTGAGCAACTGAACTGATCATGTCCTCATTTGCTGAACTCTGGAAAACTGACAAAGATTTGGTGGGGATTCAGTGGAATCTGGTTTGGGACAGGGCAAGTTTAAAATGCATTTAGATGTGTAGATAAAGATGTAGAAAGCAGTTGAATAATCAATCCTGTGGTGATGTTGAACAAGGGCTTGGAGAATAATACATAAGCTTTGCTTTTAGTAGGTCCAAAATCTTAACACAGAACATCAATATATGATAAACTACAATTAAATTCAGCAATTTTGGATACATGATTTTCTGCTTCACTGAAAAATAAATAGTATGTCAATTACATCATAGGAGCCATATAAACAGTGGGGTTTTAAGAAATTTGGAACCATTTCTTTCAAAGAAAAAATTAACTTATCTTTTCCCTCTAACATCTAGTTTTAACTCACAAAGGCTCTTTGTTAGCTGTCTTCACTGAGTTACTTCTTAGTCTCCTTCTAAATGTTAATTTTCCATTTTAGAATTTCTCCACATTTGTTTTCTAATGGGAAGTCTAACAATTTAGTGTCACTTATTCAATGCTGAGGTCTTAAAAAGATCAAGATCATCATGAGCATCAAAAATGTATGGGGGACCAAGCCGGCGCCGCGGCTCACTAGGCTAATCCTCCGCCTAGCGGCGCCGGCACACCGGGTTCTAGTCCCGGTCGGGGCGCCGGATTCTGTCCCGGTTGCCCCTCTTCCAGGCCAGCCCTCTGCTGTGGCCAGGGAGTGCAGTGGAGGATGGCCCAGGTGCTTGGGCCCTGCACCCCATGGGAGACCAGGAAAAGCACCTGGCTCCTGGCTCCTGCCATCGGATCGGCGCGGTGCTCCGGCCGCAGCGCGCTGGCCGCGGCGGCCATTGGAGGGTGAACCAACGGCAAAGGAAGACCTTTCTCTCTGTCTCTCTCTCACTGTCCACTCTGCCTGTCAAAAAAAAAAAAAAAATGTATGGGGGACCTTCAAAGACTAAGCTCTTCTGGAGCCCTGAGCTTGTGATCTGGCATGAGACCTACCTGTTTGTGCCTGACCTCCCAAAGACTGTAAGTTTCCTGAGGTCTGGGACCAGGCCCGATATTCCCTGCACCACCAGGTCCTTGCATGCATTCCACCACCTTTCCCCTGAACAACTACGGAATTCAAAGATGTTTACTCAGCATTTGAGTGGTTCCTTTCTTACTCTTGAAAAAAATCACCACTGCCTTATGAAACATTGACTTCCTCCTCTCCATGCCCATATTCTTTAAAGAATTAGCAGGATGTCCTTCCTCCCACTCTGTTTCCTAAACCCACCTACTCCACCTCGCTGTTCTCTCTATTAAAATTTCTTTGAGAGTCAGAGAGGGAGACAGAGAGAGGCCAAGGGGAATCTTTCATCTGCTGGTTACCCAAATTCCAACAACAGTTGGATTTGGCCCACACTGAAGCAAGTAGCCAGGAGTTCAACTGAGGTCTCCCATACGGGTGGCAGGGACTTGAGCCATCACCTACTGCCCTCCAGTAGGCACGTTAGAGAGGAACTGGAATTGAAAGCAGAGCTGGAATTCAAACCCAGGCACTCTGACATGGGATGTGGGCATCCCAAGCAGTGTCTTAACCGCTGAGCTACACTTCTACTCACTCCTCTCTTTGTGCCTTGATCATTCCAGCTGGACCCTTTGGTTTATGTTCTGCTTGCTTTGATTCTGTCCTTGGCAGCACTTCCAGGTCCTCAGACACTGCTCCACCTTCCAGGGTCTCCTTTGCTAAGAGAAACCATTCAGCAGTACCTAGATTTCCTTTTGTATTTTAGTGTGTTCTTCTAGATATTCTCCTTTCTTCTAGCACTCTTCTGTGCAGACTCTTGCTATTGTGAAATTCTTGCTGTTGTTGTTGAGGGAGGCTAAGTAACGAATCAAGGTAAAGTTTTTTGTTTTTGTTTTTGTTTTTCCTGAAAGCAATGGAACATGACATTCTCTCTCACGTGAGGGCTTTTCTTAAACGTTACTTATTAGATTCACTCCCTCCTTCAGAAGAACCTCTGAACACCACCACTAAAATATAATGATTGATGATGACATAAAGATTTTAAAAACATGCTTCTTCCTGTTAAATTTTCCTTTTACTTCCTATCTCCTGAAAGTGAGATACGGGTCTGCAGACTATCTTTAGTGCTCTAATCAAATCTGCACTGCTCTCATTCACACAGGATGGCAGACATGTAGCTGCCTCTTATCTGGGCTGCTAATTACCTTCCTGGCCGAGGCTTAAGAATTTTAAAATAAGTACTCATGAGAATAGATTTGCTCTGGTTTTGATCTCTTCTGCTTGACCTCAAACCAGATGTAAAAATGTCAGCCCCAAAATGAGGTAGAGAAGATGAGGCACAGAACAGGCTTGGGAATCACTACACCAGATTTTCCAGCTGATATAATCAGATTCTGGGCCACTGACTCACCACACACATTGACCAGATTATTATGTGCACAAAAGGCTGATGCAAAGGACATCCCAACTTTCCTAAATTCTTAAGGATGAGAAAGGATGATGTTAAATTGCCTCTGGAGCCAAAGAAATTCCAGGGAAAAGAGGCCAAACATGAAATGTTTGGGCTGGAGATAGCCCACGGCCCTGGAATCAGCATGTTTCCTTAACAACCACTGTTCATGCACATCTTTAATTCCACGTCATGTCCATAAGAGGAAGCAGTGCTATGTAGGCATGCTTTCAATTTTTCATCCTCCCCACAAGTGGGCCCTTGGTAAAAATCTATCCTAATGGAAAGACACAGTTAAGGTTCGTATTTGTTTTCTGTAGGATAGTGGTTCTTAAATTTTGGGATGCCTTGGAATTTCCTCAAGCATTTCTTAAAGTACAGGTTACTGGGCTCCAATCACAGAATTTCAGGTTCAGAAAGTTTAGGGCACAGCATAAAATCTCGTGCTTCAGGGGCCAACGTTGTGGTGCAGAATTTAGCTGCCCATTACAACACCAGCATCACATAACCTGGGTGCGAGTTGGAGTTCCTGCTCCTTTCTTCCAATCCAATTCCTGCTAATGTGCTTGGGGAAGGCCCCTGCTATCCATGTGGGAGACCTGCATGGAGTTTGAAGCTCCTACCTTTGACCTGGTTGCACCTTGGCTGTTCTGGTCACCTAGTGGGGGTGAACCAGTGAATGAAAGATCTCCCTCTCCCTCTCTCTTTCTGCCTCCCCTCTGCCTTTCAAATAAATACATCTTTAAAAAAAAAAAAAATCTAGGCTTCTAACAAGTTCCAGGTGGTGCTGATACTGCTAGTGAGTGATACTTTCTATCTTTAGAAGATTTATTTATTTATTTGAAAGGCAGAGAGTTGTAAAGAAATGGAGAGACAAAATCTTCTATCCATTGCTTTACTCCTAAAATGGCCGCAAGAGCCAGGCCAAAGCCAGGAGCCTGGAACTCCATCTGGGTCTCCCATGTAGGTGGCAGGGTCCCAAGAAGTTGGATCATTTTCTGTTGCTTTGCCATGCACATGAACAGGGAGCCAGTGGAAGTGGAACAGCCAGGACTCAAACCAGCATTCATATGGGATGCTGGCATTGCAGGCAATGGCTTAATGACTGTACCACAACACTGGCCCCAAGTAATGTTTTCTTTACAGCTATGGAATGAGATAGACCTTTCTACCCATCCTCACTGCTGTAGTGTGGCAGCAGACACAGAATGCCAAAAACAGAGAAGACTCTACCAGAGAGTGTAGGTGTTTACTTTCTCTATCTGTCTGAGTAATGACTTCTGGCTAAACACCTAATTGTATTCCCACATATGTTATGATTTGGTCTTCCTGGAGTCTGATTCCACTTGAGCTCAGGATGCCGCATACTTCACGTAATCCAGAGAAGTTTCAGGCAGCAGATATCACGTTCAGCAGCAGCTGTGAGGAGTCTTGTTAAAGTGCTGATTTCTAGCAGGTTGAAAAATGGGCCTGTGTGCAGAGCCAAAACACCCTTTTGAAAAGTCGCCAAAACTGTCATTCTCTCCTTATTCCATTCCCTCCTTTAATCAGGGACCCCTTATTCATGGTACTAAAACCGAGGGCTGCCTCACATATGTAGATCATGGGAGACCACCCCGTTTTTTGTGCATTTTTTGGAGGCATCTGTTAGATAGCTGTTCCCTTTGTATGTAGCTGATCGCTCTTTCTCTCTGGGAGTAGAGACAAACTCAACAATTTTGGACTTTTCCACACCACAGCACAAGAGGGAAAGTGTGTCATGCTGCCTTGGTAAGCTGACTTAAGTTCCTTTCATGGGTTTTTGCATTCCATAAGATTTAGAAAAAATTGATATTAAATTGTGATAACTTGAAGAATTAGAAGGTATCCTGAAATTTCCCAATTAATAGGAATATTATTTTGAATCAAAGACAGGTGAGATGTTAATAGGGTTCTATCTGCCCATAAATGGCAATTTAAAGAATGTTCCCAATGATATGTAATATTATAAATATGAATTAATTGCTACTAGATATGGAGCCAGCATGAAGAAATGAATCAGGGGAGGCCTCATAGCAATCATTGCTGGAATGTTGTACGCCCTTGTGGACTGGAGATAGAGGAATTCCCAGAAAACTCTAGAGGGGTAAGGACAGAGGACAGGAAAAAAAAATCTAAGAAAAGTCCCTTAGAATCCTAAGACCACTGTGTTGTTAAGGAAGGTCAGCTGGAGTGCTGCTACCCTGTCAAATAATTCCCGGAGGGGAATTTTGTGACTCCTGCAAGATTTAAGATCACACATTGCAGGGATCATGCCACTGAATTGCAGGAAAGCTCCCCTAGTCTGGATAAGTGAGGACAGAGGGTGAGGGCAGTCAATGAGATGGGGACCTCTTCACAGGGAGCTCCCCACAGTAAGTCAGTAGCTTATTATTCTACATGAAGAAAATGGGTTGAGACATTTCACTAACAAGACATACTTGAAGAGTCAGAAGTTCAGAATCCTGTACCCTCTATCTGCCCTTCCTGGAAATCTTCCCATGGGTGGTACAATGCATAAGAATCAAAATGCAGAACTCATTGCTAAGCAAGCCATAAAGCTAGGAGATGAGTGGCAAGCACTGTAATGGCCCAAGTAATTGGAATAAGTATAAATAATTCCAGTGACTCCAGTGAGGGATCACTGTGATTCTAGGTAGAGAAGATGCTTGAGGGGAAAAAATGCAAGAGTAGTTTGGCAATAACAAAGTGATGCAAAAACTGAAAGAATGGGAGGGAGCTGGGATGGTTTTGGTTATGGTAACCCTACATCAGAGGAGAAGATGCTGTGTTTTGCTAATGCAACAGTTTGTTTGTAATCGTTTTAGGACTTACTATAGAAATAAAACAAGCTTTAGAGCTTAGAAATTCTAACAGACAAAATACAGGAAGTAAAGAAAACATCAAGGAAGTATTATTGAAGTTCAAAAAGTAACAAATTTCAGAATATATGAAGGTCTTCAAACAGCTTGTGAAAAGGTGATTATGAAAAAACTATACATAGATTTCAAAATTTCTTGCACCAAAGTAAACTTAACAATTAATCTATTATTCTATTATCTTTTTATATTTATCATAAAATAAATGCTTATTTATTTAATACCCAGTATTGGACAAAACCTACTACATATTGACTAAAACAGACTTGTCTGACACAAAATTATAAATAAATTTACAAGTCAAGGAACAGAGGAAATATGCTAGAAAAATTCAAGGAAAACTTTAACTGTAGTTTAACATTACTATTAGGAAAAGTAGAACTCAATTTTTGAAACTAGAGTTGGGAACATTGTATAGCAGAAAAGATACCAGTTAAGACAACGCATCCCACATGGACTGCCTGTGTTCAATTCCTGGCTCCAGCTTCTGACTCCGACTTCCTGAAAACGCAGAGCCTGGGAGACAATGGTACAGCTCAGGTGATTGGGCACTTGTTACCCACCTGGGAGACCTGGATTGAGTTCTGGGCTCCTGCCTTTGGCACCCTAGCTGTTGTAGATAGTTGAGGAGTGAACCAGCAGGTGAGAACTCAGTCAATCTGTGTTGCTCTCTATCTCTCTGCCTCTCCCATAAATAATTAAGTAATCTTTAAAAAACATGAAAGATGTTTTTAATGTGGGGTGGTATTTATTGATGAACAGCGAAATGAACTGTGAGCTGCTTCTTCACCCAACCAGGGCCCCCCTCTCTTTAGTCTGTTGTCATTTCACCTGTAGACTAGCCTAGCACACCATTACTGTGGCATTTATGAAATGGAGGGGAAGACCAGAGAACAAAAACTCCGTTTTATTGATTTTACTCAACTGGAACACAATCTTCCAAAGAGCACTGAACGTCCCTGCCTGGTTCATGATTGCTTCCCACAACCCTAGAGTTTGAATTATTCAATTGCCTAATTGTAGTATATTTTTATTAGCTGAATTTTATAGCACAAAAGAGTTTGAGAAAGAACAAACAATGTAGGACTTTTCCAACTAGCTACCTAGTAGAGATTTAAAACATGACTTGGGGACAAGTGAAATAATAAAAAAAAAACACACTCCGAAAGGGTAATTTGATATAATTATATATAAATTTTATATAAATAGATAATTGATTCATTGTTTTATATGTTTTTTGAATCATAAATTTCTCTTGAGGAAACCATCTTAACATATGGGAGGAGGAGCTGCATTGTGGCATAATAGGTAAAGCCATTGCCTGTAATGCCTGCATCCCCTGTGGGTGCCAGTTCAAGTCTCAGCTGTTCCACTTTGGATCCAGCTCCCTGTTAATGCACCTGGAAAAAGCATCAGAAGATGGCCCAACTGCTTGGGCCCCTGTATCCATGTGGGAGACCTGGAGGAAGCTCCTGGCTTCTGGTATCAGACCAGTTCAGCTCTGGCTGTTGCAGCCATTTGGGGAATGAACCAGCAGATAGAAGATACTCTCTCTCTTTGTCTCTCTCTCTCCCTTTCCCTGTAAATCTGCCTTTCAAATTAATATATAAGTCTTAAAAAAAGATAGTTCAGGAAAATGAGAAAGATATTCATCACTGAGTTGCTTAAGAGAGAAATTAAATAAATACAATAAGGGACTGATTTATAAAAATCAAAGCATGGTCAGCATTGTACCCCAGTGGGTTAAGCTGCAGGCTTTGATTGTGGCATGAGACAAGCACTGGTTTGAGTCCCACTTGCTCCACTTCCAATCCAGCTCCCTGCTAGTGTACCTGGAAAAGCAGTGCAAAATGGCCCAAATGCTTGGGCTCCTGCCACCCACGTGGGAGACCCAGAAGGAGTTCCTGGCTCCTAGATTCGTCTTGACTCAGCTTGAGCTGTTGTGGCTATTTGGGTAGTGAACCAGCAAGTGAAAGATGGCTCTGCCTCCCTGTAACTCCACTTCTCAAATAAATAAAAAATAATGAAAAGGAAAAAAAAAACATGGGAGGGCATATATATATATATAACAGTGGCTTAAACAATGAGAAATGCAATGCAGATAAATATTCGCCAATGTGTTAGATGAATCACATAAAATTAAATTAAGACGTATATATGCTCTCATGAAACAAAAGAGCTAGATGATATAGTGGTACATAAAGGATAGATGGATAGATGATAAGCAGATAGAAACTGGATTCAAAATATCTGTACCCAACTCAAGGAAAGTATGATTTCAGAATATGTGGCAACAACATTACAAGGAAATCTTAATTTTCCAAATTCAAAGTTCTATGAACACTCTCCATAGTACAGTATACAAGAATTAGCTGTCAGAAATTGGAGCAGACAAACATAATTTGGTCTCCTGTTTCACTGTGCATTAGCACTGATGTATTCATAATAGGCAATAAACTGTTGCTAATTGAGTCTGACTTTAGCACTAGCCTTGTCCTGCTTTGTTTTCTAGATTTTTAAGTCGCTGTGGGGCAGGAAGTTTGAGTGGTGTAAGTTTGTGTTCAACGTAACCTTGCATAGGCCAATACAAACTCAGATAACAAATAGTGTTTAAATGACTCAATACTAAATCGCCTTATTTATTAGAGTTTAGATAGCATTGTAGATTTTGCTGACAAAAAAAGTTGATGAACTGGAAAAGAAGATGGGTTTACAAACTGTGAAGCATGTGAAGTCCTTGAGGAAGCTATCAAGGAAAAGATGAAGGCCTCCTTTTATTCTTTTAATAATGCTTTTAAAATTCTAAAGAACGGCAACATTGGATATAAATATCTGCATAATTGGCAGAAAGATACCAAGATAATTCATGGTTTGCTTTAATATTCTAGGCAGGACTTACATCCAGTGACTTACGAGGGAACACAAATACTGCTTTGCTAAAATTTAACTGTCTTAGCCTAGAATTTAGTTTTTCCTAATGTGTAAATCAATTTTTCCCTTGAAATGATAATATAATTTACTTATACTTAAATGTTTTTCTACCTGTATTCTGCTCTGATAACCAGCCATAAGCCCATAAGTAAGAGTTTTCCAATGGTCTTAAATAATTGCTAATTTCATTTATTTTATACATCATATAATTTTACACATTTTTATCATGTATCAAATCAAAAGTATTCTCAGATTTCATGTATTTTTCTGACTCAAACATGACATGAGTTAGATGTTACCAAATTTCTGTTTTTAAGTGAGAAAACAGATTAATATATTTAATATTCCACAGAAAACTATTAGTAAAACAAGAGCTCCAGTGAGCTCCCTGGAAAATACAGACTGACTAAAATATAACACAATGGCCTTGTAGTCAATCGTGTGCTGTTATTTCCAGGTGCTGTTTCAGACTTCACCATAAGCACCAACTTGGGAAGAAGACAAAATGAAGAGCATCTTAGTGATTGATAGGGCTTATGTAGGCCATTTAGGAACTATGATCCAATTATAAGGGTAATTACCATAACAAGTAATTGGAAGTAATTTCAATTTCAATTTGACTACAATGAGTACCAGTGAGATCTATTATGTCACGCAAGTGAATAATAAATAAGTTCCTATCTGTGGGTAAAAGGGTGAAATGTGATTTTATGCTATTTGTTCCTATTTCTCATACAATATGTCTCATTTTATATCACTAGGGAAATGAAAATGGAAAACAAAGATAAGAAGAGTCATTTAAATCAATTTCCCCATATTATCACAGCAAACTCCAAGAATGCTACTGTTACTGCATCGTCAGAGAAAAAATATTTAAGTGAAAATAGATATTAGAATACTTCCAAAATTATCTTTACAACATGATTGATATTCTTGATATTATATATACTAGGGTACTTCAAATGGTTCATAAAAATGGGATTAAAATATAAGTTTATTGTGCTGTAAAACCATTTGAAATTTTGTCCATAATATACATTTTCTGTAAACTTTTACAAAACTTCTCATAAGTGTGGATCTTCACATTTTTGCAATAAAGTTAATTTTTTAAATTCCTTTTCCCAAGAGTTTTTTGAAATGCTTCCATACATAAGCACAAGCTAAGGAAGTTGTATTTTTCTGTTGTGGCATTTACAATATATATTTTTTTTTCTTAGAAGGTGCTTATAAACCTGACATCCTTTACCAAATTGTCATTGTCTCACAAATCACTTATGCTTTTGTTGCATGAGTTTCTTTCAAATACCTTAATTTGAGTGTTTCCAAAGGCGGGGGGAGGGGGGGCACTCCAAATGCACTAAGGTTTAATGTTCTTAAGATTTTTTTGGATCTGTCCAGCCCCGAGTTGTGGTCATTTGGAGAGTGAACCAGAGGATGGAAGATCTCTCTCTCCATTTCTCCTTCTCTTTCTCTGTAACTCTGCCTTTCACATAAATAAATAAATCTTGGGGCCAGGCCAAAGCCAGGAGCCAGGAGTTTCCTCCAGGTCTCCCACTTGAGTGCAGGGACATAAATATTTGGGCCATCCTCTGCTGCTTTCCCAGGCACATTAGCAGGGAGCTGGATCAGAAGTGGAGCAGCCAAGACCTGAACCAATGCCCATATGGGATGCTGGCACTGCAGGCAGCAGCTTTACCTGGTATGCAGCAATGCTGGCTCCAGCTTGTTTCTTTAAGAGTTGTAGGTAAGCTGTATCTCCAGGTTCCCTCCTATCTCCTTCTAAGTGCCTGGCTCAGTTATCTCCTTATCTTTAAGTTATTTGCTGATAGCTTTATAGTCAGAGTGAAAACTGCCTCCTTAACCCACTGAGGGGTTAGCATGTGTTGCAGTGTTGAGTTGAAGGAAATTAAGATACCAATACAGGAGCGCTCTGTGCCTTCCCTCTGCTCGCCTAAAAATAGGACACAGATTTACAAAGACAAAACGTGTACTGACCACCCCCGGCCCACCACACTAGGTAGGTTAGCCACTGAAGACAACTTCAGACCTTCTATCATCTGGAGATGATACCAAGGAATCTGCACTGACAGTCACACTAACTAGTCTTTCTCTGCATTTATTTGCCTTCCCACAAGTTGCTGTCCTTTTTCTTTGTCTTATCCAAAAATGTACTATTCTTTATTGAAAATTCTGAATAAGCTGGAATTCCAATTCATCTCTTGAGAACTACCCATTCCCTGGGGGAGTCTCCCATGTATATATGAAATTACATACTAATAATAAACCACAGTGTTTTTTTTTTTTTTTTTGTAATAGGGATCCATTCCAAATAAGTATCATTCACTGAAGAAAAAAGTTATTATTAATCTTCTCCTCTACCACAATCTAGTTGTTCCTCACTTATGGTTTCTGTTGTTTCTTCTTGAATCCATGTCCTAGGCAGTTGTCCAAGCCAGTACACGTGCCCAAGAAAAGTTCTCTGCCCTCTCATGGTTCTTTCTCTCCTGCTCTTTATCCATTCAATCTTTCAAAATGGACAAGGTCCACTCATTATCTACCAAGTTACCCTACCCTGAGATCCAGCTTCTATACTTGATCTTAGTGAAAAGGCCAAGAAGCAATGAGATCCAGCTTCTAAACACTTAGATCATCTTTGGCATTTCTGATATCACAAATATGAATGGTTTTTGCCCATCTTTATAGCCAATGCTCATTGACATTTTTCAGTTTTGTGTCACTTGAATTATTTCTCTGAATCTACACTCACTAAAAGAAGTGCCTCCTTGTATTTTATCCCTAGAGTTGTTTAACTTTGTCCTGTAAAATTCTTAACACATATATAACATAAACCAAACTCTTATAATCTTCACTTTTTGCCAAAACCAAGATGGCTTAGACAACCTACATTGGGTTGAGATTGGAGTTCCTTAAAGAGGGGTTTGAAAGAGGACATATTGGGGCTGGCACCGTGGCATAGCAGGTTAAGCCACTGCGAGCAGTGCCAGCATCCCTTATAGACGTCAGTTCGCGACCCAGCTGCTCCTCCGCTTCCGATCCAGCACTCTGCTATGGCCTTGGAAAGCAGTAGAAGATGGCCCAAGTCCTTGAGCCCATGCACCTGAGTGGGAGACCTGGAGGAAGCCTCTGGCTCCTGGCTACAGATCGGCACAGCTCCGACAGCAGATGGAAGACCTCTCTCTCTCTCTCTGCCTCTCCTCTTTTTGTGTAACTCTGACTTTCAAATTAAATAAATATTAAAAAAAAAAAGAGGACATGTTTACTGTTAAAAACAAGACAAGAACTGGATTTTACTTCTCACTGATTTTGTTGACAAGCTAATGCCTTGTGAGAACAAACTTAACTAGAATTTGAACTTTATATAAATGCAGTAAGAATTAGAAGCAAGGCTTATTTGTCTTTTTTTTTTAAGATTTATTTATTTATTTGAAAGTCAGGGCTACACAGAGAGAGAAGGAGAGGCAGAGAGAGAGAGAGAGAGAGCGAGCGATCGTGCCGGCCTCTAGCTTATTTGTCTTAAATGAGTGAAAGTAATAGCTGGTGTTGGCACTGTGGGGTAGTGGGTAAAGCCACCTCCTGCAATGCTAGCATTTCATATGGGCACCTGTTCAAGTTCCAGCTGCTCCACTTCTGATCCAGCTCTCCGCTATGGTCTGGGGAAAGCAGTAGAAGATGGCCCAAGCTGTTGGGCCCCAGCACCCATGTGAGAAACCAAGAAGTAGCTCCAGATCCTGGATTCAGAAAGGCAAATCTCTGTCCATTGTAGCCATTTGGTGAATGAATCAGTGGATGGAAGGCCTCCCCCTTCTTTACCTCTGCCTCTCTGTAACTCTACCTTTCAAATAAATAAATCAATCTTAAAAAAAAAAGGAAATAGCTATAATTAAGACAGTTTTAAAAATCTACAATGCTTCTAGTGTTTTCTTTCCACAAAGCAAGTGAATAATTTTATCTTGAAACATAACTAGAAAAAAGATATTTAAATAACCTATTTCTCAGTTTGAAATTATTTGTTATTACTACAGTGTGAAGAGTGGAAGAAGAGTTCACCCCAAAATATGCCACTTTGACATATGGAATATTTAAAGCTGAAGCACTTGAAAAATAAGGGAGCATTTTTTTAGAATAGAATGTTGAGCGCGCCCTCTCCTTTTCTTCCTGAAAATAGCAGATAAAATGTCCATAAGGAAAACGTCCTCCTGCACCAGAAAGAAAGAAATGTTCTTATCATCAAGAATGGGAGTTTGAGTCCAGGAGAATTCTGTACAAACAGATCTTGTTAAAATATTTCTTATCTTCCCTCAGCCTCCCCACAGTTACTTTCTTTTTAAATCTTAAATCTTTTTTTTTTTTTTAATTTTTTTGACAGGCAGAGTGGACAGTGAGAGAGAGAAACAGAGAGAAAGGTCTTCCTTTGCCGTTGGTTCACCCTCCAATGGCCGCCGCGGCAGGCGCGCTGCGGCCGGCGCACCGCGCTGATCCGATGGCAGGAGCCAGGAGCCAGGTGCTTTTCCTGGTCTCCCATGGGGTGCAGGGCCCAAGCACCTGGGCCATCCTCCACTGCACTCCCTGGCCACAGCAGAGAGCTGGCCTGGAAGAGGGGCAACCGGGACAGAATCCGGCGCCCCAACCGGGACTAGAACCCGGTGTGCCGGCGCCGCTAGGCGGAGGATTAGCCCAGTGAGCTGCGGCGCCGGCCCCCACAGTTACTTTCACACACACAATTGCCTCTTTTTGATTAACCTAATATAAGAACATTTAGGTTTTGCCACTTCTTTGGGGCCTTCATCTCCTTACAAGGGCTCCTGTGTCATATTAAACTGCTTCTAAATAAATTTAAATACTGTTCTCCTATTAATATCTTAAAGAGTTTACTTCTCAAGCCCAGTCAAAAAATCCTCAGAAGGTAGTGATGAAATTTTTCCTCCTCTAAATAGATTCCAAATTTCTTGTACACATCTAAACTATAAAACAAAGGAAATAAGAATTAAACTATAGGGGCCGGCACTGTGGTGTAGCAGGAAAGCCGCTGCCTGCAGTGCTGGCATCCCATATGGGTGCTGGTTTGAGTCCCAGCTGCTCCACTTCTGATCCAGCTCTCTGCTATGGCTTGAGAGAGCAGTGGAAGATGACCCAAGTTCTTAGGCCCCTGCACCTGTGTGGGAGACACAGAAGAAGCTCTTGGTTCCTGGCTTTGGATCAGCCCAGCTCTGGCCATTGCAACCAGTTGGGGAGTGAACGAATGGATGGGAGACCTCTCTTTCTCTCTCTACCGCTCCTTCTTTCTCTGTGTAACTCTGACCTTCAAATAAATAAATATATCTTTAAAAAAAGAAATAAACTATAAAAAATAGATAATGTAATTATTTCACCTAGATTATATGAGAGGTGTTCAAAAACTCTGTGGAGAATGCATGCGATAGAAAATCTATGCATAATTTCAAAAATTTTTGTCACCAAATAAACTTATCTTTTGATTCCAAATCTACTAACTTTTTTAAGTAGCCTTGTATAAACAAAAGTGTATGAATATTTGCTTAGCTTAAACTTCTACAGCTTGACAAATAAACTTTCAATGTCTTATGAATAATAGGCTTGACTCTACCATATGGGCTCTTTATTCCCAAAATAGATTAAGTATTATTAATAAGTTATTTGAAAAATGTATCAATTTCCAAAACAGGAACAGCAGTTTGACTGCTTTCAAGTTAGTTGACAGCATTGAGTACGAACAAAAACCAAGGCCTTGGAGTCAGATGAAGCTGGGTTCAAATTCTGCCTGTGCCACATAGAAGAAGTTTTGCCTTAAGAAGTTCACTCAGCCTCTCTGAATCTCAGTTCTCATCTTAGCAAAATAAGGCTGAGAGACACCCCCTTGGAAGAGTTGATGAATGGAGACAATGGATCTCAGAACGCACCCAGCGTGGTGTTTGGTTCACATGTGGTACATCCTAACCGTGTGTTCAATATGTTCTGCAGGAGGAGACAAACCTTACTGCGCAGAAGATAAATCCCCACGTGGGATACCTGCATCCCGTATCAGAGTCCTTGGTGTTCAAGTCCACGCTACTGTGCTTCCTGGCTGCTAAATGTCTGAGAGGCAGCAAATGACAGCAAATGACAAATGACAGCTCAAGTACTCAGGTTACCTTTGCACAAGTGAGAGACTCGATTGCGGTTCTTGGCTCCTGGCCCAGCCTGGCCCTGGCTATTACAAGCATTTCAAGAAGGAACCAGCAGATGAAAGCTTCCTCTCTCCCTCTCCCTTTCCCTCTCCTTCCTCTCCTTCCTCTCTTTCCTCTCTTCCTTTCTCATTATCTCACTCTGTCTTCAAATAAACTCTGTCTTCAAATAAATAAATCTTTTCAAAAATGCCACTGAGGGGCCAGCATTATGGCACAGTGGGTTAAGCCATCGCCTGCAAAGCTGGCATCCCATATGGGTACCAGTTCAAGTCTTGACTGCTTCGCTTCCAATCCTGTTCCCTGCTGATGGCCTGGGAAAGCATTGGAAGATGGCCCAAGTACTATGGCCCCTGATACCCACATGGGAGACCCAGATGAAGTTCCTGGCTCCTGACTTCAGCCTGGCCCAGCTCCAGCCATTGTAGTCATTTGGGGAGTGAGCAAGCTGATAAAAGGTCTCTCTCTCTCTAACTCTGTTTTTCAAATTAATCAGTCTTAAAAATGCTATGGAAGTGGGGTCGGTACCGTGACTCACTTGGGTAATCCTCCGCCTGCGGCGCCAACATCCCATAAGGGCGCCGGGTTCTAATCCTGGTTGCTCCTCTTCCAGTCTAGCTCTCTGCTGTGGCCCAGGAAAGCAGTGGAGGATGGCCCAAGTGATTGGGCCCATGCACCCGCATGGGAGACCAGGAGGAAGCACCTGGCTCCTGACTTCAGATCAAGGCAGCTCTGGTCATGGCAGCCCTTTGGGGAATAAACCAACAGAAGGAAGACCTTTCTCTCTGTCTCTCTCTCACTGTCTGTAACTTTACCTGTCAAAATAAAAAAAAATGCTATGGAGCCAAAGAAACTTTCAGCCTACTTTTTAAGGACATTTCCAAATTCATATTCATAAATTTGAAATGTTTCAATATTACATGTAAAGTCATTGATTTGCTCCATTTGTCAAAATCCACTCAGTAGAAATTTTCACTTGGCAGTCATGACTTTTGAATCTCAGGAAATGTCACTTGGTAAACGTACTTTAGACTGAATTTCTACATCCTTTATCTCCCCTCCCTTCCCTTAATTTGGGTCATTTCACAATGAGAATATAAAAGCTTATTAAATTTTATTTGTATGCCTTTATAATTAAGTATGATGAGCCTTGATGGCATAGTAATGAATTGAAGCTCTGGTTGTCAAAAAATAAAAGAATAAATGATAGAGAAAAAGGAAAGTTTGAGATAACAATTGGTTTAAGCATAGCATGTATATTGAATTCATCCATGGATTCTCCCAACACTTTCAGATCTTTTCTTTCTTTTTTTTTTTTAATTTTTTTTACAGGCAGAGTGGACAGTGAGAGAGAGAGACAGAGAGAAAGGTCTTCCTTTTGCCGTTGGTTCACCCTCCAATGGCTGCCTCCAATGGCAGCCACGGCTGGCGCGCTGCGGCTGGCGAACCATGCTGATCCGATGGCTGGAGTCAGGTACTTCTCCTGGTCTCCCATGGGGTGCAGGGCCCAAGCACCTGGGCCATCCTCCACTGCACTCCCTGGCCACAGCAGAGAGCTGGCCTGGACGAGGGGCAACTGGGACAGAATCCGGCACCCCGACCGGGACTAGAACCCGGTGTGCCGGTGCCGCAAGGCAGAGGATTAGCCTAGTGAGCCACGGCGCCGGCCCCAGATCATTTTCTGCTCCCAGAAAAGTGTCTTAATAACTTGCTTAGAGGCCAGCACTCTGATGCAGCAGGTTAATGCCCTAGCCTGAAGTGCCAGCATCCCATATGGGCGTGGGTTCAAGACCCGGCTGCTCCACTTCCGATCCAGCTCTCTGCTGTGGCCTGGGAAAGCAGTGGAGGATGGTCCAAGTCCTTGGGCCCCTGCACCCACGTGGGAGACCTGGAGGAAACTCCTGGCTCCTGGATCTTGGCTTCAGCTCCAGCCGTTTTGGCCAATTGCGGAGTGAACCATAAGATGGAAGACCTCTCTCTCTCTCTCTCTCTCTCTGCCTCTCCTCTCTCTCTGTGTAATTCTGACTTTCAAATACATAAATCTTTTAAGAAAATAACTTGCTTAAAGTTATTCTTGGTTAGGAAATGTGGCAGTGATAAAACAACTGGTACAAATTTCTAATGATTTTGAGATTCACTAAAAGGATATTTTAATGTGCACAATTATTTATGCAGAGATCACATTCTTATTTGGTCTGCTGTATATTTATGAATTATAGTATATAAATATAAAATAATACAGTAATCACTCTAAATGTTAACCAATTATTTTACTAAATTTAATATTGTCTTTTTATTATACATACACACATTATGTATACATACATTATATATATTATTTCTTTTAAATATTTTACTTTTTAAAAAAGATATATGATTTATTTTGAAAGTCAGAGTTACAGAGGGAGAGGGATAGAAAAGAGAGAGAGATCTTCCATCTGCTGGTTCATTCCCCAGATAGCTACCATGGCCAAGACTGAACTGGGCAAAAGCCAAGTGCCAGGAGCTTCATCCAGACTTCTCAGGATCCAGACACTTAGGCCATCTTCCACCACTTTTTGCAGACCTCTAGAGGGAGAAGAATAGGGAGTGCAGTGGCCAGAACTGAAACCAGAACCCATATGCGATGCCAGCGCCACAGGCAGCAACTATACCCACTAAATCACAATGCTGACCCCCTTATTATTATTATAATTTTAAATATTTATTTATTTATTTTGAAAGTCAGAGTTACAGAATAAGAGGGAGAGAGAAATTTTTACTTTTTTATTTTGTTCATTTGAAGGACAGATGGGCAGATAATGAGAAAGACAGTAAGATGTTCCATCTGCTGGTTCACTCCCCCAAATGCCCACAGCACCTGGTGGTTTGGTAAGGTCAAACCAGATGCTGGGAATTTGATCCAAGTCTCTTATGTGTATGTTACAAACTCAATTACCTGAGCCAACACCTGCTGCTTCCCAGGGTGTGCATTAGTAGGAAGCTGGAATAATGAATAGAGATAGACTTGAACCCAGGCACTCTGTGGGTGCCCCAAGCAACATCTTAACTGCTATGCAAAAATGTTTCAGATTTACTTTTCATTAAAATAAATAAAAGAAAATAAATAAGCTTTTTGTATTTTACTGTAAAAGTATATTTGGACTAACTCTTCCCATCAAATTTATAAATGTGTTTTTCTGTATGTTTATTGAGCTGATATATTGCTTAGAGCATTTAAGTTAAATAACAAATAAATGATTAAAAAAGAAATGTCCTGGGGGGGCGACACTGTGGTACAGCAGGTTAAAGCCCCAGCCTGTAGCGTTGGCATCCCACATGGGCGTGGGTTCAAGTCCTGGGTGCTCCACTTCCGATCCAGCTCTCTGCTATAGCCTGGGAAAACAGTAGAAGATGACCCAACTCCTTCAGCCACTGCACCCATGTGTGAGACCCAGAAGAGGCTCCTGACTCCTGGCTTCAGATCAGTTCAGCTCTGGCTGTTGCGCTCATTTGGGGAGTGAACCAGTGGATGGAAGACCTCTCTCTCTCCGGCTCTACCTCTCTCTCTAACTCTTTCAAATAAATAAAGTAATTCTTTATAAAAATGAAGAAACATATAATATTCTTCTTTTCAAAATATTTCTATACTGCTAGAAAAAAATTTCTAGAGGAATTTAAATAAATGCACTGGATTTACATGTTTATTAGCATGATTCTTACTACTATTGCTTTACAATACCAAAGGATAAGTATTATTCTAATTTGTAAACTCATTCTCAGAAATTATACATAACATCAGAAACTGAAGTCAGTCAATTAATCAGTCACAATCAGTTTTGCCTTTTCATGCTATTAGGCAAGTTTAGCAAGATGTAAGACAGTGACTGGAGAAAGAAAAATTGACTAGAAACTTTGTGGACTAGATTGTCATTCAGAGCAATATGTTCCTTACGGAATTTATGAATATATCTTACATTTGGAGTTTGGTAGGATCCCAGTGTCCACTCAGACTGACTCCTAAATCCTCATTCTTTATGCCCATTAAAGATTTACCATCTGTGACAGAAAATGTCTGTCTCCTCTTACCCCAAAAGCATTTAGGTAATTTCCAATCCTTATTGTTTTCAGGGCTGAATATATTATACTTTAGTTTTACTTTGAAGCATACATGTTCTGGGCAACAGCGACATACTTTGGGTCTAAGAGGAAAGTCCCACTGCAAGCTATAATTTTATGAGTTCACAGAACATTTTTAAATAAACAGGTTCCAGTTGGTCAAACGAGGTTGGATTCAGGTGGTGAAAGAAAAGAGAAGTTGAACAAACGAAGGAGATGAAAGAACCAGAAAGAGAAACAAGAAAAGTAAACCTCCTTTGATTGTTAAATATACCACTACTGTTTTTATATGTTTTTGTTTTAAAAGTAGCTTTTAAAGCATTAGCCAAGCTTCAAAACAGTTTTAAAGTAAGCACAATGCAACTCCTTGTTGGCCGTTTGTCGCTCCCCCTCTTCGTGGAGGAACGACACAGGACTCTGCGCTGTTCTTTCGTCTGCTCGGCCCTCCCCGGGTTTGCTGCTGGTTCTTCCCGGGTTGGCTACTATCCCTTCCACCTCCGTGGAAGGGCAGTTCCCCCTGGCCGCATTCCCCACTTCCGCAGGGGAGCGGCACACCGCCGGCCGGCTCTCTTGGGGGCTGCTCAGATGTTCCTCAGGTGTTCCTGGTGCATGCCGTCTCTCTCCTCCTTTATAGTCCTCCTCCGCCAATCCCAACTCGGCTGCCCACACGCCGAGTACGCTGCTCTCCAATCAGGAGCAAGTCCTACAGTTAATTGGTTGAACTGGAGGCAGCTGTGCGGAAGCTGTTTACTTCTCTCCCAACGCCATGTTGTGGGAGAGCAGATGCATAGAATAAGTCCTAATTCGAGTAACTTAGTCTAGTCTGGATTGCTCCCCACAGATCCCCCTTTCTTTTTATTTTTTAGCGTTGATACGCGCCTGTCTTCGGTGTCCCGCGGCACACACTCTGCTCTACTTGCTAGAGTTGCCACAGGCTCTTACAAGTCCTATCCATCAGGCAAACCGAATCCGGGTCCTCTCTTCGCCATGTTGTGAGGAGGTTTTTAGGCGCTGATGCGTGCCTGTGTTCGGTGCCCTGCAGCGCATGCTCTGCTCTGCCTGCAGGTGTTTACAAAACCTATCAGGCAAACCGAATCCAAGCCTTCTCATTGCCGTATTGTGGGGGAGACTTATTAGTGTTGGTTTGTGCCTATCTTCGGTGACCTGCAGCTCATACTCTGGTCGAGCTGCTTGCTGGCGTTTACCGCCTTAAATCAGGCAGACCGAATCCAAGCCTCCTAATTGTTGCATTGTGGGGAAGCTTTACTGATGTTAATTCGTGCCTGTCTTCGGTGACCTGCGGCGCATAAGCTGCTAGCCGCCCGCAGGTGCTCATCGCCTCACTTGATTAGGCAGACCGAATCCAAGCCTTCTAATTGGCATGTTGAGGGGAGGCCTTATTTTTCTCTATTTCTCTATCTCCGGGCATTTCTATTTCTCCCATTTTACTTCTGTCTGCCAACATTCCTATTTCTCTTTTACTTCTAAACTTCTGTTTCTCTTATCCCCGCAGCTTTCCGGCACCTCGCCCCGCCGGCGGGTTCCCGGCTCTGCACCGCTTCAGCCCGCGCGCCTCTCTCATCTGCGCAGCTTCCCGGCTTTGCGCGGCTCGGCTTCGCGCGCTCCGCGGTCTCCACGCTTAACCCTTTCGCGTCTGAACCACGGCCTACTCCAGCCCCGTTCCCTATCTATTCACGCCCCGTGCTCTCTCTGCATGCGGCGGCTTCCGCGAGTAACACAGCGTAGCTCACGTGTCCGCCACTAGCATTCAATCTAAGTTCCCCGGGCTAGCCTGGCGAATTCAACCCAGCGTACGTCTCCGCCCCACGGTTTGGCTTCCCGTCCTTTGCTCCCCGGGCTAATCAGACGGATCCCAATCTGGCTTACGTCTCAGCTTCTGGTTTCAACTTTTCGCCCCCTATTCCCGGGCTAACTTGAGAATCCCAAAGTGGCTTCCGTTTCCGCCTCGGCCTGCCCCCCGCGGCTTCAATTTCCCTAACATTTTTCTCTACCCGGTATGTTTCCCCAAGCTTTCCTCCAACGATATTCCTCCCTCATTTCACCTGGCCTCTCCCCACAGTCCGCGTCCGAGTCTGTTTGTTCTAGCGTTCACTTTCGCTTTTGACCTCAGAGATTTCTCCCAGCTTCCCCCCGTAGTCCGTATCCGAGTCTATGCCTAGGCTTTCAATAGCTTCTTCCGGCTCCTTTTTCGTCCGGCTTTTCCCTAGGCTGTTTGCTAGTCTCTCTCTCCGATATTTTCCCAATTCTTCCCGTTTCTTCCCTCCTAAGTTTCATATCCGTCCTAAGTTTCCTATCCGAGTCACGTTTCTTCCCTCCTAAGTTTTCTATCCGTCCTAGGTTTCCTATCCCGAGCTAGGTTTCCTATCCGAGTCACGGCACCATTATGTCGCTCCCCCTCTTCGTGGAGGAACGACACAGGACTCTGCGCTGTTCTTTCGTCTGCTCGGCCCTCCCCGGGTTTGCTGCTGGTTCTTCCCGGGTTGGCTACTATCCCTTCCACCTCCGTGGAAGGGCAGTTCCCCCTGGCCGCATTCCCCACTTCCGCAGGGGAGCGGCACACCGCCGGCCGGCTCTCTTGGGGGCTGCTCAGATGTTCCTCAGGTGTTCCTGGTGCATGCCGTCTCTCTCCTCCTTTATAGTCCTCCTCCGCCAATCCCAACTCGGCTGCCCACACGCCGAGTACGCTGCTCTCCAATCAGGAGCAAGTCCTACAGTTAATTGGTTGAACTGGAGGCAGCTGTGCGGAAGCTGTTTACTTCTCTCCCAACGCCATGTTGTGGGAGAGCAGATGCATAGAATAAGTCCTAATTCGAGTAACTTAGTCTAGTCCGGATTGCTCCCCACAGCCGTTACCATCTGGGACTTCACTTAACACAACTACAGTCAGCTAGATTCTGATTTATGCAAGAGGACCCGGTTGCTCCATTTCTAACTCTTCCAATTATTTTCAGAATTTGAATATGAAAAATGTTGTGATTTGGATATGGTTTGTCCCTGCCAAAGCTCAAGTTGAAATTTAATTCCCACCATAACAGTTTTGAGAGGTGGTGGCACTCTTACGTGGTAATTAAATGACAGGGGTGCCACATTCATATGAATGTCGCTGCCACAAGCGTGGGTTACTAGAAACCAAGTCTGCCGCCTCTCCTCAGTCCCTGTGGCATTTAGTCTTATGTGCCTGCTTCCTTTCAGCGCACCTGCTATGATATGGCACAGCAGGAGGTCCTAAGCAGAAGCCAGATGCTGGCACCACGTTCTTGTATTTACAGGTCCATGAGTCAAAATAAAACTCTTCCTTTATAAATTACCCATCCTCCAGTATTTTGATATGGCAACAGAAAATCACTAAGATGAAAGATATCCCCAAAAGCCAGGTATCAAAAAATAATAAATGTAACATTTTTATCGTCTTCTCCCTATCACATTTCTTTTTTTTCCTTTTTTAAAAGATGTATTTATTTATTTGAAAGCAGAGTTACAGAGAGGCAGAGGCTGAGAGAGAGAAAGGGAGAGAGAGAGAGAGAAAGGGAGAGAGAGAGAAAGGGAGAGAGAGAGAGAGGTCTTCCATCTACTGGTTCACTCCCCAAATGGCCTCAATGGCCAGAGTTGGGCTGATCCAAAGCCAGGAACCTGGAGCTTCTTCCAAGTTTCTCACATGGGAACAGGGGCCCAAGGACTTGGATCATCTTCTATTGCTTTCCCAGGTCATAGCAGAGAGCTAAATACCAAGTGGAGCAGCCGGGACTTAAAACCGTGACCCATATGGGATGCTGGCATTGCAGGCAGTGGCTTTACCCACTCCACCACAGAACCAGCCCCCCCCCCTTTTTTCTTATGATTTTTGGAAAAACAATGTTTGAGTACAGGTTCTGATTTTCCACTAAATACTGATAAGGTATTGGAATGTACATTTTCTTTTTGAAACATAGACCTGTTTCCAAACTTCTCAAATATGTTATTTTTATTTCTATCCATGTTTTAAATTTGTATATACCATAGTTCTTTGTTTATCTCTCTTTTTGCTATCAAGAAGCACAAAGCAAAATATTCAGAGTTACAACTCTTTCAAGTCCTTCGTGTTACCCTTTCTTAAAGCACTTGAGAAATGGGTGGTTATCAGAGAGATCAATACACCTTGCTAGATCAAGATCGGTCTTTGTTCCTCTTCACACAAATCAATTTTAAGCTCTTTACCATCTAATGGAGCCAGACTGCTAGTCCCATTTCTAAAACTTTAACAGCAACCAGAACCTATACTCTTAAATCGATTCTAAACCATAATTTTGTCTGAATCTTATAAATACCCTTTTAAACAAAATCTGAGTTCCAAAAATAATATTCTATATGACTTGGTAAAACTGACAACAGTCATCTAAGTGACTGTCGTACAGAGTCTGTGAGGCCAGAGTTCTCAATGTTTTTATTATTCTTATCCAAGTATAAATCATACTTTTTTCTGTTCTGTATGACTGTACTAAGAAGCTTATTTGAATCCAAAGTCAGTGCTAATTCTCAACAGCCACACTTGGCAGTCAGTCTGCTTCGCTGGCACTTGGTTACACAGAGTCTGTAAGATAAGAGATCCTTAGGAGATCTCCTTGTAGAGACGTTCAAGACATGGTTCCCCTCACCCCTCATGAAAACCAATTTGAAATGGAAGAATTTACTTTCTAATTGGAAAGAATAATCACGGCTTGAAAAATACTTCTATGAAGCCATTGTAAAATTTTTTAGCTAGAAACCACTGTGGATACTTATGTGTCTTTAAGTTTATAATTTCTAAATGCAGAATTTACTATAAATTGACTTAAATCAACAATTGCTATTGATGATGTAGGAGACCAGAATGCACCACCCCAAAATATGGCACAAGGATTATTTTGAGCTATTATTTTGAGAAACTGTAAACACAGGAGAAGCTACAAATACAGCATAAATTGCCCTTCTGTGAGGGAAACATATTAATTTTTTTAAAAACTCCATTTGTAAAGGTGTTTTTCTCTCTATGCCGAGAAGAGAAAAATAAATCAACAGAGACTCTTATCAATGGAGAAGGCCGGAACTTAAACCTCATTTACTGAGTGTTCCTGATTTTCTCCTCATAAATGGACTCCACACTCCACATGTTTTTGCTTGTTTTCTTTCTTTCTTTCTTTCTTTCTTTCTTTCTTTCTTTCTTTTTTTGGTTTAACAGACAATGGTATTTGACTCTCCTCATGGATACCAAAATTTGAGGATGCTCAAGTTCCTATATAAAATACAGTATTTACATGCAATCCATGGGCATCCTTCCATATACTTTAAATAATCCCTAGAGCACATAATACACTGTAGTACAATGAGAATACTGTGCCGATAATTATTGTAGTGTTTTGTGAGTAATGACAAGGAAAAAAGTCTGCATGTGTTCAGTGCAGAAACACCTTTTTTTTTTTTCCAAATGTTTTCAATTCACCATTGGTTCAACCTGAAAGTGTAGAGCCCGTAGGTGCAGGACCGACTCTAGGGCCTCTGGCCCAGTAATTCTGTGTGCTGAATGCCCCTACTGTCACTACTTGAATTTCAAACCTCAGTAAACCCGTTTGAATGGCAGATAATGCTTTAGAAGCCTAGTATTTACTCAAATTAGTTCTAACATTAATTTAATGAGAAATAAATTATAACATCATATATACATTTTCAAACAACTCTTCGCTATAAAAATTAGTTATAAATAAATCAAAATTGTAAAATCAGGGAAGTTAAAATGTGCAGCAATAAATTACCATGACTATAAATATCTGCTTGGCTGAAGCTAAACTGTAATGTATCCCATTCGGATTCTCTTTTTATCTTTTGTTGGCTGTGCCATGGAAAGTGTTTTAGCAGAGCACTTCTAGAATTTTGCCTGTCAGGTCTTCTTGTCCAGCCCCTCACTCAACAGATCTCCACCAGGTAGTTTCTGGGCATGTGCTTGCAAACTTCAGATAATGCATACTCCCAACCCTCTTCCATTTTTCTGTCATGTCACTTGTCTTGCTGTCCTTTCTCAAGCTGAAGTAAAGCCTTTATTTAGTGCCAGTACTGCTTTTTGGAGCCACAAACATAAGTATATTTTTTCTTCCATGGAATTGCCCTTTACACATGCATAGCTCTACTTATTCTTTTCCAATATAAACTCCCTAAATCCTCCTATTTTCTTGAGCCATTGAGCTAAGGGAAAGTTCCTCCTGTGTAAGACAGTTTGCTACTTAGACTCACCAGCAACTTCTAATGAAAGTTCTAAATGAAGAAATCATCATGTATCTTGAAAGTTAAATGGAATTGCCATGTATTGACAATTGTAGAAGAAATGAGCGTATATTTCATATAAATTGATGCTCGGTCTTAAAAGAGTATTTCTTAATTTTTAGTATCTCCATTATTTCCTAGGGTTTCTGAGCTGTTTCTAAAGGACTAGATATCTGCCGCCAACAGGTTCCGCTCTGCACTGCTGGGTGTTTGACAGGAGTGTTTCATTTTCTCCTCTGGGTTTATTTTGCTGGATTAAATCTGTCAGAAAGCGGTTCAGTTCCACATTTTTGTGAAATTTCTTTCAAGTGTGCCAATGGATGTGAGACAGAATTCTGTTCCTTCCTTCTAGACAGATACATTTCTCCTGGGCAATGTTATTTTTAGTTACCTGATTAACTCTCTAGTGACAACAAAATTGACTTAAATATAAACACCTATTCCTCCTTGCCAGGCTAATTGTGTAAAATATTAGTGTAAAATGTTCTGCACTACTAATTAAAGTAAGTTAAGATGGTCCTGGGATGAGCATGTGGCATAGTAGTTGAGATACCACTTGAGATGCCCACATTACCCATTTGAGTCTCTGGGCTTGGACCCCAGATCCTGCTCCTGAGTCCAATTTCCTGCAAATGTATACCCTATGAGGCAGGAGTGATGGCTCAAGTACCTGGACTCCTTCCAGCCACACTGGAGACCTGGACTGAGAGCCCAGTTTCTGGCTTCAACCTGGCCCAGCCCTGGGTGTTGTGGGCATTTGGGAAATGAACAAGGAAAATCTCTGTCTCTGTATCTCTCTCCAACCCCCAATTCACTGACCCATCTGTCGGACTTTCAAACAAATTAAAGAAAGAAAGAAATAACAATTTTGAATGGCTCTAGAACACAGAATATTTGACCAATTTTTGAACCATAGTCATAAAAGTCTTTATCATGTCTGGATTACGATCTACAATTTACATAAGCCCCTACTTTTCACTTTGCTCTGTGTTAGTACTAAGGCTGCATGCAAAAGGTAGCCATTCCAAAAATGATTTAACTGAACCACGTTGCTGTAACAACAGCTGCTACTAGACTTAACTCAGCAGGAAAATCTGGTACAGAGCAGAAAAGAATCTCTAACCACTGAGATAATAACTGAACTGTTGACATTAAACTTCTGTTTAACAAGTTATTTCTTAAAACTGAAATAAGAGGTTTGGAAATCAAATCAGAGGATGTCTAATTTGAGAAGCATTAATTTTTATTTGATTTGATTCATTTTAAAAAGAGAAGGTAAAAAATATCTCCATGGAGTTTGCTTTTACTTTTCAAGCATAAAAGCATTTGGGAAACATTAAGTAATACACCAAAGGCATATAATTTTGACATTATTATTTGATTCTATGAGGGATCTTCAAAAGTTTCATGGTATCTATGTGAATTTCAAAAATATATTTGCATGACAGTAAATTCATCTTTGAGTTCCACTTTCCATGAACTTTAAGTCCCTTTGTGTGTATCAAGGGCAACCTATTATGGCGAAATTTATCATATTTTGCTGATTATGAGAGCCACATGTCACACAGCCACCTTCCCTTCTTGACCTCCTCAAACTCCTCACTCCCCCTTTCATCACTGTTAGCAACAGAGGGGGAAAAGCTTCTACCGCAGAGCAAGACTTCCTGATTAAATTCCTTTCTCCTAAACAGCACTCTGGCCTCAGAATCAGCCCTAAAGGCATTCCAATCTGGCTGAAAAGCCCATGAGAGTATTTCAGGCATGGAAAGCCAAGACACTCTGGAAAAAAAAAAATACTAAATGAAAGATCTCTGTGAGTGAGATCCCAGTGGAAAGAACAGGTCTTCAAAGAAGGAGGTACCTTTCTCTGAAGGGAGGAGAGAACCTCCACTTTGACTATGACCTTGTCTAAACAAGATAAGAGTCGGAGAACTCAAGGGGCTTCCATAGCCTTGGAAACTCATGACTGGTGCATAGGGAGATTACTGATGCCATAAACAGGAGTGTCAATTTGTAAAGTCAACAACAGGAGTCACTGTGCACTTACTCCTCATGTAGGATCTCTGTCCTTAATGTGCTGTACATTGAGGCTTAATGCTATAACGAGTACTCAAACAGTATATTTCACTTTGTGTTTCTATGGGGGTGCAAACTGTTGAAATCTTTATTTAATGTATACTAAACTGATCTTCTGTAAAAAAAAAAAAAAAAGAAATTATCAATTCCCAACTTGACTCTCACTGGGATTAAACATGACAATAGGTCTGATCTGATTTCATCATCATTTAAAAAATCATCTATTATTTTTCACTTTATGTTTCTGTGTGGGAGCAAACTGTTGAAATCTTTACTTAATGTATGCTAAACTGATCTTCTTTATATAAAGAGAATTGAAAATGAATCTTGATGTGAATGGAAGGGGAGAGGGAGTGGGAAAGGGGAGGGTTGCGGGTGGGAGGGACGGTATGGGGGGGAAGCCATTGTAATCCATAAGCCGTACTTTGGAAATTTATATTCATTAAATAAAAGTTTAAAAAAAAATTCCTTTCTCTGTTACTTACAGGTACTCTAACAGGGGTGACACAGGAACAAGTAGTGAGATAAATAATGAAAGACACAATTAGAGATCTGGAAAGGCCTTTCTGAGGAAGAGACAGCTGAAATGATGGAGCAGACCACACAAACATCTGTAGAGATCCTTCTTCAGTTAGAGGAAAACCCAAGTGCTGAAGAAAAGCAAGACTAGAATGAATCTAATGTGTTAGAGGAAGAGCTCAAGGACCACTGTGATAGGTGGGCAGGAGCAAGGGGATAATGGGACAAAATGATGTGGGATGGGAAGGTGGGAAGCCACAACACCCTATGGTAAGGTAAGCAAGAGTCAATGCTTCTGACCAGTGTGGGGAAGGGGCCTTAGTCAAATAAATATGACTCAGCTTACTTTTGCAACAATAAAGGAGCTGGTGTTGTGGCACAAGCAGGTTAAGCCACTGCCTGTGACACCAGCAACCTGTATCAGAGCACACCCCGCTAGTACTCTTGGGAAGGCAGCAGAAGATAGTACAAGGACTTGCACTCTTGCTACTCACATGGGAAACTGATGGAATTCCTAGCTCCTGGCTTCAGCCTGGCTCGGCTAGGGCTGTTGCAACCAATACAGGAGTGAACCATTGGATGGAAGATTTCTGTTTTTCTTAGTCACTCAGCCTTTTGAAGGAACAAAATAAATCTTTTAAAAAACAATGAAGGAAAACAAGCTGGAGGTGAGGTCAGTGGGCTCAAAGAAATGTTGCGCCTGTAGATAATCTAGTAATTATTTCATGGATTCCTTTAGGGACTCCAGTAATAGAATGGGGTGATTGGATCAAAAAATTTATCCCTTGCCTCCCAGCAATAACTGTTTTTCTAAAATAACCATAGAATTGGGTATACTCACTGCTGCACTTTGTCTATACACTAAATTTAAAGTTGCCTTTCTTATTTCTATCTGTATTCTTCATCACAACTGATCTAATAAGACATACCATAAATATCTTTATATTGACTCACTCAAATATGAATTTTATCTTGGCAACAATATTTCCCCTAACCCTATGACATCACAGAATTGGACCCAGATTTCCCTGGCCGAAGTTAGGAGAGTAAGAATTAACTTTTACAATATGCCGGTTCCTTGGGTATCATCTTATTTGTTGACATTTTCATAAATCTCTGTATGTTCTAGGTGTTTTCTCCATTTTAGAAGCACATGGGAAGGTCTGAGGTCTACATTTCCATATATGCTCACTTGTTTATAAGTCTATTTCCATGTAGACTATTCCTTCCTAGTAGTCAGGGGTGTTAATTTTTGTGTTTAGGGATTATCACAGTGTCTGTCACAGAATGAATGCTAGATAAATGCATTTTGATTCAAATTAAATGTTTCTGTCACTTGAGTCACAGTAGCAGGTGACACATTGCCTACATGCCTCAGAAGGAGCCCTTTATTCCTGGAGGATCAGGAGTTCTACTTCATGAAAAATTTAAACAAGTGATGCTAAAAACATTTTTACTCTTCTCTATTTTGTTTTATCTTTTTTGTTCAATCTCCCTCCCAATAAAAACTATTTGAATTTAAGCCTTATAAAAATAACTGGGAAAAAGGTACACAATAGCATAATGAAATATAATATATGATTAACTGTTTAGGTTTTCTCGAGTCAAGCAGTAAATTCTAATGCAGACAGTTTGAATTTAGTTCATGTTTACAAGGTCTAGCATTCATCTTCTCTTCACTATGCTATCACCAACAATGATGGACTTCTGCTTTATCAAGTCACCATGTATGTTGACTTAATATTCAAATGCCATGATATTTAGCAGAAATGATGAAATGGGTTAAAATCATCAGGCTGCTTGGAAACAAACCTCTCCTAGAATTCTCATGCCAGAATCATTGTTATGTTCTCTATAATCCAATTTCTTTTAAAATGGATTTCAGCTCCTTTTTTTTTTTGTGCACTATTGATGTTAAGCATGAAGGAATGCAAACACTTGCACCATCAAAAGCAAATAGCATCTTACCACCCGGAATGCCCTGGCATAAGTCCACAAAAACAAGATTTAACTCCTAAGAATGGCAGTGGGTAGACAGAATTAATGGGTGGTCTTTCCAGAAAAATGGCTTATAAACTTCACTGAAATAGTAATTTGGTGCCTTGGTTTCAGCATTTGTCTGCTTGTTATTGGTATCTTAACTGCTATGTTAAAACAAAAATTTAACACATTTAACAGAGAGCTTTAATGTGAAACTCACGATTTTCTGCAAAACTACTTTCCTAAACCTTAAGTTTTGCTGGTGATCACTGATAATTTTCATCATTGACCTGGTAACACTTTACTTTTTAGTTGATATGACCTTGTGTGATTCCTAAGCAACAAAAGAAATTTGTCTTGTCCACACCATTCACAGATTTGTGACTGCATTGGTGAAATCTAAAAGTCAAGCCAACACACTCATTAACCATACTGAAAGTCTACCTTTAACAAATAAAGCTGCCAATTATAAGGAAATTGATATAACCCACACTGGAATGCCTTATTTATTTACTTAATATTTCTATTTTCTGTAAAATTCTTTCTTTTAAGGCATTGGGGAAAATATATGTTCTGGTTTAGAATGTTTATGCGTTTTATTGTCCAATTCTCTTCTTAGCCATGCATTATTCTATTTGCTAAACCATGTCATCTTTTTGGTTTAAATCACACAGATTGCAGCAGAGTTCATACCAGATTAAAATCATCAAGCGATATCACAGTAACACTATGCTAGGGTCATTTCCAGCTGGAAAACACAGTTATCTTCCATTTGCAGTTTTCTAACCATGTGTGAAATGTTTATGAAAAAAAAAATGCCTATAGTCTTATTTCTCAAACTCTGCTGATCAGACTTTTTTACATTCCTGATCTTCTAAGTCACTTTGCTGTACATAACACTTTACAAAACAATTTAATGTGAGCTGACTGCCTCTTGTCTTGATGTTTTGAAAAGTGAAAGTATCTCCAGTGGTCATGCATAGCTCAATCCCTTGATTATTCTTGGAGTAATATACCAGGCTCATTACTGATGGTGTCTTCCAGTCAGGTTCTGAATGTCATGAACTCTATGCAGATATCTCTTTGGCGTAATGATTTCAGCTCCTTTGGATATATAGCCAGACACAAGACTGCTGGAACATATGGTAATTTGATTTTCCATTTTCTGAAGAACTCTCAGTGTTTTCCCTGAAGGCTATATTAATTTCCATCCCCATCAGCTGGGCACAAGCTTTCCTTGTTTTTCTCACTCTTGCCAACACTTGCTATCTTTCATCTTTTTGATAATGGCCATTCCAATATGCATAGAGTGATCTCTCATTTGGTTTTAATTTGGATTCCCCTAACAATTAGTGATTATGTGCATTTTCCATGTTTCTGTTGGCCATTTGTGTCTATTTAGGTCCTGTGCCCATTTTTTACTGAAATCTTCATTTCTATGCTATTGATTAACTTAGTTCCTTCTATATTTAGCCTCATCAGTAGTATAGTTTGCAAATATTTTCTCCCAGTCTTTGGATTGTCTCTACACTTTATTTTGCTATGCAGAAGCTTAGAATTACAATAAATCGGTATGCCAAAGAGATATGTTGAATCCCATATTCCCTGCAGCATTACTCATAAGAGCTAATTTTTGAAAGCACTCTATCTGTATGCCCATTATGGAATGAAAGGATAAAGAAGATAGATAGATAGATAGATAGATAGATAGATAGATAGATATAGATACACACACACATATTCAAAAAATATACTATTCAGCCTTTAAGAAAAGAAGGAAGTCCTTCCATTTGCAACACCATGGAAGAACCTGAAGGATTCTTAAATATATATTAAGTAAAATAAATCAGGCACAGAATGACAAACACTATATGATTTCATTTATATGTGGAATCTCAAAAAAGTCAAACTTATGGAAGTATAGAATAGAAGGGCGATTCCCAAAGATGGGGGGAGGGAGGGTGATTTGAGAAAAAGGAGATGTTGATAAAAGCATAGAGAATTTCAGATACATAGTGAGTATAATAAATAATAATGCAGCAGTAATTATCCGGGTATATCATGTGCAAACACACTTCTAAACAATGTGACCCTGTGAGGACAGAAAGGTAGATTCTTTTCAATCCCCATCACAAAGGGCATGGCAGACATTCCTATAACAAAAGATGGGTTAGCATGATAAATGTATTTGATCAAAGATTTCAGTGACATGGTAGACTTCAGAAACAAAGATCTAATGACAGGAAGAAAAATTCTAGTTTCTTTGACAGGTTATGGGAGAAGAGGCAGGAGATAGGAGGACAGGAGAAGATGAGAAAGACCTTGCTTTCGAGGCCCTTCCAGTCTCCTACAGTTCACACTACACAGACACCAAAGCAACATACTTTGGGGTGTTGTGCCCTGGGACACAACAGCTCCTTAAGTATCTCACAGATGGTAGTGTATTCGAGAATTGATTGAGAAAAATGAAAATCTAAAACGTTGACTGTAGGGACCAGTGTTGTGGCATAGAGGGTTGAGTCACCACCCACAAAGCTGGAATACCATATGGGCACAGGTTCAAGTCCTGGCTGTTTTACTTCCTAGCCAGCTCTCTGCTAATGTGCCTGGAAAAGCAGTAGAAGATGGTCCAAGTGCTTGGGTCGTTGCAACCACATGGGAGACCTGGAAGAAGCTCCTGGCTTCTGGCTTCAGCCTGGCCCATCCCCAGGGGAGTAAAAAAGTAGAAGGAAGATCTCTCTCTCTCTCTCTCTCTCTATTTCTACCTGTTTGCAACTCTGCTTTAAAAAAAAAAAAAATTTGACTGTACTCCACATACTAAATTAATCACTAATGGGCTCTTGTGGAAACTGTCAACATCAGTTGGATCTTACTAACTCTACATGAAGGTTATCTATAGTAACTTGGGGTTACAGAATTATTTCAAGTTCACAAACATCTATTAAACCACTTAAAATGTTTTGCCTCCCTAGTTATATGGGAAAAATGATTCTAAAAAATAGCAAATAAACAAAAATATTGCTACTTTAGAATTTGATTAAACCCAAAAATTCCAGAAGATGGACCTAGATTTTCTCTCCTGACCATTCAGAAGTTTAAGGCTGGGAGAAAATTCTCCAATGTCAGGAAAATGAGGCTTTTTTCTTCTTTCACATCTTAGCACTTTAATAGGAGCCTCTCAAGGTGGTGACAAAATTCCGAAGAATTTTACACCTCTGAGTATGTACATGATGACTATCTCAGTGAGTGAGAGAAAGAAAAAAGGAAAGCCTGTTCCTTGAGAGCCCTGCTCTGTAACTGTCACCAACTCCCACCCAGCCTTCACAGTCACCATGGAAGGCTACCTCCAGGATTCTGTGAACTGCGCTTCACAGATAAAGAAGCAGATTCTCTGAAGACCTCCAGAATTTTTCCCTAGATGACACCCCAGCTGGTTTGGAGTACAAATGCTAAATCTCTTTCATCAAACTTCACAGCAGATTGTCTTTATATTCTATTTTTGCTGAAAAGTCTTGACAGGTGATAGTAAGGAAAGGGATCTAATTTAACATTTGTATCCTAAATTTTCTTACCCAACAACACCACACCATCTCCAGCCCCAAGTTATTTGGAAATAAATTCTGATCTCGGGTCCAAAGTCTGGGCTTCCACTATGAAGTCTGCATTATCCTCTCATGTCTCTTTCTGGATGGGTACAGGTGCCCACAGAAAGAAATGGGAATAAGGCACATTTCTCCAGATGAAAAATCATTTTTCTTCATGTTGATCTAATCTGTAGCATTGTATTTCTTTCTTTTTAAAAATATTTATTTATTGGTTCATTTATTTGAACAGAGAGATGGAGAAAAAGAGAAAGAGAGCTTCTATCCATCGGCTCACTCCTCTAACTCTTGCAATACTTTGGCTAGCCCAGTCTGATCCTTGAAGTGAGGAAATACATCCAGGTCTTCCATGTGAGTGTCAGGAACCTAAGTAATTTGGTCATATCATCTGCTGTCTCACAGGTACAGAAGCAGAAAGGGGGGCTTGACCAAGTGCTCTGATATGAGATATGGGTGTATCAATGACTTAAACTACTGTACACTCTCAGCACTGGATTTCTGATTGGCATACTCTGAGTTTTGAGACTACAACCCGCTTTGCTTCAACTCTGCCCAGAATTTGGAACCCTTATGCTCTAGGATCCTGTCTGCATCTTCTTAGCACTAGTCTTTCCCAGTGGCCTGCCCAACTTCCTTCCTCTATGGTCATTCCCAAGGCACTGCTTATCCTTGAAGTATTGATAGAGGCAAGAGGCAATTAGCTGAGGTCTGAGTTGGACAATCTCGGACTAAGGGCTCACATGACTCAAGCCTGGCACAGAGGGAGACGCAAGCCTCACGTACAGAAGGACATACCTGGAATGAAATGCCACTCGTAAACAAGGTAGAGAAACTGAAAATAGAACAGGATGCAGTTACAGCCAGATCCATCCAGTTCCAGGTACTGACTTCCCAGCATTGAGAAAGTCATCAGTGACTGACTGATAGGTTTGCAAAACCATGTACAAACATTCCTAACTCAAAAGATGTAAACCCCAAGGTAACTTCCCCATGTGGAACATCTCTTCTGGGATCCCTTTTGGTGTTTGTTGGAGCTTTTGCTTTTGTTTGTGCTTTTTTCTTTTCCCTTAATAGACTTTCTTTCCTGATCACTCTCCATTGTCCGTGCTCCTCATTCTTCTTGGTCACGAAACACAAACCGGAATAGCTACTATTACAGATTCCAACAACAGTTCCAGATGAAGGAGTTCAGAACATGTCACCCTTAATTATGCTATTTCATAAATTGATCACTTGGAACTGAAGGTACTTCAGCAAATGCAGAGCTTTCTCTGAACTCGTAGAAACAGAGCCTTCAAAAGGAACTCCATTGTCTTCAACCCCTGCTCAGGAGTTTCAACAACCAGGGAAGAACAACTCATGTCATAGGAGAGGAGACTGGGAGTTGACCCCAGACCTTGACAACTTGGCCACAAACCATCAGTCACTCTTCCACAAGCCCATTCTTCTTTCCCCAAAATCATTTCCTTTCCCCTAACTTGCCCCATCCCCCTGTAAAGTGGATATAAAAGCTCCTAAATCTCTCTGGGTATGGAGGCACTCACTTTTCTTTCCTGTGATGCCACTGTGCATATAATAAACTTGTATACCTCTTCTCCTATTGATCTTTTCCTGTTGTCATTTTATTTCATAGACTCAGTTATTGAAACCTCAGAGTACAGAGCAAAAGTTCCTTCTCCTAAGCAGCATTTCTACAAAGAAGAGGTTACCAACAAAGGTCTCCAAACCTCAGACAGGAAATGTAAGTGAGTGAAATTGTCCAGATAAACTGAGGTGCACCTGAGCAAGACTGCTGGCCTCATGGTCCTGTGAGGGAAGCTACTACTGTGAAATCATTTCACAGTATAGGCCTATATTGTCAGCTGTGCTAATTTTTAAGAGGAGATAAACATTCCAATTTTTACATGAAATTGATAATTAATTGGTATGATTGGAGTGTTTGTGCCTCTTGCACCCAAAATTCATAAGTTGAATCCTAATACCGCAAGTGAGACTATTAGGAGGTGGGGCGTATGAAGGTGATTAGGTTACAAGGATACAATCTCACAAATGGGATTGGTGCCCTTATAAAGAGTTTCTAGAAAGCTAACTAACCCCTCACAATGTGAGGACAGACACCTACCTACAAGGAGGAAGCAAGGCCATCCACTAGACACTGCATCTGACAACCCCTGGATCTTAGACTTTCCAGAAACTGATCTGTGAGAAATAAGTGTCTGTCATTCGTAACCCACCATGTTTATTTTTATTTTTGTTGTTATAGCAGCACAAATGGTCCAAGATAGTGATCTCGTGACATTTAAAAACATGTGGACATAAAACCAACTAGACACTATCCACAGTCTTCTAGTTTATAACTGAACCTTGTTCAGCCCTGGCTTGGGAGGGATAATTCTCATAGTCTTAAATGTTTTACTTAAAACTAAGAGAGGTAAGGCAAAGACATAACTTGGTGTTGGAGAATTAATGATAGAAAACTTTGATAATCAATGCAATTTAAAAGTAATCCATTCTAAGTAGTACTGAGAGACGATTCTCCATAAATCTCTCACAGTTAGGGAATTTGACAACCTTTATTTCCAATCATCTGTTTAAGGATGTTTCCATAGCAAACAACCTTGACAGAGCAATACGCTCCTCTTTCCACACCACAGCAATAGCAGGGCATGCTGACTGCCTATTATAACGATAATATATTCAGACTTCCCAAGCTCAGAGATTCTCTCATGTAATGAAATTTACTGCACTATTAGTCTCACCCTGTGAGCACTGTGGCTCAGGGAACCAGGGATGATGCTCATGTTCTGGTTATTTCTATTGCTATGAATAATAAAGTTCCTGGTCTTTGACCCAAGAATTTCATGCCTTCCACTAGTGTGCTTAAAACAGACTAACATATTGTTGCAAATACAGTGAACTCTCAGGCTCTTCTAAGTGTTTCTTCTACAGTAATATGTAGCTACAATAGCTGCTCTTAATGAACCATCTAATAGAGTCTCCTTCCATATTATTTACTAAATTTCTCTGAATGAACATATATCTCGTTTCTTCTCAAAAGTACAACACTGCTTTATTCTCCTTCAAAGCAATCACTAACTCCCATCCTTTCAAGCACTTATATCTCTTTCTCTTTCATTCATTTTATTGATTCTGGATCTCTGTTCACCTTCAGACATGACTAGCACACAGTCAACCCACATTGCCTGTTTTCAACTTTGTTTGCTACCTACGTATTGTTACTTCAGATGAGTTATTTAAGCAATACATATCTCAGCTTCTTCATCTATAAAATGAGGATAATACTAGTAACTAATTCCTAGAATTATATGAGAATTAAAAGAGTTTACACATTCAATGTGTTTAGAATAGTAAGTGGCACTGCTAACTAAGCCCTCTTTAACATTATTTCACTTTGCAAATAGGATGCCCTGCAGTCAACAGCTCCGACTTAGGCTAACTGGTCAGTAGAAGCTAGATCCAATATGGCTGCTTCAGTAACCTTTTTAAGACCTTAAGCTTCATTATAATCTAATTTCCATGTTAAATGGCATTCTTACAAGAACAAGAACAGTTGATAATTACAACAAGAAACACCAAAAGAGAGCATAGAAGTATCAAAAAGACAGCTTTCCAATTCCAGAAATTACACCTTTCCCTGACCAATCTGTGAGTATTCCTCCCACTTATTAGCATATTCCTTGCCCTCATTTACTTTTTTTAAATATTTCTTTATTTGCAAGTCAGAGCTACAGAAAGAGAGAGTGAGAAAGAGAGAGATCTTCCATCCCCTGGTTTACTCCCCACATGGCCTCAATAGTCAGAGCTGGGCCTGGCCAAAGCTAGGACTAGAAGCTTCATTTGGACCTTCCACATGGGTGGCAGAGGCCCAAATACTTGGACCATCTGCTGCTGTTTTTCCCAGGCCATTAGCCATGAGCTGGAACTGAAGTGGCGCAGCTTAGACTCAAACTGGCATCCATAATATGATACTGGCATAGCAGGAAAATTTACTGCTCTATCACAACACTAGCCCTTTTGCCCTCATCTCTGTTGCCCTATATCTATGATTCCTAAACCCCCAGCAAGTTGAGAATGAAACCAAATTCCTTACAGTGCTGTGTGTGCAGATACTAAACAGCATCAGGTCCTAGTCTCCCACATTATCGTAGACTCCCTCTCTTAACTTAAAATTTCCTTTGCCCTACTTTTATGATTGCACAGTTAAGTTACTGAGTTGAAGAAGTGGTGCAACCAGTCCTGCAAATTTCCTATTCATTACTTCATGAGGTCATTTATTTCCCTTATGGATAACATCTTGATGTTTAGTGTTGTCTCAAGGGATGTCTTTGCCAGAAACTCCAAGTCCTGAGCAAAAAGTAACTACTGACTGCATGTAGTCCCTGGACTGACTGGAATACACTCGGCCATCTTCAAAATTCCATATATCTGACTAATCAAAGGAAGGTCAAAGAACACCCAGGAACCTGGACACATACTGAACTTGCATATCTCAATCCCAAATTCAAGCTGTAAGAACGTTCACTTCTAACATCTTGAGGAACCCAGGAATGAAGTGAGAACTGCTGTGCTCTTTGATCTGCACTTTGCAGTAAATACCTACTTTCTTTCACTACCCTGGTGTCAGGAATTGGCTTGCTCTCTGGTGGGTACATCCAGTTTCGTGAGTTCTATAGCAGTCACTCAAACCAACTTTGGGGGTGTATAACAGAAAGTTGACTTGCAAGCAAGGCTCATACTTCTCCGTTCTTTGGTCATTCTTTTGGTCCATTATTGGTCTCTCATTCTTTTGGTCACTGAATAGAGTTTGCGCTTATGAAGTAGGCAGGCATACAGGCTAATATTGATTAGATCTGTGAACTGGAAGATCACGCCTTCGCCACGCCCCTGTGTGACCTCATGCCCCTACCTGATACCTTCACCAAGCCCCTGTGTGGCCTCATCCCCCTACCTGGCCACACCTGAATGCACACCAGCCAATCAGGTTAATTAACCACTCCCCTTTGGAAGTGGGTTAAAAGCCTGGGACACAGTGTGGCCTGGCCTGCTCTTCTTCCGTGGACTCCTGCACCCTAGGCTTCCTGGCCCAGATACCGGCCTAGATGCTCTTCCACGTGGCTGGTTCCTGGTGCTCGGTATGAACCCCTATTCATCCCTTTCTCTTAAACAAAGCTCTCACTCTCCTATGCATCTTTCTCACTAAATAAAAGCTTAAAATGTACCATACTGCCTCATTTATCTGTGCTGGTATTTAGAATTCTTCTCTAAACATTAGGCAAGAACCCTCTCTGGCTTATTAATATTGGGGATTTAGTAATAAGCCCATGGTGAAATTGTATGGCACCCCAAATTCTGGTAGCACATGTGGCACCCCAGATAACGTTCTGGGGAACTTTAAAGGGCCACATTTTAGTGTAAATTTTAGGGAGTCTTCTCCGATTTCACTTAGCTGCAATTTCATTATTGGCTTCATGACTTGCAACAAAGGACCCAATTTCAAGGTCCCTCCCCACATAACAGGGCCCTGATAAAGTGGAAGGACTTAACAGTACAGAATGAGAGTGTAATATACTCATATGTGACCAGTTATTATTCAGTTTGGATATTTCTTGAGTAAATTTAGTTAAGTACTCACCTTAAATGCAGCTAGTGATTTACCATCTAACTGTATCACTGAGAAGCTTAGAGATAATTTATGTCTACATGTGCACGTATGTTTGGTCCAGTACTAATTCAAATCCTCAATAATTCAGTTAAACATAGACTTTCCCTTTAATAATAATAATAAAAAGCACAAAAACCTCATATTCCAATTTTCTACAAATGATAGAAAGAACCAAACATCAGTCTTTCAATCAAATTATAAATGTTCAAATACCCTATAAAACACAATGGCAAGTAACTCTTCCATAGAGGATTTTGTACACTCAAGATGTACAAATCTTATCACATAAATGTTAGAAGCTTTCGTCACAGTCCTAGTAAAAAGTCAATTCACCAAATATTACATGCCAGATGCAATGTTTCCATTGGTGTTTGCATTGTGCTAAGGCATTTCTCTTAATGTCCTCCAATGACATCCCTTGGTTTTCTCAGAGGCATTCTTTCTATTTTCTAAGCCAGGGACAATTAAAATAAAAATTCCAAAGGGGTAAAGCAAAAGAGGAGAAGCCACAAAACCCTGATTTGATTTTCCTACACTTTTCCCCTCCCCATTTCCAAGCAGTAATCCCCTCTCAAACAGTACAATAGAACAGCTAGACATAAAGAAAAGGAGGTAAAATTGGCCAGCCAGTACATTGTTCTTGCTAATCTGAACCATTTACATAAGGGTTAGAAGGCTTGTTTCATCATTTAAACAGACTTAAAAGCCGCTTTGCAAATGAGATTTAGTTCCTACAAAAGAATGAATTCTAGCTATGTGGTGAGTTTTTGCTAGACCTGCACCGGGAGCTGACTTGGCAGTAACTATAAGCTACTTCTCTGGCGACATACAGTACATGCAAAGATTGCTTCCAGCTGCCAAAACTGAAAAGCATCAAGCTGATTAAATTCTTTCCAGGAGGTCAACAGGATGAGGGGCAGGTTAAGAGGCTAATAATATTAGATCATAAACTGTACCTGAGCAAACTCTTCCTTTATGCAAGTGCTTTTAAAAGTGGTTTTGAACAGTCAGAGTCCCTTGAATCTTCTTTAGAAAGGAAACAGAAGGGCAGACAGCAAATGACATTCAGAGCCAGAAAGACTTAAAATAGTCTCAAGCTGTGAAATGAAGACAATCTAAACTCTTTGATTCATTATCGACCAAGGAGGCATTGGGCACAAGGATAGGCTGCATAACTAACTCCCTTGCCAATGTTAGCGTAAAAGATAAAAAGAAGGAAAAGATTTTCTGAAAACAGAAGACCACATTCTTTGCATCAAAATCTTAAATTTAATAAAAATAAATATCATCTTTATGTATACTTTATTATGTGATATTATTATGTGTTTTTACCTGGCACACCTTGAACAGATGTTCAATGTGACCTTGGCCTGAGGTTCAGCAGCATGAGTAGGACGGCCGGGGTTAAATTTGCTCCCAGAAGGCACCAGAGTTGTTACTCCCTCCATTCTTAAATCATCAAGATCCTCTGTAACAACACAATTACAGAAAAGATGTTAACTCTACTAAAATTAAGGAAAAAGATCTACATTTTCAGGTATATGCCAGTATTTTGTTAAGCAAAATACTATTTTAAATTTCTTTCACAAACATCTAACCTCATGTTCCAATTTTTAAAAAGATATTTCTACAAATAGTTGAAAACAAATTATGCGAGATTTACAGAAGACAAAATGGCTAGAGAATGAATACACACAGACAATGGACAGAATGTTTGCGACAACAGAACCGTGATGCACAACCCCTACCTGGGAAATCAAATTTTAGGCAATTAGCCTAAAATGCTCAGGATGTGATCAACAACCTCCTGTTTCCCTATAGTTTGCCTTTGATTTCAATTCAGAATCAACCCAACAAAGCCAAAAGCGATTATACAAAATCTTTGCTTCTTAATAGTCTGCCTCCATTTTTCCCTTCTAACATTCTCTAATCAGAATATATCTGAAATCATCTCTCTCTGGTTTTTTTTTTATTATTATTATTCTTAACTTTTCCTGTGTGCTTTTGATATAGGCAGGGAGGTTCTCTCCCCATGCTCCTGGTGCCATGACATTTCCAAGATTCCCGAAATGGGACACAAAAATGGGTAGTTCTCAAGCCCTGACACAAACTCCCCTTCATTTTAATATTTGATTAAGCACAACCCACACACCACCCTTGCCCCATGCCTTCACATCAAACTTTGTTAATACAACATAACAGCAACTTCAAAAGTTGGTGCTTCCAGTGAATTAAAATATAGCTTCCTTTTTGATCTTATGGTTCTTTGGCCTTTCTGTTGCCACTACCAGAAAACTGAAACTGCTCAATTTTCTTGCCTCAGTTAGAGAACATTCTGTACTTTATTTAGCTTTTTATAAGGATTCCCATTGAAAATCCTGACCCAATATTATTTGTTGATGGATCATATGTGAAAATGTGAAACTAGAGATTATTTAAGAAAGTTCCTTTCCCAGAAGGAATGTAATTGCTATGAAATCTCCTTAACTAGGAAGAATTAACCATGGAGAAGAAATTGGAAATCAAACACCACACGTGGAACTCAGAGGAACTTTGTCCCAGGTCGTTGCCTGTTTTGGGGGGCACATTAAACTCCTCTGAAATCATTTTCCACTCCACAAAAATTCTTGCAACACCATTTCCTTCTCTCTTCTAAAGAAAGATATGTAAGTTTCTGAATCTAACTGGGTAATTATCTTCCTATGCCTCCATTCACATTAATAATTTGAATTCTTTTCTCTTGCTAATCTATCTACTGTCTGTTCATTTCAGTGAACTTTGCTGGGGAGAATTTTCCTTCTTTTCTTCTTCCCTCTCTCCTTTCCTTCTTTCTTAGGAATTGCTTTCCAATGTAAAATATTATTGAAGATACTCGCTTACAATACTGACTCTAGTGCTTTAGATAAAGCAGATATACCTCTTTGTTTTCAAAGGTACAAAACCAGTACATGAAGGACAGATTCTGTCCAACTAGGAATTTCTTGGAGGCAACCAGGAATACTTTCTGTTACCAAAAATACTTAGGATTATTACAATAACTGCTCTGTTGCAGTGAGTTTTAATAAACCTAAACCTGCTCATTCCTCTCTGTGTTCTGGTGAATTCTTACTGCCTGCAACAGTAGCCTCAATCAGTGGCTTCCTGCAATCATATTATTGCAAAATTTAAAAAGGAGTTTATTACTGTATAATTTTCAAGGTGACATGATATACGTGATAATTACTACAACACAATTCTCATCAATTCTCATGGTAATGTGATATTAATACAAAGAGAACAGATCCAAAGCACTTCATAGACACAATTCTAAGAATATAATGAGACGTCCCTTCTCAACTATCTGGTAAATGGGAAAAAGAAAGCTATGATATATAACAATAGTATAATGTAGTGTTGTCAGCTCTATTCCCCTCCACCCAAAAAAAAAAACAAAAAACAAAAAACAAAAAAAAAAACCAAAAATGAATCTTTTTAAATGTTGTAGGAAACAAATGAGAAGAACAATTAGCCAAGAATTAAAAAAAATGCCAAATATTGTCTCTTGGCATTTAGCACGATTTACTTTTACCCATGTTTCCCTATGTTGCAGAGGCTATAAGATTAAGAATTACATTTTTTTTTCTCTTTTACTGTCTAGTTCTCCACAAAGAGTTTCATCAAATAGTCATTAGCACATCTGGAGAGTAGAAGAGGGATAGACTAATTCATTTCCTTTTGCAGCAGTCCCATTTGGGTGGACTTCAGTAGAGATGAGAGCTATTGGTTGATTTTTCTAAACCTTTTTAATCCTCAGAATAATCATGCTTGTACTACAGAGGATTTGTGACATTTAGAGCAATTTCCAGCAGTTTTTTTTTTTTAACTTTTGGGTGGCAACAGCCAATCCCTGACCCACTGAACCCCAGCCAGTTAATATCTTAAAGTTGATGGTGGCTGCATTGATCCTCAATCTTTCAGGTCAAGCATCTAATTCCTTGAATTAAATTCCTAGCAATTTTAATTTCACAGAAGAGTTTTAGTTTTCTGAATGAAAACTGACTGAGAAGGGAGTCATCAGGAAGTTGAATTAAGTTAGATGACAGATGTGTCAATGTACACACGCTAGATGAGGCAGGAATGTGATATTAGGAGAGTGTAGTCTCCCATCAGGAAGAGGGATTAAAGTGATCAATCCTGCATTTTAGAAAGGTGACTATTGCCATATTTATAGAAACCAATTTACCAAAGAAGCATTTTTAAAATTATAAAAATTAATTTTAGGAATATTCTTTTTAAACATAGACAATATTACAAGTAATATAATCTCTATAAACTATGCCTCATTGAAATAAATATACTTATTTAATGCATTCATTGAATAAGTTTAGAGATTTATAACTCATAATCATAAATGTACTTCTTATTAATAAATCTTTGCTCAGAAAAATAAAACTATGTAAACATTCTGAACTTATATTTAATATAGTCAACATATTCAATATATTACAGAATTGCATCACCTAGTTCATTAGTAAAGAGCCACATGTTTTTCTGAGCACTTGAAATGTGGCTAGTCCAAACTGAAATATACAGAAAAAAAAAGACACAAGATTTAGAGATTTAATACAAAGGAATAAAAGTATAAATCTAATGATATTCTCCACAGAACAATAAAGAAACACTATTAAAATTTGTATGACCACAAAAGACCATGAAGAACTAAGGTAATCTTAAGCAAAATGAGCAAAGCAGGAGGCATTACACTACTTGACTTTAAAATATATTACAATAGGGGCCGGCGCTGTAGTGCAGTGGGTTAACGCCCTGGCCGGCATCCCATATGGGCACCGGTTCAAGACCTGGCTGTTCCACTTCCGATCCAGCTCTCTGCTATAGCCTGGGAAAGCAGTAGAAGATGGCCCAAGTCCTTGGGCCCCTGAACCCGCCTGGGAGATCCGGAAGAAGCTCCTGGCTCCTGGCTTAGGATTGGCGCAGCTCCGGTTGTTGTGGTCAATTGGAGAGTGAACCAGCAGATGAAAGACCTCTCTATCTCTCTTTGCCTCTCCTTCTCTCTCTGTGTAACTCTGACTTTCAAATAAACAAATAAATCTTTAAAAAAATGAAATATATTACAATAGTAATTAAAACAGCGTGGTTTTGGCATAAAGACAAATCTATAGATCAATGGAACAGAGTAGAGACCCTAAAAGTAAACCCACACTTCTATGACCAACTGGTCTTTGACACATGTGCTAAGAACATTCATTGGAGAAAGAATTGTCATTTTAATAATTGGTATGAGAAAATTGGATATATACATGCAGAAGAAAGAAACTAACCACCCATCTTTCACCATGTACAATAATCAACTGAAAATGTATTAAGTATCTAAATACGATACCTAAAACTTTGAAACTCATAGAAAACATCAAGAAACCATTTCAGGACATTGGAATAGACAAGTATTTTCAAGATCAGATCCCCAAAGCGCAGGAAATAAAAGCAAAAATAGACAAATTAGGTTTCATAAGAGGTTTTGCTGTGCAAAAGAAACAGCCAGTAAAGTGAAGTGACAACCTGAAGAATGGGAGAAAAAATTTACAAGCTATACGTCTGGCAAGGGAATAATATTCAGAATATATAAGGAACTCAAACAGCTCAATGCAAAACCACAAATAGTTAAAATTGGTCATTAGGTGTAAACAGACATTTCTAATAGGAAAACATACAAAGGACCAATAGGTACATGAAAAAAAAAAAAAAAAAAACGCTGAACATCACTAATCATCAAGGAAATGCAACTCAAAAAGCCACCAAGAGAAATCACATCACCCCAGTAAGATGGTTATTATTAAAAAGGCGGTGATAACAAGTGTTGGCTGTGATGTGCAGGAATGGAAATCCATGCACACCATTGGTGGGAACATAAATTAGTACAACCATTGTGTAAAACAGCATGAAGTTGCCTCAGAAAGCTAAAAATAGTAGTGCCATATGATTCAACAATCCCATTCCTTGACAAATATCTAAGAGAAAGGAAATCCATTTGCTGAAAGGACATGTGTATTTCAATATTTATTGAAGCATTGTTCACAAGTCAATAAATGGAAACAATGTAAGTATCCATCCACTGATAAATGGATAAAGAAAACGTGGTACATATGAACAATGAAATATTACTCAACCATAAAATGTGATGACATTTTGTTGTTTGTAACAACATAGATGGAGCTAGAGGTCATCATGTTAAGCAAAATAAACTAATCATAAAAAGACAAATATCACCTGAACCCACTCATATATGGAGGCTAAAAAATAGGTGACCTTATTATGCTTAGTGAATTAAACCAGTCCCCAAAAGACAAATATCATATGCTTTCCCTGATTTGTGGTAACTAATATACAGAGCATGTAATGTATAAGAATGAAGCTGACATTTTCAAATTTGGTTATTGTTTATAGCCTTTGTCTACATTCTTGAGGAACAGTGTTTTTTCTACTTACTACTTGTTGAATTCTTTATTTAGTGGAAGGATAAGCTTGTGATTATAAAGCAAATTGCAAGAATGTCACTATAGAAATTAAAAGAAAAATGAGAAAGGAAGGAGGAGGAGGGATGGAAGTGAGGGAGGGAGAGTAGTGTGGGAAGTATCATTACACTCTTTTTTTTTTTTTTTTTTTTTTTTTTGACAGGCAGAGTGGACAGTGAGAGAGAGAGAGACAGAGAGAAAGGTCTTCCTTTGCCATCGGTTCACCCTCCAATGGCCACCGCGGCCAGCGCGCCTAGTGAGCTGCGGTGCTGGCCCTATTACACTCTTTAAAGTGTATATATGAAATACTTGAACTTTGTTCCCTTTTTATAAATAAAAAAAGTTTTAAAAAAGAAATAAAACAAAATAAAAACATAAGCGATCTCATAGAAGTTAAAAATATAGCCGGTGCCACGGCTCACTAGGCTAATACTCCGCCTGCGGTGCCGGTACTCTGAGTTCTAGTCCCGGTTGGAGCTCCGGATTCTGTCCCGGTTGCTCCTCTTCCAGTCCAGCTCTCTCCTGCGGCCCAGGAAAGCAGAGGAGGATGGCCCAAGTGATTGGGCCCTGCACCCGCATGGGAGACCAGGAGGAAGCACCTGGCTCCTTGCTTCAGATCAGCGCGGTGCGCCCACCGCAACCCACGCTGGCCAACAGAAGAAAGACCTTTCTCTCTTTCTCTCTCAGTGTCTAACTCTACCTGTCAAAAAAAAAAAAAAAAAAAGTTAAAAATAGAATGGTGATTGTAGGAGGCTAGAGAGGAAAATCAGAGGGTAGGTTAAGGAAAGTTTGTTTGGCAGGAACTAGGTTACAGCTGGATAGGAGTAAGAAGTTCTGGGGTTCTATTGCACAGTAGGGTGACTATATGTAATGTTAATGTGCTGTATATTTCTCTATTTTAAAAAATATCTAAATATAGGATTTAGGGGTTGTTTACATTATAAAGAAAGGTTAAATGCTTGAAAGAATAAATATATCTTGATGTGAAGGGGAAGGGCAGTGGGAGTGGGAGTGGGAGAGGGGAGCGTTGTGGGTGGGAGGGAAGTTACGGGGCGGGGGGGAAGCTATTGTAATCCATAAGCTGTACTTTGGAAATTTATGGTCATTAAATAAAAAAAAAAGAATAAATATATTTAACCTGGTTGATATAATACAATGTATATATGTAACAAAATATCACAAAGTATACCATAAATATGCACATATTTATAAAAAAGTACTGTGATTCCAGTGAATTGGAATCAAAGGATTCCAAAGGATAGAGTTTTCAGTTTTTATGAATTTGTTATCCTAAGTGTTTCTGATTCTGTGGCAATAACAAAACATCTAATTAAATATTTTTCATGTTGACTACATGTTTAACTTCCTTTTTTTTGACAGGCAGAGTTAGACAGTGAGAGACATGTTAAAATATATATTATGAATAGAACCTGTCAAATACAATTTCTTAATAAAATTTTACCTGTTTTTCCTTTTTTAATGTGTCTAGTAGAAAATTTAAAATGAGTATGTTACTTCATTTCAAGGTTCATATTATATTTCTATTGGCCAGTACTATTTTAGAATATATTTCATGACTATGCTGATAAAATTATATTTTAAAATAATCTTTGTTCTGCAACTTTAAGCTAAATAAATACTATTTATATTAATGAAAAGAATAATAGTCATTGGAACTATTCAAGAATAACATTTATGAGCTAAATCTAATCTTTTCATTGACTATCTTTAAAAGAATACTTATTTTCATTCCTTGCTATCATCCCTTCTGCCCTTATTTTTTCCCTAAAACCTTTTTCATTACTTGTTTTGACACACACACACACACACACACAAGCACACACACACACACATACATACCTACCTACTTAAATATACATGTATCTGTACTCCACACATATACACAAAGATCTATTCCTTACTTATTTTTAAAACTCTATATCTTTTTCAACATCTCAGAATAGGAACTTTGTCTTTGTAATCTCAATGTCATAGAAATGAGTCCAGCACACAGAAAGCATTAATTGGTATTTGCTGACCACAAGACTTCATATAGTTTGATAATTAGTTAATTAATCATTAGATAATGTGATCATTACCTGGAATTGATTTATGGAAATGGGTTTTTGAAGGAATACTTTTTGTTACTTATCTATATCCATTAGAAAAAGAAGAAACTGTGAACAGGGAGCTGTGATGGGAAGAAGCCTTTACTGGGAGTCCACACGTAAGAGCCTGAGGACCATGAGGAAGAGAGAATGGACTCAAAGCTTCTTTTGGAGGAAGACTCAATAATGTGTAGTGAACAATGGATGGAAAAACCGGAAAAAGTTTCTCCATCTAATCACTTTAGGGAACTCAGGAAGAGATAATGCTTTCACTTTCACACATGCCAACATGGCGCTATCTTCAAGTTATCCATATGGGTTTCTGGAAGGCAGTGGGATAAGTCTGGAGACATTGGAGGAGTTTGAAATGGAACTTTACACCATCTGGCTGAGAAAAACTGACAAAATTTTCATCCCAGTAGTTAACATTAGGCAGTGACACTTCTTGTGTCTAACTGTTCTTTACAAGTAAAATGTGTGCATTATATGAATATTTTATTCAAAAGCTTATGAAGAATACTACTTTTTTTTCTTTTTCACAACAGTAACTTATTTTTAAAGGTAACCTATAAAATTGGGATTCATCTTCCACATCATAGGAACACAGTTGAAGAAGATGAATTAATTTCAGCTAAAGACTTGTGAGCATTTTATCTCTATATAATGGCAAATAACCAAGAGCTAATCAAGCAAAGAAGTGTTTTGATTTAATTTAAGAAAATAACAGCTGCCTAGATGAAATAATCCCAGGGCTTTCATTTCATTCAAGTGTAATCCATGAAATAATTTACAGCTGCTTGAACTAGACAATGTGGGAGATGAGTGAATTTTCACATCTGTTTCAAGGAACTTTATAACGAAAATTAAAAGCCTTCCAAACATGAGGCCCCTCACAGCCATTCAGTGATGGGTTGCAAAGAGTTATATGGCAGCTTTTCCCTGCATTGTAATTGGTTTGTTGATTTACATCAATAAAGTTGATCTGGTCAAATGTTTCAAGCAGATGTTGTATATTCTGAATGAATTATTAAAAATAAAGCAAATGTTAAGAAAATATATCAGAAATGAGACAAGTTTAAATAAAATGTGTACGAAAACTTTTTAGCTATGTGAGACAGCTATATTTTCTAAAAAAGGAAGAAAGGACAGCAAGACATAATTCACTTTACTGGGACACATTCTGGTTGAAAGATGGAAAAAGGATATTAAGGTCATACTTCTTATTGCTTCTCTATTTTTACAATCATGCCTCAAATATAACTTCAAAATTTTTTTAAAACATCAGAATAGTACAACTTCAAGTTTATAAACAATAATCAAGTTCATAAATGATAGGAACAAAGAGGTAGTTACCAGAAACTATAGGCTTTAATTTTTTAGATTACTCTTAATTTAAAAATTATTAGAATTAGATTTGTATAAAATGTCCTGCATAATTTAAATGCTATGTTGAAGCTTCCCATTTTAATAGCATAATAGATTAAGTTACAGGATATTTACTTTCCTTGCCTACATGTGATCGATAAACAAAGAAAATGATTAGTTCAGTAAATTGGGGAAAATGGTTATATAAACTAAAAATTTACAAATATTCTGTGTCTTCTATTGTTGACTAAAAGGAGCAAGAAACTTCCTGATGAATTTTTTGTAAACTACCAATTCCTGTTTAATTTGTTTGAACACAATCTTCAATAGAAAAACACACAATGACCATAAGTTTTGTTAAAAAATTTATAGGTTAGAATGTGTTTGCTTATACTGCAAATAAATGACAAGACTTGTGCTAATTGAACCCATCATTATATAAATTGTTGAAGCTCTTCTGTTAGTCAGAAAAATTAAGACATCTGGGAGTGGTTTTCTCTTTCCAGGCTGGAAGAAAATACTAGTTCTTCTAGCCACTTCAAATCCAAACACTATGCAAAGCCTGGTTTCTACATCAGAATGCATTTTTATTTTTCTTGAGTTTCACCCATCAGAAATTCAAGACATTATATTGTATGCACTCAACAATGGACTTCTGTTTGCTAAAACTTTTGTCACTATTTGAAGGTATGACAGCTACAGGTTAGAGAGTGTGAACAATTTTCTTTCATAAAATTAACAAAATTCCAGGTGTGTGGATGTGTGAATGCTTGTCAGGGTAGTGTTGTGTAAGCAGAGTGATCCGGTATAAATGAAAACTCAGTTGCAGCCCTCATTGAAATGACAGCAAAGAAATCTAGAGGCAATAACAGAAGAGTGGCATCAGGAACCAGGTTTTAAGGGCAAGGAGGGAGACCACAGACAGTAGAGTAGCAAAGAGAATATGAGTAGAAGGAATACTTCCCAGGAATAGTGAGGGGAACCAGGCAAAATGCTCAGAGCATAGACATAAGTAAAGCAAAGATTTTTATCTAAGTTATCACGAGGAAACGTTGATTGGCCCAGAAGAATGGTATTAAACAAATGATTAATTTTTGTATAGGGTGATGGGTTAAAGTGTGTGATTTCTTTCTACTGTGAAAATCACACAAAGTCTTGCAAACTGCTCATCATTTTTACTTACCACATCAAAGTGTATTTACAACATGTTGATTCCCCTAGGTTGTGTCTCTAGCTCTAGGACTCATATATGAAATATCTCTAAACAGTTAAGTCATTCTTTTTGAGAATGTACAACTCAACATGGGACTATGATTATGACTGTGGGTCTATTAGGTTTTACTAGGTTGCTGAAATCATTTCAATCACTAGAGCTGAGTTTTCAAACTTATATTTATTCTTTTTGTTGCTAAAACTAATCATTAACCTTATTTAATATAGTGTTTATACTCTGACAGAATCTATGATAAGTAAAATAAGTCTTATATGTTGAGAATTGCTTGTATGCATTCTATTAATACTTTGATTGCAGATGAACTTTGACCACAAACCTATAATTGTACCTGTACCATATTTAATATTTTTTTACCTTGATCTAGGTCATAAGTATTGATTGGGCCCATTTTGATGAGTGCTTCTGCTTTAGATTATATTATATTCTAACTCAAAGAACAAATTGCAAAAAGCCCAAAAGGGAGACTATGATAAATTTATAAATTTGTATACTAATTGCTGGAGTCCCAATCCTAGCAATTACATTTTCTCTACCTATGTTGTAAACTTACCATTAGTATAGCTGATTCTGCCTGATGTCATTTACTACATATATTAGACATTAATACACAAAATTAAATTTATATGATAGTAGAGGATTTTTTTTAAAAAATGTTACTTATTTATTTATTTGAAATTCAGGGTGGCAGAGAGAGAGAGTCAGAGGCAGAGAGAAGAATATCTTCCATCTGTGGGTACAATCCCCAAATGCCTGCAACAACCAGGGCTGGGCCATCCAGAAGCCAGAAACTAGGAACTCCATAGAAGTCTCCCCCACAGGTGGCAAGAACTCAAATACTTGGACCACCTTCTGCTGCCTTCCATTAATGTAGTCCCATTTTTTAGGAAAGTAGATCTAATAGGTTAATATAAAGATGACATTAAATATCATAGCTACCCCTTCATCTACCCTCCAAACTCTTTATTTCTGTCTTACATTCAGCCCCTGGAGATAAATAGAAAATAATCAAATTTGGAGAAAAATTGAAAAGAAGAGTATGGTTTGCCATACACTAAAATTGCTGCTGATGTATTTCAGCTATGGTTGCCGACTCATTCTCCCTTGTGGTGCACCACAGGCAAGCAGCAGGCACATGACATACCTTTCCCATCACTGAGATGAAGCCACACGCCACAAGATGTTGCCACCCTGTCTGACACGTTGAAAATCCATTTTCCATTCTGCGGTGCTTTCTTGGAATTCACATGCTGTTCTCATCCCTTACACTTCAAGCCACAAACACTGCCACTCCAAATGAAATTTTACAAGACCATTTTCGATTTGTTCCATTTTCTTGGATAGTTGCCTCTGTGGAGTGATTCCTTAGTAATATGTCATGCAGTGTGATATCACTTAAGAATCTCATCTCACTTCCTACATTAGATGCATGATTTTTGAGTTTCCTAAAAAATGAGTACTTAATATTAAGAAAAATATAAAAATCTGCTATTTAGCTATACAATACACTCCTTTATATAATAGCCGTAGACCCTTTCTATACTTGAGAAAGCCAAGAATGTAATGTTAATGTTCTCAGGTTTCTGTACTTGTTCTGTCCTTAATCTGGTAAACCCTTCTCCTAGATATTCTCTATATACCATCTCCCCTCATATGATTAAACATTGCCTTCTATTGACTATTATATCAGAGAGAGCATCTTCTATCATTGTTAGTCCTTTATACTTCTTATATTCACAGCATTATTTTTTTATTTATTATTCATTATTCATAACCTTACTAATAAATTCCCAGGAAGCAAGAATTATCTCACATTTGCTACCATATCCTTATTTCCTAGAATGGTCATTGGAACATGGATGTTTACTAGTTACATTTTGAATTGTTGAGTGAATAAATTACTCCAACATCATGCTTATTATTATTGCTATTTATTATTATTCCCATTTTTCACATGAATTATATTATAGGGAAGTTTCTTAGAAAGTCTATAGCATTTTCCCAAGACTCACAAGCATTAATTGGTAGAGACAGGAATTGAAGTTTGATTTTAGAGTTGAGGGTCAGCTTTTATGCATACATGTAAACACCTCAACAAAGTATTTCTCAAAGTAGTGGTTATATAAATTAAAAAAAAAACATTATTTGTGTTATGTTTCAGTAAACATATTTAATAAATTCCATAGGTGATACTATTCTCCGGTGTCAAATTTTTAGAAGAAAATTATAGTGCTTTAAGTGTGTGTTATGTTTAATCACTTGTTTGGACTGAATATATAAGTTGCTATAAAATTTGTATATTGAAATCCTAACCCCTAATGTGATGATATTAGGAGATGAGGTTTTGGGAAGTGCTTAGATCATGTATATGGAGCCTTCATGAATAGAATTAGTGTCTTTAGGAAAGGAACGCCAGAAAGCTCACTCGCCCTCTTTATGTCATGTGAGTATAAAAGCATATTTCCTGCCTTCAGACCTATAAGAAACAAATTTCTGTTATTTATAAACCATCCAGTTTATGATACTTTGTTAAAATATCCAAATGGACAATGACAGGTACTTTCAGATGTTGTATCTTATTTTGTCTCACATGAAAATGTCTAAGGCAGAAGTTCTCAAACATGAGTGATTTGCCCCTTCTCAACCACAAGATAACATTGGGACAATGTTTTGTTGCTTTTTATAATTTAAAAAAAATTATTAAGATATAGAGAACACATTTCACAGATAAAATTCTAAGAAAATAACCAAACTTTCCTCCCTTGATCTTCCTTCCTTCATTTATTTGTTTCTTTGTTTCTTATTTTTCCTTTAATTTTTGTAATAACATAATTTCAATTTACTTTATAATCACAGGCTTAATGCATCACTAACCATAATGTTCAACAAGTAAAAAGCAGAAAGACCATTCTTCCACAGGAATATAGACAAGGGCTACAGACAATAACTGAATTGTAAGATGTCAGTTTCATTCTTACAGATTGTGAGGTTTTTTGTATTCTATATTAACTATCACATATCAGAGAAAACATACGATATTTGTGTTTTGGGGACTGGCTTATTTCACTAAACATAATGGTCTATAGTTGCATCAATTTTGTTGCAAAGACAGGATTTCATTCTTGTAATGAGAAAATACTATATATTCCATAGTATATTGTTTTACCTAATCATTAGTTGATGGATATCTGAATTGATTCCATATCTTAGTTATTGTGAATCGAGTTGCTATAAACATGGGGGTAGAACTAACACTTTCATACACTGAATTCATTTCGCTTGGGTAAATTCCCAGGAGTAGAATGGCTGAGTCATTTGGTAGAGCTAAATACATTTTCCTTTTTTCATAACCAGAGGTGAAGATGGGGAGTGCTACTGGAATCTAGTTGGTAGACAGCAGCCCCCTAACACTGAAAATTATTAAATTTAAAATGTTAACAGTGCTGAAGTTTAGAACCACTGCTGGGGGGATTGTTGGATCTCTTAATATTTATTAAGCATTACAAGAGTGTACCTTATATGAACAAAATGGATAGGCATAAGAAAAAATAGAATTTTGGATGGGGTTTCAGAGGGTTTTGAAAGTTTTATGTTTGGACCAAGCAAGAGTATAGGTCAGATTCAGCCTAGGGATGTGACATTTGAGCCAGAGACTAGTTTGATCAGATTTCATGGCTAGTGTGTGGTACAGCCCTGGAATGGAGCATTAAAGCAATGTTTTTCCAACTATAGTACCATAGCCTATTCAAATTATATTGCTGATTAGTTCTTCCTTGCACAAAGTTGCTTTGGTCTGCTGGGGCAGTGTTGCATTTATTTTTACACCAGTGTCAATTATTCCATTTTATACTCTCATCCCAAATGGTACCTAACTAAGGAAAATTTTACTGGAAATTTTATGACACTATGGAAAAGATAATTGAGTTTTACATAGTAAATATTCCCCCTTTAAAATACTTGCCTCTGTTGCCAATTTTTGTTCCCTGTGGCTACTCCATATCTTGCATCCCAAATTTTGTGTTGATTCTTACACTTTCCATAACTGTAGCCTCACCTGCAGTGCTTTCAAAGTACAGTTGAACTAACTCTAATTGCATTCCTAGTGAACACCAAGATTAATAAAACAAATATCCCATCTTGAAATTTATCTTTTTTATGAAATATTTTCTGCCATCCCACTTATTACAGTGCCCTTTGATATTGTGAGTGTCAAGCTTATAGCCATGCCATCAACCTATCAGATTGCTGGACAAACATATCAAATGCACGTATGTTCTGGTTTTCCCACTTACAATGTTTTTATTTCTTTGCCCTTCAAGAGGACCATAAAACACCATTTTCACTATTCATTCAAAGGTGTGATTCCCTCTTACTGATTGTCATCTGGATATAGTGACTTGGCTTCTAACTAGTAGAATGCAGCCGTGTTGCTTGGACTTCACATCTGTGATTAAATTACAAGAGACCATGACTTCCACTTCCATATTGCTAGCACTTTCTATGCTTTCTTGGCTTCCACACTTGCATGAAACACTTTGCCAGGTTGAAGAGGTTCGTATCACAAGAGACTGAGGGTGGCCTCCCTTCTTACTCCCTCCTTCCTCTCTTTGTCTGCCTTTCTTATTTTTCTTTTAATTTTTAAAAAGACATTTATTTATTTGAAAGACATAGTTGTTACAGAGAGGCAGAGGCAGAGAGAGAGAGAGAGAGGTCTTCCCTACACTGGTTCACTCCCCAGATGGCTGCAACAGCTGAAGCTGCACCAATCTAAAGCCAGGAGTCAGGAGCATCCTCCGCGTCTCCCACATGGGTGCAGGTCCCAGGGACTTGGGGCACCTTCTACTGTTTTTCTAGGCCATAGCAGAGAGCTGAATTGGAAGTGGAGCAGCCAGGACTTGAACCGGTGCCCATATGAGATGCCGGCACTGCAGGCGGCAGCTTTACCCACTACACCATAGAGCTGGCCCCTTCTTTGAATTTTTACAATGACATACTTTCCTTCAAATTATTTAGAATAAAATTTCTAGTGAATCCTTGAAGAATTACTTCTGGGAGTAGTTTTACATGAATAACTCCAGTTGAAGATCAGTTAAAACTTATATATAAAAGACAAGCAATTCTACATTATCTTATTTTAAGACACATGCCATTTAAATTATTCCTTAAAGTATTTTTCTTGGTCGAAAATGGCAAGTAAAATCATACATTAAAGAATGAGAGTCATCTAAACTTCCAATTTGGCCAATTTATGATATAGACAAATTGTCTGTAGGATATTCTATAAGAAATCATGATTTTGTTACTTCAAAATTATTTATAAAGGCTTATGGGGGGCCGGCGCCGCGGCTCACTAGGCTAATCCTCTGCCTTGCGGCGCCGGCACACTGGGTTCTAGTCCAAGTCGGGGCGCCGGATTCTGTCCCGGTTGCTCCTCTTCCAGGCTAGCTCTCTGCTGTGGCCAGGGAGTGCAGTGGAGGATGGCCCAAGAGCTTGGGCCCTGCACCCCATGGGAAACCAGGATAAGTACCTGGCTCCTGCCATCGGATCAGCGTGGTGCGCCAGTCATAGCGCGCCAGCCGCGGCGGCCATTGGAGGGTGAACCAACGGCAAAGGAAGACCTTTCTCTCTGTCTCTCTGTCTCACTGTCCACTCTGCCTGTCAAAAAAAAAAAAAAAAAAAAAAGGCTTATGGGGCCTGAGTTTTTCCCTTTTGTGTCCTGATGTTGATTACAATTATGGTTTACTTGATGCTCTTTCTTAAATTCAACCACAATTATAACAATATTTGGATAGGAACAATATGATTTACTTTGTGAGTCTCAGATCCAATATGTGTTCTCACAAACACATTCTGACAAAAACTAGAGTCAGCTTGTAGCAGCTTTTCACGGGACACATAATACCCACAGGCACACACACACAAACACACACTACTCAAGTACCAAAGCACCACATGTGCATTCCTACCTCACTGTCCTAGCTCAGTGTCTGCAGATGGATCACAGTCATGGCTTAGATAAAGCCACAGACAGAGGATCATCCAACCAACACTTCCTTGGGTTCATCTTCTGGAACTTTTGCAATTATAAAGAACACCTTTTCATGTAAAGATGTATTGAATATATTTCCAGACACAACTTTAAAATACTGGTGTTCCCACATCCAGGAAATATTTCTGTATTTCTTACTCTATGGACCACTATTTCCTAACACAAACTGATTCACTCTTGGAAGTTTGATTTATTCATAGCCTTCAAAACACTTAGAGTGCTCTCTAAATACAGTTAGGATGGGTGAAAAATATAGTATCTTTTATTTTATTATATGTGATCTGACCTTGTTGTTAAGTCTCTATTCTGTCGGATAATGGGGAAAAAAAGAAAACTAATAATATTTTTAAAAATTTAAATTTACAATTTACAGATCCTCTGGGTTGAGATATTTCTTTTAGGAAACTTTGTCCTTTTTCAGACATAGATACAGTCAAATTTGGTTCAAAATCTCTCCTTTGCTTCTTTCAAGTTTCCCTTCCTCCCCACCCCCTTGCCACTCAGTGTGGCATCTAGACACAAGGGGAGCTGGGTGTCTTCTGGACAATGGATTACATGGCAGCTCTTCTCGGTTCAGGTCCCACTGGACCCTCAGAAGACAGCTCTTATGGAGCCTGGTGACTGGTCAGGAACTTTGTGCTCCAGCCCTCTACTGCTGACTCAGCCCCAGCTCAATCATTAATCCTCGGAAGCCCAACTCCAATTTCCTGGGCTCTGGCCTAGGCTGTAGCACTGCACCATCTGCTGTGGAGTCCCTGTGTCCCTCAGTGTGGCAGCCTCATTGCTCTCGATTCCTGACTATCTTTCACAGCCTTCATGGGGCATGTGGGAGCCGGTGGGCGCCTGCCATGTCACACAGGAGCTCAAGAAGTTTGAATGTGCTTTCCAGGCCCATCTTATTTATCCCTTCCCTTCTCCTGCTTTCTGTTCTGCATTTCTGTGCTATGTGACTGGAGAATAAAAATGGGTAGCCCAAGAGATCCATATTGTACATTAAACAGTCTGAGGTGGTTGTTGAGTGAAGATTCTGTCACCTTCTTTACTCCTAAATCCACTTACATACTTTTATAGCCTATGCAACCAGGATGTCTACCTTGAGGGCTAACTGGAGACATTTCTCTCTGATTTCCCAATTTTGTCTTTTTACTGCTTTTCTATGATCCAGGACTGCAAGGGATTTCCTTTTGCACTTTGTGTTCAACTGGGTACTTTCTTTAAAATCCTATTTTTCAATGTGACTATGACTCCTGATTAAACCTCATAAATGCTTTGTTTTAGAGAGGCAAAGGGAAAGCTTTGGGAATTTAGAAAATGCCTCTCACTTTCTTTATGGATCTTGTATCCCTTTGCCTTCAAAGAAATTAACTCTGAAACACAAAGCTGATCAATAAGTAACCTCTTTATTTTAGATGGTACTGCTTCTTCCTAGAAATGATAGCTCAATGTTGTCAAAAGCAGGGAAACATAATATATAATTAAAATACAATTGAAAATGAAAAAAGTTCATTGATTCAATGGCAACCATTATCTGTATTGTTCATGACAACCTTGTTTCCTATGGGCATTGTGTGTCCTCACTCAAAAGTTTTATTCTCATCCATAAAGACTTCTCATGATTTCACCAGCAATAAAAATCAACCTCTCCGTCCAAGTTCAGATCAAACATCACTCTTCCCTGAAGACTTTCCCATCATCCTAATTCTCAGTAATTATTTCTTTCCATTGAATGTCAGTGACACATTACTAGTGATATTTACACTTAGGAGTATACGGCTTTGCATCAATTTCTTACTTTAAATATTAGTCTACTCATTCCCTGACTACTCCACCTCTTACTGAGAGCTCACATACTTGTGTGGATCACTTTTGTTGCTTCTGCACCATGTCCATTCAACCCCTACCAGCTTGACGAAAAGCTTTTCAGCTATAGGTTGATTTTATAGTTCTTAATTTCATTCACATTATTTTGATCTTTTAAATAATGTAGTTGATGTTAAATCTTTGGTCAAGGTAAATAATTATACCTAGATTTTAAAGAATGGAAAAGAGGGAATAAGCTGTGTGCTTATATTAGAATGAATTATTAATTATTGGATATAACACATAATTAACATAATTTTGCTCATCACTGGTACCATTTTGTCTTTTCAAAAAGAGCGCTAATTTAAATACCTCTAACAATTATCTTAAGAAAATCAAGCCTACTTGAGATATTCCAGATGATGAGATTTTACTAAGCTTTCAGTTGGGTGATTAGGGAGGAGACAGGTGATACAAATATTAAAATGGTATAGAAAAGGCAATCAATACAGGTTGCAATGACCAGATAAGTAAAACAGTGTTGTGGAGCCAGAGCATGCCTCTATTTTGATAGTGTTTCAGAACACAGGTTTTACCCCTGGAACCACGCTATTGAGATTCAAATTCTGATTATGCTTCGTGCTGATTTTTTTTCTCACTAGACCTTTTTTTCATGGGTATCAAAATTTTATGACAGAATTTCCATCAAGCTGTTTCTATAAAAAATTACTGATTTTAAAAACTAGTCACTTATAACTGCCACACACACAAAAAGAAATGGTCCACAAAACATTCTTTCCTTCTAAAGGTTATAGCATGCACCGTTATCATCAGTCCTTTGCTATTAACTTTAAATGGCCAATTGAGACAAACAGTTCTGAGTCTGTTCTTCTATCGCTGATTAAGACTGGGATGGCATGAATTAGGGATAATATTACTTTAGCCTTCTGAGCTTTCTGGGCAGACTTGATAACATTGCCAGCTCCAGCCTTCTTGTCTACTGCTTTGATCACACCCAGAGCAACTGTCTGTGTCATATTAAGGACAGCAAAGTGACCCAGAGGAAGATAGTCAGAGAAGCTCTCAACACACATATTATTTAACATGTCAAAGCCTCAGCTTCTCCATTGGGAAAACGGTGGCTTACTCGGGATTTGTGAAAAATTATGTCTACCACACAGAAAGCCTTTAGTAAATGGCAATGAAGCTGTTATTAATGTTGGAAACGATCAAGATGAACTCGTGATGGAAGCACTGTGGGTGATACTGATGACCAGCTTATCTCCGTAGAGCTATGAAGAAGAAGGTTCCGTCATCTGGTAATTTGCTTCACAAAATTGCCCAGCATATATCACTTTCACAGTGGCCCCTTCGCAAGTTTGGTTTCCTGAACTTTCCAGGAAAAGGCAACACACATTAAATTGGACAAGATGGCATCTGACAACAAAGCCACATTAACCTGAAGTTCATGTGAAAAACATAACTCTTCTCTTTGACTCACTGAAATTCAAGATTTCATTGTTGGCGTTTTCACACTCTGCTCACTGGCTATTATTTGTATGCACATGGACAATTGAAATTGGAGCCTAAGTTAACGTGCATTTTCACTTTACCTTCTAATCAAAATTGTTAGAAGGTTAAAATCTGTGAAGAGTGAGTAGCAAGGAATAAGTGACAATCTGTCTCAGAAGTAGTGGTTTCGAGGCCGGCGCTGCGGGTTCTAGTCCCGGTCAGGGCGCCGCATTCTGTCCCGGATGCCCCTCTTCCAGGCCAGCTCTCTGCTGTGGCCAGGGAGTGCAGTGGAGGATGGCCCAGGTCCTTGGGCCCTGCACCCCATGGGAGACCAGGAGAAGCACCTGGCTCCTGCCATCGGATCAGCGCGGTGCGCCGGCCATAGTGTGCTGGCCGCGGCGACCATTGGAGGGTGAACCAATGGCAAAAGGAAGACCTTTCTCTCTGTCTGTCTTTCTCTCACTGTCCACTCTGCTTGTCAAAAAAAAGTAGTGGTTTCGATACACTTGTAGATATTTAATTTCATACCATTACAAAATGAAAACTTATAAAACTTGAAGGAAAAAAAACTTTCAGTTTAATTTTAAAGAGAAACAGCTACAAGTAGCAACTTTACTTCCAAAGTGAAATAACTAATGCTGTATGCTAATTTTTGTTGGCTGAAAGGGTATGTGAATGTTTTTTGGTTAAAACCTTCTTGAAAAGTTTAAAGATATTTACTCATAAAATGCATCCATTTCTTGTGGTCTCAGCTAATAGCCTTAAGAAAAACTCTTGAAATCACCAACTGATTTTTTAAAGGCTTTTGAAAGGTAGAGTGACAGAGAGAAAGGGAGAAGCCAAGAGAGAATCGTCCAACTACTTATTCACTTTCAAGATATAAAAGGGTAACAGCCCTGTTTCCAATGCAATTTTCCTTTTTTATCCCAATGTTTTTAAAAAAATTTTGAAGGAGAAAATAAATCAGGTGATTAAGTTGCAATATTCCTCTCTATATATTTTCAAAGGTAGGCTGCCTTGATTTGTCAATTTTGATATTGGAAACTGATAGAAAATTATAAGATTTTTTTTAGACTAATTTGTTTCTTTGAAAAAAAGTTATAGTTTGTCAGATCATCCAGTAACTAGAATTGCAAAAAAGAATGGTACTTGAAAGACCAAACAAGCTATTGCATATACTTCAGATGTGAGTGGCAAATCCAATACTCAACAGAAGATGAAATGCACATTACTATGAATTAATATTTGTTGAATGTACACTACATGTTGAGCAATATTAGACCATTTACCTGGATTGTCACTGCTCATGCTGCCAAAATCCAAAAGGCAAATGCGAATTTCAGTCCTATTTTGCAGATAAAATTAACTGAGTGTCGGGACTAAAGTCACTGCCCAAGATCAAACAAGTAAGTTACAGGGCTGAGTTTCAAACATAGGCCATTTAGCTTCAAGCTTTGCATCCTAAACTTCCCTCTCTTATCAACTTTAAAACATGGTAAATCATCTGCACTCTCTTAGCTTTCCTTCCAGATCTCTAAAACCTGAATTATGTTGTCTGTCTCTTAAGCCATTTAGAATAATAAAGTTTACTTTTTAAAAGATTTTTCATTTGAAAGCCAGAGTTACAGAGAGAGGGAGGGGACAGGAAAGGAGAGACAGAGACAGAGACAGAGACAGAGACAGAGACAGAGAGACAGAAAGAATATCTAATCTACTGGCCAAGTGATCACAATGGTCAGGGCTGAGCCAGGCCAAAGCCAGGAGCACCGAGCTTCTTCTGGGTCTGCCACACGGGTTCAGGGTGCCAAGCACTTTGGCCATCTTCTGCTGCTTTTCCAGGTACATTAGCAGGAAACTGGATCGGAAGTGGAGCACCTGGGTCTCAAACTAGCCCAAATATATAATGCCCCTGTCGCATGCAGCAGCTTTACCTGCTATACCACAACATCAGCTCTTCGTTATTTTTTGAAATATTTATTTATTTATTTGAAAGTATTGGAGAAAGAGGGAGAGAAGAAGGAGAGAGATCATCCAACCCCTAGTTTACCAATGTCTGTAATATTCAGGGATGGGCCAGGCTGAAGCCAGGAACCAGGAACGGCATCTGGGCCTTCTTTGTGAATAGCAGGGACTCAAGTAGTTGAGCCAGTATCTGCTGTTTTTCCAGGCACATTTGTAGAGAGCTGGTTCAAAAGCAGAGCAGCCAGGACTCAAACTAGCCCTCTGATACGGGTTGTGGGCATCACAAGTGGCAGTTTAACCCACTGAGCTACAATGTCCACTCTACCAAGATATTTTATTGTAGACATAGAGGGTCTTGATTTTCTGTTACCAGAACAATACAGTTGAAATGAACTGAAAACTAAGAACAAGAACAAATACACTAAATGGTTCTAATTTTCTTCTAAAATGTTCATCACTTTCTGCCTCTCCATCTAAACATTTGTTTCCATCTCTACAACCTTAGCTTACACTACTTCCCTGATTTCTCTGTGAATTAGGCATTCCCATGAATTCACATGAGGCTCATTAAATCTGTCAAATTGCTGATAAATCCATTTTTTTCTAATTCTTATTTCTTCATCCTTGGACATATAACTAAAATGTATAAGACACTAATATGCTTTCATTAGTTACTTCCATCCTGTCTGTATTGTTCTTTTATGGTTTTCAGATGTCCCCAACTAAGTTAAAAATTGAGGAAAAGATACTAATATCTTCTATCTCCTCCTGTAACTCTTGCTTAGTAGCCACGTACCCCCAAAAACTTGGTAGAAATCTAAAACCTGCTGATTATGTGAATTAAATCAAAAATATCTGAAAGTCTATCTTCCTAAACTAAACTATCTAAGTTCAAGTGTGATTACATTGTTTTAATATCATATATTTCTTAGGTCTTAATATAGGTTTATTACACTAACATGTATTTGATATATCTCATGAGAATCACTAAGTAAGTATTACAACCAATGATTATAAACAAGTGTCAACACCAGCTCTTAGTACATGTAGTGCAACAAACAGCACATGCTTCAAAGTATTGCCTCACACCATTAACTTTTTGGATTACTCTCTTCCTTTCCACCTCTCTTTCTCATATATCCACTTTCCCAGAACTCCTAGAAATGACTGAATTACATATCAAGAATTATTGTTTAAATTTATATTAAGAGAATTATTTTTTAATTAAAAATTTTTATATTGCATATATATCAAACATTCCATAAGGATACTGCACACTGCTGTTAAAAATTCCCATGGGAAGTTGGTGCTTGATTTTACATGCATTACCTTTTCTAAGTGAATGTTAGAGATCTCAGTGCACTTGACCCAGGCTCAGCCTCTGCGCCTTATGTATACCTAGCTGCATTTGGAATGATCTTGGACATGGCAGGAACTGCCTTTCTATTCCAACTTTTTCACAACATCATTCTTTATCTCTGACTGGCTCCACATCCCTGGTTTTGTGCTTAATCTGATCATCCACCATCTTCAGAGAGTTGAACCATAACTATCTTTTCCCCAGATTTCCTTCTCCCTTGAGAGCTAATGTACTCTAAAACTAAGGAAAATATTAATCATAGGAGAACTTAATCATTTCCCTGGAAGACTCATCCAGACTGAGTGTTTTCTCCATCTTCTTACCTACCATTGATTTTTCTATTTACAGCAAACAATGCTGCCATCACCACACCACTGTTCTCTCAAGTCAGTGGTTTCACAAATCTCAAACCCTGAGAAAGAATTCAGTCTCAAACGTAGTTTGACATTGACGATCATCAAATTTTCTAAAAACTCATCACAACTTTGACCAATTTCTGTTTTTCCTTGTAGCTTTTTATGATTTCTTTCTTTTGTGACTTTTACTTTTGAAAGTCCTCAAGTTAGCATGCTTAGTTTTCTTTTCTTACTCTCTGTTCTATCCTGGAAGATTACTTTAATCCCATGGCTTTCAACCACCACATGTCTACTAATTACTCCTATGCACACCTTCAGTGAGCTGACCTGCACATTTGGCAATTGAATTTATACAACATAAATCTGTACTTTATACTGTTTTTTCACTTTTATTCTACCCTCAAGTCTCCACTTTCCTTCCATCTTATTGTCAAAGTCTGCTAACTTTACTTCCCAAATATGTCTTATATCACCTATTTCACTCAATCCTTCAGATTGATACCTTGTAGTAAAACATTCATCTTTCTTCTGTGGGATTGCTAAAAGCACCTTCAACTATTCTTCCTGGTTCTCATCTCACCCCTCTAAGATACAGGTTTGACACAGCTGCCACATGATTTATGGAAAATTGCATTTGATCATGCCATACTCAGACGTCCTTGTCGACAAGCTCATATCTTAACTTCTTGCAATGTGATTGCCTGATTCGTTGTTTCTCTTCCTGCTTCTGACTTTGATCTTGCATCACTACATAAATGGCTGCTTCCAATTTCCATTCATGCAGCAGGCTGATGATGACCCTGCACCTTCTTTGTATTGTTCACTATGCTTTAGAATCCTCTATATCTTCTTCACCAAAGTTCAAACCACAATTTGAGAATCTTGATATTCTGATATTCTGCACACTTGAAGGCTCATTAATACTGCAACAGGAATGATTCCTCACTTTTCAGTAAAATCTGAATTTTCAGGCCTCAAAGTGAACATTAAGTAGCTATTGTGGGCTGAATTGTGTCACCCCAAATTTCATATGTTGAAGTCCTAACTCTTAGTACTTCACAATATTACTGTATTTGGAGATAGGGCCATTGAATAAGAATTAAGTTAAAATCATGTCATTAGGGTGGGTCCCAACACAACATGACTGGAATTTAGAGACACAGATATATGCAGAGGAAATACAGTGTGAAGGCACTGAGTAAGGATGGCCATCTCTGAGCCAACAAGAGAAACTTAGGAGGAATCAACACTCTCATGTCTTGATCTTGGATGCCTAGCTTCCAGAACTGTTTTAAGTCACATAGTCTGTAGTACTCTGTATGGTAGCCTTAGTGAACTGAGACAGTAGGTAATAATGTTAGTTTTTAATATATTTTATTGTAATAAAGAATATTTGTTACAAGGAAACATAAATCTTACTGCCAATGAAGTAAGGAAGAAAAAGTTAATTTCCTTTCTTCTTTGCTTTCTTTTGATGAACAAAGCCTTTGGAATACCTTTGCTATGGATGATACACTCTGATGGAGGGTAAGAAACACAGATGGTAGTTTTCATTTTTACAAACTTTCACAAATGGTAAGCATCTGGAGATATGTAATATGTGAGTGAATGTTTCCTAAGAGGTGCTACAGTATAAAATTTTACTCTTCTGGTCAGAGAGTAGACACATGGAAATGTTAAATTAGCTCAACTAGCTTATTTGCATTTAAAAATATCCAATAAAGAAGTAAAATCCAAAAATCTACAATAATACCAAGTATTACTGAATACCTTGATTCGAGAGAATTTTCAATTTAATGCATTTTATGCATGATACTCAACTATATTCTCTTGCACTCCCCTTTTGCCTCCTCATTCTACAAAATCATGCAGGAACTACTGCCTTTCTATTATAGCATTTTATCAACAAAATAGTAATTATTAAGAAGCAGGATATCATGTTGCTTGTTCTGATTTAGTTGCAGATTTATTGGGTGATGTTAATTTTGCTGGATACAAACTAAATACCAACAAACACAATTTCTGTTCCTTTAAAAGTTTGCATTCTAAGGTAATATGTGACATCAAATCTGTTTAAAGACATCAACTGTAGATCATTAAAATGCTAGTGAGTGGATTGTAAAATCTTTATTTGTTGTTTCTCCTTTTAATAAAAGTCTCAGAACTTCTTACTCTTATCTAGCTATGACTTGAGCAAAGTCCTTCTGCCTCATACATTCATAGCATCCCACGTAATCAACATCTCCCACCAGAGTGGTTTATTTGTTGCAATTGAACCAAATTGACACATCATTATCACTGAGAAGTCCAAAGTTTACATTAGGGTTCACACTTGGTACATTCAGTCTTGTACATTCTGTAGCTTTGGATAGATGTATAATGACAAGTTACTATCATAACAGTGTCAAATACAATAGCTTTACTGCCATGAAGCTGCTCTGTGCTCTGTTGATTCAATTCTTCTTGCCCCTATCCCCTAATACTAATTCTTTCATTAATATTATCTTTTAAGATTCTTCTAGGTCTCCTTACAATTTGGTAGATCATTTCCTACCAAAGCTGAATTATATAAGGGGATGTCAAAAATCTTGTTGAAAGTGGAATTAAATATAAAAATAAAAAAATACAGCTTCATTACTCAACGTAAGTTCCATCAAAGTCAGGACACTTTTGAAAGTGATGACATGAGCTATTCAGTTGACCTCTAAAAATCTGAGGGTCTTTTTACATATTGGTAACTATAGAAAAATGCATTTCGTTTAAAGACACTTTTCAGGATGAGAAAACAGAAAGAAGTCAGAAGGAGCTAAATCAGGACTGTAGTGTGGCTGCCTAGTGGTTTCCCACTGAAACCCTGACAAAGTTGCCTTTGTTTCCTGAGATGAATAAGCACAAGCACTGTCCTGGGAGATAAGGACTCTCAGGTGAAGATTTCCCTGGTGTTTTTATCTTAATGCTTTGGCCAACTTCCTCAAAACACTCTTCTAATAAGCAGATGTAATCATTCTTTGGCCATCCAGAAAGTCAAGAAGCAAATGCTTTGAGCCTCCCCACAAAAAACTCTTGCCATGGCATTTGTCCTTGACTGGTTCACTTTTGCTTTGACTGGATCACTTCCTCCTCTTGGCAGCCATTTCTTTGACTGTACTTTGTCATTAGGTTCATACTGGTAAACCCATGTTTCATCTCCTGTTATAACTCTAGAAAGAAATGCTCAGGCTGTTGATCTCACTTGTTCAAAATTTCCATTGAAAGCTCTACCCCTGTCTGCAACTAATTGGGGAAGAATTTTGGCACTCAATGAATAGAAGTTTTCTCCATTTTCAATTGTTAGTTAAGATTCTGTGAGCTGAATGAATCAAGATGACTTCTGATGTTAGCTGTTGTTTCTGATATTAATTAAAAGTTTTATGTCATTAGAGTAAAAGATTAATTACTTTCTCACAAATTTGTGTGGATATCCTGTAACCACAGACTTCCTTTTCATCATTTCTTATCCTTCTTTAAAAAAGTTGTACATTCATTAACTACTGACTGTGGGGATTGATGGGTGAGGGACAATATCTCCATAAACTTTTCATATAGCATCAAAAATTACATAATTCTTCCACCCATGCTTCACTATCAATTTAATGTTTGTTTTTGCTTAAATTTTAACACAATTCATGCTGCTCTGATAAGGGTGGCTTTTTTCAGATGTCTTAACTGTCCTTGTGTCTCAAACTACATCTTGTTCAGACACGTAATAAGAAGGCAGTGAGAGTTTATTTTGGTAAAAAACTATTTTGAAATCCATGCAAAGCCTTTTCATAACATTCATTTTATCACATTGCATTGTATATGTACCACAGTCCATAGACTCATTAACCTAGTAAAAAATGGATTTCTTGCTTCAAAATTTTGACAATTATAAACAAAACTGTTATAAACATCCTTGCACAGGTTTTCTTTTTGCTTTTGTGGTCACAATTTTTCAGCTCATTTGGGTAAATACTAGAAGCACAATTGCTGGATCAAATGTCAAGATCATGATTAATTTTGTAAGAAATTGTCAAACTATCTTACAAAAATAGCTTTACCATTCTGGACCCCACCAGCAAGAATGGGAGTTCCAGTTGTTCCACATCCTCACTCACATTTGGCTCTGTCATTGTACAAATTCTTGGTCTTTCTGATAGGTGTGCATCTCATTGCATTTGTCATTTTAAATCTTTATTTTTATATTTATTTTAAAGACAGAGGGGAGATAAAAAAAATTAATCAATGGATAGATAAATTGAGATTTTCCATCTGCTGGTTCACTCCCCAAATACCCACAGCAGCCCAGGCTGTGGCAGGTTGAAGGCAGGCATCTGGAGTTCCTTCTAGGTTTCTTGTGTGGGTGCAGTGGCCCAAACAATTGAACCATTAGCTGCTGTCTTGGAGGGTGTGCATAAGCAGGAAGCTGGTATTGGATGTGGAAATGGGACTCAAACCCAGCCCCTTCAATTTAGGATTCCCAAGCAACATCTTAATAACTGTACCAAATGCTCACCCCTGTGTTGTGCTGTTTAAATTTGCCTTTCTCGGGGCAGCGCTGTGGTACAGTGGGCTAAAGCCCTGGCCTGAAGTGTGGGCATCTCATATGGGTGCCGGTTCTAGTCCCGGCTACTCCTCTTCCAATCCAGCTCTCTGCTATGGCCTGGGAAAGCAGTAGAAGATGACCCAAGTCCTTGGGCCCCTGCACTCATGTGGAAGACCCAGAAGAAGCTCCTGGCTTCTGGCTTCGGTCTGGAGCAGCTCCGGCCATTGTGGCCATCTGGGGAGTGAACCAGGGGAAGGAAGACCTCTCTCTCTGTCTCTGCCTCTCTCTGTAAATCTCTCTTTCAAATAAATAAAATAAATCTAAAAAAATTGCCTTTATCTCATGATATAAAATGTGGAGCAAATTTTTGAATGCTTATATTTCACCTTTTTGTCTTCCTTATTGAAGTGTCTGTTAAGGTCCATTTTTAAATTAAATTCTTTGTATAATTTGAATAATAGTCCTTTATCAAGCATGTATTTTGCACATTATTTTCACCCAATCTATAGCTTGTCTTTTATTGTCTCGAATTTTTTGAGAGAGTATACATTTTTAATTTTAATAAACTCTAGCCTATCAATTAGCTCATGGATGGTACCTTTGAAATTATATAAAAAAATCATCATCACACCCAAGTTCATCTACATTTTCTCCCACATTAACTTTTAAGATTATAAAGCTTTGAATTTTAAATTTAGGTCTATGATTCATTTTGAGTAAATTTTTCTGAAGAATATAATGTCAGTATTTAGATTCTTTTTCTAGAAAATGTGGATGTCCACTGTTCTAGTCATTTTAAGTACTAATGTTATGTTACTCCGTTGTCCTTTGCTCTTTTGCCAAAGACAGTCAACTATGTGAATGAATTCCACATTTTCAACACATGAGAGTTATCATTGGGATCTCCACTTAGATTGTCAGCTGATTTGTCATCAGAAACCCTGTAGGCTAGGAGGGAATGGAGACACATAACCCAAATCCTGAAAGAAAAAAAAAACTGTCAATCCAGAATACTGAACCAAGTGAATCTCTCATTTATAAATGAAGGTGAAATAAAGATTTTCCAAAACAAACAGAAATCAAAAGAATTAGTCACCATTTATACAGCCTTACAAACAATACTTAAGGATGTGCTATACACAGAAACAGAGATAGTCAGCATTATGAAAGAATGTAAAGGCAGAAAATCCCCTTGTAAAAGTATAAAGGAAATCTAAAGCAAACAATAGGAAAATATATATGGAAGAATGCCAGGAACCTTGAATGTAAATAGCCTAAACTCTCCAATTAAAAGATACAGACTGGCTCAACAGATTTAAAAAGACCCATCTATATGCTGCCTAAAAGAAACACACCTTGGCAACAAACAAATATATTGACTGAAAGTAAAAGAATGTAGAAAGTTATTGCATATTAATGGAAATCAAAAACAAGCAGGAGTACACATCCTAGTATCAGACAAAATAGACTTTAACACAAAAATTGTTAAAAAAAAAAAAAGACAAGAAAGGACATTATGTAATGACTAAGGCATCAATTCAATAGGAAAATGTGACTATAGTAAATGTATATGCACCCAATGCTAGGACACCTAGTTATTTAAAACAAATCTTAGTGGACCTAAATAGAAACACAGACACCAATCCAATAATAATGGGGAACTTCAATATCCCAGTTTCATCGATGGACAGATCAACTAGAAAAGAATCAAAAAACAATAGAGCTAATTAACAGTATTGACCAAAAGGATCTAATTAATATCTATAGAAAATTTCATCCCACAGCTGCAAAATACACCTTATTTTCATCAGTGCATGGAATGTTATCCAGGAACGACCATATGCTAGGCCATAAAGCAAGTTTCAGCAAATTAAAAAAACTGGAATCCTATCATATATCTTTTCTGATCACAATGGAATGAAGTTGGAAAGCATCAACTTAAGAACCTCTAGAAAATATGTAAACACATGGAGAAATGAACAGTGAGTCACAGAAGAAATCAAAAAGGAAATAAAGGCGGAGCCAAGATGGCAGAATAGTGAGGGCACACACTGATAGTCCAGGAAAAGATAGTTTAATAAAAGTGGAGTTACTGTAGTTTCAGGGAAAGGCTCGGGGAAAATATTGCAGAGGAAACACTTCCGGATCTAGTGGATGTGACACGGACAACCTACCGGGAGAGCAAGGATGCCCATGGCTCCAGAGCCCAATAGATGTCTACATCAAGAAATTGGAAAGGCACCAAATAGATGAGCTTTCAATGCATCTCAAGGATCTAGAAAACCTACAGCAAATCAGACCCAAATCTAGTAGGAGAAGAGAAATAATTAAAATCAGAGAAGAAATCAACAGGATTGAATCAAGAAAAACATTACAAAAAATCAGCCAAACGAGGAGCTGGTTTTTTGAAAAAATAAACAAAATTGACACCCCATTGGCCCAACTAACTAAAAAAGAAGGCAAAAGACTCAAATCAATAAAATCTGAGATGACAAAGGAAACATAACAACAGACACCACAGAAATAAAAGGAATCATAGGAAATTACTACAAGGACTTGTATGCCAGCAAACAGGGAAACCTATCAGAAATGGATAGATTCCTGGGCACATACCACCTACCTAAATTGAACCAGGAAGACATCGAAAACCTAAACAGACCCATAACTGAGACAGAAATTGAAACAGTAATAAAGGCCCTCCCAACAAAGAAAAGCCCAGGACCAGATGGATTTACTGCTGAATTCTATCAGACATTTAAAGAAGAACTAACTCCAATTCTTCTCAAACTATTCAGAACAATCGAAAAAGAGGGAATCCTCCCAAATTCTTTCTATGAAGCCCCCATCACCTTAATTTCTAAGCTGGAGAAAGATGCAGCATTGAAAGATAATTACAGACCAATATCCTTGATGAACATAGATGCAAAAATCCTCAATAAAATACTGGCTAATAGAATGCAAGAACACATCAGAAAGATCATCCACCCAGACCAAGTGGGATTTATCCCTGGTATGCAGGAATGGTTCAATGTTCACAAATCAATCAATGTGATACACCACATTAACAGACTGCAGAAGAAAAGCCACATGATTATCTCAATAGATGCAGAGAATGTATTTGATAAAATACAACAGTCTTTCATGATGAAAACTCTAAGCAAACTGGGTATGGAAGGAACATTCCTCAATACAATCAAAGCAATTTATGAAAAACCCACAGCCAGCATCCTATTTAATGGAAAAAAGTTGGAAGCATTTCCACTGAGATCTCGTACCAGATAGGGATGTCCACTCTCACCACTGGTATTCAATATAGTTCTGGAAGTTCTAGCCGGAGCTTTTAGGCAAGAAAAAGAAATTAAATGGATACAAATTGGGAAGGAAGAAGTCAAACTATCCCTCTTTGCAGATGATACGATTCTTTACTTAGGGGATCTAAAGAACTCTACTAAGAGACTATTGGAACTCATAGAAGAGTTTGGCAAAGTAGCAGGATATAAAATCCAGGCATAAAATTCAACAGCCTAGCTGGCGCCGCAGCTCACTAGGCTAATCCTCCGCCTTGGGGCGACGGCACACTGGTTCTAGTCCCGGTCGGGGCGCCGGATTCTGTCCCGGTTGCCCCTCTTCCAGGGCAGCTCTCTGCTGTGTCCTGGGAGTGCAGTGGAGGATGGCCCAAGTCCTTGGGCCCTGCACCCCATGGGAGACCAGGAGAAGTACCTGGCTCCTGCCATCAGATCAGCACGGTGCGCTGGCTGCAGCGCGCCGGCCGTGGTGGCCAATGGAGGGTGAACCAACGGCAAAGGAGACCTTTCTCTCTCTCTCTCTCTCTCTCACTGTCCACTCTGCCTGTCAAAAAAAAAATCAACAGCCTTTGTATACACAGGCAATGCCATGGCTGAGGAAGAACTTCTAAGATCAATCCCATTCACAATAGCTACTAAAACAATCAAATACCTTGGGATAAATTTAACTAAGGACATTAAAGATCTGAACAATAAGAATTACAAAATATTAAAGAAAGAAATATAAAGATACCAAAAAATGGAAAAATCTTCCATGCTCATGATTTGGAAGAATCAATATCATCAAAATGTCCATTCTACCAAAAGCAATTTATAGATTCTATGCAATACCAATCAAAATACCAAAGACATTCTTCTCAGATCTGGAAAAAATGATGCTGAAATTCACATGGAGACACAGGAGACCTCGAATAGCTAAAGCAATCTTGTACAGCAAAAACAAAGCCGGAGGCATCACAATACCAGGTTTCAGGGCATACTACAGGGCAGTTGTAATCAAAACAGCATGGTACTTTACAGACAAACAGATGGATAGAGCAATGGAACAGAATAGAAACACCAGAAATCAATCCAAACATCTATAGCCAACTTATATTTGACCAAGGATCTAAAACCAATTCCTGGAGCAAGGACAGTCTATTCAATAAATGGTGCTGGGAAAACTGGATTTCCACGTGCAGAATCATGAAGCAAGACCCCTAACTTACACCTTACACAAAAATCCACTCAACGTGGTTTAAAGATCTAAATCTACGACCTGACACCATCAGATTATTTGTGAACATTTGAGAAACCCTGCAAAATATAGGCACAGGCAAAGACATCTTGGAAAAGACCCTGGAGGCACAGGCAGTCAAAGCCAAAATTAACATTTGGGATTGCATCAAATTGAGAAGTTTCTGTACTGCAAAAGAAACAGTCAGGAAACTGAAGAGGGAACCAACACAATGGGAAAAAATATTTGCAAACTATGCAACAGATAAAGGGTTAATAACCAGAATCTACAAAGAGATCAAGAAACTCCACAACAACAAAACAAACAACCCACTTAAGAGATGGGCCAAGGACCTCAATAGACATTTTTGAAAAGAATAAATCCAAATGGCCAACAGGCACATGAAAAAATGTTCAGGATCACTAGCAATCAGGGAAATGCAAATCAAAACCACAATGAGGTTTCACCTCACCCCGGATAGAATGGCTCACATGCAGAAATCTACCAACAACAAATGCTGGCGAGGATGTGGGGGAAAAGGGATACTAACCCACTGTTGGTGGGAATGCAAATTGTTTAAGCCACTATGGAAGTCAGTCTTGAGATTCTTCAGAAACCTTAATGTAACCCTACCATTCAACCCAGCCATCCTACTCCTTGGAATTTACCCAAAGGAAATTACATTGGCAAACAAAAAAGTTGTCTGCACCTTAATGTTTATTGCAGCTCAATTCACAAGAGCTAAGACCTGGAACCAACCCAAATGCCCATAAACAGTAGACTGGAAAGAAATTATGGGACATGTACTATATAGAATACTATACTGCAGTAAAAAACAATGAAATTCGGTCATTTGCAACAAAATGTAGGAATCTGGAAAACATCATGCTGAGTGAAATAAGCCAGTCCCAGAGGGACAAATATCATATGTTCCTCCTGATTGGTGACAACTAACCGAGCATCAAAAAGGAAACTTGGTGAAGTGAAATGGACACTATGGGAAACAGTGATTGATTAGCCCTTGTCATCTCTGTTGATGTACAATACTTTATGCCATTTAGTATTTTTTTGTTCTGCTTAATACTTTTGGTTGAATTCTGTAATTAACACACAATTATTCTCAAGTGTTTAAATTTAACTGAGAAGTGATCTCTGTTAAATATAAGAGTGGGAATAAGAGAGGGAGGAGATGTACAATTTGGGACATGCTCAAGCTGACTTGCCCCAAATGGTGGAGTTAGAAATGTGCCAGGGGATTCCAATATAATCCCATCAAGGTTGCATGTACCAATGCCATCTCACTAGTCCAAGTGATCAATTTCAGTTCACAATAGATTATAATGATAGGTCTAAGAGTCAAAGGGATCACATAAACAAGACTAGTGCCTGCTAATACTAACTGATAGAATAAAAAAGTAGGCCGGCGCTGCCATAGCTCAATAGGCTAATCCTCCACCTATTGGGCCGGCACACCAGGTTCTAGTCCCGGTAGGCTGCTGGATTCTGTCCTGGTTGCCCCTCTTCCAGGCCAGCTCTCTGCTATGGCCCGGGAGTACAGTGGAGGATGGCCCAAGTCCTTGGGCCCTGCACCCCATGGGAGACCAGGAGAAGCACTTGGCTCCTGGCTTTGGATCAGCACGCTGCACCTTTTGTGGTGCGCCAGCCGATGCGGTCATTGGGGATGAACCAACGGAAAAGGATGACCTGTCTCCCTGTGTGTCTCTCTCTCACTGTCCACTCTGCCTGTCACAAAACAATTTAAAAAAAAAAGAATAAAAAAGGGAGAGAACAATTCAACATGGGAAGTGGGATACACAGCAGACTCATAGAATGGCAGACGTCTGAAGCCAGCACTCTGGCCTCAGAATCAGCCCTTAAGGCATTTGGGTCTGGCTGTAGAGCCCATGATAGTATTTTAGGCATGGAAAGCCAAGACACTCTGGAAAAAAAAAAAAAAAAAAAAAAAACACCTAAATGAAAGATCTCTGCGAGTGAGATCCCAATAGAAAGAACAGGCCATCAAAGAAGGTGGTACCTTTCTTTGAAGGGAGGAGAGACCTTCCACTTTGACTATGACCTTGTCTAAGTATGATCAGAGTCGGCTAACTCAAAAGGCCTCCATAGCCTTGGCAACTCATGACATGAGCCTAGGGTGATTATTTACGCCATAAACAAGAGTGTCAATTGTTAGAGTGTCAATTGTTAATTCAACAACAGGAGTCACTGTGCACTTACTCTTCATGTAGGATCTCTGTCCTTAATGTGTTGTACAATGTGAATTAATGCTATAACTAGTACTCAAACAGTACTTTACACTTTGTGTGTCTGTGTGGGTGCAAACTGTTGAAATCTTTACTTAATATACACTAAATTGATCTCCTGTATATAAAGATAATTGAAAATGAATCTTGATGTGAATGGATTGGGAGAGGGAGCAGGAGATGGGAGGGTTGCGGGTGGGAGGGAAGTTATGGGGGGGAAAAGCCACTGCAATCCAAAAGCTGTACTTTGAACATTTATATTTATTAAATAAAAGTTAAAAAAAAACTTATAGGATTAGCAAAATCAGTGTCAAGAGGAAAGAAATTATAATGACATCAAATAAATGATCTAACAGAGCATCTCAAAGATCTAGAAACACAAGAACAAATCAAACACCAAATTAGCAGAAGGAAGGACCTAGTAAATATTACAGAAGAAATAAATAAAACTAATACCATAAAGATGATATAGAAGATTAGTGAAGGGGCAGCACTCTGGTGTAGCTGGCAAAGCTGCTGCCTGTGGTGCTGCCATCTCATATGGGCACCAATTTTGAATCACAGGTGCTCCACTTCTGATCTATCTCCCTGTTAATGAGCCTAGGAAAACAGAAGAAGATGGCCCAGGTCCTTGGGTCCCTTCACCCACATGGAAGATCTGAAGGAAGCTCCTGGCTGCTGGCTGCAGATCAGACCATGTTTGGTAGTTGTAGGCATTTGGAGAGTAAACCAGCAGATGGAAGATCTCTCTCTCTTTCTCTCTCTCTTCTCTCTCTGTACCTCTGCCTTTAAATTAAACAAATAAATCTTTTTTAAAAAAATCAGTGAAATGAAGAGGTGATTTTTGAAAAATAAACAAAATTGATAAACCATTGGCTCAACTAACCATAAAAAGGTGTGTCTGTGTAGCAGGGGGAGACTCAAATTAATAAAATCAGAGATGAAAAAGGAGATGTTGCAATATGTACCACAGGAATGAAAAGAATCATTAGAATTACTACAAAGAACCCTATGTCAAAAAATTGGAAATTCTAGAATAAATGGATAGATTTCTTGACACATACAATCTACCAAAATTGAGTCATGAAGACAGAATACCTAAATAGATCCATAACCAAGATGGAGATTGAATAAAGAAACTAATAAACCTAATAAAATACCAGGACCAGATAGCTTCACTGCTGAATTATCACAAACTTTTAAATAGTTAATCTCAATTCTTCTTGATCTCTTCAAAACAACTAAAGGGAAGGGAATCTTCACAAACTCCTTCTATAAGGGCTGCATCACAATATTTCCAAAACTGAAAACAAAGAAAGAGAACTATAGACCAATGTCCCCATGAAAATAGATCTAAAAAGCCTCAAAAAAGTACCAGTTAACCAAATTCAAGAACATATCAAAAAGATCATTCACTGGATCAAGTAGGATTTATCCTTGGAGTGTAGGGATGGTTCAACATACACAAATCAATAAACATGATACATCATTTTAATAGATTGAAGGAACAAAACAAAATGATTACCTCAATAGATGCAGAGAAAGCATTTGATAAAATACAAAATTATTTCAGGATATAAATCTTAAGCAAGTTGGATATAGAAGGAATATACTTCAACACAATCATGGCAATATATGACAAATCCACAGCCAGCATCACAGTGACTAAGGAAAAACTGGAACCTTTTCTACTAATATATGTAACCAGACAAAAATGTCAACTTTCATCATTACTATTCAATATAGTTCTGGAAGTTTTAGCCAGAACCATTAGACAACAAGAAGAAATCAAAGGAATACAAATAGGAAAGGAGGAAGTTAAATTACCCCTGTTTGCAGATGATATGATCCTATACATAGGAGAACCAAAAGACTATACTAAGAGATCATTGGAACTTATGAGGGAGTTTGGCAAATAGCAAAAGCATACACAAATAATACTCTGTCTGAGAAGAACTTGTAAGATCAATCCCATTCACAACCAATACAAAGAAATTTAAATATCTTGAGATAAATTTAACCAAGGATGTGAAAGATCTCTACAATAAAAATTATAAAATATTAAGAAAAATAAAGAAGATACAAAAATGGAAAATGTTCCATCCTCATGGATTGGAAAAATTGATAGTCACCAAAATGTCCACACTACCCAAAGCAATTTACAGATTCAATGTGATACCAATCAAAATACCAAGGACATTCTACTAAGATCTAGAAAAAAAACTCTAAAATTCATATGGAATCAAAAGAGATCCCAAATAGATAAAGCAACCCTAAACAATAAAAATAAAGCTGGAGGCATCAGAATACTAGATTTCAAGATATATAACAGGGCTGTTACTATCTGAATAGCCTGTGACTGGTGCAAGGAAAGAAATACAGACCAATGGAACAAATTAGGAATCACAGAAATTAATCCACACATCTACAATTAACTACTCTTTGATAAACAAGCTAAGGTCAATCCCTTGAGAAAGGACATTCTCTTCAATAAATGCTGTTGGGTAAAATTGAATCTCTGCATGCAGAAGTACGAATCAAGACCACTATTTTACACTCTACAAAAATTAACACATAATGGATCAAGGATCTGAACTTAAGATCTAAAACTATCAAATTACTAAAGAAAAACATAGAGACAATACTACTAGACATTGGCATAGAAAAGGAGTGCTTGGATAAGACTCCAGAAGCATAGACAATAAAGGCACAAACAGAAAAATAGTATTACAACAAGCTAAGAAGTTTCTGCACAGCAAAGGAAATATTCAACAAAATAAAGAGGCAACTCACAGAATGGGAGAAAATATTTGCAATCTACACATCTGATAAAGGATTAATTTCCAGAATAGGAAAGGAGCTCAAGGTAGTCAACAACAACAAAACAAGCAATCTAGTTAAGAAATGAGCTAAGGACATGAGCAGACATTTTTCAAAGGGTGAAATACAAATGCCAACAGACACATGAAAAGATGCTCAGGATCACTAGCCATCAGGTAAATGCAAATAAAAAATACCAAGTGGTTTCACCTCACACCAGTTAGAATGGCTATATCCAAAAGTCAAAAAATATTAAATGTTAGCAAGGATTTGGGGGGTTAGGTACGCAAAAATACACTGTTGGTGGGAATGTAAACTAGCATCACCTTTATGGAATACAGTATGGCATTTTCTCAGAACTCTGAAAATACATCTACTTTATGACCCAGCTATTCCACTCCTGAGAATTTACTCAAAAGAAATGAAATCAGCATATGAGTTATTTGTACCCCCATGCTCATTTGTACCCCATTTGTACCCCAGCTCAACTTACAATAGCTAAGATGGAATCAACCCAGATATCTAACAACTGATGACTGGATAAGAAATTATAGTATATGAAAAAGAATGAAATCCTGTCTTTTGCAACAAAAATGGATGCAATTAGAGACTATTATGCTAAATGAAATAAGCCAGTCCCCAAAGATAACTATCATAGGTTGTCTCTGATTTTTGGTAACTAATACACAGAGTACCAAAAAACTATACTGAATATCAGCAAAACTGACATTCTGAGGTTTATTATTATTTATAGCAACTGCCAGGGCTGGACTTGGCTGAAGCCAGAAGCCAGGAATTTCTTCCAGGTCTACCATGTGTGTGGAAGAGGCCCAAGCACCTGGGTCATCTTCTGCTTTTCCCAAGCCACTACAAGGGAGCTGGATTGGAAGAGGAGCAGTAGGGTCTCAAATCTGTGCCAATAAAGGATGCTGACATCCCAGGCAGAGGCTTTACTTACTAGCAGGAAGTTGTATCAAAAGCATGGTATGCAGTACTTGAACTGGCACTCCAATATGGGATGCAGGTGTTGCAAGCAGTAGCTTAATCCACTGCATCACAATGCCCACCCTTGTTTATTAACTTTTTAAATAACTTAATGCAGGTCAGTGTTGTGCTTCAGCAGATTAAAGCACTTGAAGGTTATCATCCAATAGGAGTCCTGGCTGGTCCACTTGTGATCAATCTCCTTGCTAAGGTGTATGGGAAAGCAGAGGAAAGGGCCTGAATACCTGGACCCCTGAATACCTGGACGACCACGTGGAAGACCCAGATAGAGCTTCAGGGTCCTGGTTTCATCCTGGCCCAGCCCCAGCCTTTGCAGCCATTTTGGGAGCAAACGAGCAGATGAAAGATTTCTCTTTCTCTGTCTCTCTCTCTAATTCTGCTTTCCACTAAATCTTTAAGAAAATTGAAAACTTAATGTGCATGGTTCACAGTGACATCCTTTGATCTGAGTATTAGTCTAGTTCCCTTGGATCTATGATTCTTGTCTCCAGTTTGTTTCTATTCTCTTCTTCCTGTTACAAATCCTTTTCTTCACTTTGTAAGTGACATAGTTTCTTTTGTCATGCTCTGTCAGTGCTTTATTTCCTCTGCCATTTGAGAAAAAGTTACTTTTTTTTTGTTGTGCATAATCGAGATGTTATTGGTGTTGAGAATCAATACACAGGCCCTTCAATGTGTACAAAATTCTTAGCATACATACCGAAAATCTGAAAAGCCATGCATTGTTGTTCCAGTGACTTTCCAGCTTTAAGTTTGGAAGCAACTCTTCCTTAAGAGGCAGTTGAGTACCAATTGTTCAAATGTTGCTGTTTCATAAATCCCACTAATTCACAATTTAATATCACATACACACACACTCATATTTTCAATCTTTCACAGTACATTGGAAAACTATTAAGAAAACTAGACTACCACAACCAAAGATGTTACAGAGTGCACACAGTTCTGACAGGGCAACAAAGAGTTGTTTATGGGGAAACAATTCTACGAAGCAACATAGGAGAAGTAATAGAAAATATTCAAGACAGATTAAATGCACCATTGTGTCCAAAAATTGTCATTTAGTATGCATTTTATTGTAGGATATAAAAATCACCCCCTTATGGAATATTAAGCTGACATCCAAAACAGTCAAAGCCTCCCATAATTCAATATCCCACTATCTTCTGGTTGTACCAAAAAATAAATAAATAAACAAACAACCAATAAATGATTTCACCTGTTAAAAACTCATTTACATTTTAAAAATGGGATAAAGAGGGCTTCCATCCTTCTCCAAAATGTTTCTAGAGCTATTAAAAAACTTGCATTTACAAAATAATTGACAAATCATTCCTCTGGATTATACAAGAAGGGAGCCAGGGACCACTGACAAGACATGGCATACGATTTGAATCAGACTTGGCTTCTTGCTCTTCTGCTTCAACAGAGGCTGGCCTCTTTTTTCATGTTGAGTTTTTCCATTTTCTGCATCCAAATCTTTAGCTTCTTGGTTAACCACCTCGGCCTGTTTTCCCTTTTCTCCTCTTCTCCTTTGCTTGCACTTTCTTGTCTGATGACTTATCCTTCCCTGGAGTCTTCTTGGGCTTTGTTTCCACTTTTGCAGAAGGAGGTTTCTTTCCCTTCACGGCCCCTTCGGCAGGGCTGACCTTCTTTGGCATCTTGGCTGTGGCAAGGGTCGGTGCTGAGTGCCTGCGGGCCATGTTCATTGAGAACCTTCATGAAGCTGAGCTGCCTGGCCCCTGCCACTCCTTGGGAAAAAGCTGCTTAACAGTGACGTCCCATATAGTAATTCCAATTTCCTCAATGTTTTCACCTTTATCTATTTCCACTGAAAATTTTGAGTCCGTAGATGTGCTTCTTAGATTTTTAAAATTCTTCCTTAGTCAAATCATTTTTGCCTAATAATTTATTTACTAGTCAGGAACATTCATGTATTTTTACAAAGTTTAGAACATGTATATTATTGTCATTTATTTCATTGAGATAGAGACCTGCGTGGAGAGCGTGGGAGCCCACAGTTCGGGACACCAGCAGCAGACTCAACACACCAGCGCTGGAACGCGAGGTGAGCCGAACCTCAATAGCCCGAGACACCGGCAGGCAAGCAGAGAGAGGAGACTAGAGGGAACGACCCCCGGGGGGGGGGGGGGGAGTTCACCAGGCTAACTGGAAGAGAGAGAGAGAGAAAAAAAAAAAGGTGACTGGTACGGACACGGGTTTCTCTCTCTCCGCTCACCTCTCAAGGGCGAGCAAGACAAAGAGCAGGCGCCATCTTGGACATACGTCATAAGCAGAGCGACCTCAGGTCTGCACCGGCCCTGAGCCTAGCAGAAAAACCTGACTCTGGGCGGGGCGAATTAACAGGAGATTAGGACCTAGTAAATTTGTGGTGCTACTGAACTGAGACTGTGAAAAAAGAGACGGTGGGGGAGAGAACTCATGGAATTCACGTGAGCACTCTCCAGAGACGCTACAATTCCGTAACTTTGGCAACCCAGTGGGAGACTGAAGGAGAATTTGAGCCCACTCTGAGGGCCGAACAGATTCCCTGTGTGGTCCTTGGGAAAGAGCTTCCGATCTCTGGCTCCTGTGGGTATATCATTTGCCTGCTAACTACCTCCAACTTCGTTCAGCTGTGCAGAATTACTTCCCTTTTGAATCAAAAAAAAAAAAAAAAAAAAGAGAGAGAGAGGTCCACCATGCCTAACCTGGGAGTGTCACCTTTGGCACAACAAACAGAGCTCTCAGGCCACACCCATCTCAAGCCCTAAGGCTCCATCAAAAACAGACAGTCCACTTAATCTAGAGTCATAGTATAACAAGAAAAAGCACCACAGTGAAGAAACCAAATATCTCCAATATGCCAAATAACAAATGCAAAAACCGAGGTAATAAAAACAAGGAAGTCACCATGACGCCCTCAAATGAAAAAGACACCCCAATTCAAGATTATGAAGATGATGACATAGAAGAAATGCAAGAAGCAGATCTCAAAAAATTGATAAGAACATTAAGAAGTTCTCAAAAACAAATTCTGGAACTACACAAATCCTTAATGGACAAGATAGAAAATCTCTCTCGTGAAAATGAAATATTAAGGAGGAATCAAAATGAAACGAAACAACTAGTACAACAGGAAACTGTGATAGTGACTGAAGTGAAGAATTCAATAGATCAAATGAAAAACACAATAGAGAGCCTTACAAACAGAATGGGTGAAGCAGAAGAGAGAATATCGGACTTAGAAGACAGAGAACAGGAAAGGATACAGTCAGACCAAAGAAAAGAAGAGGAAATTAGAAATCTAAAACATATTGTCAGGAATCTGCAGGATACTATTAAAAAAACCAACATTCGGGTTCTAGGAGTTCCTGAAGGCATGGAGAGAGAGAAAGGATTAGAAGGCCTTTTTAGTGAGATATTAGCAGAAAATTTCCCAGGTTTGGAGAAGGACAGAGACATCCTAGTACAGGAAGCTCACTGAACCCCTAATAAACACGACCAAAAGAGATCCTCACCACGACACGTTGTAATTAAACTCTCCACAGTGAAACATAAAGAAAAGATCCTAAAATGTGCAAGAGAGAAACGTCAGATTACTCTCAGAGGATCTCCAATCAGACTCACAGATGACTTCTCATCAGAAACCCTACAAGCTAGGAGGGAATGGCAAGATATAGCCCAGGTACTAAGAGAGAACAACTGCCAGCCCAGAATATTATATCCTGCAAAGCTATCATTTGTGAATGAAGGTGAAATAAAGACTTTTCATAGCAAACAGAAATTGAAAGAATTTGGCGCCACTCGTCCAGCCCTGCAAAAGATGCTTAAAGATGTGTTACACACAGAAACACAGAAACACAGTCATCAACATGAAAGAAGGTAAAGGAAGGAAACCAAGGAAGGAAACCTCACAGCAAAAGATCACAGGGAATTCAAAGCATATATTAGAACTTATCTTTGGCAAATGGCAGGGCAAAGTTACCACTTATCATTAGTCACATTGAATGTGAATGGCCTGAACTGTCCAGTTAAAAGACACCGATTGGCTGATTGGGTTAAGGAACAAAACCCATCTATTTGCTGCTTACAAGAAACACATCTTTCCAACAAAGATCCATACAGACTGAAAGTGAAAGGCTGGAAAAAGATATACCATGCCAACAGAAATGAAAAAAGAGCGGGCGTAGCCATCTTAATATCAGACAACATAAACTTTACCACAAAAACCGTTAAGAGAGACAAAGAGGGACACTACATAATGATTAAGGGAACAATTCAACAGGAAGATATAACAATTATCAATGTATATGCACCTAACTACAGGGCACCGGTTTATCTAAAAGATTTGTTTCATTGAGATAAAATTCAAATGCAGTGAAATGAACAGATCTTTAGTGTAATTTTTAGGAGTTTAGTTATTCATTCTGTAGCCAACAGTTCAGTGAAAGTATAGAACTATGCTGTCAATCAAGAAAGTTCCTCTCGCTGTTCCTGCCAGCACCTATTTGCCCTACTCTGATTCTGTTCTTTTCCACCATAAATTACTTGCACTAGTTCTAGAACTTCACATAAATGAAATCATACACCATGGTTTCTTTGTATAGGAATTCATTCATACGGTTGTACATACCAGGGTAGTATTCCATTTATAAAAGTACCGCAATTTGTTTTTCCTTTCTTTCAATAGTCATATGCATTGTCTGTATTTGGTACTATTACAAAGAAATATATTATGAATATAGACAGGCATACATAATTTATACCTAGGAGAGGAAAAACAGAAGCATATGTTTAATTGCCAAGGTGACCAAGTAAGTGTTATATAACTTCAGGAGAAGCTGTGAAGCCTTTTCTCAAAGTGGTTGTGTAGTTTTATGCTTTCCTTGATAATGAGGAGGTTTCTGCTTCCAGCCATGAGTGTGTAGCTACATTCCGTCTCACCAACCTGAACACAACATAATAAGCAAACATGGGGAGATTTTGAAAGGTGGAAAAGAAAGAGTGCACTAATAGGGAACCTCAAGAATTGAGGAATGACATCACAGTGATTTCCCTGGGTTTCCTTATTGCCTTTCATAAATGCTTGAGAGTATGCCATGGAAGCTTTAAATGTAGAATGCCCATAAGCATAAATAAAATAAGCTCCTACAAAGCATATTTGTTCTGGCTAAAGGTACAGGAAAAGGATGAGTATTGAAATAGATAGCTTTCTTGACAAAACATCCATTACCCTAACCAACAGTCTATAGGAAAACTGCCCCTTGCCTTATGATTTCCATGGGCTCAAGAGACAGTGATCTTCAATTTCCCATTCAGGGGTCTAGTGGAGAGCTGAACTTAACAAGGGGGTGTGAGACCAGACTAGTCAACACTTGGCTTCCTTCCCCACAGATGGTGTCGGGACAGCCCAACAGGAAGCTATGTCCACCTCTAGCCAATGCTTAAAAGGAAGTACTGGGATATATACTCACATACGTATGTTTTTACAATATGATATATGTATATATGTACTTATATTTTCTTCAACCTTTTTATTTCCTTAAAAATGATTTTTAAAAACAAAATATTTTAATTTTAATGGGGTTCCTTTTTTTACATTTTTATAATTGATATTTTTTGTCCTCTCTAAGAAATCTTTATTTCTGCCAAAGCATGGATATATTAGCCTATATTTTCATCTCTCAGTCTTATAGTTGTAGCTTTTATATTTGGAAGTATAGTTTATCTCTTATAGGTGTATCTTGAATTTATTTTTTGTATTGCTTGGAGAAGGAATCCAGCTTCATTTTCATCAAGCAGAATTCTTTTAAAAGGCTTTCTTTTCAGACTATATATGCAAAGGTCTATTTCTATCCTCTTGATTCTTTTCCAGTGACCTACTTTTCTCATCTTATTCTAACTCAGCACTGTCCTGATTACTGTAATTGCTGAATTTGAACTTATATAGTATGAGTTTCACTTTGTTCTTTTCTAAGATTGCTTTTTGGCTATCAACATTTCTGTGTTTCCATATAAATTTCAGAAACAGCTTGTCAATTTCTATAAAAGAGCATGTTTGGGTTTTCATTGAGCTTGCATTATACATATAACTAAACTAATATCAAGATTAATTCATCAAATTCACAAGCATGATGTGTGTTTCCATTTACTTCAGTCCTTTTTAATATCTCATAGATATGTATGTTTAACAGTATGGACTTTGAAACTTTTAAAAATTTATTTCTAATTATTTTATGATTTTTAGCTATTTTACGTGGTTTTGGAGGCTGGTTTTTGTTCTTTATTGCTTCAAATTTATAATTATATATGATACTTCTGAATATTGAACTTACCTAGTTTAATTTCCACTTTGGTTTTTCCTTTTCCTCTCCAGCTCCAGTGAAATCTCACCATGCTGGGTTTGGGAATTTCTCAGAGTAGTGCCTGGGTTCAAGTCTCAGCTCTCGTTTCCATTCTAGCTTTGCATTCTTGCACACCATTGGAGGCAGCACATAATGTCTACCATCTACATTGGGTGATCTGAGTTGAGTGCCCAGCTCCTAGTTTCAGTCTGTTCCACCCTGGTTGTTGCAGGAATTCGTGGGGTAAGCAGAAGGGAGATATCTCTCCATCTCTCTGACTGTCTGTCAGTCTGCCTTCTGTCTCTGCCTTTCAAGTAAATAAATCTCATCACACTATATTTTTATGTTCCCTTTTTATCTCTAATTTCACAATCTCCATGTTCTCTCAAAGTTGAAAATGCAAAGTAAATGCCTAAAATTTATCTCTCTTATATATTCAATCTTATCAGCTCTTCAACAAAACAAAATCCTCTCACTTATCCTACCGTTTTTTTAAGTTAATGTTATAGAGGTTTTCTATTTACATATATTTTCCCTAAAAATAACTGACATGTTTTCATTGAATGTATTTATTCTCCCCTTAGTTAGAATCCTCTTTTCATATATGAAAAGGGATATCTTAGAGATTAAAGCATGTCTATAATTTATTAATTGAACCAACGTTTCTTAGAACTGGGGAGAGATGGAGCCACAAGTAGTCATAAAAGGAAAATATATTCTTCATTGCTTTCTTTTTATTTCTTGATACCATAATGCCATTTTCCATGTTTCTACATGTATGACAGCAAGATTAGCTATGCCATGGTCTCATCCACTGGTGCCCATTGCTGTTCAGGAATTAGCCTGATGGTAACAGGTGTAAGATATGAGTCAGGTTCCCAACAACCCTTGGTAGCCTTTGCTTTTGCTTTGGATCCCCAGTAACAAAAAGATTCACAAATGTCATGTTGCTAGAATATCATCATCACATTCCCTGTATGAGTGATCTTTTCATTATTACAAATAAATATCTAAGATAAATATTGTGAAGGAAGGAGGTTTGTTTTTTCTCTTGATTTTGGAGGCTCACAGTCCAAGATCAGGAAGGACCCATTGTTAAGCTGTCTGGTGGGCCAGTAGGCTGGCAATGGTGGAATAGGTGCAAAGGAATGATCAGTGGGCAAACCAGAAAGAAGAGACAGAATCCCGGCCCACCTCTCAGTCTTTTACAGGCAATTCTCTCCAAACAACTACCTTCCATGGGTACTCCTTGATGATCTAAGGACCTTCTTCTATGCCCATCTTCTGAACATTGTAACTGGATTGAGTCTCCACCTTACCAGTCCTATAATTTATGTCTTGAGGGTTAAACATCTGCAAGAATTAAGAGGCAAAATCATATTCAAACTATAGCACTCTCCTTAGACACTTGGGGGGATACTAATGAGTGTGTTACTGACTAAAGAAGAGAGTTGAAGATGATCTCTAGAGTCATCATTTTGATCTTGGCTGCATTGTTTCCAGCGGAAATGCATCAAGGATTAAGGAAGTTTGTCACTCTCTTCCTTGGTCAGCTGTAATGTTTTGATTGGTATGGTAAGAATGAGGAGGGTGCATGTTACAGAAACATGTACAAGTAATCATCTCAGCTCAACATTACTTTTTAATTAAAATGATTAATTAGTTATATTTTCAATTTGTAAATTATACTTGTATGAAAATATTAATTTTCTTCAACATGGTTTAAAAAAGGAAGGTCATAATTCAAAAGTACTTTAATCAACTTAGATCCAGGAAGAAAAATTTCCTGGTTTTAAAGTAAAATATTCACCACCTTCTTTTTTTTATCAGTATAAACAAAGTTAGAACTAAGATATATACACTACTTACTGGCTGTCAGACTGTGACAAGAAACAGGAAAAAAAAGTTACTCTTTCCTAGTAGTTATATTACTTTAAGGCTTAAAGCAAAGTATAAAAGTGTTATCTGAAACATGAGAAACATTGCTCTTACAATATCAGTTTTCTAACAAAGAGAGTCCCTTTGGGGGTTCTTCCTTGGATATCAAAATAATGAGGGAAAGAGCCCATTTAAATTTCCTTCATCAGTATACATACACACATGCTGATTTGGCATATGTATTATGTGAACTGCAGGATGAATCTATTAAAGCTCCTCTGATTTCCCAGGATTTGTAGTTAGAGAAACAGACAGATGGATTTTCAATGTAAAGTTCATGCCCTTACACTTCAACCACTCTTCCAAAGCAGTAAGGATGGGGCACTTTGTGTAGAAGATGAAGATATTCCCTATAAAACCATTTAAAGAAATAAGTGCCTTCCCATGTCCTACATATAAAAAAATTCCATCCATAGAAATCTAGTCAGAAAACCAATCTGCAATCCATTTGAGAATGTACATGGGCCCCAACTTCACCTCTGAAGCCCCAGCTTGCGCTTCCTGATTGACACATGGCCCCTTTTCCTATCACACCCATTGTTCCAGGGGGCATGTTCTGACTTGGGGAGCACATTCATGACAGTAGGCTAAAATCCTGCTCAGTGATAGATAGCATCACTCATCTTCTGAGATCAGGATTCTAATTAAAAACTTTATGCTGAGTTTCATTTGAGTTTTCGCACATTTTGAAACACAAAATCCCATTTGAGATCATTGAGATTTTATTTTATTCATATTTGGTTTTCTAAACAATGACTGATATTTCCAAAGATACCCTACAAGCATATGGTGTATTTGAAAGAGAATGGCAGTCTAGTCAAGAATCCTTAGAAAAATCATTAACATGTGAAGCATGTCTGAAAGTGTGTGTGGTTCCAAGGATCAATATTCTTACAATAACATCATTTTAAGTAAAAATAAATTTAAAAAAGTTCAATCCTCAACTAAAGTGTGCACAGACGTGTACATCAAGGATAAATAACAATATATATCTTGGGAAGTCCCCCAAGTGGATTCTTAAAATATTGCATCCACCTATACTAGGAAACAGTTCTCTATAATTTTTTATCTTTTCAAAGATGTTTGTATTCTTAGATAGCCTGGGGACACAAAGGACCTCACAGAAGTATAGAAGGCAGAACTGTTCAGAGATAATGTTTTCCTCCAGGACAAAACTTCAGCAGGCTTACTTCTAGCCTTTATGAAAGATTGAAGTTTTCTAGGCTTGAGGTTAATTTCTTGGACACAACCAACAGGTATACAGGGATCAGCTGGCCTCATCATGGACATGTGAGAACTGAGGCATAAGGAATGAGCATAAGGATATGCAAATAGTCTAACTGCTACTATTGCTTTGAGTAATAACTTGGCCTTTTTCTCTAATGTGCAGGAGTCTCAGGTATTCTGCTAGCATCCTGGAAGCTTTAGCAGACTAGGTTATTAAATTGCAAGTAGGAGAAAAAATCTTTGGCCCTTCATACTTCTTGATACCAACACCTGTGTATGTATTTTAATATAACACCAGTTTCTAAAAGAAATGTGTTCAGGGCAAGGACAATAACATGAAGGAGGCCCTAGAAAATGAATTATCTAAGGAAGATGATTGTTCAGTGTGGACAGGACAAAAAGAGAGTAGCAACACCAGAAATTCTCTATTCTACTTCCTTCTGAAACCCCAAGACTTATCTGGAAATAGTGTCCATCAAATCAGCCAAAGGGAACATGAACTGACATGGAGAGAAATATTATATGTTCCAGGGATATAAGTACCCGGGCATAAACTGGATAATCTCTACCAATGAAAGATTTAAAAAGAAAAATATTGATAAGGAACATAATAAATGTCTTCAGAGAGAAAGAGCAATATTACAGAAACATGTAGCAAATACTAGCAGTTACAATAGAAAAAGTCTCTTTGAAGATACTGGATGTGAAAATAAACAGGAGCTGGCACTGTGGTGTAGTAGGTAAAGCTGCAGCCTACAATGCCTGCATCCCATATGGGCACAGGTTCAAGACCCTACTGCTCCACTTCTGATCCAGCTCTCCACTAAAGCCTAGGAAATCAATAGAAGATGGCCCAACCGCTTGGACCCCTGCACTGGTGTGGGAGACCCAGAAGAAGCTCCTGGCTTCCAGCTTCGGATTTGTGCAGCTCTGGCTATTGGGGCCATCGGGGAGTGAACCAGTGGATGGAAGACCTCTCTCTCTCTCTCCCTCTGCCTCTCTGTAACTCTTCCTTTCAAATAAATGAATAAATAAATAAATAAACATGTAGTATTTGAAATAAATAATTGAATTTTGAAATATATAACAGATACACTTAAATAAATCAAGTAGTGTTCTGGAAAATAGTTTTAAGCATCTGACTATTTCAGGGAAGGATGAAGGATGAAAGATAAAGAAAAATATAAGAGATGTGGAAAATAAAAGCATAAGTGTCAATTTATGTGAGATAAAAGTCTTGACTGAAGAGCAAATGGTGATGTTGGAAAAGATTCAGTATCTAGAGAAATAGTGCCTGAAATCCTTCCTGCACATGTACATTCTCACATCCAAATGTTTTATTTGGAGAATATCTCCAGCATATATTAGAGGAAACAAATTTATAACCACTTAAATACATTATAGGGAAATACAAGAATCCTGAGGACTAAGAAAATTTTGAAGGATTTGAGAGAAAAAAAAAGGTAGATTATCTACAAAAAACAAAGCAACATGAGACTTCTTATCAGAAACAATATTTACATATTTTTAAAGGAAAATATTTCAACTATAATTTTAACTGTCACTAATTTAAAGTAAGGGTATATTTTAAATGATATTTTTAGACAGAGAAGCCCCCAAAATTAATCAACCAAAGATCTTTGAAAGAACTGTAAAAGTAGCCTATTAGAAGAGAAATGAATCAAAGAGAATGTTAAAAGTATTTGAGAGATAAAGATTACTTAATTACTCAGACAGGTTTATTATAAACAAATTTTTATGGTTACTAATTGTAAAAATTCAGGACTAAACACTAGATTAAGACATTCAATGAGCTCCCAATAAGTTTGGAACTCAAAAGGAAGTGATACCAAGCAAACACACTGATCTTAGCTCAAAAACTGGTGAGGAAAGATAAAAATACACACTGACCTTAATAAACAAAAAGAAAACAATGTAAGATAAAAATAAAATGCATAACTTTTAAATGAGCAGGATTAAAGTTGATCTATCCCAATGAAGGTATAAAAGGAGAAAAAATACAATGATAAATGATAAATAGAAATTTTAAAACAAGATAATAAAAATATTCCCTGCTTGGAGAGTTGTTCACATGAAGGTACTTGGGCTAAATTCACCACTCAAAAGTCTGAGATTCTCGCCTGGGGAGCCGCCGCCATGAAGGTCGAACTGTGCAGTTTCAGCGGGTATAAGATCTATCCCGGACACGGGAGGCGCTATGCCAGGACCGACAGGAAGGTTTTCCAATTTCTTAACGCAAAATGCGAGTGTGCGTTTCTTTCCAAGAGAAATCCTCGGCAGATAAACTGGACTGTCCTCTACAGAAGAAAACATAAAAAGGGGCAGTCGGAAGAAATTCAAAAGAAAAGAACTCGTCGTGCAGTCAAATTCCAGAGAGCCATCACTGGTGCATCTCTTGCTGATATAATGGCCAAGAGAAATCAGAAACCTGAAGTTAGAAAGGCTCAACGAGAACAAGCTATCAGGGCTGCCAAGGAAGCCAAAAAGGCTAAGCAGGCTTCTAAAAAGACAGCAATGGCTGCTGCTAAGGTTCCTACAAAGGCAGCACCTAAGCAAAAGATTGTAAAACCTGTGAAGGTTTCTGCTCCCCGAGTTGGTGGAAAACGCTAAGTTGGCGCATCAGATTTTTAAATAAAAAAAATTGGAGTATGAAAAAAAAAAGTCTGAGATTCTCAGGGTGAATTTATAAAAGATCCAGAATGGTACTGGCTAAAATCTGGAAATACATAGAAGAAAATTTCAGAAAAGTAGAACAGAAAGATTAATGATGAATTGTCATGCCAATAATGTCTAGAGTACTAATTTTAATATTTTTAGATAAAAGAGAATTTAATGTCATAAAACTTCAGAAGAAGAAACAGAGAACTGTATTCAAATAAAGAAACACTAGATTCAGAAGATTGAATCAATATCCCCATCCCATATATGGATCTAGCATCATCTTTAAAGGTGAAAAACAACATTTGAGAAAAATCTAAGAGATAAGTGCAGGAATTCATTAGTCAGGAGGAAGCAGAATATTTGTGAGCATACTTACTACATTCAATAAACAGATATAAAACATTTTATATCACCAAGCACAATGTAGGAACACTCATTCTAAAAATATTTTTCAAAGACAGATAACATTCAATAAATCCTAATAAATAAACATTGAAACTATGCCCCCAAAACAGATAACCAAAAGAAAAAGAAAAAAAAAACCTTTTGTTTGTAATCAAAATGAATTACTATCAAATAACCTTTAGCTTAGACAGAATATTTTGAAGGAAATTAAACAATAATTAGAAATAAATTAAAGTGAAACCATTATGTCAAAATCAATACTTAAGGACACTGGTTGAATGATGAGAAAGATCTGAGATCCATAAAATTGTAATATAATAGTGGGCCAGCGCTGTGGCACAGTGGGTTAAAGCCCTGGCCTGAAGCACCAGCATCCCATATGGGCACCGGTTCTAGTCCCAGCTGCTCCTCTTCCAATCCAGTTCTCTGCTATGGTCTGGGAAAGCAATAGAAGATGACCCAAGTCCTTGGGACTCTGTCCCCATGTGGGAGACCCAGAAGAATCTCCTGGCTCCTAGCTTCAGATTGGCGCAGCTCCGGACATTGCAGCCATCTAGGGAGTGAACTAGTAAATGGAAGACCTCTCTCTCTGTCTCTACCTCTCTCTGTAACTCTGTCTTTCAAATAAATAAAATAAATATTTTTAAAAGAAACTTTCTGATATAAATAAACATCTCTGGCTAAATAGGAGAGAAGTCACATAAATGAAATACGGAAGAGAAGAATTCATAGATAGAGATAGGTGATAGATAGATAAGTAGATAGGTAGATAGATAGACAGAGAGATAGACAATAATTAGCTACTGTTAACAGCAACCTTAATTTCCAAAGAATCTTAGGTTAAGAATCTAGTTTTTTCTCGGATTCCATAGTTAATGGGATTGATAGCCTGCTTGTCTGTGTTTAGCCATTTGCATTTCATGGACTGTGAATTAGCCTTGTCCATGGATCAGTAAATTGTGATTCACTGGTCAAAATTAAGCTGTTGCTTATTTTTAAGAATGAGGTATTTTAGAGCATATTCACATTCATTCATTCACATGTTGTTTATGGTTGTTCTGCACTACAACAGCAGGGTGCAGGAGTCTGCAACAGATAACACCTGGCCTCCAAAGTCTAAAATATTTATGATCTAGTCCTTTACGATGAAAGACCACTGACCTTGGATCTAGACCATTATTAGAGAGCGCTCACCTCTGGAAGATCTTCTCAGTGCAAAGATGGTACCAGTCTTTTAACAACTTTCTGTCTTTATTATTAAAGGCATCATTGAGGGGGCCGGCGCTGTGGTGTAGTGGGTAAAGCCATTGGCTGCAGTGCTGGCATCCCATATGGGCACCAGTTCAAGTCCCCATTTTCAACTCAGCTCAGCCCGGTCGTTGCAGTCAACTGGGGAATGAACCAGCCAACGGAAGACTTCTCTTTCTCTGTGCCTCTGCTTCTCTCTCTGTGTAATTCTGACTTTCAAATAAATAAATAAATCTTTAAAAAAAGGTATCATTGAGTGAAATGTCTACTGGGACTATCCAGTTTTCTATGACAGTCCTGTACATGCATAAAGATCAAGCTTATGGGGCCCGCACTGTGGCACAATAGGTTAATTCTCTGCAGTGCCAGCATCCCATTTGGGCACTGTTTCTAGTCCTGGCTGCTTTATTTCCAATCCAGCTCTCTTCTATGGCCTACCAAGTGCTTGGGCCCCTGCACCCATATGGGAGACCCAGAAGAAGCACCTGGCTCCTGGCTTCGGATCCGTGTAGCTCCAGCCGTTGTGGCCATTTGGGGAATGAATCAACGGAAGGAAGACCTTTCTCTCTGTCTCTCCCTCTCACTGTCTGTAACTCTACCTCTAAAATAATAAATAAAATCCTTAAAGAAAAAAAACAAAACATCAAGCTTATGACCACCCATTAGACTTTTGTGGTAGGGACTAATATCTACAGCTCATTTGTCTACAGATCATTTGCTATAACTTTCCATGTGTTGTTCTACTCTCATTGTCTTTTTTTTAAAGATTTGCTTATTTATTTGAAAGTCAGAATTATACAGAGAGAGGAGAGGCAGAGAGAGAGATCTTCTATCCACTGGTTAATTCCCCAAATGGCTCCAACAGCAGGAACTGCACCAATCCAAAGCCAGGAGCCAGGAGCTTCTTCCAGGTCTCGGATGCGGGTGTAGGGGCTCAAGCATTTGGGCCAGCTTCTACTGCTTTCCTAGGCCACAGCTGAGAGCTGGATCGGAAGTGAAGCAGCCAGGTCTCCAACCGACGTCCATATGGAATGCCAGCGCTTCAGGCCAGGACATTAACACGCTGTACCACAGCACAGGCCCCTCATTGTCTTTCAATAAATTCCTAGAGAAACTTGCTTTCCCCAACATGCAAAAAATGCTTATTTACCACAATCTCTATGCCATTGAAGAGTATCTGATGAAAACTTAACAAATATTATTGATTAAATGAATATAAGAATCTATATTATTTTGAATCTGTTTTTAACATTTGTCTACCTTTCCTAACTTTGTGTTAATCACAAATATGATAAACTTTTTTTTTGTTTAACAGAGTTAGCGAGAGAGAGAGACAGAGAGAAAGGTCTTCCTTCCGTTGGCTCACCCCCCAAATGGCTGCCATGGCCGGAGCTACACCTATCTGAAGCCAGGAGCCAGGTGCTTCCTTCTGGTCTCCCATGCGGGTGCAGGGCCCAAGCACCTGGGCCATCCTCCACTGCACTCCCAGGCCACAGTAGAGAGCTAGACTGGAAGAGGAGCAACCGGTACTAGAACCTGGCACCCATATGGGATGCTGGTGCTGCAGGTGAAGGATTAACCAAATGAGCCAAGGCACCAGCCCCTCAAATATGATAAACTTGCCTCTGTCATCATCGAGGTTTTGACAAAATGTTTAAAAAGGACCAAAGGCAATTCCTGATAAACCCACTTAAGATCTAGGTTGAAATAAACTATCCAACACAGAATCTATAAAGGAATAGCAAAACATAATAAAAAAAAAAGCAAGGTATCTGCACTGAATTTATTTCTATTTCTTAAAGATCATCTGTTAAATAATGTGTCTTGAAAGCTTGCCATTATTCAGTGCCTAATATTGCACTGAATTAGTCACTTTGACACATAGCATTTTATCCTCTCTGCTCTGACAGATAATAGAAGTGTGACTCCAAGAAAATGAAATAACCAGCCCAAGATCACAAGGCCAGAGTGTGAGAGCTAGTTCACAGAAGGATCTGATCAGCTAAAACCTGTGTCTTTAATCACTAGGCTGAGCTGTCTTAGAATCTGCCTGATTCTAGAACAATTTTTTTCTCTTTTTTAAACTTTTTTTTAAGATTTACTAATTTATTTAAAAATCACAGTTACAACAAGAAAGGGAAAGAACAGAGAGAGGAGAGAACTCTTTCATTTGCTGGTTCACTGCCCAAATGGTCACAACAGCCAAGGCTGGCAGAAGCCAGGAACCAGGAGCTTTATCTGGGTTTCCCATGTGGGTGCAGAGACCAAGCACTTGAGCCATCCTTTCCTGCTTTCCCAGATACATTATCAGGATCTGAATCAGAAGCGGAGCAGATAGGACTTGAACTGGTGCCCATATGGGATACCGGCACTGCAGACGGTGGCTTAACCCACTGCACCACTGCAACAGCCCCTGGAAAAAAATTAACATAACGAAAAAGAGGCTGACATACATTTTCTCTTAAGGGCCATGCAATATTTTAGATCTACAGGCCATAGAAAAGATGCAACTCAGCTGTGCTATTACAGCAAAAAAGAAGCCAATGGAAATATGTAAACAAACATCAGTGGTTGAGTTCCAATAAAAATTTATTACAAAAACAAGTGAAAAGTTGGATTTGACCTTGGGCCAAGGTTTCTGAATCATGATCTATATCCATGCCTATTCCTTGCTTATCACAGCAAAATAAGTTTTAAGAAATTCTTTATCCATAAACTAGATCAACAATGGTACTCTCAATATGCTCATGCTAATGATAACATTTCTAGGAAAGAAAGTGAGTTATAATTGAGTAAAATTTCCAGTGAGCCAACCAGTCAACAGTGCATTTCTTGGAGAGTTGCAGCACATTACAGTTTATCTGGATGGATGAATAAATTTTATTGTACAGTTTTAACTAATTAGCCCTCTCAAAGTACAAAAGATTTCTGAATAGAAATAACAGATTAAAGATAATACTAATAATGAAAACATAAGCAAGCAACAATAAAATGGTAAAACAGGCCCATCTTCACATGGTATAAGATCTTAGTCAGACAGACTGAACAGGAAAAAAAAATTGAATAACATCTAACAACAGGGAGGATTTTTGATGTTTCCTTGAAATATTATTGATAACAGAGGAGTAGGCAATTTGTAAATTCCATAAATATATGTGTGTTCTCCCCCTTTAATGTACAGAAGAGCATAATCAAATCCAGCTGTATATTGTATCTTTCTCTATAAAATCTCCCCTCCCCTTTTCATGTATATATACTTAGAGCAAAATCTCATCCATCTTTAGTCCTTAGTATTGCATTCTGCATTTGTGTAGCCAGCCTCCAAACATGTACCCAAATATCCCACCTCTTGGTATTTATACCTTCGTGTCATTGCTTTCCCAGATTGTGTTAAGGTTGAACTGGTTAAGTAATAGAATATGGCAAAAGTGTTGCCGTGTTAATTCTCAGCCTAGATCATAAAAGGCATTGTGGCTCTTGTTTCTTTCCCTCTCTCTCTCTCTCTTTCTCCCTCCCCACTGCCCCACACACACCAGGATCTCTCTTTCTGGTGGTAGTTAGCTGCCATTCCACAAGGGCACTTTAACAGCTTAGGGAGAGATGTATGCAGTGAGGGAGTAAAGCTTCCTCCCATTAGGTACATGAGTGAGTCCCATCAAGCCTGGCTGACACACTGACTGTAACTACATAAGAGGCTCTGAGCCAAAGCCACCCAGCTAAGCTGCACCAAAATTCCTGATTCACCCAAACTGTGAAATAATAAATGTTTATGGTTTTAAGCCACTAAATTTTTAGATAATTTGTTATGCAATGTAGATAACTAACACATATTGTAATTTATGGCAAAACAAAATACAGACTACCATGTAACAGTGTCCTCAATGGTTTGTTTAATATGCCCTTTTTATTCAATCTACAACCAAGTTTTTTATTTAACCATGTATTGAAATTGTCTTTTGACCCATCCTTGACCAAACTAAATTCACAAATTATCCCATGAAATTCCTATCTTTCAAAGCTTTTTTCACTGCTCTATCACTTCCAAGAAGTCATGTTGTGGTTTTCTTTCTCCCTTTCATCTATAGATCCACTCACCACATTGCCAATTTTCCCATTTGGTTCAATAAATGGAAATGTAAGCATCCCAAGGGTAATCTAAGTTCACTTTTCAGACTTTCAGATCTTTTTCATCCCATCCAACACTGATGTTGGGATCCAGAAAATCACCCCAAAGTGAAGATCTGAGAAACAAAGCTTCTTTTTGACCTACTCCTTGCCTGTTTATTCCTTTCATTCTACCACACAGCAAACCATGGCAACTAGAACTCCCCTTTCCCAAGGCAAGTCACAGACACAAAAACCCCACTTCCCCCGAATCCAAAAATGCTACTCTAAATGTCACAAACCTTTCCATGGAAGAGTTGGCCATAAGGAAATCTGATCTGCCTTGTCTGAATGTAGGTCATAACACCCCAGTCCAGAAAGGGTCCTGCCACTTATTGGAGAGGAAGCAACGCTGCACAGAGGTGCCAAGAACCTGAGCAGAATGCCCCTGCTGCCTGTCCACTCCCTCAGCCTATTACTACTGGATCATACTCTGTCCACTCATCTTTTTCACATGGACGTCCATGTTTCATTGAGTCCATGTTTCATTGAGTCCAGTTCACCCCTGATCATTGTGTCTTCAATCCGAAATTTCCTGTGTTTCGCAAACCCGTGATCAAGTGAATTTATCGAGTCTCTGTTGTTAACCAGTCTTATGTTACAGGGATGCTGGCTCTGGCCCTTTATGACTAGCAGGAAAGGAATCACCCTTTTCCCACCCCTCCCCTGAGCTTTAAGCTCAATGACAAGGTTTTATGACTAAAAAGGGTCTCAATTCACAAACTTTAATATTTTAGGTCTAGAGAGATCAAGCAACCTCCCCGAGATCAAACAGTGACAGGTCTGCATCAGATTCCAGGGATTCTATTTCTGTCTAGCCCTGTTTCCACGTCTTCACTTTAAAACAAACAAACAAAAGATGATGTTTGTATGACAGTTAACAGGCCTCAGAGCCAAAGGAAAAGGGTTATATCTAAGTCCATGTTTTTTATGGAATTCTTTAAGTCCCATCACAACTCCATTCATGTTTATTATTTTATCATGCCAAATATTCCATTTTTAAGCAAGTAAGAGCCAGGTTTAAAAAATCAGAAATGAAAGAAAACTAAGACGAGAGGAAGTTGCATTCATGATTTATTTGAAGACCTACGTTTTAAACAATGTTCCTCTTTCCAGATTTCTGGACAGTTTTGTCAGAGAGAACATTCTACCTGCCGGGTCTCCCTTTGATCCCGGCTATGATTACAACTAATGATTCCCAGCTGTGTTCTCCGTGGTGCATTTGCTCTTTCTGTGCATTTGGTACTCCAGGGATAAGATACCGGGGGTATAGAAATGTATATGTGTATGTATCCCAAAGATACACAAGGAAATGGATATTTAAATGCATCTAAGTACAATTTTCATAGAAGGTTATATCTCAATTGGTGGGATTAAACAGTTCACCCACTGAGAAAAGAGGATACCCACATGCAGTGCTGTTTGGTTTATCTCCACTATTCACATTCACTCTTTGATCAGGTTCCATCCAGTATTTTTTCTCATGGAGAATTCTATCAGGACAGATGGCTGTTGTAACAATCTCAACTGAGTTTAGCAGACAAAATGGAGCGGCTATATCTGAAGGTACCATTTAGGAAGAGATTTTCTAATTCTACCCATGCAATGTGCTAGTAACAGTAAGTATAGAACAATAAATAGTTCTTGAATAATAAAAAGAAATAATGTACCAAATGATAATCCGTGAATCCTCAGTTATTTTTGTCCACAGTTATATTGTCCTCAGTTATAGTTTCCATAATATTCCACATCAACAATGTTTAAACTTTTTTCATCCATGATTCAGATATCATTTTCACATGGCAGATAACATTTATACAAATATCTAGAACTCTGAAAATTTTCGTGATTAAGTAACATGTTTAACATTCGTAACCATCAGTAAAAAGCCATTCACATCACGTCTGCATTAAACAGGTGATTGTGTGCTATGCAACATTGCAAGGTGTCAGTTTCATCTGTCCTTTTGAAGAATTCAAATCAAGATGAAAATAAGACCATCACATTGTTTTAAAACTTTTTTGAATCTTTAAAAATCTGGAGAAAGCCATCATTATAATCTTCAATCCTTTAAGTACTAGTATTTACAAATTAAGAAAGTCTTCACAGTTGTTTATGACATAAAATTGTGGAGAATCATTTACCTACATATCTGTTGATTTCTAAAGAGATGGAATTGGATTAGTATACTGAAAAATATCACTATGGGGATGTGGAAATGGACAGAAATCTAAATATCTGGCTTACTATTTATCTAAATAATTCATTAAGGTTAGCACCACGCCTGGTTTTGGATTCAGAGAAAAGTGTGTTTAAAAATTAATTATTTTTGGGACTATCACTGTGGCACAGAGGGTTAAAGCCCCAGCGTGGAACAGCAGCATCCCATATGGGTGCCGGTTCAAGTCCTGGCTGCTCCACTTTCGATCCAGCTCTCTGCTATGGCCTGGGAAAGCAGTAGAAGATGGTCCAAGCCCTTGTGCCTCTGCACCCATATGGGAGACCTAGAAGAATCTCCTAGCTCCTGGCTTCGGATCAGCTCAGCTCTGGCCGTTGCAGTCATTTGGGGAGTGAACTAGTGGAATGGAAGACCTCTCTCTCTCTCTCTGGCTCTACTTCTCTCTGTAATTCTGCCTTTCAAATAAATAAAGTAATTCTTTAAAAAAAATTATTTTCTCTGTCACTGTAGTAGTCTGCTTTCCACTACTTCAATGAAATACCTGAGGCAATCATCTTTAGAAACAGAAAAGGTTTATTTTGTTCACAGTTTGGGAGTTTATGTCCAAGATTGGTCAGTCCCATTAATTGACATCTAGAAAGAGTAGTGGATGTCAGTGGTGAGCCTGGAAGATGAGAGGGTGAACAAACTCAAATTTTAGGACACTCCCCCATTTATCCAAGGATCTCTCACTAGACTCACCTCTTAAATCCCAAAATTGGATTACATTTCCACCCTTTAAGTATCATTAAATTATGCCTTTAGGACTTAAACATCTGTGTTTATTTGAACTATGGCAGTTCAAATAAAATGAAAACTACAGTTTTCAGACTATAGCCGTCATCTACTAGCTATATGAAGTTTGACAAGTGACTTAATTTCACTCAGCTCCAGTAAAAGTTGGAATAACAAAGTTATTAGAAATATTAAATTAGAGGCAGACTTGTGGTGCAGTGGGTTAAGACACCAGGTGGGACGCCCACATCCCATGTCTGCATTCCTGGAACTGAGTCCTCACCTGGCTTCTGATCTAGCTTCCTCCTAATGAGCATCATGGAAGTCAGAAGGCGATGGTTTTAGTATTTGTGTCCCTGCCACCCATGTGCAAGATCCAGATGGAATTCCTGGCTCCTGGCCTTGGCCTGGCCCATCCCTAGCAGTTGTAGGCATTTAGGGCATTAAACCAGCAGATGGAAAATCAATCATTCTCTCTCTCTCTCTCCCTCTCTCTCCATCACTCTGCCATTCAAACAAATAAAAATAAATAAATAAATCTAAAACACAGTTGAAGGTGACTACTAGCTAAAAAACAGTTCAGAAAAGTTGGATTAAATATTTAAAAATATTAAATATACAGTTGACTCATCTTTATTTCTAATTTCACCATCTGTAGATTCAAGCAACCATGGTTTGAAAACTTTTCTTAAAAGGTTTATTCATCTACTTGAAAGTCAGAGTTAGAGAGAGGGAGAGACAGAGAGAGAGGTCTTCTATCTACTGGCTCACTTCCCAGATGACCACAACAGCCAGGGCTGAGCCAAGTTGAAACCAAGAGCCGAGAGCTTAATCCAAGTCTCCCACATACGTGCAAGGGCCCAAGCACCTGGGCCATCTTCTGCTGCTTTTGCAGATATATTAACAGGGAACAGGGAACTGGATCAGAAATAGAGTAGCCAGGACCAGAACCAGCATCTATATGGGATGTCAGTCACAGATGGCATCTTTGCCTGCGCCACCACAATTCCAGCCCACAAAATAATTTTAAAAATTCCTCTCTTTACTAAACATTTATGGATTTTATTCCTTCTCATTTTTCCTAAACAATATGACTTACATAGTATTTACATAGTGTTAGATATGATAAGTAATCTAGAGGTAATGGTTTATATTGTCCAGGAGGATGTGCATAGGCTAGATGCAAATGCTATGCCATTTTATAGAAAGGACCGGAGCACCTGCAGATTTTGATACCCCTGAGGCCCCGGAATGAATTCTCCCATGGATCACAAAGGACAGCTATATGTAATATTTCCCTGTATGTCTTGGCTGTTGTCTATTTTTTTTTTTTTGAGATTTAAAAGTATTTATTAGAATCAAGGACCTCCAGGCAAAGTTGCACGGAGTTTCTATTTCTGATGTATGAGATGTGCATTTGCCACCCTAAAATATGACTCTTGTAGACCAGAATAAACCACCTAAACGTGCATCTTTGTCATAAGGATTATTTGGAGAAACAGCAGACACAGGAGAAACTCTGAAAACAACCTATGCTACACTTTTGTGTTGTTTTGTTGTTGTTGTTGTTTTGTTTTGTTTTGACAGGCAGAGTGGACAGTGAGAGAGAGAGAGAGAGAGAGAGAGAGAGAAAGGTCTTCCTTTTGCCGTTGGCTCACCCTCCAATAGCCACCGCGGCCAGCGCATTGCGGCGGGCACATCGAGCTGATCCAAAGCCAGGAGCCAGGTGCTTCTCCTGGTCTCCCATGCAGGTGCAGGGCCCAAGCACTTGGGCCATCCTCCACTGCACTCCCGGGCCACAGCAGAGAGCTGGCCTGAAAGAGGGGCAACCAGGACAGAATCCAGTGCCCTTACCGGGACTAGAACCCGGTGTGCTGGTGCCGCAGGCGGAGGATTAGCCTATTGAGCCACGGCACCAGCAGTACGCTACACTTTTGTAAGGAAAATTATTTTTCTTTTTTAAAAAAGAAGGCTCCATTTGTAAGGTTCTCTCTGTCCTGGGTCAGGAAGAGAAGGATGACAATAAGTCACTCACCAATGTGGAAAGAATAGTGGTAGATCTACAAGAACAAACCTTGTGCTTTTTCTAGTCACCCCCTCCTAACTTGTCTTTTCCTCACCCTTTTCCCATTGTTTGCAGTTGAAGACATAATGTAAGACCTAATTCTGGGCCCCTTCTTTGAGATCTACTGCATTACTAAGACACCCCAGAGAATCTCTCTCTCTCTCTCTCTCACACACACATACACACTCACACATTAATAAACTTCCCTTCCCCCCCCTACCCCGGCCCTTTTACTGACTGAGATCAGTACATTGGAAATTGTTTTATTCTTCTCCTGCACTACTCAGCACCCATGCTTTTCCATGTTTTGTTGGATTTGGAAGTTCAGGAATTCCTTTAAGACTCTCTTGCAGCTACAATCATGGATGAAATTTAGTTCTGCCAAAGAGATGTTCTGGTAAGACATTTGGAAGTTGGGAGCATGATAAAGGCCATTTTATCTGCAGTAAAACAGCCTTCTGGGATGGAGAGGTGGAAGTGGCTGGCTTCCCTCTGCACGCCACTGCCAGTTATCAGCTTTGGGACTGCGAGACAGTCTGGCAGCAGCAGCTTCACAAAGTGCAATACAGCTGTTCAGCAATAATATGAAAACCTGAAACCCTGACTTTCACTCTCCAGTCTGTTCCAATAATTTTGCTAGCATCTGATGGAATTCAAGACACGTTGCCCCAAAATATGGCTTCTTAGCATTTAAGAAAATATCAGAAGTAAGGTAGTCTTGCCCACCTGTCCCTCACTCTTCTACCCTGAAGCAGCTCATCAACCCTAGGATGAATGTTTTGACCTTCCCTGAAGCAGATTATTGGCTCCTCACTGTAGCAGTGCCCTTCCTATACGTAGAGGAAAGAGACAACCTTATCTCTGAAGAACACATACTCAGAGCTGCACAAACAGGTCTTGCAAAGTTTTCCCCAGTTTATTAGCATTAGATTAATCTTTTTTAACAAAATCATATTTCTCCATATCTATCCACTGCATAAGAAAGAAACATGTAAGGGCCAGTGTTGTGGCATAGCTGGTGAAGGCACTCACTGCCTGTGATGCCGGCATCTCGTACGGGAGTTGGTTGGTATACGGGCTGCTCCATTTCAGAACCAGTTCCCTGCTAATGTGCCTGGGGAAGCAGCAGAAGATGACACAAGTGGTTGGGCTTCTGCCTCCCACATGAGAGGGATGAAGCTCCTGGATCCGGGCTTCTGCCTGGCCAAGCTCTGGCCATTGCAGCCACCTAGGAGTGTACCAATTAATGGAAGGTTCCTTCTCTCTCTCTCTCTCTCTCCCTCTCTCTCTCTCACTCTGACTTTAAAGTAAATAAATGAATTAGTTAAACAAAAAGCATGTTGATTATTTTCTTAGGTCTCCATTTCCTTATAAAGGCCCATGTCACATGCAACTAAGTAAACTTGTATGCTTTTCTTATTATGCTTTTCTTATTAATTTATCTTTGAGAGTCCTCCTGAGCTTGAAGACCTAGCCGGAGACACTAAAAGCGCTGAGGAAAATTATTTCCTCCCCTACACACTTAATTCCCTGTCTTAAATCACTCTGCACTTGAAATGCAAGAGTTTTTTCAACACTTAATTTCACTGATCTACCATGTTAGGGTCCAAACACATTGTAGGCCCTGGGAATTTAAAATGGAGAAAGATTTTTTTCCTAATCTCAACAGTATCGAAGCCTACAGAGCAGCCGACTCCATCATCAGAAAAATCAGTATCTTTTCATTACACATGAGAAAATCTATCTCTGGAGAGTATTGTGTTTTATTTAAGCGAAAAACAAAAATTCTTTAATTTCCCATTTTTTCAGAAGCAATTAATTCTATCTTCTTATGAGTTATTAGTACTAGGTGCCAATTATACTAGTAGACATAAGCTAAATAGTAGAAACTTTTCCACTGAACATTCTCAGGACCTTTGCTTATTTCTGACTCTAATAGTTAAAGCTTGAACTTTAATCAACTTGTTGGGGCCATAAGTATAACCTTATAATTATATCAATAGTATTCACTATAAAATTTCTTGGTGTTTTTATTACTTTTAATTAAATACATGAAAAAATCAGCTCTAATGATTAAACATTAATGGAATACAATATAACTGACTATATAACAAAACTATTTAGCACTTGTGATGTCCTTTCCTATTTTCTTTAAAAATAGGGATTGGGTGATTTCTCATATTTCTTAAACCTTTGATACTCTGTTTCTCTATTTAGGAAAACAAATAAGCTTTTGGCCTGTGGGGATTTTGTCTAATATATTCTTTTTCATTCTTGGAATGAATAACCCTCCCTCATTTATTGTATATGTATATGAACTACTGCTATTCATTATCTATTTACTTACTATGACTATTCATCTTAATATCCCTATGAGTAGCCTTCTGTTGATTTATTTATTTATTTGAGAAGTAGAGTGGCAGAGGGAGAGACAGATGAAAGGTCTTCCATCATCTGGCTCACTCTCCAAATGGCTGCAAGGCCAGAACTGGGCCCATTCAAAGCCAGGAGCCAAGAGTTTCTTCCAGATATGCCATGTGGGTGCAGGGGCCCAGGCAGTTGGGCCATCTTCCAATGCTTTCCCAGGCCATAGCAGAGAGCTGGATTGGAAGGGGGCAGCCAAGACATGGCACCCATATGGGATGCCAGCACCACAGGCAGAGGTTTAGCCTACTATACCATAGCACCGACCTCTATTTATTTGAAAGCAGAGAGAAGAGAGAGAGGCAGAGAGAGAGAGTTATATTCCACCTGCTGTTTTATTCCACTGAACAGATAGGTTTGGGTCACACAAAAGCTAGGAGTCTGGAAATCAGTCCATGTTGGAGGCAGAGGGCCACATATTTGGGCCATAATCTGTCTTCCAGGGTTGACCAGCTTTTTACAAAGTAATTTATTTGGTTTATATTACTCTAAGTGTGAATAAAATAGATAACCTGGGAATAGACAGCTTATATATAGTCTAATAAATAGGTTTAACCTGAATCTAGGTTAGAGACTACTTAGAGTACTGGGGTTAGAAATGTGTCTCAGGCAGAGTCTAGGATCAAGGAGATAAACGCCATGTTCCTTGACTGACAACCAGTGCATCTTTAAGTTGCAGTAGAGGAAAGTAGTAGTACATATGCTGTATAATTGCCATCGTCATTTTAAAATTCATGTGCTCAGTCATTCCTGCCCTTAGAAGCAGTTCCCGGGTGAGTCAAGCCTTCAGACCATGAATGAGAATGAGATACAGGTGTTTATTTCTAGCAAGCTCCCAGGTCATGCTGCTGCTGCTGCTGCTCACCTGAAAAGCACACTTGGACTAGCAAAGGTAGAAGGTATTTTTTTTAACCAAAAAAGAAAAAGAAAGTTCACTTTGCAACTTTTCTTTACAGAGGAAAGATAAACCATCATACTAGATCTTAAAGGTATTAAAGGACAAGATAGTAGTCAAAGGTTACTTGGTAAAGAGACAGATACTGTCTGGGAAGTTATAAACTCAAGAGGAATATAATTAATGAAGTAGTAGGTGCTTTGGAATTAATGTGTCTTTACATGAGGATAAGAAAAGTTAGGTTAGGTTACTAAACCTGTTCAGTGGAAAGAAAATTTTTAAGTTCTGCTCTTATCAAATTATTTGCATTTTGTGCTCTCAAAGAATTTGATAAAAATCATTTAGGAATATCAGCTTCTCTCAGTCATATCATGATGAGCCTTGTAAAAGCAGTTTCCATTCCTGGAAGCAGCAGGAAATCATGCACGATTGTGATCACAAAAATCAAAGTGTCAGAACTTATGGGGATCAGAACTCAGAGGGCAGAGCCTGGAATAAGGACAACTTATATAGGTGTCATTCTTTGATTCTCAACATTGTTTTCTGCACAATTATGGAAGACCTGAGGCATGCTATATTAGTGAGGGAGGCTTATGCTCTACAAGCATGTAAAGAGCTCTGATACGTGACAAAGAAGGAATAAAAGGTTATTTTCCTGTTAAAGAAACAAGGACTGATACTCACCAATACTCCAAAACCAAAGTAAATGGAGTAAGGGTAGGAGTTGTGATATATTATTTACTTGTAGATCTTGATTTAGCATTTTCTTCCTCAAAGCAAAATTTATGCCATAAGTAGTGGAGCAATAGATCAAATGTTAATAAAATGTACTTAGGTTTGAAATTTAAATACACTACTAGCATTTAAGTGTGTATTTAAATGTGTGTATGTAATTTTTAAATGTGTATATATAAATGTGTGTAAATATAAGTGTGTATATAGTACTACTCGAAAAACAATGGCAAACCAAGACAATACCTACAAACTAGTTTGATTCTTCTTCAGATTATAGATATATTTATACATAAACATATGCACATCCACTTACACATCATATTTATTCTACAGTGCACTACAGATGTCTTCAACTAAATATTTTTCTATAATTCTTTTGTTATTCTTTTCTCCTGGACCTAAATTACTTATAAGCATAATAGTGAAACTTCTTTAAAAACTTACCTCTATGGGACACCAAGTTTGTTCTAGATGTACTAAGACAGTCACACCAATGGTAGGTACCCTCCTGAGATAAAAAGATGGAGTATATTCTGCCAGAGCAACACATTTGTAGTCACTTGGGTTCAGTCTCAGTCAATAGAAGATCCTCTTGAAATCATGTCTAGTGTTAAACTGATTTAAGAAAGAATCTGAAATGAAGTCATGTTATTTTCTTTGTTGCCTCATTATGAACCGCATGAAGACAAGCAAGTTGAGGATGTACTTGGCGTTGTCAACGTTATGTAATCCTATTCATAAAAATAATGCTTTGTTTTCTCGAGTCCTAAATATATTTAAATAATTTGGAACTCTCAATAAAATTTCAGTGTTAGCCACAAAATATCCTGGCAGAGGAGTCCTCTCTCTTCTTTCTCTCTTTCTTTTCTGCTGCTTCTTTCATTTTTTATATCTTTTTAGAACATTATAAACTAAATCTCCCATGAAAATATTGGAAAATAAAACAGAAAATACACATAAGTATACAGAAGAAGATAATCTCCCATAATTCTGGTCTCACAAGAGAATTGTCATGTTTCAGCATGTTTTCTTTAATGTTTATATGCTAAATATTTTCTTCTAACTTTGCAAAAAGATTCAAAACATAGAACCATGAAGTAAGGTTTTAAAAATTATTCCTTTTGCATAAAAGCATATCATATAACAAATTTAAATTTCCAGTCCAGGTTTCAACTTCACCAGCCTGCATCATTCTTTTTTTCCTTTAAAGGGTTTACTCACATGTTTCACATATTCATTCCCTTCTTTCTGAAAACTTCATTTTATCTAGATTTAATATTTGGAAAATGCATATCAAAAGCATTAGCACCCCCTGGTGGTCTATCAAGTTTTAAGCTCTAAGGAGTACAAAAACTTGCCTTGTTCCTTTTTTAATAATAAATTTAACAATTTAAAACCTCCCATTTGTAACATGTAATTTCAAATATATTCTGGTCACTTCCAAATGCAAATGAGTAACATAAGGCAAGTCAAAAATGTTTAAAAAACTACATTGATTTAAAGAGAACTTTAATGATTTGTTACATATTTAAGACATGAAAACTACATAGACTTTTCTCCTCTACTTTACGATAACAATATATATTTAAGTCACGTGATTTCCCTTTTAAAAGTGGATTTAAATTTTTATTTTTTAATTAATCAAATATGCATATGAATCAGCTAGATATTTAGTGAAATGAAAGTTCTGATTCAACAGGTTTGCATGATGCCTGATATCTTGTATTTCTAAAAACTCCTGAAAGCTACTTATAGTCCTGAATCAAACAATATATTTTGAGTAGTAATTACATGGAAAAAAGTATTCCACTTGTTTATAGAAAGCATTATTAAATATTTATAAATATTCTGAGAAAACAGCTAGATAAGAAATATAAAGATACAATTTGGGGGGGGAAATGCATTTTTTTAAAGATAAGTACTTTCAGGCTGCTGTCCACACTGCTGGTAACCCATATGGGTGCCAGTTCAAGTCCCAGCTGCTCCACTTCTGATCCAGCTCCTTGCCAATGTGCCTGGGAAAGCAGCAGAAGACGACCCAAGTTCTTAGGTTCCTGTCATCCATGTGGGAGCCTCAGATGAAATTCCTGACTTCTGGTTTCAGCCTGGTCCAGCCCTGGCCATTGTGGCTATTTGAGGAATGAACTAGCAGATGGACGATCTCTTTCTCTCTTTCTCTGTTTTTTTTTTTTTCCTTTCTCTCCCTCTGTCTGTAATTTTGACTTTCAAATAAATAAATAATCATTTTAAAAAACTAAGTACTTCTACACATTAACTTATTTGTGTGCAATTTAATATACTATTGCATGTTAATAAGTTCACAGAAAATGCCCAAGGGATGTTTCTTAGTTTATCTTATCCTCCTTTTGACTTACAAACATGAAAATGAAAAGTTATTTTGATATATATTTTACTTTCATTGTTTCTCACATATTAGCTCTTCACAGAAACTTTTGAGTTAAAAATCAATAACAAGGTTGAATTTTAATCATAGAACTTAAATCAGTACAAATATCAAAGTAACAATGGATGCATTGACACATGGCTGGCATATACTAAGAGATCTGTAAATTTCAGCTATTACTACATAACTCTATCAAATACAGTGCTCAAACACTTGAACTAGAACCGATTTATTAATGATGTTATAATTATAATGAGATTATAATGCAATTATATGGATGGATTGTGACTTAGAAAAGTAACTAAGTATTCATTCCATCTGCTAAGAGAAACCTTGCCTATTATCCATGATATGAAACAACCATTTTTCTTAAATTTGTTTATTGATTTGAAAGTCAGAGATACAGAGAGCCAGGGAGAGAGACATAGAGAGATCTGCCATCCACTGGTTCACCCTCCAGATGGTTGCAACCGCTTGGACAGGGCAAAGCAGAAGCCAGGAGCCAGGAGCCTCTTCCTTGTCTCTCACTTCAGTGTCAAGGTACCAAACACTTGGAGTATCTTCCACTGTTATCTGAGTAGCATTAGCAGGGAGCTGGATAGGAAATGGAACAGCCACGACTCAAACCAGTGCCAATATCTGATGTCGGTGTTGCAACCAGTTGCTGTACCTGCAGCTGTACCCGCTATGCCACAATCCTGGCCCTTAAACAAACTGTTTTTAAGACTTAGTTTCATTAACTTTCCATCCCTAATTTTGCATCATATCTAGAAGAAACCAAAAGCTACTTGAATGTTAGCTGAATATGTTTTACTGTTTGTATTTTATCATTTACCACAGAGTATTTACAGCCTAAATCCTAAGTGAAAGTTTATTATTTCTTTTTTAACACAGCCATATAATTATAATGTTATTTTAATAATCATTTTTAGAGAAGCAGAAAAATAACATATAGAATAATTGTTTGTGTGTATATGTGTATATGTTTGTGTGTGGTGTAAAAGAATATTTAGTTGATAATAAGTAAATGACCTAATATCTTGAATCTTGGGACAGGACTTAACAGCAAAATTATAATAATTGTACCTTGGAAATGGTAACTTAATGCCCAAATAACATAATTTTCTTAAAAAAATCAAGAAAGCAGAAAAGGAGAAAATCTACTAGCATTCTATCAGTCTGTTATAAAAACAACAAACATATATTGTTATCCACCTTGTCCAAATTGGGAAACAAAGTTTAAAACGCCAATAACACTTCATTAAGCCTCAGCAAATATGCTCATGAAGACCAGCAACTGTAACGCTTTCATCCAGGTGGACACTCAAGACATACAGCATAAGGAAGAATCATCCTGTTACCTCTGATTACACTTACCTTAGGACCTCATTAAAAGACCACCCAATATTGCTTGGTCAGTACTCCTAGTAGGGCCTGGGCATTTCAATCTGGAGATAGATTTGGGATGCACTATGTTTGAACTCTAGGGATGACAGTTCTATAATATGACAATATAGCTCTTTTCTATTTCAATTAATTCACAAAAGGAAATATGAGTACCCATCTCCAGTGCCATTTTCAAACTCCTGTTTGAAGCACCACATAACATATATGGCATTGAAAACACAAGTAGGCCATAATATAGCACAAGTACTTTGGGAAGTGACAGTATGAAGGATTAGAAAACTATACTGTTTATAGTTCCAAAAGTAGCAATGTAAACTGAAAAGTAACAGCCTGACAAAAAGAATGATTAGGAAGTAGCTGTTATAAATTACTTTTAGCTTTAGATATTTATTTTACAGTGATGTAGATGTATAAGCATTTTATTGGTATTTTAATATAATTCACCAAGAATATTAATACATCACATTAGCTGTCTAAATAGGAGACATATTTATAAGTGAAAAATTATAAACTTATGACTTGTGCCTTTCTCCTCATGACATTTCCAACTTTTAATGGTTTGTATTCCTTCCTTTGTAGATGCAGGATAATTAATATAGGAACGTCATTTTGGGTATGGATTTTACACAAACTGACTATTTTACTTAGAATTGTTTCCAGCTGTGGAGTTAACATTTATTCAGATTTCTATACATATCAGTCAATGTAAGGAACTTATGATCTGCAAGAAGGAAGACAAAAGTAGAAGGGAAAGTAAGTAGAAGAGGATAAGTATTTTCCTGAGGATGCCCTAGAAAGCGCAATCTCCCAATGTGGACTTGTTTGGACTAATTTCTGTTTCTGAAGGAATAACCACTTCTGTCACAAGTTTGACAAATGAAACTACAAAATCTACCAGATTTCCAGATAAGATCTTCCATCAGATAGCACAGTGGTCATTTATGCATCACTTTCAAGTTTACATGAAATGGAAGACAAATACATATATACATGAAGTTGTTACACGTTAAACAAAAACAGTAACTAGGGTTCTGTTACTCTAGTTAAGAAACTATCTAACTAATTCTATAAGATTTGTGAGAAGTACTGTCTACTTTGCATTTTCAAAACTTTTAAAGTCAATTAAGAACAATAGACATGTTTACTTTAGACTAGATTTAAAAACTAGAAAATATCCTGATTACAAGGCATTATATATACTCTAATCAGAGATCAAAGTGAAACAGTGTAGGATGGATGCTGTCTCAGCTATGTAATAATTTCTAATTCAGAGGATGTTACAGTCATGAGAAAGCCAATAAGCTGAGGCAAATGTCAAATAGTTTGCCTTAACAATCTCTTTTAATCATTTTTCACAGTATCTTAAATGAAGGTAAGTATCCCAAATACCAAATACACACACATTTTTGTGCACATGTTAAAACATTAGGTCTGGGGCCAGTGCTATGGTGTAGAGGGTTAAGCCACCGACTGCAGTGGCAGTATCCCAAATGGGCACTGCTTGGAGTTCCAGCTGCTCATTTACCATCCTGCTTCCTGCTAATGTGCCTGGGAAAGCAGAAAAGATGGCCCAAGTCCTTGGGTCCCTGCACTAAAGTGGGAGACTCAGAAGAAGCTCCTAGTTCCTGGCTTCTGCCTGGCCTAGCCCTGGCCGTTATAGCCATTTGGAGAGTGAACCAGCAGATGGAATTCCTCTCTCTCTCTCTCTCTCTCTTTCTCTCTCTGCAATTCTGCATTTCAAATAAAATCTTAAAAGAAAAAGAAACAGGTAACATCATTAGAAAATAGAATCAAAAGGAAAATAACTGATAGAATAAGTTAATGACTTGCAAAATATATAAAGGACACCAGCCTATAGTATGTTACTATTATGACTTGAAAAATAATTCAGTAGTTTTAGGGAAACGTTGAGTGAATGAAGGTTAAGTTATTTTCTTTACTGTAGAAATCCTCAGAACTTTGGATCACCTAGTGTTCATTAAAAATCTGCATGCATACAACTTTATTTGACCATAGATATCTTTGACTAAAAAAAAATCACACAGAATTAACATTTCAGGAGATGGACTTTTGATGGTCTAAACCAAATGTCCAAGTGGTTAAGCTGAGGGTAATGAGGATCATTAAATTTTACAATCATGCCTCAATATCCACAAGGGATTGATTCCAGGACTACCTGAAGATATCAAAATGCACAGATGCTCAATCCCTTATATATGATGGCATTGAATTTGCTTATAACCTGTGCACATCTTCCCATATGCTTTAAATCATCTCCAGATTCCTCACAATAGCTAATTCAATGAAAATGCATGCAAATAGCTTGCTATACTGTATTATCTAAGGGCTAAAAAATCAACATGTTCAGTGCAGATGCAATTTTTTTTTCTTTTTAAGTATTTCTGATCTGTGGTTTGTTGAATTCTTGGACATGGAACCCATGGATATGGAGGACTAACTGCATTCAAACAGGTCAATCACAAAAGTAAAAGACAAGGGTATTTGCCACAGCAGTTGTAAATTAGCCAAGAATGTAATATGAACATAGACAAAGCCTAATACAATACTAAACAACGTACAACATGCACACTCCACAGTACTGCGGAACTGAACAATTCCACGAGACACCTTTCACATCATTGTATGTGATGTGAAAGCATGCCCTGGAACATTACACAAGCAGAGTTATACGATACTCAGTCCTGTGTGTTCAAAAGGAAGAAACAGATGCACTGGACTGGTCAGACAGTCCCATTTTTTGTCTTGGATATCACTTTCAACTAAAGTAGGCCTATATCAGGCAGTTAGTGCTGTAACAAACAACCACAAAAATCTCATTTGTATATGAAAACATTTTTCACAAATCTGCAAGTCAGTTGGGAAAAACATGCTGATCTCAGATGGGCACAACTAGAAGCCTGGTTATGTGTTACAGGCTGGATCTGAGTTGGCTTTATGTATTTCTTATTCCTCCTTGGACTACCATCTAGCTGGTGCACATTCTTAGTGAAATGACAGAGATGCAAGAACAAAGCACAGTGATGGGGGCTTTTGAAGCTCTAGCCTCAGAATCAGTACCCTGCCATTTCTACCTACATTTTGTTAACTTAAGAAAGTGACAAGGCCGGGACTGTGACATAGTGGGTAAAGCCTCTACCTGCAGTGCCGGCATCCTATATGGGCACCCGTCCAGGTCCCAGCTGCTCCACTTCTGATCCATCTCTCTGCTATGGCCTGAGAAAGCAGTAGAAGATGGACCAAGTCCTTGGGACTCTGTACCCCTGTGGGAAGACCTTTAGGAAGCTCCTGGCTCCTGGCTTTGGATCAGCACAGCTCCAGCTATTTTGGCCAACTGGGGAGCGAACCATCAGATGGAAGACCTCTCTCTCTGCCTTTCCTTCTCTCTCCATGTAACTCTGACTTTCAAATAAATAAATAAATCTTTTTTTAAAAAAGAAAAAGAATGTGACGAGGCACAGCCTGAATTTAAGTGTTGAAGAGTCTTATATTCAGATTTAGTAGGAGGAACTATATGATTAAGTAGCTAAGGGTGTGGGTACAGCAGGGCTTAAAGAACTGAAACCAGTGTTTAACATCACAATGCAATGTTTTGGTAAAACAGATCATGGGAACAGTGGAGCAAAGAAAATCTGGATAGTTAGCCAAAGGAAAGACAACTTGGGGGAGCCATGATAACTCTATTGAAATACTTGACATATTGAGTAGGAAAGAGAACTCAGGATTGTTGATGTTCACCCTAGGAGACTGAAAACAGAAAGGCAAATTCCAGTCCCACATACAAATCAGGCTATGTACTGTCATTACCCATGTTATTTTGAAACACACAAAATCATTCCTATCTGAAGCACTGATCATCACAATGCAATCCTGCTAATCTTAGCAATTTCAGCTAATCTTAGCAATTTCAGGAAACAGACCACAGGCATGACATAAAACCAAGACATATTGTTCATTTGCACTGAAGTTCGTAATCAAATCTAGCTAAACAGGAGTAAAACACACTTAAGAGCACCCCTAGTACAGCATTAGGCAGTGCAATATTTCTGTAATCTGATAAAAAACAATACCACATACACTGCTGAAAATGTAGATAAAGAAAATGGAATTTTTTCTGTATCATCAGGGTTAGGATTGTGTGTGTGTATTTGTGTATGCATTCTGAGAATTATCTTATCAATTATATTAAAATACATATTACATATTATGGAATAGTGATTATGGTAAAACTAGAACACAGCTCTAAAAACCTTTATGTGTTCATGAGGTGGAAATGTCAGAAATGTCATATAATACATGCAGGTACTGTATAGTTTTAATGATATCTTCAAATAGAAAATAGTAAAGTAATAATTGGTCTCATTTGGGAACACCAATGATGATTGAAAAGTATTGTTTCACGATTTTCTTTTTTGGAATAATATGCTATTTAATTATACACTTATTGTTAGTATTCGAAAATCCACAGTTTTCTTGGCAGATAAAAGGCTCAATCAAAATGTTCATGTACTTCATGTACCTCCTATTGTTATGTAAATATAACTTATTTATTGGCCATAATATCTAAGCTTGCACTCAGAAACTATTTTTAAGAAAACTCTTTTTCTATACTTATTCACAGGTATCAACAAATGTTAAGTTAACCTGCCACCAACATCATAAGCACAGCAGGCTTAGGAACAACTTTTGAAGTATCTTACAGGCCCTGGTTGCTCAATACCTATGTTTACATGAAAGGCATGATAATTCCTGCTGAACTTGACAATGTACCCTTTTCTACAGCTGTTTTCAGGGCAAGAAGATTAAAATGAAATCTTCCCTGACTACAAAGATCCCACATGTGTATTCCCTTCAGGGGATTTACTTGTGAACAAACTAAGCGGGGTTTTACAGAAATGTCTCATGAGGAGTAATGCCAACAAGGAAATTTGGCACAAAGACTAAATGACATCTGTGTGGCCAATAGCACAGGACACTCCCTCCACGTGGTTGAAGAGGCTCCCTGGCATGGCTTTCTTGAGACAGACAACTGACCTACGCATGCTCACAATGCTTTATTCCCAAGAGTAGACACGTTCGTTCCTCTAGGTTCTGCTCTTCTCTCTAGGATAGTGTCTTTCCCAAGGATTCCCTTGACCAGTTAAAGCTTCTTCCATTAATTAGAGAACAACAAAAAAATGCCCACTCAAATTTCTTTAGTAGAGGAAACTCCTATTGCTCCAGGCTTCTGTACCACATACTTAGCATGCACTATCTCACTTAAAACTCTTGACCATTTGTGTATTATATTATGACTTCCAGTTTAATGAGATGTCTCCAAGAGTTAATTAGGCACTTCTCACATTTTAATGTGCTCACCCACAATAAAGAAACCTTGTTAAAAAAGATGAGAATTCAGCAGCTCTGTGCTTAGGACTAGAGTCCACATTGCTTGCAAGCTCCCAGATAATGCCTATGCTGCTGGTTCATGAACATCCTTGAGTAGCAAGGTGTCAATGACTTATTTCTCAGAGCTTATAGTTAGTAGAAGGAAAATGTGAAATGATGTGCTGCCTTTGACTCCAGGCTACAAGAGGAGGCCAACTCATATCTCAAGCTGTGTAGAAGTGAAATAGGGGAACTGTAACTAAACACTGGATGCACCACAAATGTACAAAATTAAATGCTTTACATTTTTTATTAGCATGAGGATTCCCTCCAAATCACAGGAGACCACTAAGACAATTTTGCTGAATACAGATCATCACTGTGTTACTCTAGGTGGGACACATGTCTTCTGTCACTATGCCCATAGCTCTGCGTGTTGGCACATTGAAGTCATTCATGATAAACGTTTGGGAAGCATGTGTTTGATAGGAAATTTTCTGCTGAATACCAGAAGACAGTAAATGAACAGTAAATGTCAAAAACAGATAAAAGGACCCTGAGATAAACCAGATGACCCAAAAGCTTAAATTTTTGTAGACCAGATTCGACTTTAGAACTATGTGCACTGATTAGGGACTCTATGTTCAAGTTATGTTCTGGTTTGCCTTCTGAGAATGGTGCTGATATTTTAAAAACAGAGCTTCCAGCAAATTATTTTGAAGGTATCAGGGGATATGAGAGATAGACAAGGAGAATGTGAGCAGTAAGAAGAGACTCAGGCTGGGAACAACTGAAAGAACTGACTGACCAGCAAGCTTTGGAGCTCACAGCTCTGTTGTTGTTCTCACTGCTTGTCCTCTTGATGTTTATTCAATTATTTACACGGTGCTTTACACAGGCAGCTGTACAAGCAATACAGTAAACAGTATTTTTGCTCAAGTTGCTGTAGAAGCTGAGATTACAGTCACATGCCCATACTTTAATGACGCTGGGACACTGACTGGCATTGCCCTCTGAATTCCTTGGCATATGACACTCTAATTCAGATGCAGACTTTGTTATACTCTGTGTATTTAGCTCAGATAAAACCTTTCCTCAAAGCCCCTTTGCTGTAGAACTTGGGCTAAGAATAGCTGCAAGGGAGTTCTGCATTAATGTGGGAAGAGGAAGAGAAGCAGTAGCCATGCTTAGGGTATGGAGGTTGGGTAGCCACTGTTTATGATGTCTCCAGATCTGGCCAAAGGTCCCCTGGAGGTTTGTGACCCAGGCCTGGTGTCTCTTGGGAGTCCCCTGCATCCTTGGAGGTTGAGGTCTAGAAGTGAGGAGAGGCAAGCAGGGGTTCTGGTTTGTCTTTTGTTCTCACCTACTTTGTGTCCATCTGTTCTCCTTCAAGGCCTGCTATGCAGTCTAAAGTTCAACATCAGACATAGAAACAACTGCCTCACACAGGCTATTTAATCATTTCACCATGTACGGTCAAATCCTATAACAAATTCTTTATTCTGTATCAGTATTAGTTCTTTTGTGTCTTTAAGCAACCTCTAAGTGATAAAGGTTGAATTCAAATTTTCTTTTCTTAGTAAGGGCTAGCATGTTAAAACTGAAAATTTTTGCAGAATCATACTTTATTTCTACGAGCCCATAAATCAGGTAGTTATTTAGTGGGAAAGATAAGTGGGTCAAGTGAAGAGAATAAGAATTGACAAATAAAAAGTCTCTGCTATGACCTGGGAAAGTAGAAGATGACCCAAGTCCGTAGGCCCCTGCACCCACATGGGAGACCTGGAAAAAGCTCCTGGCTTTGAATCAGCTCAGCTCTGGCCATTGCAGCCATTTAGGGAGTAACCCAGTTGATGGAAGATCTCTATCTCTCTGCCTCTGCCCCTCTGTAACTCCGTCTTCCAAATAAATAAATAAATAAATCTTTAAAAAATAAAATAAAATGTAAGTCTGTCTATGCTGACAGAATACATAATAGCTTAATATATGTAAGGACAAATTTTGTACAGTCTATCACCTGTCTTCTTCAGTGAGGTTAGAAAACACTTGGTGGTACAATGCCAAAAGGACTCATCCATCTTGGATGACCATTACTTTAGTACATAAAATGTGACTGTATTTTTTTTTTGCTTCATATGCTCATCCTCACCCTCCTTTTCTTCCCTCACCCTCTTTGCTCTCTCCTTTCCTTACTTCACTGAAAACAGATTTCAAGAAAGTTCTACTTTGCAAAGCATTTTCAGAGGATATTTGAGGAATGCAGATAGTGATTCATTGTGGCCTTGCCCTGGCTTTAATAATCATTGAGAAGCAATTTTATGTTTTGGGAAATTGATTTGTTTCCTATAACACAGAAGAATAAGTTATCCAAGTCGGATCATGATAAGCTACACTTTACAAAAGCCCATTCTTTCAGAAAGCAAAGATCCAGGTCTGAAAATATCATGACTATGGTGTTAGAGATAGCCCAAGTGAACAGGATCAATAAGGCCACGACAGGAAAACAAAGACAAAGTAGAAAGGGTTTAGACTTATTATAAAACAGAGCAAAACAAATTCTGAATACCTTAAGAAAAGAAAAAAAACAAAGAACAATTTACTGCTGCCTTTGTTTCTACCTGCCTCCAGTGAGTCAAAAGTGAAGAAAGAAGACACTCGGAATGCTTTACTGGAGTGGTTCAGTGCCTGAAAACACAGAACCTCACCTTTGGCCCAGCTCCAGGAGTACCTCTAAGCAGAGACAGCTTCCTTCTCCAAGGGTGTGCATGGGCATAACACACTTGGTTTTCAGTATATCTACTTAACTCTAGATCTAAATCTCAATCTCTCTCTTTCTCTCTCTCTCCCTCATTCTAGTCTCTCTCCAGCAGAACAACCTAAACAGAACAACCTGCAGACGGCATTAAATCCAAACATTTGGCTACCTTTTCAAAGTTAAATGGAAAGGAATTCACTGATAAATCTCCCTGCCTTCCAATTTTCTTGTACTTGACATTGCCTCTCTTTCTCCCTCGGATCCTTCCCTGTTAGGTGTGCATCACAGAGCAGCAGGATGGGCCATGAGAGAATCAGGCCTCAAGAAGGGCAAGTGAACCGCTTGGTGGCTGCTGCCACCCTGGCACCTGCTGGCACTATTTTGGTTGAAATCTCCCCAAAAGAAGCAATCTGGTCTAGGGAAAACTCCTAGGAACCATGTTCAAAGGAATTTGTACAAAAAGGATGCAATAGCTCATTCTTCATTAAATAAGTGCACACATTTCAAGTCTATAATCAACTGTAAATGTGACTCAAAAACCGTTGCCAATGAAGTAGTTATGTACAAACATCAACCCCAACTTGAAAATTCCTCGGAGACTTACTCTCCTGCTTCTAACATCAGTCAGTCTTGCTGGAAACTGGCAATCCAGTGAAACAAATGCAATTGGCTATCTTGAGAAAGATAAAGGATAAAATGAAGAGCTGAAAATTAAAAAAGGCTGGGTGCCAAATGCTTAATCGCTGAGAGAGGAGGATTGGTTTGTATGTCCAGTTAACAACTAAAAAAGACAAGACAGATAGGAACGGTTATAGGAGCTTCAGAAGAGTATTTTCATACCAAAAGACAGATAACTTTGGGAAAATTACGTAAATCCTCAAATCAATTTGTAAAACTGACCATTTCTATGAATGCATAGTTGGTCCTTGCCCTCTGTGGGTTCTTCATCTTCAAATTCAATCAACCATAGATGGAGAATACTTAAAAAATGGCATCTGCACTGATCATGTACAGATTTTTTCTGTCATTATCTAAGCAATGCAATTATTTTAAATGAATTCATTTAAAATCAATTATGTATTATAAGTAACCTAGAAATAATTTAAATTATATAATTAAAGAATATGTTGTACAAGTTACAAACAAGTAATATGCCATTTTACATAAGGGATTTGAGTATCTGGAATTTTGATATCTTCAGGGGGTCCTGGAACCAATTACTTGTTACATCTAAGGGATGATTATGTAATATGAATATGCAATTTGACATTGATCCCCAGCAAACATATTGTTTCTTAGAGGGGACTTGATTTTGGGGTGTGTGTGTGTGTGTGTGTGTGCATGTGCGTGCATGGAGAGTTCTGAAACCCATCCCTCACAGATATGAAGATAAAACTGTAATAAACAATGTAATGTGGAATGAAGAGTTTGGTATTGCAGTATCCTCCAATGACCACATGGGAAAAGTCAACACAACTCACATTTCTAAGAATCTGAAATTTCTTTGTTATAATGAGGAATGTAGAATAGAATTGCAGTCTAAATTTTATTAGTAAATTCAAAATAATTTTAAAAGTAATTGTTAGTTTAAATTTTTAGGGGTTATCCTAGTCAAACTTTTTTTCCAATATGAACTAAAAATTGTGTGCCCCATTTTATATGAATTCATTTTAAGTACCCTTTTCTGGTGCAAATTTTTCTGATTCTGAGATCCTCTTCTATAGGAAAAAACACTGGGGATCCCTGCTCTCCAGTCCTCACTGTACAGAGAAGGAAGCCAGAGCTCCCAGGATGAGATGATTTTCCTGACATAAACGGAACTCAAATCAAAGGCAGAACTGGACATCAGCCTATTGACTCCAAGCCCAGGAATCCCCTTTACATCCCACTGCCCTTATTTCTAGTCTTGGCCCATTTTGTATGATGTATAAAACATATTTTATTACAAAATATGTAAGGCATATTTTACTGCAAAATATATAAACAGGTTTCTTACTTTACAAACATGTACTTCGTAGCATGAATCCTGAATCAGTAGGTCTACAGCAACTTTGGGAATCCCTTCTAATTTCAAATATCATTCTAGAGTGTGAAGGTGAGAAAAATGTAATCAAATTACCATTTTTAAGATAGACTGAAGCTATAATGGTCAATTATATTTTATTACCTTGTTACTCTCTTAAAGTGAGCTGGGCATTTAGGCTAGTGGTTGGCATGCTAGCTGAGATGCTTGCATGCCTGCATCCCAAACTCGGCTTTGATGTCCAGGTCTAATTCCTGACCCCGACTTCCCGATACTGCAGATCTGGGGTGAAGTGGTATTGGCTCAGTGGCTACTGCTGATCATGTGGGATACTTGGATTGGGTTCCTAGCTTCTGGTCTTGGCCCAGCCCAGTCCTGGCTGTTGTGAGCATTTGGGAAGTGAACAAGTAGATCAGAGAGCACTTTCTCTCCCTCTCTCCATCCCTTAAAAACAAAACAACACACACACATACACATAGAGAAGTTTAGAAAGAGTATTATGCAGGTACCTTCAAAAGACTGGAAAATGAAATTAAAAAGCAAATTTATTTTGGTGCCAAAGATCGAAATTCATGCACAACTTTTCTTATAATATCTATTTCCATGAACATATAGTCACACTTTTCAGAGAACTATGTTGCTGGTAAGTGTCATTTCGCAATGTTCATGAAAAATTGATGTTTATTCATTTATAAAAGTAAAAAAAAGTCATCAATACAAAAGGTATGTCAATTTGATCACACTAATAATAAGATGTAGAGAGTAAGGATGTTTCTTTACTAAGAAACTATTAAAGCAGACTAATTTAAGGATACACATACACTCCAGTTATCGAACATAGTGAGTTGTGGGGTTTTTTTTATTTAAACAAAGTACAGAATTTCTTTTTCAGATATCTTGGCATTTTATTAGTCAATATTAAATATTCTCCAAAAGCTTCTAGTACATTTTCTGCACTTGATCTTAGCCAAAAGGCCGAAAAGCGATCTAGTAGAGTTTCTGGAGCTAAATTTTTTTTTCAGTAATTCTCCTTCCCCTTGCCAGTTTGATTTTGTTTCAGTGTTATTTGCTCCTTCCTCTATTCCCTCAAAAAATTTGTATGCTTCTCTTCTATCACTCACCAGTAATGGAATTATTCAATTATGAGCTCATTTCTTCACTAATCTGTGAAGGTTTTGAGGGCTGAAACATTATTTACATATCAATATCTCAGAATAAAAAATTAGGCATCTATGAAATATTGATGGCATTGTCTTTTTTTTTTTTAATTTTAACTCTCTCAAACAGATAATCCCAAACCAGAAACATGAGCCTTCCAAAATTTTCCTAGTTGGCTTTCATTTTAGCCCTCTTTCTCCTTTGACTGCCCTGGGATCTGCTGATCACTCCATTTGAGGAAAAAGAAAATATCTTTCAAAGTTGTGGTTTTATTTGAAACTTCCACAGGCTTTTGGTAAGGTCTCTGTGAAGGTTCCAATAAACATAGCTTATCTTTAATGCTTTTATTTTCTTGACTTAATCTCAATCCCTCTTCTTTAAGTGAAGCTGGATTTGTTTGCAGTTATCACAACTGTAAAATATAAAAGGATAGCTTTTCAAAATATAGCAATGACCCTAGGATTTGTGGCATACATTTTACTGTGACTGTGAAATGGATATCTTAATTATCTTTCTTGTTTTATGAGCATTTTTCTGTCTATCTGAGTAGGTCATATTATTTCTCTGAAATCTTGTTAAATATTGATAGTATTAAGGTTGTAGCCTTATTAGTATTATTAGAGAGTTAGAGGTATAAGAATAAGCCACAGAGTCCCTATAAACTGAGATCATTAATTCACAGTCCATGTTGGCCAATAGCTCCCCCAAACAACAATTTTGTATAGCTTTGAAAAGCATCCATTTGCTAATATAACTTTAAACCAGAATAGACCGTGCCAACCATGAGATGTATCTTTTAAAAAGTGACAGCGATGTGCCACATAATATAGCTTTGAATATGGGTTCAGTAATAGTGCACACCTATCAAGGTTAGGGTATGCTGAGAAATGTTAGTTCCTGAAGGGATGGTTAATGAATCAATTTGACACAATAGGAATGACAACACTCTTTCAGAACTCCGGGTTATTGCCTGGGTATAAAAACATCAAAGACCAAGTCTTGAACCTCCAGGATCTCTTGATCTGATGTGAGACACATATTCACACCTGTCAGCAAGTTACACAGTATAATTGTGTATTCAGGTATTAGATTCTAATTAGTGTCCTTTTCTTTCCTTTCACATTCATGCAATATAGCCCTTTGCAAGAAAATGCATACAGGGCATCCTTATTAGATCAGGCTACATCACCTATATTTTCCTTACAGTCTTTCCCTGATCCTTCTCCCCTGTTCAAATTAACTACATGTATCGGACCTGTACACATTTTCCTTCCCATTTTCAAATAGCCAAGGGCTCAGAGGTTGATAAATGGTGCCTAGTACGATGTCTCCCATACAGTAAGACTGCAGAAGTGATTTACTAGATGTTGAATGAAAATAAATCCCTTTGTTGACTTACAAGTGTAGCTAAAACATGAGGAAAAGTCACAAAAGGGAAGGGGTTCTGCAAGTATTTCATTCATTTGAGTAGTATGCTCTCTCTCTATTGAAGAGCTAAATGAAGGTAAACCTGTTGCCACTGATTTTCAGGTCCTGATTTCAAAGCAAACCAAGAAATAGAGCAAGGCAATGGAAGATAAATAATTAAAACTCAGCACATGTGATTTAAAAATTTGCTATTTTTTATAGGAATGAAGTGAACACACAAAAGGGTCAAAAATGAAAGTTGTTTCTTCCCTCTGTTGCATATGTATGAAGTTTTTCTTGTGCATGTATGTGTAATTCTGCTAACCTCTGGTCATGAGGTTTTCCAAACACTTTCTATGGTAATGTTTCTCACTGACTCCCTTGCTTATACCCACTTGTTTATTTCCTAGTGACTCCAGAAGACTGAAATCATTTTAATGTAAAATGCAAAGTCCTCTGTTGTCTGATCTTGGCCAATCTGTCCAGCTTCATCACTTTCAATGCTCTGTCTCTGGTCTTCTGAGCCACCTAATATTAATACTTCCGTGATCTCTGTTGTCCTCATCTAAAACTCAATTTTGGGGACAGATGTTAGGCACAGCAATTAAGCCACCACTTGGGACACTTCCATCTTCTTCTAGTGTCCTGCTAATGTGCACCATGGGGAGCAGCAGATGAAAACTCAGATACTTTAGTGTCTGCCACCATGTGGGAGACCTGGATTCAATTCCCAGTTCCTGGCCACAGGCTGGCCCAGCTATAGCTGTTGTGGGTCTCTGAAGATCTCTCTCTCTCTCTCTCTCTCGCTCTCGCTCTAGCTCTTATGTCTTTCGGCCTTTCAAATAAACATAAATGAAATAAAGAAAAAGCTTAAAAACTCCAATTCTCTGTACCTACTGGATTTTCAGGGACACTGTACCATTAAAAGTACTGTGAATTCTTCTGTTCTCACTCTACTTTCTCCACTCATGAGGAGCCCATCACATGTTCCCCAGGTATCACACTCTAGCCACATCATAGCATTTACCACTCAGTATATTTTAATTGGTCATAAAAGCCACTAATTTCTGAAATCTTTGAACTTACTGGCTGTTTAATTCCATATTGATGTCATATTAGAATTTAGTTTTTTAAGAAGACATATATATAGATATCTATGAATAAGATTAAATCCAGGGATGGCATTTGGCATATAAGTTAACATGTTGATAAGGATGCCCGTGAAACACATCAGAGTGCCTAGGTTCAATTCTTCACTCCTGATTCTAGGTTTCTGCTAATCCAGAGCCTGGAAGGCCACAGTGATGACTTGTAGTTGGGCTCCTGCTAACCATGCTAGAGACCTAGACGGAGTCACAGCTTCGAACTGCTCCTCTGCTTATGCTGTGTGAGCATTTGGGGAGTGAACCAGCAGATGGGAATTGTCTCCCTTCAAAAAAAAAAAAAAACACTTTTTTTAAAAAAACTCCAGATTATCTTCTCATGTAGATGAATCTTGCGTATTAAGACAGGATCATAAATTGTTCTTATGGCAACTAAAGAAAAGGCTTATTTGCTATATAGTTAGTGTCTCATTTATCAAGTTAATTGTACCCCTTTATTGTTAATATGCAGAATTGTTTTAATTTGCAAAATTCAATTTCCTATCCTGTCTTCTTCATCAACCCTTTCCCTCCAATTTATAGACTTAACTACATGTCTTGTAATTTATGGGATATGTCAAAGACACTTTAAAACTATTTTAATGTGAAATTATTTCTCAGTGCAAGACAAAAAGTTCCTCCTCCTCTATTCCTTTTCTATGTTGATGGCACCAGCATTCTCTCAGACTAGACACATGGACATCATTTTAGACAAACTATCCTCTTCCACTTGGCTTTCTATAGTCAGTTACTCTGGGATCTAAATCTAGGAATAACCCCCTGTAATCACTGCCACGCAGAGCAGAATTTGTGTTTTCACACTTGCAAATCTGATCCTGTTTTATGTTAGTATTCACTCCTGTTGGTGTACCTTCCCCCACTCAAACTTCTCACTAGAGAACTCATCTGCATTACTCAAAACCCTGTTAATCTGTTCATTTCTTCTGGGAAATCATCCCTGATTCGGCCAGAATTAAGCAATCATTGTTTTGTTGAATCATGTCACAGCTCTTACCTACTTCTAATATTGGTAGTGTCATATGAGTTTTTGTTTAAATCTTCTTGTTAAATTTTTCCTTTTCTGTTATATTTTGCTAATTGTGGTGCAATTGACCCATTATTTTCAGTATGTACTCCAGGGTGTGGCATAATCAATGACCTTAATAGCTAATCAGAAATAGAATCATAAATTTCCATTGACACTGTTACCCAACCAATCACCAAAAGAATTGGCCCATTTCAATGTCTAATCTTTTATTTTTATTCTTTTTGCTAGAAGACTGAAAAGTTTTCTCATATTTGTGGTCTCTATCTCTGTCTCTTGGGAGAGAACCCTTATCTCATTCATCCTTTCCCTCTTCCATATTCCTAAGAATTATAAAAAAATTCCATCAGTTACATTCTCCACATTATTAACTTTCTATGAGGAAAGAAAAAAGAAACTACATGGTTTGAGGTTCTCTATTTCGAAAAGATTTAATTTAAGATGTAGATTTCATTAGATTTTTAATTAATGGCAATGTGCATTTGATTTCTAAAATTTGTTCATGGGGCCGGTGCCGCGGCTCACTAGGCTAATTCTCCGCCTTGCAGCGCTGGCACACCGGGTTCTAGTCCCGGTCGGGGCACCAGATTCTGTCCCGGTTGCCCCTCTTCCAGGCCAGCTCTCTGCTGTGGCCAGGAGTGCAGTGGAGGATGGCCCAAGTACTTGGGCCCTGCACCCCATGGGAGACCAGGATAAGTACCTGGCTCCTGCCATCGGATCAGCGCGGTACGCTGGCCTCAGGGCACTGGGTGCGGCGGCCGTTGGAGGATGAACCAACAGCAAAGGAAGACCTTTCTCTCTGTCTCTCTCTCTCTCTCACTGTCCACTCTGCCTGTCAAATAAATAAAAAATAAAAATAAAAATAAATAAAATTTGTTATTAAGACTATTTAACAACACCAGCTTCAAAGCCCAAAGTGAAGTAAAGAATAAGTAATAACCAACTTTATGCTTAAATGTGTGTGTATACTAACCGTGTTTGCTGAATAATAGACTATTTTATTTTAATGTGCGCCTATTCAAAATAAAAATGCTCAGAATTGGGGCTGATGCTGTGGCACAGTGGGTTAAGATGATGCTTGTGATACCAGCATCCCATATTAGAGTACTAGTTCAAGTGCAGGCTGCTCTGTTTCTGATTCAGTTTCCTGCTAATGTGCCTGGGATGACAGTGCAAGATGGCCCAAAGTTCTGGGTTCCTAACATGCATGTGGGAAGCATGGATGGAGTTCTTGCCTGCTGAGTTTGCCCTGACCCAACTCTGGATGTTACAGGTATTTGTAGAGTGAACCAGCAGAGAGAAGCGCGCTCTCTCTCTCTCTCTTCCTCTGTCCCTCCCTCTCTCTGCCACTCTTTCAAATAAAATAAATTAGTAAATCTTAAAAAAAAAACAGGATTATTGTAGAATTTTCATATATTCTCCTGTAAATTTTATCTCTAAAAAATTCAGAACTCAGTTGTAGACCAAAAATGAGAGCCAGATTCATAAAGAAACGCATTCTGAACTGTATATCTTTTAGCATCTGTTCATATTTTAAGTGGAAATTTTCTTCTTTTTCTTTCTCTAGGGCATTTTATTCAAGTGTCCAAAGATCAGGGCAATGAATATAGAATAATATTTAATCACTAACTCGACATCTGTTCTAATTCTTAGCCTTTAACTCTGACTGCCAATGGCCACACCTGCCATTGTGGCAATGCTTATGCTATAGGTACCTGGTCTGGAAAGGCTCCACCACTCACATTCCTGAAAAGAAAACAGTGCATTGAAAAATATCTCAGTTGTTGCTGATCAAATATTAAGTAGAAACAATAATGAAAGTTGCAATATCCTCAGAATATACAAGCATCTCAATAACTTTTTCCATACTTTATTTTTTCATATTAATATGATATCAACAACGTGAACAAATTCAATGTAGATCATACATACAATTCTAAGAATATAATGAAATCCCAATCCTTCCTTCCTTCTTCCTTCCCTTCTTCTTTTTTCTTTCTTTCTTTTTGAGATAACATATTTTTTAATTTACATTACAGTCTTTGGGAAGTTTATTTATTCCCTATTGGTGTAGCAAGCTTGTTTGATAAAAACAAACTTTTTGTTTCAAGGTTGTCCTTTTACAGGCTGTTTGCAAGGAAGCCGAAGCACATGACAATGTTCCATACGCAAGGTGGGTCTTTGGCTGCTTTCCTGCAAGAGCTGGATGGGAATGAGCAAACAGTGCTAGTAAAATATTAAAATGGTATGTCTTGATGTGTCGCTTAATTCCTAGAACAAGTGACCTCTCTATTGACCTAATAAAAACCAACTTGAAACTGATATCTTTCTGAAACAGTTTATAATTGTTTATTATAAAAGTAGAAACATATTGATTAAGCTTTTGGGGATCGAGTTCAGAATCAATTTTCTAAAGGATCAGCTAACTAGGCAACTTAATTTACAAGAAAATTATTCCCCCACAGAGCAGATTAATGGCTATTTCAGTGTAAAATTATTTTCCTAGAATTAAATGTTGACAAAGATACTAAGTATAAATGGGTAATGGGATAATTACAAAACACAGATGCTAACACACTTTATTTTAGCCTGCACGGAAATAATGAAGCAATGCTCAATTAGTAAAGAAAGCAAGATTTTTTTCATGGTTCTATGGGCATACTGAAATTCAATCAAATACATGTTTTGTTGTTTATGGATTAATGGGTTATATGTCTGATAGAAACGATCCGTAAATAAAGTCAAATGCAAGTTAAGACACCTTACGTGTAAGGAAACTAATTACAAGAATTCTTTTCTTATTTTAAGGTGAGTAAAACATGTTTTAGAAGACTCAGAATGAAAAATTTTTAAATAGAGTATATGGCTACCAGAAGTGAAGTCAAGTTAGATGTGAGAGAGAAATTCAACTGACCTTTAAATACCATTTGTGAGTGGGATCTGTCATACCTACACCAACATTACTATAAATGTTCGACCCTGTAAGAACTTTGTGATCCACTTCAACAAACTTAAAAGGCCATGAGGTTGACACCACTGGGAGAACGAATGCTAATTACTGGCATCCCCAGTGGATCACTGTGCCCCTGGTCTGACTGATCTGGTCCTGGCCACCAGCAGGCCTGGGAGATGCAAATACTCTTCACCATCTCTGCCTCTTACTACTGTGTCCCAGTCCTGAGACTCTGGCCACTACATGCAGTCTGCGAAACAAATTTACAATCTGCTTTTCAGTCTTAAAAAGTTTCTCTTTCAGTTAATCATCAAGATATTATTCAGAAAATTGCAGTACATTTTATTTTAAAATTATTAGCACTTTTCGTACCTTTTTACCATTTCAAATGATTGTGTACAAAATGAAATAAGAATGTACATAAAATAGGAAGATGAATGATACTTTGCTTCTGGATAAATAGAAATAGAGATAAAAAATATGACACAGGGGTCAGAGCTGTTGCATAGCAAGTTAAGCTGTTACTGCTGTGTCAGTAACCCTATGGGTGATGGTTTGAGTCTTGGCTGCAGCACTTCTGGGTCAGCTCTCTGCTAACGTGCCTGGGAAAGCAGTGCCTGGGAAGATGCTCCAAGTATCTGAGCCCTATACTCACATGGGAAACCTGGAAGGAGTCCCATCCAGTCCAGAGCCTAGAGATAGCCCAGCCCTAGCCATTGTAGCCACCTGGGGAATGAACCCAAATGTATCTCCCTCTATGCAACTCTACCTTTCAAATAAAATAGATAAATCCTAAAAAAATAAACAAAAAAAAAATAATGACACCTCTTACCAGGTTTTCAGGGTTCATATGTCGACTCTGTTGCCTATTCCAGTTTCCTGCTAATGTATATTCTGGCACTGAGGCCAAAGTAGTTGGGTTTCTGCCACCCACTTCAGAGACCTAGATTGAGTTCTAGGCTCTTAGCTTCTCCCTGGATAACTCCTGGTAGCTTCAGGCACTTGGGGAGTGAATCAACGCATGAGAAATCACCTGCATTTATCTATCTATTTCTCTGTGTGTGTCTTTAAAATTAAAAATAAATATAGACAGGCAGATAGATTTATTTCTATTTTACATAAATTGAACTAATTTTTCCTGAAAAATTTTAGAAAAACTAATTATTTCATACATAATGTTTGTTTTTAAGGGTGACAATTAGGATATAATAACATGCATATTTCTATTGCTTGTTAAAAACTATTACTCAATTTCATCCTAATTAGACAAAGTAAATTGCTACCAGTATGACTGAATGACTGTCAGAAAAAGTTGTGTGCTATTTCAAATGCAAAAGTGCTAGATAAATTACAACAGAATAAAACTGCTCCAAATAATTTTGGAAAGAAGTAAGATCTTCACACTGCAGAAACAAAGAAAAAGAAATCTGTATTATGACATTTAGGAAAAAAAAAAAAAACAAAACTAGTCCACACAGGCTGAGAACTGGACAAGCTTTTGAGGTGTCCAGCTCATCTAACTGGGGAATTGGAATGCAGTCTGCTGAATGAAGCTGGGAACTCCGAAAAGCTGTAAATTACATGAAACTCTGACTGGAAACCAAGACAAAAAAAGCTTCTCAATAGGCAGCAAGGCAGTGGCAAGAGTGTTTGTCATTCACTGGCAACTTTCATTGGAAAAGAAATCATTAAAAATGGAAACACAAACTTATGCCATATGGGAATGGAAAGCTGCAGCTTACATTGCCCAAGTGGTGAGGAAAGTTTAATAAATTGATATGAAAACTGAACCTATAAACCTCCAAGAGAGCCCAGTAAAAAGCAATACAAAAACCCTTTCTGTTAGTATCTCTCCATCAAGGGTAAATGGGTCTCTACACCAAATTGGGTCGCAATTAATAATAATAGGCAACATTAAAAATTAATTGCCAGGAGGAAATATAAACAAAGTAAAAACCAGAAGAGAATTCATATCCCAAGAACTGGAGGTGTCAGATTCATTTCAAGGACCAAATTGAAGTTTATTTAAACTCAGAGACAAAAAGAACATGTAGAACCCATAAGAGAAGAATGATAAATATGGGCTAAAACAGCAATAATCACAAACAAATTTGAATAAAAACACTAAAATTACTAGACATGAAAAATACAGTTAGGAAAGTAAAAATATTAACATACAAGAAAACTACAAATCAGAGTTGCAGGATGAATCAGTGAAAGGGACAAAATATCTGAAGAAATCATCCATAAGAAGAAATAACCAAGGAAATAGAAAATATGAAAATTCAATCTTAAAAGGCATGCTAAAATAATTTTCTAAAGTATTAGCTTTTTCAGAATCAAACTGATGAAGATTTCTGGAAGTCTGATAGTCAAAGTTGTAGGAAATCAGAAACTTCCACTACTGGTTTAAGAGTAAACTGATGCAATCACTTTAGAGCGCGATGATAATTTTAATGACAAGGGTATTTCAGAAAGCCCATGGAAACATGAGATTGAAGCATGATTTTATTTTGATGCACATCTTTTCCATAATATTTTCCTGATATTATGAAAAATGTTGCTGTACCAAAATAAAATTATACTCGTAAATCCATTTTTCCATGAACTTTTTAATTAGTCTTTTGTACAAGTGAAAGTTTATACCATTTTAATCAGCAATTTCACTTCCAGATATAAAATATATTAAAAGGGCATGACTGGAAATTTAAATAAGAAAGCCATTTAGCAAACAAGACAATCTTGAACAAAATGGGATTTTCACAATCCCTGGCTCCTGCACACTAGTGTTCCAGTAGTTCCCCTAGCTCTTATGAGAAGTAAAAATGCCTTCACATGTTTACAAATTCACCTGGACTGGACAGCACTCGCCATAATTAGGAAATATTAAGGGACCATTCCCACTGTGTGCTCTCACGGTCTCACTAGCAGGGACCAGCTGGTCTTGGAATGCAAAACTTCCAAAACCAAGTGAGTGATTAGGGGTCCCAAGATGGCACTATAGCAACAGGATGATTCGAGTCACACAGGGTAAAATAGATAGTTACAAAGGAGAGAAGATACACTCCAGAGATAGTGCTGTGGGAAATTCTTGACAGGAAGCCCAGGAGAGCAACAGAGACTGGGCAAGTCCTCGCTGAAAAAGCAAATAAGAAAGGGAAGTAGTGGAGGCTGGACTGGGAAGGTTGGCGCTAGCCCCCAGAAGACCAGGTGAGACAGGAAATCTCGATTTGTTCCACGGAGCTGCCAATAGCAGCAGGAGGGAGAGCTTGGCAACTGCTTTTGAAGTTTCACATGGGAAAAAAGAGAAGGTATAGAGAAACAGAGAGGTCGAGCACCCCCTTGCACATTCCACCCCCTCACCTGGACCTGCAGCTGGCTGGGAGAAGCAATTTGTTTACATTTTTTAATGTAAGCAGGGGACTGTTGCCTTTGAGTCCTACACACATGCCCATTAATTCGGGGGTAACTTCACCACATCCCTCACCCAAGAATGAGGACCACAACATTTGAGAATTTCTTCCCCAAAAGACAAGCTGTACAACAAGAAGTCCTGAATATTAAAAACCTGAGCCTGTTCCATCCACTATTGATAAGTGAGCCAGGCTACAGTAGGTGGGGCTCTGTGCACCAGAGCTCATACCCAGCTCCACCATGATTGAGAAGTGAGTTGGGTTACACTAGGTGGTACTCCGTGCTTCCACTTGCCATGTACACATAGCAGCTCACAACAGAAGAAAACCTTAGTACAAGAAAATTTCCACAGATTAGAGGTGCAGTTCCATTAAGCAGGGTGAAAAAACCCTGAACACAACAGAGACTAACACTGATGTGTCCTGCAACTGTGAGGAGAAGGGCAGGTCACACCACCAGAAGAGAACAACCTCCTCTAACCACAAATCCAGAGGAAAGCTACAGTGCCCCACGGGGGGCTTACATTGGATATGCTATCCACCCTGGAATACTGAACAGAGTACCCAGGCCACATCCAGCACACACCTCTAGGAACTCACTGAAAGTATAGATGTGCCACTAAATCACAAAGACACAAATTAAAAAGAAAAGCAACCTGACAAAAAAAAGGAAAAATACACAAATGCTGAATAACAGCAGAAAAACCCTAAATAAGAATCAGAAAGACACTATGAGCCCCACAAAGGAACACTGCAACTCTTCAATAATAGAAGGTGAAGACAAAGAGATTGAGGATATGCCAGAAACAGGATTCAGAAAATTAATCATCAGATTACTTAGATGCAATCAGAAGCAAATTCACGATCTGAATAAAAAGTACTCCCAAGTAGTTGAGATATTAAAGAGAAGTCAGAATGGAATACTAGAAATGAAGAATTCAATAGGTCAAGTAAAAAGTGTGGTGGAAAGCCTTAATAACAGAATAGGTAGGACAGAAGAAAGAATATCAGAACCAGAAGATAAATGTCTGGAAATATTACAGTCAGACCAAAAAAAAAAAAAAAAAAAAAAGAAGAAAAGAAGAAGAAGAAATTAGAAAACTAAAATACACAGTTGGAGATCAACAAAATAATATCAAATGACCCAGCATACAGATCCTAGGAGTTCTGGAAGGTGTGGAAAGAAGAAAGAATTAGAAAGCCTTCTTAATTAAATGATAACAGTAAACTTCCCCAATCTGAAGAAAGAAAGAGACATCCAAGTACAGGAGGTCCATAGAACTCCCAATAGACACACCAGACAAGATCTTCACCATGACACATTGTAGTAAAACTCTCCACAGTAAAACATAAAGAAAACATTCTAAAATGTGCACTAGAGAATTGCCAGATTACATTCAGAGGAACCCCAATTAGACTCACAGCAGATTTCTCATCAAAAATCCCGCAGGCTAGGAGAGAATGGGGAGATATATTCCAAGTCTTAAGAGAAAAAAACCTGTCAACCCAGAATACTGTATCCCGCAAAGCTCTCATTTATGAATGAAGGTGAGATAAAGCCCCTCCATAACAAACAAAAATTGAGTTTGTCACCACCCATCCCATTCACAATAGCTTCAAAAAAATCAAATACCTTGGAATAAACTTAACTAAGGATGTCAAAGATCTCTATGATGAGAACTACAAAACATTAAATAAACAAATAGAAGATACAAAAAAATAGAAAAATCTTCCATGTTCATGGATTGGAAGAATCAATATCATAAAAATGTCCATTCTTCTGAAAGCAATTACAGGCTCAATATTATACCCATTAAAATATCAAAGACATCCTTCTCAGATCTGGGAAAAATTATGTTGAAATTCACATGGAAACACAGGAGACCTATAATAGCTAAAGCAATCTTATACAACAAAAACAAAACCATAGGCATTACAATAGGAGATTTCAAGATATATTACAAGGCAGTTATAATCAAAACAGACTGGTTGCTGGTACAAAAAAATATGGCTAGACCAATGTAACAGAACAGAAACACCAGAAATGAATCCAAGCATCTACAACCAACTTATATTTGATCAAGGAGCTAAAACCAGTCCATGGAGCAATGCCAGTCTCTTCAACGAATGGTGCTGGGAAAACTGGATTTCTACATGCAGACAAATGAAGCAGGACCCCTACCTTACACTTTTTATTCAAAATGGATTAAAGACCTACATCTATGACCTGATACCATCAAATTATTAGAGCGCATTGGGAAAAGGCTATAGACATTGGCACAGGCAAAGAGTTCTTGGAAAAGACTCCAGAGGTACAAGCAATCAAAGCCAAAATTCACAATTGTGACTACACCAACTTGACAAGCTTCTGTATTGCAAAAGAAATACTCAGGAAAGTGAAGATGCCACCAAAATAATGGGAGAAATTATTTGCAAACTATGTAACAGATAAAGGATTAATAACCAGAATATACAAAGAGATCAACAAATTCCACAACAACAAAACAAACAACTCACTTAAGAGATGGGCCAAGGACCTAAATAGATATTTTTCAAAAGAGGAAATCCAAATGGCCAACAGACACATGAAAAAATGTTCAGGATCACTAGCTGTCAGGGAAATGCAAATCAAAACCACAATAAGATTTCACCTCACCCCAGTTAGAATGGCTTTCAAACAGAAATCAACAAAGAACAAATGCTAGCAAAAGTGTGGAGAAAAAGGTACCCTAATCCACTGCTGGTGGGAGTGTAAACTGGTAAAACCACTGTTGAAGACAGTTTGGTGACACTTCAGAAATCTGAATAAAGACCTACATATGACCCAGCCATCCCACACCTAGGGATTTATCCAAGGGAAATGAAATCAGCAAGTAAAATAGTTATCTGCACCCCCATGTTTATTGCAGCTCGATTCACAATAGCTAAGACATGGAATCAACCCAAATGCCCATCAACTGAAGACTTGATAAAGAAATTATGGGATATATATACTCTATAGTATACTAGACAGTGATAAAAAATGAAATATGGTCATTTGCAACAAAATGAAAAATCTGAAAAACATCATATTTAGTGAAATAAGCCAGTCCCAAAGGGGCAAATACCTTATGTTCACCCTATTCTGTGATAACTAATACAGCACCTAAAAGGAAATCTGTAGAAGTAAAATTAATACTTTGAGAAGTAATGATTTGAACAGCTCTTGCCTTGGCTGTAGAGGAACACTTATGTTTTTTGTTTTCTCTTCTTCATTCTATTTGTTGAACTCTTTACTTAACATAGAGCTAAACATATGTGTGTAAAGTCAATTGAAAATAGATCTCAGTTAAAAATGAGTGGGAATAAGAGAAGGAGGAGGAGGAAGTTTGTAACTGTAAAGCTGTATAGTTCTGCCAACATTCACATGGACTGCATCTAAGGGTACATTTAAAAACTTGCCACAGGACCCCAAATCCCATTTAACTGGGTGGTAAAAATGCCATCTTAAGTGTTAAAACGATCAAATTAAGTGTTAAGGTGATCATATTGATAGGATTAAGTGTTAAATGGATCATATAAATAAGATCAAGGACTGGCAATAATATTAGATAGAATTAAAAAGGAAAGAATGTCCCAACATGGGAAGAGAGCACACAGCAGACTCATAGAATGTCAATTGCTCTAAACAGCATTCTTACCTCAGAATCATCCCTTAAGGCATTCTGGTCTGATTGAAAAGTCCATGGAAGCATTTCAGGTATGGAAAGCCAAGGCATTGTGGCTAAAAATGTCCTACATAAAGGATCTCTGTGAGTGAGACCCCAGTGGAAAGAAATGACCATCAAGTAAAGATGTACTTTTCTCTGAAGGGAGGAGAGAACTTCCACTTTGCTTATGGCCTTGTCTAAATATTGACAAAGATTGTGGATTCAAAAGGCTTCCATAGCCATGGTAGCTCACATCAAGTGCCTTGGGTGATCACTGATGCCATACATAAGACTGTTCATTGTTAAATTAACAACAGGAATCATTGTGCGCTTACTTCCCATGCAGGACCTCTCTCCTTAATGAGTTGTATTGTAAGAATTAACTGTAAAATTTGTTCTCAAACATTTTTTTGTATGTGTGTGTGCAAATTGTTGAAATCTTTACTTAGAGTTGTCTTCTTTGTATAAAGTTAATTGAAAATGAAACTTAATGGATAATGGGATTGGGAATGGGAGAGAGAGGAAGACTTGTAATTGGAGTGGGGGTGGGAGGAGGGCTGGTAAGGTGGGAAGAATCACTATATTCCTAAAGTTGTACTTACAAAATTTGTACTCATTAAATAAAAAGATTTTGGGGGGAAGAAATTATTCAGGCACTTTTTATTTTTCTGTGTTTTGGAAAACTTTAGCTTTATAATAGTTGTTTTTTAAATATTCAATGGAAGTTTCCTCTAAAATCTGAAAATCTGGTGTTTTGGGGGGGTTTTCTTAATTCTCAATTTTAAAACAAGTGAATCTTTTCTAGATCCACTACAAATTTGGGAGAGACTATCCAGATATGCTAATATTTTCTCAGTGGCCTGGGATTTTCCTAAGATCGTTTCTCCCAATGCTTAAGTACATGGCTATCTGCTGGAATAGGGAAAGGGGGTGAAGGTAGATGCGATTCAGAGTGCATTACCTTTCTTCTCTGCTTCCAAAGAGATAGACTGATTTCTGAACACATGGTGGTTCATCTGCTGTTTGATTACAGCCTCTACTGGGCACACTTCTGCTACCCGGCCACAGCCCCTTTGGACTGAACCAGAGGTGAGGAATGTCTGGCCTGTGGGCTATAGTGAAAACATTCAGTCTGGGTGGCACCTGAAATTCAATATATCTATAGTGTGCTAATTTTTAAGTCGATGATATTATATGGCCTGCAAAAGATAATATAAATCTCCAAATGGCCCTCAGCAGAAAACAAGGTCCGCAGCCCTAGAGCAAGGATTCAGGTTTTGCATTAGTGTGTTTCACCCCTCCCCTGCAGAAGTGTGCTTTCAGTGTTGGGTCTCTGAGAACATGCACTTCATCCATTCTTCCCTACATGAGTTCTTGCTTTTCCCTCGTACTTTTTGGCAGTCCGCTAACTTATTTTAAAATTTGAGGCTTTGGCTGTCTATTTAGCTGAAAATGGAATGTGTGTGGTTTTTTTCTTTCTTTTAGATGATTTCTTGGAAGAGAATTGTTTAAATGCTCACTTAATGACTTCATTTTCAAATGAAACGTTGACTTAGAAATATTTTCTATATATATTTTATTTCTTGAATAAAGTTTTGGTTTGCCAAAAAAGAAGCGTTAAACAGGATAAGAAGAAACTCACGCATTTATACTGAGAAACAAACAATAGAAATTTAATAAAACCCAAACAGTTGCATATACAAGCCTATTAATGATCTAGAAATACCTCTCTCAGGTGTATGTAAACAGATCTCCAGCAAAGGTTCTCAAGAAGACAGGACAGGAATATTCATAACAGCACTGAAGAAATATAAAATCTGAATAGACCTACAACTAGTAGAGATTGAATTAGTAATTTAAAAGTCTAGATCCAGATGGCTTCACTGGAGAATTATAGTAAACATTTAAAGAATTAATGTTTGTACTTCAGAAACTCTTCCAAAAAATAAGAGTGGATGAAAAGCTTTCTAATTCATGCTATAAGACCAGATGAAGACATGAAAAGAAAATAACTGATATTTCTTATGGATATAGACACAAAAATCCTTAACAAGGTTTTAATAAACTGAATTTAGTAACCTATAAAAGAGATTATGAACACAAGAAAAAGGGATTTGTCCCAGAAATGCAAGGTTGATGAAATATGTATATAAAATATTAATGCATTAGACAATTAATGGAATGAAGGATAAAAACCACATGATAACTTCAACAGATGTAGAAAAATCTGACAAAAATCCAATGCACTTTTTAATAAACAACTTAACAAATTATGAATAAAAGGGAAATTACCTTGATAAAGAGAATTTACAAAAAACTCACACTAACATAATATTTAATGATAAAAGACTAAATGATTTCCTCCCCAAATGAAAAACAACATAGAGATGTGCTCTCTAATCACTTCTATTTGGCATTTTACTGGAGATTCTAGTCGGAATAATTAGTTAAGAAAATATTAAAGGCATCCAAATTGGAAAGGATGAAGAAAAACTTATTTGCAGATATCATGGTCTTATATATAGAAAACTCTAAGGCATCACTAGAAAACTTATTACAACAAATTAATTCAGCAAGATTGAAGCATAAACAAGTGTATTCTATCCAAATCAATTGTATTTTACACATTCACAATAGTATGAAAAAGAATAAAATGCTTAGGATTAAATATAACAAAATAAATGTAAAAGTTGCATTCTTGCCAGCTTAAAATATTGTTAAAAATAAAGATGTAAGCAATTAGAAAGTTATTTATATTCATTGATCCGAATACTTAACATAGGTAATACTTCTCAAAATGATTTACAGCTTCAACAAAATCCCTATCAATTCTAATGACTTTAAAAAAAAGATTTATTCCTTTATTTATCTGAAAGGTAGAGTTAGAGACAGGAGGAGGAGGGACAGAAATAGAGAGATCTTCCATCTACCAATTGATTCACTACCCAAATGGCTGCAACAGCAGGGGCTGGGCCAAGCCGAAGCCAGGAACCTGGAACTTCTTTCAGGTCTCCCTTATGGGTGCAGGGGCCCAAGCACTTTGGCCACCTTTCTCTGCCATAAAAGGTGCATTATCAGGGAGCTGGATCAGAAGAAAAGCAGACAGATCTCAAATGGGCACCGATACGGGATGCCAGTGTCAGGCATGGAGGCTTAACCTGCTATGCCAAAATGCTGGTCGCTGAGACAACTTTTTAAAAAAACCAACAAGCTGGCCCTACCATTCATCTATAAATATAAGAAAAATACATTTAAAATTTAACATAGTTGTAGGACTCACACTTCCCAATTTCAAAACTTACCGCAAAGCTAGAGAAATAATTGCCATAAATACAGACATATAGATAAATAGAATAAAGCAAAGGTCCATAAATAAAACCATAATTTATGGTAAACTAATTTCCCTTTTTCAAATGTACCCTTTTATTTATTTTCTTTAAGACCCATATTTAGTTGGAAAGAAGAGAGAGAGAGAAAGAGAGAGACAGAAATGAGATTTTCCATCTGTTAGTTCACTTTCCAAATGGGCTGCACAAAAGCCAGGAGTCAGGAAATCCATCTCGTTTCCTACACAGTTGGCAGGGGCTCAAGTACTTGTACAATCTTCTCCTGCCTTCCAGAGACACATTAGCAGGGAGCTGGACCAGAAACAGAGCAGCTAGAACTTGACCCAGCACTCTGGTATGTGAGACTGGCACCACCATCAGTGGCTTAACACACTGTGCCATAATACCAACTCAGTCAATTGATTTCCTTCCTTCCTTCCTTCCTTCCTTCCTTCCTTCCTTCCTTCCTTCCTTCCTTCCTTCCTTCCTTTCTTTCTTTCTTTCTTCTTTCTTTCTCTCTCCCTCCCTCCCTCCCCCCTTCCCTTCTTTTCCCTTCCCTCCCCTCCCCTCCCCTCCCCTCCCCTCCCCTTCCTTTCTTTCTTTCTCTCTCTCTCTCTCTCTCTCTCTCTCTCTCTTTCAACAGGCAGAGTTAGACAGTGAGAGAGAGAGAGACAGAGAGAAAGGTCTTCCTTCTGTTGGTTCACCCCCCAAATGGCTACTATGGCTGGCGCGCTGCGCCGATCCGAAGCCAGGAGCCAGGTGCTTCCTCCTGGTATCCCAGGCGGGTGCAGGGCCCAAGCACTTGGGCCATCCCCCACTGCCTTCCAGGGCCACAGTAGAGAGCTGGACTGGAAGAGGAGCAACTGGGACTAGAGCCGGCGCCCCAACTGGGACTAGAATCTGGAGTACCGGTGCCACAGGCAGAAGATTAGCCTAATGAGCTGCGGTGCCGGCCTCAGTTAATTGATTTTCAACAAGCATATCAAGCAAAGTCAATGGGGAAAACTGCTGTTTTGATAAATTGTGTTGGGACTACAGGATATCTCCATACAAAACAATCAACGTTAACCCACATTTCATGCCATACACAACAATGAACTTAAAATGTATCATAGACTTAAATCCATGAGTTGAAACTGAAACCTCTGGAAGAAAACATGAGTTTCTTTATCTTTCCTTTCCTAGCTAGGATGTGTGTGTGGTGAGGGTTGGGGTGGTAGTAGCTGGAGAACATTTGTGAAGTTCAAAGCCCAGGAAGCACAGGCTCACTAAAACACAGAGGTCCAGTCATAAAGCAATAGAACACAACTCCACTACTCACCATTTAACTACCCCATTACTAAAAGTCTATTTGCAATAGCAGTTTCATTACCCAGTACATGCTTGGGTATTAAGAAAAAAATTACAATATATACAAACACACACACACACACACACACACACCAAAAACAGCTTGAAAAGAAATAGTGCAAGAATCATAGCCAGATTCTGATAAGGCAGGAATGTTAGAATTATCAGACTAGGAATTTTTTTTTCTAGTATTAAGTAATATACTAAGCACTCTAATGGATAAAGGGGGCATCATGTAAGTACAGATTGGCAGTGTAAGCATACAGATGGATTCTAAGGATTAAAAAGAAACGCTAGAGATCAAAACACTGGAAGTGTAATGAAGAATGCTGTTGATGAACTCATTAGCCTGGCTGAGAAAGGAATTGTTGAGCCTCAGGTCATATCAATAAAAACATATAAAACAGGAAAGCAAAGAAAAAATCAATTAAAACAAAAACAAATTAAAATATACTAGAGCTTCGGGACAATCACAAAAGGAACATAACATATACATAATGGAAACATCAGAAGGAGAGAAAAGAGCAGAAGCAGTATTTGAAGCAAGAAAGACTGAGAATTATCCCCAAGTTAATGTAATATAGTAAGCTGCAGATTCAGAAAACTCACAGCACCAGGCTGACTAAATGTCAATAAAATCATAGCTGTGCATATTATATTCACATTGTAGAAGATGAGATAAAAATAATAAATGTTGAAAGTCAGAAAAAAAAATCCTTACTCATAGGAAGCAAAAAATAGGATCATATCCATATTCAGAAACATGTCAGAAAGAAAAAATCCAAAACACTGGGAGTAATAAAACAAACAAAAAAACAATGTAGAATACTACGCCATTTAAATTATTCTTTAAAATGGAATGAAAATAGAATTTCTCACAAAATAAAAATTAAGGAAATTTGCTGCCTCAAAAAACATTAAGAGAAGTTCTTCAGAGATGAGAAATGAGTAGGTCAGAAACTGGGATCTGCATGAAGAAAGTAAAAGCATTAGAAAATGAATGAAGTAAAATTAAAATTTTCCTACATTCAAGGGATGGGAGGGAGAAATTCTGATTATTTTGATATTACAATGAATTTATTCTACCTATGAAGCAGTGCAATTTGGAAGTGATTTGAAACAGTTATAGATGTGCATTCCAAACTCAATGGCAACCAATGAAATGAGTAAAAAGAAGTATAACTGATATACTAGGAAAGGAGAGCAAGTTTAATGGTAATTACATTTAAGAAGAAAAAGAGTGGAAGATAACAATAGGAACAAATGGCAAAGATAAGTAGGAAATGGGAACAAATGTAGATATTAATTCCACTACATCAATAATTATTGAAAACATCAGTCTCTCTCTCTCTCTATCCACTCTGCCTGTCAAAAAATAAAAAAATAAAAGAAAAGAAAAGAAAATAAGTGGATGGAAAACTATACACCATGCTAACACCAATAAACGCACAAAAGGTAAGTAGCTGTAATACTTTCTGACAGAGCAAACCTAAAAGCAACAAAGGTACCAGAGACAGAGGGACATTCCATAATGACAAATGTTATGTGGCCAAGGGATATAACGATCCTTAATATTTTTGTGCCTAATGATAGAGCATCAAAATAAATGATGCAAAAACAGACAGAACTATGAGAAGTAGATAAATCAACTTTGGTAACTGGAGATTTCAACATCATCATTTGATTTCAGAAACAACAAATGTCAAGTTTCACTTTGATCCCTAATGTATTATTTTTATATAACTTTATGGATTCATGACTTATTATATATGGAAATTACTATTTGATTTATAGAAGTTAAATGTGCAATGAGATGCATAGACACTAAATGTGGAATGTTAAGAGACTTGATAAACATATGCATCATAATTTAAAATATTTACACCGCCCTAGAAAGTTTCGTTATATCACCTGTTCTGATTTCTATGACTATCCATTAGTTTTGTGTGTTCGTGACTTTTTATGATTAAATTAAAGTAGTATGTAATCATGTGGATCTCATGTTGTTGTCCCACATGTTCATGAGTGTGTTAGTTAACACAGAGTGCTATATTGAATAACCATAAACTGTGTGGCTTAGATAACAAAAACTTATTTTCTCACAATCCTGGAGGCTCGAAAGTCCAGTATCAAGGTGGCAGCAGAGTCACCTTCTGGTGAGGATTCTCTCCTTAAGCTGTAGATAGCCAACCACCTTATCAATTTGTCCTCTCATGCTCTTCCCCCCACATATGCATGGGGACATGAATCAATTTCTCTTTATCCCTTTTCTTACAAAGGCCACCAATGCTAATGGAGTAGGACTTAACCCTTAAAGTCTCACTTAACTTTAGCCCCTAAAAGTTAAATGTCTACAAATACAATTTAACTGGAATTTCAACATATGGAATTCTGGGGACATAATTCAATTGACAGCAACAAGATTGATCTATGATGTTACATGAGTGATTTAACTAATTCATTTTTATTGTTCAATACTGTTCTCTGAATATTTCACAATATGGTTATATGCTCTCCTGATTATTGACTTGGCTTTTTTTCTATTTGAGTTATTTTTAATAAAACTACTTTCTTATGCAAATACTTTTATGGAAACATGTTTGATTTTCCTTGGGAAAGCATCTAGGAAATTCTAGGTCATAGGATGAGTACTTAGTGAAGTTTATGAGAAACTGTCAGACAATTTCTCCAAAGTGACTGTAAAATTTTACATTCCTATTGACATAATTTGAGCAGTCTGGGCACTCCACATAATTGAGAAAACTTACTTCGAGGCTTTCATTTTAACCACTCTAGTTGGTGTGAAGTGAAATCTCAATGTTGTTTTGACTTGTATTTCTCTTAGGGATAATAATGTGGAACAATCTTCATTTGCTCACTTCCCATTTGTCCCTGTTTTATGAAGTGCCTATTGAAGTATTTCTACTATTTTTATTATGCTATATGTCCTTTTAGAGGGTTTATTTGTGGCCATTCAATACATGTTTTTAAAGATATACTCATACTACTTTATATGAATGAAATTGAACATATTTTCATTTGATTGTTGCTTAAATCCTTTGCCTATTATCCTGCTGGACTATGAACTTTTTACTTTTATTTGTTGAACTCTTCATTTAGTACAGTCATTAAGCCTTTGACTACACTGTGATTTAGAATAATGTTAAAATAATGTTATCTCAAAATATTGTTTAAAAAGATATGTTGCATATTTTTCTCCTAGTATTCCTTATATTTTCTTTTTCATACTTTAAAAGATTTACTTATTTAATTGGAAGGCAAAATGACAGAAATGGTGGGTGGAGAGAGAGCGAGAGAGAATCTTCCATTCTCTAGTCCACTCCTCAAGTGGCTACAACAGCCAGGGGCTGGGCTAGGCTGAAGCCAAGAGTCAGGAACTACATCCTGGCCCTCATGCAGCTGGTAGAGAGCCAAGCACTTGAGTCATCATCTGCTGCTTCTCTGGCACAGTAGCAGGGAGCTGGATCAGAGTCAGTGTAGCCAGGGCTGGAACTGGCACTGCTGCTTTCCCAAGCAGTGGTTTAACGTGCTGTGCCACAACACCCACCCCTCAGTGCAGGTTTTGAAGAGAAATTATTAACTTTAATGAGCTCTAGTCTACCAAATGTTTTTTCCTTCATGATTTTTGTTATCTCTAAGGAAAGTTTACCTGCTACAAGATTGTGACTATATTCCTCATTTTCTATGAGAATGTATGTGTTCCTTGCTTTTCTGTTTGGGCCTTATAATTCATCTCAAAACAGTTGTTATGAAGCAGAATGTCCAAGTTTTTCTTTACATTTACCCAACTTTTCTAGCACTAGTGGTTGAAGTGGTTGAAATATTTTTCTTTGTATACCAAATTGCCTTGATATCGTTACTGAAAACTAACTGACCACATGTGTGACTATATGTCTGGTCAGTGATCCATTCTACTAATCTGTTTGTCTATCCTTACTGAATTCCACATTGTCTTAATTATTGTGGCCTTAGGGTAATTCTTATAATCAGATACTGTAATTCCACCATACTGTTTTTCCTTTATCAGATGATTTGGGTATTCATGCCATTATTTCCATATAAACTTTAGAATTAATTTGTCAATTTCTTTTTTGAAGCAAGCATTTCAGGTTTTCTGGAAATGAAGATTTAATTAAATAATATTTTGGTAAGGATATATTTTATCTATATTTATAAGGATATTTAGCTGTAATAGCTGTAATTCTCATTTAATATCTTTTTAGGTATTGATCTCAGCTATGTTGGTCTCAAAACAATGTGAGAAGTAAGTATTCTTCTCTAATTTTTGAAAGATTTTGTTATATTTGGCATCATTTCTTTACTAATCATTTGATAGAATTAACCAATGATATAATGGGAAACTGAAGTCATCATTTTGAGAAGGATTTTGCTTATATATACATAGGAATATTTTGATATACTATATCTTCTTGCTTTATATCTTGTATGATATGACATATTTTGCCATATAATTTTTTCTATTCCATCCAAGTTGTTAATATGTTGGAATAAATTTGCAATAGTCTTTTGTAATCCTTTGTGTCTATAAAATCAGTAGTCAAGTCTGATCCTGTCTTCATTTCTAATATTGGTAATTTGTAATTGCCTATCTTTTTCTTTGTCAGTATTACTAGGAATTTTCCAGTTTGTGCATTACAAAACTCTGTATATTAGCATTCCTTTTGTGTCATCTATTCATCTTATAGGTATTATTTTATTCTTTCTTCTTATTTGTATTCAATTTGCATTTACAATTTGCACCTCTAGCTTCAATATAAAAATTGATATAGATGATTTAAATTTTTTGTGTAAATCTCTGAAATTCTCTTTAAGAACTATTATGGTTATGTCTTCTTAAATTTTATGAGTTGAATTTTAATTGCTGTTTAATTTGAAATATTTTGTAAGTTCCCTTTAGATTTTTCTTTGCCCATGAGTTATTAAGATGTGTTTGATTACCAAAATATTTCAAGATTTTCCTAAACGTCATATTGTTCTTTTTTTTAAAGATTTATTTATTTGAAAGTCAGAGCCACACACAGAGAGATGGTGAGGCAGAGAGAGGGAGAGTTTTCCATCCACTGGTTCACTCTCCAATTGGCCGCAATACCTGGAGCTGTGACGATCTGATGCCAGGAGCCAGAAGCCTCTTCTGGGTCTCCCACGCTGGTGCAGGGGCCCGAGGACTTGGGCCATCTTCTGCTTTCCCAGGCCATAGCAGAGAGCTGGATTGGAAGTAGAGCAGTCAGGTCTCAAACCGGAGTCCATATGCATGCCAACACTGCAGGTGGCAACAGGTGGCAGCTTTACCAGCTACGCCGCAGCGCCAGTCTCAATGTCATATTGTTACTGATTTCTAATTTAATGCTTTCTGAGCAGAGTATAGAAAGTTGATCTAGCATACGTTTACCAGCATTTCATTGAACATTCATCTGCACTTGAAAAAATGCATAATCTGTTGCTTCTTGCGTAATATACTATAAATTTTAATCTACAGTTAGTGTTGACAGTGTTGTCTACAATATAAAAACCAAGTTTTTCTCACTTTTTCTATTAATTATTGACTTAAAATATCCAATTATGAACTCTTATTTCTCTTTTTTCCAATTCTATCATTTTTACTTCATGTATTTCAAACTGCTTTAAATATATATACATTTAGGGTTGTCATGTTTTCCTGCTTAATGCATTTTTATCATTATGCTGTATCAACTTTTTTGTTCCCAATTTTGCACAATAACTTTCCTAGACTTTTATTTTCATTTGTTTTTGAATTTTGTATATTATCGTCATTATACAGTCTTGCTTTATACAGGCTGATAAACCCTAGCTTTTCATTGGTGTGTGGTCCATTTACACTTAGTGTAATTAATAGTAAGTTTGGATTTGATTACACCATTCTTTTTTCTCTTTGCCTCGGTGTCTTCGGATATCTTAGTCTCTCCTTGTCAGGCATATTTTTGTATTCCAGTTTATGTCCTCTGTTAGCTCTTTATATTATAAGCAACTTTTGCTGGTGATTGCTGTTGGGATTAAAGAAATGCAGCCCTCAGTTATTACAGTCTATTTACTCTAAATCCATTTACTCTTCTCCTTTGTGTATTTATCATACAATTTTACTTCTTTGTGAATCATAAACCCTACACTATGTTGTTTGTATTTTTGCTTGAGGTAGTCAACTGTCATTTTGAAAATTAACAAAAACAGAGAGAATCTTACATATTTATCAATTATGGTGTTCTTCATTCTTTTCCACCTGGTGACCTGGTGTCATTTCTCTTTAGTCATACTTTAATAGTTCTTGTCTTTTAACAGTTCTTGATTTTTAAATTCAATTTACTATGTAATCACAGGCTTAATGCACTACTAACCATGAAGTTCAACAAGTAAAAAATAGACCACTGTCCCACACGAATATAAAGGGCTATAAACAGTAATCAAATCCTAAGATACCAGTTTCATTCTCTTTTTTTTTTGACAGGCAGAGTTAGACAGTGAGAGAGAGAGACACAGAGAGAGTTATAGACAGTGAGAGAGAGACAGAGAGGTCTTCCTTCCGTTGGTTCACTTCCCTAATGGCTGCCACAGCCGGTGCTGCGGCGATCTGAAGCCAGGAGCCGGGTGCTTCTTCCCGTTCTCCTATGTGGGTGCAGGGACCCAAGCACTTGGGCCATCCTCCACTGACCTCCCGGGCCACAGCAGAGAGCAGGACTAGAAGAGGAGCAACCGGGACTAGTTCTCGTCGCCCATCTGGGACTAGAACCGGGGCCACAGGTAGAGGATTATCCAAATAAGCCACGGCGCCGGCCACCAGTTTCATTCTTGAACATATTTTGTATTCTATTAGCTAACACAGATCAGAGCAAACAACTATTTGTCTTTTGGGGACTGGCTGGTTTCACTAAGCCTAATGGTTGCCCAGTGCAAGAGCAGTACAGTGCTCCTCCTAGGATCCAAGGAGAACACACCTGTATGCTTCTCTCAGTCCCACAAATCCAGTCACTTCAGTAGCCCCAAAACTCCAATCTCTCCCTCCTCACCTCTGTGACATGGCCACTCTTCACTTTAAACTTCTGTTCTACTCACATGCAAGCTGGCAGCAAAGTGTTAGCTGGAGAAAGGTACAATGAAACAGAGGGCTCACTTCATTTATTTTCCTAACCATAAGAAGCAAAGCTCTGTGTTGCTCTTTGCCCAGTACCTGAGAAGGTGACTGCATGGGTTTTGTCCAGTTTCACTGTTGTTTAATGCAGAGCAGTAAGGCCAACATCAGTTATTCTGTCATGACTGGAGGCTGATGGTAAATTCTAAAACTTTGTCATCATAAGAAAACTGCATATATACTCATGTGATATGTACATATCAACATACATGTGTTTTTTAATATGTATGTGTTGCATAGTGTTCAATTGCTTGGATTTGGAATCTATCTTTTGAGCACCAATTATATAACCTGGGTAAATCTTGTTTGTCAAGGATTTGTGTCTTTTCTTGCAGTAGGAGGATAATAGTATTGCATTTTTGTGATTGTTCAATGATGTACAGAAAATATTTTTCATAATTCACTGCATATTGCAAATACACAAATGTTAATGTTATTCACTATATATTATATATTGAAACATCTAGACAGAACATCACTAAAACATCAATAGCAATAATTTCAGGATAATATTTATTTATTTTCTGACCTCTGAATTTCATTGCAGTTTATATTGAATATCTACCTTAAATAACCAAACTAACTACTATTTAAATGGCAATTGGATTCCCAGAAGTTTTGATATTTAAAGCCCAAATGACCACGGTGCCAACGGTTTTTCAGAAAAGCATTATTGGTTATTGAAATTTCTAAAAATTTTACTTATTAGGAAGGTAATAAACAACAAAATTATGTTGATAGTATGCACATTTGTAGAAAGAGGTGGCAGGGGGAATTAAGAATGTTAAGATCCTAAAGCCAAATAAGACCAATAATAAGCATATATATTGCTTTTCTTATCTTGTTTTGTTTTTCTCCTCTTTTGAAATTTGTTATTTAAGCCCATAGTTACCACAAAAATAATACAATTTAGAAAATAAATATTGTTTATAGGGTTGTATATTATGATGACATTACCCTCATTGTTACAAAGTATTTTTTTAAAAAAATATAGTACTTCCAAAAGAATACTCCTTTATTTTTTTGGCAGAAAAAGGAATAGCTCCTTGAGCAAACGATCTAATGTTTATTTTTAAAGGGATATGGTTGTGGTGATTGTGCATATTCTTTGGGGTTTCTTTCTTTCAATTTAAAGCTTTATCCTGACGAGTATCTCCTCTCACATTCTCAATTTTCCTTATCAAAATAGAGTTCCCTGGAGCTTGTTTCATCCACTGTGTTTAACCCACATATGAACAGAGACATATTTCCTATCTTAAACTATTTTCTATAAAAGATGTCCCTAACTCAGCCACCAAGACACAGCTCTCAGATGGTATCAAAATATTAACAATGCTATTTGAGAAAGTCTCAGATCATAAATGTCAAAAGTCCATAATGAGAAGATAAGAATATCAGATTGTAATCTGGGGAAAAGAAATTTGGTCCCCCCCCCCTTACCTTTCTTGCTATTTTTTTCTGATTCTCAGTATTGTGAGAGGATAAAAAATGAATTATAATATAAAAAAAGCATTTCATAACAACTTTGGAAAACTTTTTTTTCTTTGTGCAAGTTTCGAATCCTGCATATTCTATTCCCATTATAAGCTGTGATTCATGGGACCAAGAAAGTGTCTTTGTGTTTACAAACAAGATAGCACAGTTTCCATGTTTAGAAAGATTCCAGAGAGTCTATGACTACAATTCATGGAGGAAGGCAAACACATAAAAGAGAAAATAAGGTCGACATTTGGAGTTTTGCTACTAAAAATAGCTTTAATATTTCATGTTACCAAAAATAATTTATTAATTCAAGAAAAATTTTGAATATGATGATGTTTTATAAAAAGGATACTATAATTAGGCCGGCGCCGCGGCTCACTAGGCTAATCCTCCACCTTGCGGCGCCGGCACATGGGGTTCTAGTCCCGGTCGGGGCACCGGATTCTGTCCGGGTTGCCCCTCTTCCAGGCCAGCTCTCTGCTGTTGCCAGGGAAGTGCAGTGGAGGATGGCCCAAGTGCTTGGGCCCTGCACCTCATGGGAGACCAGGATAAGCACCTGGCTCATGCCTTCGGATAGGCACGGTGCACCGGGCGGCCATTGGAGGGTGAACCAACAGCAAAAGGAAGACCTTTCTCTCTGTCTCTCTCTCTCACTGTCCACTCTGTCAAAAAAAAAAAAAAAAAAAAGATACTATAATTAATAAATAAATATTTATTTATTTTTATTTATTTTTATTTTATTTAAAAGATACAGAAACCAACAGAGTCTTCCATCTGCTGGTTCACTCCTCAAATGACCACAATGGCTAGTGCTGGGCCAGACTGAAGCCAGGAGTCAAGAAAACTGAATCTGGTGGTAGAGACACAACTACTTGAGCTATCATTTGCTACTTTCTTTGGAGTTGACAGCACTAAAACCCAAATGGCATCTTAAAGGCTTCGCCAAATACTCCCCCAGGCTACTATCTTAAAATGGAAGAGCATACCAAGTTTCTTTCTAACACATTGCTGAGAACTTGGTTCCTCTGACATGATCTTTTCAGAAAGTTGTTTTTGAACTCTAAAAGAAAGCAAGAAATTAGAAATAATACTTAAGTAACAAGAATAGAGGACTTGGGAAAAATAGTCTAAATGGGTGGCTCCTATCTTGGTGAGATATTAATGAAACAGATTAAATATTTAACCCCTAAGGCAAAATTTCTATAGGATAGCTTTGTTTTCCATGTGTCCTAAACTTCATGTGTCAGACTGAGATAGGATAAGGATCAATACAACAATAGATGATTACAATCACAAATCATTTATCTAGCTCTAATTATTTATCAGTTAATTGAGCACTTTTATTTAATCTTCACAGGACCCTATGATATAATTCACTCCCATTTTTCTAATGACAGATCTGATATTTGGAGGAGGAAGTTACTATTCTTACATCATAAAACAGACGGCAGTGGCGAAGCTTGAAACAAGAGCAATCTGGATACAAAGCTCATGTTGTTATTGCTTCTAATACCATGTGATACTGTCTTCCATAAAATTAATTCTATAAGGTTAACTTAAATTTCAGTTCATTGTAATAATGCTACTCTACATTAAATTCTTGAGATACAAACAAGGATCAGCAATTTAAAAGTATGCATGATGAGACTTAAGAGAGGGAAAAAAAAAAACACTACCCAAATCAATCCTCTTCTGACAATTTGTAAAACAATTTTAAGGCAATCAAAATTTATATGAAATCTTAAGATGTTTATATTTTGATACAACTTAATCATATATTAACATAAAGCATTCAATTATCATTTACAGAAAGAACCTTAAAACTCAAAAGTAAAGTGACATAGATTTATCTCCATAAAACTCATATTTTTTCACTCTGCTAATACTCTTCTATTTGAAAGTTTAAGAGAAATAAAAAATGATTATTGCTAAAGATATTTTTCTCTCTAAGATTACTGAACATAAGATACTTGAAAGAGAAACTCATAATATTTTCATTCTAAAATAAATTCACAGGTAGAACAAGCTTAAACATTTGGCATTTTGTAAATGTGTTTATAAAATGCTTCAAAAATGATTGTGAAGAAAGATTCACTTAACAGAATTTATTGGTTTTCAGATGATGAAAATAATTAGCAGGATTTGTGGCGACTCTTCTGTTAACGTGTATTCAGTGTCTAACAGAGATAATTAAATAAGTCATCAGTGACATTATAAGAAAATCTAGAGATTGTTAGAGTGATACAATCAATTTTAAACAATTCAGAAAGAAGAGTTTTAATATCTCTTTAATTAATCTATTGATATTAATTACTGAATTGGATACATTTCTTTACACATTTTCAACCACAAAAAATACAATAAAGTTATGCTCTCATATCACTTTCCAATGGCTTTTACATACAGCACAATATTTAAATACAAATTATATGAAAATCATTACCATGACTAAACAAATTATCTTCAAGTACAACATCATTGTTTATTAGTATTTGAAAAGGAAAAAAAAACCCTAATAATATTTAGCACTGGTTTTCAATTTGGTGAAGATTTGTTTCTACAATGAATTAATGTTAAACCATCAAAATCGTGATGTTCAAGTATTTTTATATTTATCAATATTCTTAGAAAAGTTCTTAAAGCTTATGGATTTTCAACACTTTTGTAACATTACTTACACAGAAGAATGTAAACAGAGAATATAATTTTCTAATTTTTCTGTATCTCCTGCAAGTATCTCCCTCTTTGTCTGTTCTCAGTCCAACTTATGATAGTGAAGATTCATGTTTATACACAACTTTTTTCTTCCTACATATTATGCATTTATGTGGAAGAAAATTAAAGAAAATAGAATAGTTCATATCACATCCTAAAGCAAATCATATAAATGTTTGCCCTTACTAACTATCCATTTAAAAGTAAAAGATGCAGTGCTTTATATTGATATATCACATATTTTGACTTACAGGTACATTAACAGTTTTAATTCCTTTCTCTTCAAGCCTTTGATTTTACTGTATAGCAGTAAACATCAATTTTTATTGTTTGTAGGAAGTTTTCCCAAACTAAAGAAGGAATACTTTTCAAAAGCCTATAACTATTTAAAATATATGTGAGCTAGAGAATATATAAATTTAATAGAATAAAAGTTTTGTATATAAATTCAATTGTCTTTTTTCAAATATTTCAAAGCCATGACAAAAAGAAAAAAATAATAGCACTCTCAAACAGTATCCCATTTTGATCGCCACAACATCCCTGTGGAGTAGGAAAGTCTGTATTGTAACCAGAATGTTATAATTAATTACTACAGCTCAGGTGACCAAACAGGAAAAGGCAATCTAAGAACTGGACCTGTGGCTTAAGACTTTTAGCCCAGTGCTTTGGCCTACCCCATTACACCACAACATGTTGTAGCTCAAACTCTTTGCAAAACATTCAGTGAAAATCTATTACACAAACAGGATAAAGCACATTAACCTATATTATCGGTGTATGCCAATTTATAACTCATTTAAAGTGATAAATATGCACAAAACATCTATATTCACAAATATATTAAAATAGCTACCTCTTTAATAAAAGAATTTCACATTAAAATACAACTGAGGAAAAGGGTAATTGTCAGTATTTTATTTAAGGGTTTAGATTTTCATTTCAAAGCATTGATTTTCTTCTGCTACATGGAGCTACGCTTACCACTGGAATCCTTTTGGCAAAAAAAAAGCAGAAGTTCTTACTAAATACATCATATTGAGTGTTGTATATATTTTGGTGGTTTGCAAATTTATACTTACTTAAGGGGCAATCTCTATATAAGCTTTAGTTATCAACTGTAAATGTTCTCATTTTTGTTATTATTGAAAAGAAACAGAAATGGAGGGAATGCATGACAAAAATTATTCCAAATACAGATAAATATAAAAGGCAGTGAAGCAGCCATCAGTCACACTCAGCCAAAATAAAGTAAAAGTTTTAAATAAAATTTTAATAAGACAATTAAAGTAAAATAAAAAGAAACCATTTCCTCAGGTCTATGCTAGAATTATTTTATAACTTTTGTGAGTTTCCTATACTAAACAGTTCACATTTCAAGTACTCCTTGAAAATATATCATTTAAGAATACAGAAAATAAGACAATACTTCACCCAAAGTTTGTTAGCAAGATTTTCAGATGTTTCCAGGAGATACTTATGGGAATCTCTATCCCATGCTCTTTATGTGGTAAACGTTAGACTTCTAATATTTTGTTCTTTTTGCTTCAGCACTTAACAAACACAATTCATTAACTGTATCTAATAGATTAGGGCCCTCATAGTATGTTCTGCAGGTCACCTACAACAGAATCTCTTGAAGAAAGGCAAGAGGTCATTTCTCTTGAAAAATTATTGATTCCAGGGCTATAACCAAATCTAATGAACCAAAAATTGGGGGCAGAGGAGACCGGAATCTGCATTTAAACAAGTTTCCCAGATGAATCTTTAGTGGCACTTTTGAAACATGCCCATGTTTGTTCAAACTACTAGAATATGCAGATAGTCACTTGTAGGTGATGGAGACACATTTGGGAAAATATAAACCTATGAATGAATGAAAGGACTAATTAAGTTCTGAAGCAAGACACACAACTTGTTGGGTTCTATAAAGAGCCAGTGTTCATTATTTTAATCTTGGTCTCAAAGAGGTCAAGACAATTAGAAAATATAACAAGTAATGGTTATTGGATTGTATATTTTTATGAACTAGTACTGTTCACAAAACAGATACATAAAATTTGCTGAATGGGTATGTTTGAATGGATCTTTTCAAATGTTGTCACTGTTTTCCAGAGAGAGATGCACAAAGCTATTCAGTTCCTCAGACCACTCTTAAGCCAAGCTCAGTAGATATTTGTGCAAACAAAGAGCTGAAGTTAGCATTCAGAAATTCAAGTGAAAATGGTATAATAGAAGGGCATTTCATAGAGCTGCTACAATCAAATACAGGGCTTAATAGGAAAAAACATCATGCAGTATGTGAAAGACTTTTTCACAAACCTTCATGAGGTCCTAATTTTTCTATTATGCCCCTAATTTAATTAACAATTGAAAATACATGTATAGATTATCTATACTATTTGGTCAATTGTAGTCATCAATTGTCATCTTATTTACTGAAATTTTTTAAGAATATCATATTTTTAAAGATGATAACTATTTAGGTTGTGGCTATTTGAAGATTATTTCACATTTTCTGGAATTAGAGCATGAAATTCAGTAGGGGGTTAATACTGCAATATCTAAAAATCCTACCAGTTTTGATGCTTCAATCTCCATTATGTACAAAATCCATATCAAGTTGTTTTTACATTATACTGAGTAAATTTCTGAGTGGCATTTAAAGCAATCTTATAAACAATACTGCAGGATCCATAAATTTAATTTGGTATGTCTTTTTATGAAGTATTTTTTATGAAGAAACTTCATTTTAAAATGGGCAAATTTTCTGTAGTCCCAATAAATCCAATGACCAATATTCAAAAAGAAAAAGAAAGAAAAGTGCATGTATTGTCCCCTGTGCCTTCGATCATTTCACATATTTTAAATTATTAAAATTTAGGTGTGTAGATGGGAGATCATATCTGAACACATTTACAGCCCCTATCCCTTTTTCAAGTTCTACAACACTAACAGCATTCATTTCCCTTTAAGTGAAATGCATATTCTCATTTTGCAATTAAGGATAGTTTCCGCTTTAAGAAGCCTCCCACTTACAAAATACATAGGAGGGGCTGTCACTGTGTTGCATTAGGTTGTGACAAGGCAGGTTATGTGGCTGCCTGCAAAGCTGGCATCCCATATAGGCACTGGTTCGAGTCCTGACTGCTACACTTCCAATCCAGCTTGCTGCTAATTTGCTGGAGAAGGCAATGGAAGACGGCCCAAGTACTTGGGCACCTGCACCTATGTGGGAGACCAGGATGGAGTTCTTGGCTCCATGCTTCAGTTTGGTCCAACCCTGCTTGACATGGCCATTTGAGGAGTGAACCAGTGAAGATTTCTCTCTCTCTCTCCCTCTCTCTCTCTCTCTCTCTATTTGTAACTGTCTTCCAAGTAAAAAAAAAGCTTAAAAAAATGAGAGCAGAGAATGAACATTTATTTTATAAGGTTCAGTCACAATGAGAAAGAATTTGCTAAGGCATCACCTTAATATAATTAGTCATCTAGTAAATTTTTATTTTACAAAATTTGTTAAGATATTAAGGTCACAGGAACTCAGTGAATATAGTAGACAAAGAGTACTAGTATCATTATGTTTGTTCTTGATTATTCACTTGAAAGCCAATAAAATCTCTTTGCACTAACTTTTAATTTTAGCAATATAATTTCACATCTAATTCCTAATTTTATATGATTAGGAGGTAATACCAGAACCTATACAACTTGTTTTTCTTTTTTACCATATCTGAAATGTGATTTTTACATACTTGCCTCATCACCAATTCTGAAAAAGACTCAAACATTTTTTCAAGTAATATCCCATACTAAAATGTGTAAGATGATGAATGCATGTAATGTAATGGAAATGAACCCATACATACAAGCTGAAATATTTTTAAACTCATGAGATCCTTCACAAGTTAAAATTAATTAAATGAAATATATATGGGTTTTTATAATTCGTGTTCCACCACTCAAATGTGTCATAAAATTTTTGAAAAATTACTGATTTAATAATTTTGAGAAAACATGTAAAGATTATCTGTAAGGAATTCTATTCATTGTGCTCATTAATTGACAGCACCGTTACCAAAGTGCTTGAGAATATTTTCTATTTGAGATTGAGAATTATTTAGTTTAACGTGACTTGGGAGATATTTTATTCACTATCTATCGCAATTATAGTATTAATTTCAGATTTGATTAAGAATGTCAAACTTTCAAATTCAATCAGTGAATATTTTGTTCTTTGGTAGTATTAACTCCATGTTTTATACTATGAATTAATTAGTATTTCAGGCTATCTTTCAGAAAATATTTAATCTACTTAAAATTACAAGTGCTATACTATAATATTTTCATATACACAATACATTTAGAAAAGAAATCCACAGATACAATTGAACAAATTTGAATAAACAGTATATATTAACAATAATAGATTATTTAGTAAACAATACAAAGATAGATTTACTAACTTCTCGTTCAACTCAGAATACTTTTCCAGCTTCAAATCAAACAATTTTATTGAGGAGTAATTTATATTAATATTAGATAATAATTATATCTTTTACTTATTTATCACATCCTAAGATTTACAGAATGCATTCCATGCATGAGTAAATAAGATTTTCAGTGATATCTTGGTATAGAAAACAATAAAAAGTTAAATACTTAAAAAACATTTAAATTATAGCAAACTCATACTATAAAATATTGCATATTTGAAAAAGTATTTTAAATACCAGGTGTCTGTATTCCATCTTACAATGATTCTATATCCTAAAATTTGATTTCACACAAATTTTCAAGATTTTTAGCATTCGTATTTTCCTCAAAAAGATACAATCATGTGTTTCTCTGGAATCAGTTTCAAAAATAAATTGCCTATGGCATTATTTTATTGGATATTCCAGTGAACTCGGATGATTCCATGTTATCATGGAGAAACCTAGTAGTCTAGAGACCAGCATTATTATTCACCTGGTAAGATAAGTGGAGGAAGTCCACATCTTCAGCTATCTACCATTACTGAAGTTGCTCAGACCCAGGGTGAAATGTCTTAATGAAAGCAAGAATCATTAAAGAGTTTCCAGGACCCAACCCTCTGGTCTTCAGCCTGTAAGACTTCAAAACAGAACAGCTGAACTCTGAGAAGTAACAGCACCGAATGGACACCTGAATCGCCTTAAAGAATCCCTTGCATGCACTTGTGCCCCTCACTGTTACTGGCCAGAGCTGAGAAACAATTTATGAAGCCGAGGAGCACAATGGCAGAAGAGTCCAAACCTACATGTGTACACCCATGGGGTCAGGATCACACTCCATCTGCAGAGCTGACACCTATTTATCCTTCAGACTAACCAGAGGAATCAGCTTTTGTGGAAAACACTCCTTAATCATGGTCCCCCACTTTTCTATTAAATGTTACCCATATATACAACAATGTGCTTAATCCAGTTAGTATAGGTAGTAACCACTAATAGAGTGAAGTATTTACATTCTTATCTTCAACACTAAAAATGTAAAGTTCCTACAAAGAGAAACCAACACTATTTTATTTTTATGTTGTCAGGACCAAGCCCAGAGACTAGCAGAGAGTAAATGCTTAAAAAATGTTTGTTGAATGGAAGTTGAATAAAGGTACCACAGTCACATCTGGCCCGTTGCATTAATCATTTGGAGGTGGAGAAATAAGACTTAATTGTTAACAACAACAAAATAAGAACCAACAGTTTGTAGAGAAATAATTGCAATGATATGATCTTATTAATTTTGGAATAAGTATTGCTATTAAATCATCAGAAAACATTTTTGAATCTACCATCATTGAGTAAATAACACCTTTGCAGACCAATGTATGGAGCCATATGTCAGTTATAATAAAAAAAATGCTTTGACATCAACAGTTAAAACAAAGGATTTGGTTCAGATAAAAAATGATTTTAGAAAACAGCTGTGTTTTTCTGGGATTTCATATTCTGGAATTAAAACTTGGTTGAAACTTTCAATTAATTATTTTTTATTCTTTTAGAAAGTATTTGAAAATTTTCTAATAACATGATAAAATATCTGATATCACTGAATTTAAAACACATGGTTTTACTTGTAGATCACTCGGATTATTTGGAAAAATATGTTCCCAATAGAATTTAAATTTTACAAGTTTAAATGAAGAGATTCCTGTCCAAGCAAAAGTATATGTTTCTTCATTAAGAATATAAAAACCTATGCTATATAGTAATACAATATCAAGGCTGAAAACATGAAAGGACTTTGACATCTTTGCAAGCTTTCCTGTTATTTACAGAAGACATATTGATTTACTACTTGGCCCTTTAAATTTTATTCTATTTTTCTAAAGCATTCTTGAAATTAAAGGAGGCCATCTTGGGATGACTGAATTAAGTACTTTGGATATATTTTATAGACAATAGATGTGATCAAGGCAATTATAATCAGAGAATAAAGCAGACAGATGAATTCGTATCACAATTGAACACTTGCACACAGAATAAAGCTTGATTAAGTCATCAGAAGGTAAAGTGCTGCATACACAACACACAAAATACAATTTAATAAATATTCCACATGCTTAGGTTATTTCAAGTTAGTTCTTACATGCAACTTCATAGACATCTAGTATAAAGTATGTGTTAAATAGTTTTCTTCCCCTAAGACAAAAGTACCCAAACCTTTTTAAAAACTGTTAGTCACTACGTGTTTTTACAATGCCAGAGAAAAAGAAAAAGAGAAATTATTAATTTTTAAAATTACCCAGCAATTCCATTGCATCATCTTCATTATCAATATCTTCTTCTGTTACAGATGGAGTGGGGCTGTGGAGGGACTCAAAAGAATCTTGAGAAAGCATTGCTGCCAGAAGTTTCTTATGCTGCTGTTGCTGCTGTTTTAATCCTTTAGTTTTAGGTTCCATCTTTAAACTAAAGACATAATTAAAATGCTAATTAGTTTTGGGAAATAGAGAAAATCCATGCACTATTCATTCAGTTATTTTGTTCTGCAAACAGATGCACCTGTTACTAAAGATTCCCCAAGGATAACGGGAATATACAGCCTTTTTTAATCATCTTTCAGTACCTTACTAACAAATTCCCACCTCAGTGTGGGGGAGCAAAAAACTGCTGCCCCTTTAAGAGAGGAGATGCTAATCTGCAATTGCTGCCACGTGGGGATTAGAGTCACTCTAACCAATACTCTGATTTTTTTTAAAAGAGGTACAAAGTCTAGCTTACTGTTCCCTGACTTTGTAAAACAAAGCCATATTAAGAAAAACAAATGGAATGGGATAAATCCTTTAACATACTACTCCAAGGTTGGCTTTAAAAAAAAAAAAAAAACCTACTTTAATTTCTTTCTTTGGCATGTGTATACCTTAACGTTGTCCCCCAGTACATTTTATGAAAAGATGATTCTTTTCCTCACTGAACTACCTTGCAGTATGTACAGCACTTTAAATCTATCTTGTCCTGTGGTTTTTAGTGACTCTTCTTTATGTTGCAAAATACATGTATGAGGTATTCTAGTCAATAGATTATTGTATTAACATCAACATTTACCATGTTCAAAGAAGTGTGAACATCTTCTCTTTCAAACCCCTTATATTCCCTACTTTTTAAAAAGACATTATTTTGGTATCAGATGGCATTATGTTTGTTGCAGTAGTTGAACATCATTCATAAAACCCCAGAAAAAAGGCTACCATATACTATAGGTATTCAAAAAGTTCAAGAAAAATGTGTATTATAGAAAACCTGCATATATTCCAAATGTTTTTCACAGGTTTTTCTTTTAATTCCGCTATCCATAAATTAAAAAAAATTGTTTACTTTTATTTTTGAATGAAAGGCAGAGAGAAAGTAGGAGAGAGAGAGAGAGAAAAGAGAGAGAGAGAATCTTCCATTTACTGGCTCACTCTCCAACAGGCCACCTCAGTCAGGGCTGGGCCAGGTCGAAGGCAGGAGCCTAATCTCCATCAGTCTCCAAATGTGGATGGCATGGACCCAAGTACTTGCAGCGTGATCTATTGCTTCTCGGGATGTCTGTAAGCTAGAAGCTGGATCCAAAGTGGAAAAACTGGGACTTGAACCAGCTCCAATATGGAATGCAGGCATCCCAAGTGGTGACTCAACTGCTGCACAAAAAACCGCCCCTTCTGTGAATTTTTTAATCACTCTCATATACTCATATTTCTGCTCTTTCCATGTTTCTCCATGATGTTTTATGACTGTCTCTTTCATCATTTCCTTTCTGGTTGAAGAACTTCCTGCAGGACTCCTTAAGGATACACCTCCTAGTAACCCCTTTTCCTATTTTCTTTGTTTACAAAAGTCCTTGTTAGCCTTTCATTCAGAAATATGGTCTAATTAAATGCAGAATTAATGGTTAACCTTTCTCTGCTTCTGATGTTTCCTTCTGGCCTCCGGAGTTTCAGATGACAAATCCTCTGTCATTCCAATTGAGGTTCCCCTACCTCAGTTACAAAAGGTAATGTGTCTTTTAACTCCCTCTGCTTTTAGTCTTCATTGACATCAGTGTCCAGACGTTTACTTATGATAAGCCTTGACACGGAACTTGAGTTTATCCTATTTGGGAGTTTTCTCAGTTTCTTAAATCTAAAGGCTACACCTTAAAGCAAATTTAGGAAGTTTTGAGTTGTCACTTCTAATTCTCATTCAACACACACTTTTTTTCTGGGACTCAAGTGATGTGACTGTCACATTATGTTATTATTCCCCATAGGTCCTGAGGCTGTATCATACTTTTTTTCAGTTTATTTGTTTACTGCTGTTCAGCATGAGAAAATCCTATGGCTGTGTACTCACATGCTATGATTAATCCTCTCATCTTCCCTCAACTATTGAGTTTGTCCAGCCAGCATTGTATTTTTACATTTTTTCAGTTCTGTAGTTTCTCTTTTCTAGACTTTTAAAAAGATTTTATTTACTTGAAAGGCAAAGTTACATTGTGTGTGTGTGTGTGCATGTGAGAGAGAGAGAGAGAGAGAGAGAGAGAGAGAGTTTCACAATCACCGGTTCACTCCCCAAATGGCCACAATGGCCAGGGGTAGCCCAGCCTAAAGCCAAGAGCTAGGAGTTTTTTCCAAGTCTCCCATGTGGTTGCAGAGGCTCAAGGACTTGGGCCATCCTCTGCTGCTTTCCTGGCACATAAACAGAGAGCTGGATCAGAAGTGGAGCAGTCAGGACTCAAACGAGAATGCTGAAATTTTAGGCAGATTTGCCCCATTATGCCACAGCACTGGCCCCTGTATTTTCCATTTGATTCTTTTTTGATACTAATATTTACTAGCTGGTAGTTTTTATGCTTATTTGTTCAAACAAAATTTTTAATTTCTTATTGGAGTGTTTTTATGATTGGCTGTTTAACATTTCATGCCAGATAATTCCACCATTTGACTAACCTTAATGTTGATATAAATTGACTGTATTGTATTTTGCACAATTTGGCTATTATTTTAAGAGTCCTTGGGTTCTGTTTAAATATTTTATTTTAGAGGGCAACCACCTATAGTTCCTGGATTACTCTTGTGGCCTTGTAGGTATAATGACAATTAGCTGTCACACCTCTGTCAAGGCTGTTTTGGTCTCTTTCGTGTTTCTGTGGTTCCTTCTGGCCCTTGCTGGTGTTGTGGTAGGGAGCCAAAGACACAACCCCACATTGGCCAGTTGGTGCCTCCAGGAGGACAAAGGCAGTATCCGACTAGGGGGAGAAAAAGGGCTCCTGCCCCAAGCCTTGTGGTGGAAGGATACCTCTTACTGTGCCTTTGTGGCCAGTAAAAGGTGCAGAACTGCTTGTTGCCACTAAGTGTGGAGGGAGATCTCAGGTCCTGGACACAATATTTCAATCTTATCTTCAATCCAACTTAGGTCTCCAATATAAACAGGATTGGTGCTGAGATGTCATAAAAACTCATCTCTTTTAAAATAAATATTTTGAGTAATGATAAGTATAATTTCAAAATTTAAAGAAAGCTGTTTTTACTCTATAATGTTGTAAATAAGACTAAATATTCCCTTGCAAAATGGTGGAAAATGTTTATTTATCCTAGTTCCTACCAATGAAATCTGCCTTCTCCATCACTTCATGTGTCTTTTAGACTGAGAAATAATGTAGCAATTTTAAAGTCTTTTTTTCACTAGTTTTATTCACTGAGATGTAAACAAAACAAAATTTTAATTTAGATTGCTTAGCTGATAGACCTAACATGCTAAACTAGAATTTACTTGTAAATTATTTAATTTGAATCAAATTATTTTAAAATAATTATATTCATTTATAAATTGAGCTGCATTAGCTTTTGATTAGAAGAAGGGACACATATTGGTTTGGTTGACAAATGAGCAGAGCCAATTTACAATATGAGTAATTTTGGACAAGTTACTTCTCTCTTCCTTGACTTCTCTCTCTGTAATGCAGATTATAGTAGTAACTACTATATACAATAGTTTAACAATTCAAAAAGATTAGGAACTCCAGAACAGGGGCTAGGTATCATGGCCTAGCAGGTAAAGCCACTGCCTGCAGTGCTGGCATCTGATGTGGGTGCTGGTTCATATACTGGCTGCTCCACTTCCAATCCAGCTCCCTGCTAATGGCCTGGGAAGAGCAATGGAAGATGGCCCAAGTGTTTGGGCCCCTGCTACCCATGTGGGAAACCTGGAAGGAGCTCCTGGCTCCTGGCTTCAACTTGACCCAACATAGGCCTTTGAAGATATTTGGGGAATGACCCAGCAGTTGGAAGATCTCTCTCTCTCTGTCTTTCCCTTTGTCTCTTTCTCTGTAACACTGACTTTCAAAATAAATAAATAAACCTTAAAAAACAGCTATAGAACATTTCCTGGAAAATATCTTTTTTATGTTTTTGTTGAATAAATCAATTATTTGAATTTTCCTTCATAACTTGACATTTTATATTGTAAATGTAACCAAAAAGAATAAAATATAACATTTTACAATATATTGCACTTAAATATATTTTGTTTCCATGTATAAAGACAGTCATAGGTGTAAGGTAATTTTTCTCCTTAGAGATAGATAATAATTCTTAATGTATTACTCTTTGGAACAAATGTTTTATGAAGATTCTCACAATGCCCACTTACCATGTACCTAAATATATATATATATATATATATATATATACACCTACATATAAATATATAGATTATATATGTATAATTAGAAATTGAACTGTTCATGCAGAAATAATACATACTCTATCCTGAAAATGTGACTTTATATGACTACACATAGGTTAAATGTTTACTTTTACTATTGTAAATATAATATGAATATTTTTAAAAGTTAGTCTACAATCAATCAAAAATCAAAATACTCCTATTTACAAAAAAAAAAAAAAACTTCTGCTTAAATTTTAAATGTAGAACCCTATTCCAAGGCCACAACTATTTTCATAGTATCCTTGAACAAACCCTATATTGTGCAGCACCCAAAGAAAAGTCTGAGGCTTACCCTGTTACCAAACTCATTATAAGTCAGCACTACCCCTGAGTAGGATAAGGAAAGAGTACACAGTGTTCATACCAGGCTTTGCTTTCATGTGTTGTAAAAATATTCAGTTTTCCAGGTTTTTTGATTTTACAATACAGACAAGGATGATAGGAAAATATCTCAATAGGGAACAAAGAGTTGAAATCTTCTTTTTTATCCTCCACTTCACATATTCAAACAAAGCTCATCCCTGAGAACAAGTTTTATCATTAATTAATGAAGCAACTAAGAAAGCAAATAATGGAGCTGGACACTTAGGCATAACTAAATCTTATGAGACATAAGAATATTGTTCGTTTAATACAGTAAAACAAAATAAATCTTTGAGAACAAATTTTACTGTTAACTCTCATTATACAACTCTTTGAGGTCAGAGGTCGTGCATGGGAAATTAATGCACAGTTACTCCTGTTGCTAATTTAACAATTAACATTCTATGTATGACGTCAGTGATCACCCAAGGCACTTGACATGAGCTGCCTAGGTTATGGAAGCTTTTTGAAGCCACAAAATCCATCAGTATTTAGACAAGTCCACATGCAAAGTCGAAGTTCTCTCCTCCATTCAGAGAAAGGCCTTCTTTGATGACCATTTACTTCCACTGGAGTCTCACCCACAGAGGTCCTTCATGTAGGGCATTTTTTGCCACATTGTCTTGGCTTTCCATGCCTGACCAGAAAGCCTTAAGGGCTGATTCTGACATCAGACTGCTACTTAAAGCAATTATTATTCTATGAGTCTGCTGTATGAACTACTTGCCATGTTGGAGCATTCACTCCTTTTTATTATAACTTTTATTATTACCAGATACTTAATCCTATTTATTTGATCACTTTAGCACTTAATCCTATCTATATGATCATTTTAACACTAATCCTATCCACAGGATCACTTTAACACTTAAAATGGTATTTTTACCACCTAGTTTAAGGGAATTTGGGGTCCCATTGAAAGTATTTAAACTGTACCCTTAAAGTAATTCCACAAGAATGTATGCAACTTTATAATTACATAATTCATAAACTTCATAATTAAAACTTTGGGAACATGGTGATTCTTCCCACCATGCAAACACCCCTACCCACACTCCCAACCCTCTTTCTCCTCCCTCTATTATTTTCACTTATTTTTTACTAAGATATATACTCAAGTAACTTTATACATATATGATTAACTCTGTTAAGTGAAGAGTTCAATAAATATTAAAAAAAAGTTCTTCAACAGTCAAGACAAGAGCTATTCAAGTCATTGTGTCTCAAAGTGTCAGTTTCAGTGTCAGTTTCACTTCTGTCCTTTGCCTTTTAGATGCTCTATTATTTATCACAGTTTAGGGAGAACATGTGGTATTTGTCCCTTTGGGACTGGCTTATTTCCCTAAGTATGATGTTTTCCAGATTCATCCATTTTGTTGCAAGTGACCAATTTCATTTTTATTTCTGTGTAGTATCCCATGGTGTACATATCCCATAATTTCTTTTTCCAGTCTTCAACTGATGGCATATGGGTTGATTCCTTGCCTTAGTTATTGTGTACTGAGCTGCAATAAGCATGGGGGTACAGACCATTCTTTCATATGCTTATTTCATTTTCCTTGGGTAAATTCCCAGGAGTGGAATGGATGGGTCATATGGTGTGTCTATATTCAGATTTCTTTTTTTTAAAGATTTATTTATTTGAAAGTCAGAGTTACACAGAGAGAGGAGAGGCAGAGAGAGAGAGAGATAGAGAGGTCTTCCATCCGCTGGTTCACTCCTCAATTGGCCGCAATGGCCAGAGATATGCTGATCTGAAGCCAAGAGCTTCTTCCAGGTCTCCCAAGTGAGTTCAGGGGCCCAAGGACTTGCGCCTTCTTCTGCTGTTCTCCCAGGCCATAGCAGAGAGCTGGATGGGAAGTGGAGCAGCCGGATCTCGAACCGGCACTCACATGGGATGCCGGCACTTCAGGCCAGGGTGTTAACCCACTGCACCACAGTGCCATCCCCCAGATTTCTGAGGTATCTTCATACTGTCTTCCATAGCGTCTTTATGGTTCACATTCCCATCAACAGTGGATTAGGGTACCTTTTCCCCCACATCCTCTCCAGCATTTTTGTGTGTTGATTTCTGTTTGAAAGTTCCTCATTTTGCTGATCTTTTATATTTTTTCCTTCAATTTTGCTTATTTCTATTCAAATTTTAATTATCTCTTTTCTCCTACAACTTTTGGGTTTGGATTCCTGTTGTTTTTCTAGATCCTTGAGATATATTGATAGCTCATTTATTTGGTACCTTTCCAATTTCTTCATGTAGGTACTGATTGCTATAAACTTTCCTCTTATAAACTTTTCCTGCTTTTGCTGCATCCCATACATTTTGATATGTTGTATTATTGTCTCCATTTGTTTCCAGAAATTTTGATTTCTCTTGATTTCTTCTATGACCCACTGTTCATTCAGAAGCATGTTATTCAGTCTCCATGTGTTTCCATATGTTCTAGAGATTCCTGAGTTGCTGATTTCCAGCTTCATTCCATTGCAGTCCAAGAAGATTCATGGTATTATTCAATTTTTTTTTTGAATTTGCTGAGAATTGCTTTATGGCCTAGCATGTGGTCAGTCCTAGAGAAAGTTCCATGGACTGGTGAGAAGAATGTCTATTCTGCAGCTCTAGAACGGAATGTTTTGTAGAAATCTGTTAGGTCCATTTGGTCTCTAGTGTCAAGTAACTGTTGCTTCCTTGCTGACTTTCTGTCTGGTTGATCTGCCCATTGGTGAAAATGGGGTATTAAAGTCCCCTGTTACTACTGTACTTGAGTCTATGTCTCCCTTTAAATCTCTTATAGTTTCTTACTAGCCAAGTGCCCTATAATTGGGTACATATACATTTATAATAGTTACATCTTCATGTTGAATTGATGCCTTAATCATTACATATTGCTCTTCTTTGCCTCTCTTTTAACAGTTTTTGTGTTAAAGTCTATTTTGTCTGATATGAGGATAGCTACACCAGTTCTTTTTTTGTTTCAGTTAGCATGGGATACCTTTGTCCATCCTTTCACTTTCAGTCTGCATGCATCTTTGTTGGTGAGATGTGTTTCTTGTAGGCAGCACATAGATGGGTTTTGTTTTTTAATCCATTCAGCCAGTCTTTGTCTTTTAACTGGAGATTTGAGACTATTTACATTCAAGTAACAACTTTGCCTTGCAATATTTCCATAAATATTCCTATTTTTTACTCTGGATTTCCTTTGTATCTTTACTGGGAGATTTTCTGCCTTCACCTTCTTCCATAAGATGACCATCTTTCTGTGTGCTGCAGATCCTTAAGCATCATTTGCAAGGCTGGGTGGTGACAAATTCTTTCAATTTCTGTTTGTTATGGGAGGGGTCTTTATTTCACCTTCATTCATAAATGAGTTTGCTGTGTACAGTATTCTGGTTTGACAGATTTTTCTCTTAAGACTTGGAATATATCTCACCATTCTCTCCTAGTCTGTAGGGTTTATGATGAGAAAATCACTGTGAACCTAAATCAGGAGATCCTCTGAAAGTAATCTGGCATTTCTCTCATGCACATTTTAGAATTTTACTTTATGCTTTACAGTGGAGAGTTTGATTTCAAAGTTTCATGGGGAAGATCTTTTCTGGTCATATCTGTTAGGAGTTCTATGTGCTTCCTGTACTTGGATATCCCTTTCTTTCTCCAAGTTAGGGAGATTTTCTGTTATTATTTCACTTAAAAAGGCCTTCTAATCCTTTCTTTCTTTCCACACCATCAGGAACTCCTAGGTCCCATAGGTTGGGTCATTTGATAGTATCCTATAGATTCCCAACAGTATTTTTTAGTTTTCTAATTTCTTCTTCTTGTTTTTGGTCTGACTGTATAATTACCTGAAATTTGTCTTCCAGGTTGGATATTCTTTCTTCTGCTTCACCAATTCTGTTATTAAGGCTCTCCACTGCATTTTTATTTGTTCTATTAAATCTTTAATTTTCAAGATTTCATTTTGATTTCTCTTTAGGATCTAAAGTTCTTGGGAGAAATTTTCTTTCATGTCATGTACAGATTTCATTAGTTCTTGCATTTGTTTCTGATTATTTCTAAGTAATCCTAGATCAATTTTTTGAATTTCATTTCTGTCATTTCTTCAATCACTTCATCTTCACATTCTAGTATTGAAGTGTTGTGTTCATTGAGGGCATCATGTTGTCTTCCTTATTCTTGCTTTTGAACTGGTGCATTTATTATTTGGCACTTGTGGAGATACTTGTTGGTTTCTTCTTTGTTTTTTTTCTCTGTGGCAGCTTTTATCTCCGACTATGACTAAATGGATTAGTGGAGTGTACATTATTCAGTGAATACTTAGAGGTATGTGGTGGTCAGTGAGCTCTGTTTAGAGCTCTAGGGTGAAGCGAGTGTCTAAAGTCACACCCAGGTTGGGCATGGTAAATCTGCTCTCTCTCTCTCTCTCTCTCTCTTTAATTAGAGCACAGGTTTGGTTCTGTTCTGTTGGCATAGACTCAGCTCACCTTCTTTCCTCAAAGGAGGCCAGTGCCTGGGCACTAGCCCCAATAGGTAGAATATTCATTTGCCTTGCCACAAGAACCACACAAGGATCTGTGCAGTTCTTGGTGTAAGCACAGATTCCTCAGAAATGTCCTTCACCAGGGAACCAGGGAGCCATGAGCATGTGGAGCCTACCACAGTGACTGCCCAAAGTACCAGCTATACCCTGAGCCTTCCCATTCAGCCTCAGTATTTTCACAGTCCCAGCACACAAGCCTCCCACAGTCACAGACATCCAGACCCCTGTCTGTTCTCCCTGCCAGACTCAGGTATTTCCACTTGGATGGTTGCTGGGCACAGACACGAGCTAGAACAGCTGTTACATATGTCCAAAATGGTGCCTGCTCTCTATCTGTTTGTTACAGGATACTATTGCAGGGTTATTGTGGAGAGAAATGTGCTCCTCTTTTTGTCTCCTCTAATTTGGCAGGTACACAACCTCCCACAGGGCTCCAAGCCAATTTCCTTACAGGCTCTTCCTGCAGCTTTATCACCAGCGGTTTGGGCTGCTGAAGTCTGGCCTCATCTCTCCAAAGTTGGTACCGAGGCTCTCAGCTGCTGAGGTCCTGAGTTGTGCACATCCACATCCTCCACGTCAGTCCACAGTGTCCTTCTAATTTGCATGGAGATTCCTCTGCTGTTTTCTCCCTAACTCTTCCCTGAGTCTGTACTCTCTCCACTTTTTCTAAATTATCTTCTCCTAGACTGTAGGAGTAAGCTCCCTCCATACTCCACCATCTTAATCCAGGCCAGAGTTGGAACCTTGAATGCTGCAGTCATGTCAAGTAAGATAGGGTTGAGACTTAAAGTTGAGACTTGAGAAAGAAAGCCATTTAATCTGAAAGACATTGAGTGACACTGACAGAGGTCATCTTGTGACATTGACAAAAGTGGTTTCAGTAGCTGGAAGGAATACAATTCCCATAAGAAATGGGAACAGTGAACACAAGACATCTGAGAAGAACTTGGTTGTAAAAAGAATGAAAAGCAGGGAGCAAAAATAGTTGAGTACTAGGGAGACTTCCCTTTTTAGAGAGAAGTCCCTCCATACATTTATCTTGGTGGGAATGATCTAGGAGAGCAAATAGTGCAGGGAAAACTAGGGAGTTATGCATTTACATCAGAGGAAGAATGCAGATCTGGCACCAACAGCTCACCCATGGCAGAAGACAGGGATATGGATGAGCCAAGAATCAACTGGTGTTCCTTGGAAGGAGCTGATGGAAGTTCTTTTCCCTTGCTGAAGCTATTTTCTCTCTGTGAGGCATAAAGCAGAGTCATCAACTGAGAATGAGAATTGTGGAGCAGTGTTGCAGAGTTGAGGAGAGCAGGAAAGATGTGAAGCCAGCACTGAAGAGAGTATGTTAGTGGACTAGTCTGTCAGTAGCATGGTTGGGTGGATCCAATGTACCTTGAAGTTGGGTAGTTATGAATCAGAGACACTGGCCAGTATGTCATGTGTTGGTCTCCACCCTATGCTGGTTCTATCCTATACCAGGGTGAAGTTTTACCAGGAGAGTAACAACAAGAAGAGGAGCAAGAGAGTTGAGGGTCTATTCCAATACAGTGAAAAGCCATGGGAAAAACTGAATAGAGAAAAAAAACGAGTACGAGGAAAGAGGGGAAAGGTGATTTGGGAGCATTAGGGTATCTGGGATCCAGTTAAAATTTGGAAATACAGGGAAAGAACTAGAAGGACAAGAGGTGGAAGATAAAGAGTATTGGGCCTTAACTTTACAATATAGATTTGTAATGATAATCACAAGATTATCACAAGCTGTGACAAAGGGAATGAGTGGATGAGGTTGGACAGAATTCAAGACCTGTGGCAAAAAGGCAAAGGAAGTAAAAGGTTAGATCTGAGGAAAGATCACCAGTGTTGACATTGATTTCACCAAGACAGAAGGGTATTGGAGAGAGTGATGGGTGAGCAGGGTAAGGTGAATGACTGGGGATTGGCAAATTGTTACTACAAGATGATTTGGAAAATGATCACTGTGGGAAAACATAGCATTCTGAATTGGGGATGTTTTTAGGGAAAGAATAAATTCTGTAGGCACTGGAACAAAGGTGACATGTTCCTCTTCTTCAGCCCCATCACCTAAGAATCCTAGAAGTGAAACTGGCCACAGTAAGAGACAAAGCATCTGTGGCAGGGAGGCCAGTGTTTGGTGAGATGGGGAGGAGATGTTGGAGGGGTCTTTCTAAGAACACTTAGCATTCTGGCCACTTCCTCAAATTTGAACCTAAGTCTCCATGATAACAGGATTCTTAGAACTCCACTTGGAAGAGGTAAGATATCAAAGAACTTTAGGTCACAGAATCTGGGGTAAGACAACAGGGCTTAGTCACTTAGTAGTTATCAGATCCTGGGATTTTACACCTCTGGGACATAGCTTTCTCATTTCTGAAATGGGGATAATAATAAAATATTCATGAAGATAAAAAGGGTTAAGATAGGTAAAGCCCACAGAGCACATAGCCATCTCTAAGGGGTAATAGCAGCAGCAGCAAGAGTTCAAAGAAAATAAGGGCGGCATTCTAGAATTTTCCATGTGTCTTTTCATGTCACTACTTCCCACACAGAAAAGGAACCAAAAGAGGCCTAATGAAAAAGACTGGCAATTTACATTTCAATCTGCTGTTTCTATACTCAAGAAGCTTATTTGGTTTTGCTTTAGAAGGACAACCTTTAAACGAGCATCAGATGGAGAAGGATAGATCAAAGTGCCACTCTGAGCCCTACCTTCATGGGCTACCTCTCCAGGTCAGTCCCCTTCTCAAGCTCCACTCTGAACACGTGTCTCTCCCTCTTGACCCCAGGCTGCCCTTGCTCCATTTTGTTTCACACTCTGTTTCTGAGCACACATCGGTACCTATTAGGTTTCGCCTCATGTGTTCTCAGTGGTGAAAAACTGGATGATTTCTCTCAAATTATCTCCTAAATTTGTTGTATTCATCCTCACAACCTCATAGGCAGAGCTCTGGCCCTTTTCTTGACTTTAGACAGAAATTAAATGGTTTAAACTCTTTGCATTAATGAGATCATAAAAGTTTTCCATGCAATTTCTACATTTAGATTTTTTACATATATGAGATCTTTGTGTTAACATGCCTAATTGTGATGTTTTTATAATCATGTTAGTAGTTAGTTATTGTTTGTCATATACCAAATACTGTGTGCACTGAACTGCAGATATGACATATATATTATATATTATTTTATATATTATTTTAATATTTGTATATTATTATTATGTTGTCACTCTCACCTTAAAGCAGGTATTTTGAAACTAGGGTTTTCTTCATGTTGGTCTCACATTACCTGCCCAACATATTCAACAAATAGATGAATTTTAAAAATTAACTCTTTCTTTCAGCATGTCTTCTTTTTAACCAGACATACTAAATAAAATAAAAATTATTGTAGGTGGATGCCTATGTGTTTCAACTTGAGAAATATTAAAATCTAGGGAAATATAGAAATGTATAGAAAAAGGATGTAGATATAAATGTGGACAATTAGGAACAAATGATAAATCATAAATGTATAACTTCCATTCATCAGCCAAAATCAACCAAGATAATTTCATGAGAAATGAAGTAAGTGTTCTCTTTAGTATCATTAGAATAAATGGCTTAGTCGTTAAGGTAGTACAGGGTTAAGATATCTGGATACTGATTAAGTTCAAAATGTTATCTATCTAATAGAAGTGAAGTCCATGATCACAAGTACTGTGTTTCATAAAATAATTGAATTAAGATATCTATTTCCTTCATAAATAAATGAATGAATTTCTAAATAAATGAAATGGAGCAAATTTTGACACTGTTCAAACGTGCATCAGTTTTCTGAAATAAATATATGATTTAACTATATTTTAAAGGTAATTTGTGAAACATGAGTTATAATTTCTGTGTTTTAGATATTTTAAGGCCTCTGTTCTTTGATTTCTTTGCAATTTAATTTTTGATTAATCAGTATCATTTATTCTTAAAATGTGCATGTTAGAATACCACTAAATTTCTAAATCTGACTACCTTTTCCATATGCATTGCATATTTTCTACCAGGTCTACAATAGTCAAAATCTGGCAAAAATAAAGTCATTTCCTTGTTCTAGCACTTGTCATGTAAACAGAAGTAAATGAGTTCTGATCTCATTGATCCATTGTCCCCCTTTGTATCTTGTTTTGTTTTTGTTTTTTTCTTGTTTTACTTCACACCACCTAATGCCACATAGATTTGTGGTATGCATTAGTACACTTACATGCTTACTATTTGTCTTTCTGTGAGAGGAGAATACTTCCAGACCTTATCTACTGATATGTCAGAAGTAATTATGAGCTTTTATGAAAAGGAAAACTTCTTAATGGAAACTTAGCATTAATTAATATATTTAATATATATGCTTAAATTCTAAGATTTTTCTATTCATTTTATGTCCTCTTTACACTCTAATAACAATCTTCATTTAAAAAATAAAATGAATTCACCTGATCTATAATATTTGTAGATGTTATTATTGTTTTTAATAAGATACTTCAGCTGCAGACGGGTTTCTTAAAGTTTTCAAGGTGTGTGCTTATTTTAAAATTTACAGTTTAATAAGTAGTTTTTGGTAATCCATTGCACAGAGTCTAATTAAAATGGCTTAAAACAAGATTAGATGGGTTTATCATATTCAATTTTTATTTACATTCATGTTACAAGTGTGTGATTACTTTCAGTAACTCAAAATGTATAATGAAGGTACATGCTTTCTCATCAACTAGCTAAAAAAGTCATGGCAACTGATGCCAACAGGTAGATTCTGACAGTTGCAGAAAAGCTTCAATCATTCCTCAACACATTGATTTAGGAGAACCTTTTCCTTTTCTTACTCAGATGTTTCTCTCATAAGCTCTCTTAATTCTGAACATTTTGAAAATCTTAAGAATGATGCGGCAGGAAAGCGCAGGGAAATGTCTGCAAACACATACACACAACACTTCCAGCACTCTCGAGGCCCTCACAGAGACTGTGGAAGAGTTAGGACCCTGGGTTAGCATCTCTGCTCCTATCCCATTAGTTTCCCCACAATGCCCTCACCTGCCTTTGTTTTGTCCAGCACTTAACACTTCAAATGTCAGCTATGTGTACCCGAGTTGTCGGCCCTCTTCACACAAAATTGTATTTGAAGCACCTAAAGGATAACAATTCAGGTAAGGTATATCATTTCCTCAAAAATGTTTCCAGAAAAGTTTCTACCCATTAGACTCCAGGTTTCTATAATATGACATTTGTGTAATTTTGTCTAACCTAATGGTGGAAGTCCAACCTATTAGGAATCTATTACTCTGCATGAAATGGAAAATTGGCTATGTGCTAAATATGGAGTGTTTTGGTCACAGCCATTCAAAGAAAACTTACACAATCACCAATAGGAAAAAGCCAGTTTGGAAAACAATGCTCATTATTTTTTAAAAAATGTTTATTTTACAGATGTCTAGTGACACCCTCTGCCCTGTTCCATCATGTAACAGATGTGTACTGACAAGACAATGTACCCGTCCTGGGAAGTAGGGGATGAGTTGGGTAATGGATGAAGTCATGCTTGAAAGTGAAATTTTCTTTTCAGAGGGTAGTATATAATTTTGCCTGTTAATGTTTAAGATGGTACAATTATAGTATGTATGTTCCTACCAGAAGGCAAGAGCTAATACAATAGTTATAGACCCTAGAGCTATTAAAATTTTCTCCCCAAATTTTCCTTACCATTTAAATCAAATCTAATGCTGTCTGTGTTATTGGTTTAAATTCAGAAATCATGCTTTGAAAAATAGAAATTGGGAAAAATATATCTTCTAACAGATAGTTTGTCACATTTTCTGTATTTACTCAAGATAAAAACTCTTTGTTCTAATGGGGCAGAATATTCACCACTTTATTTATTTCAACTCATACTTTAAGTATAGCTAAAAAATAAAAATTAAAACAATGTTCAAGACAAGCATTTGGGCGAGATTGTCATTGACTACATATTCTGAATCAGGGATTCAGTGAGGATTGCAGAACAGATTCCTTTTATTGGGTATTCAAGAAAGAATAAAAGTTCAGTGGAGCTTGGAAAAAATAGAAGCCCTAACATTTGCAATAAATAGCTCTGATTATTGTTATGACTAAGTGAAAACCAAATGAAAGCTGACATTTCTCTATTTTACATTTAAGAACTAAAGATCTAACAATGACTAAAGGTCTAGAGGTTTTCACAAGTCTGGTATTGAAAATAAAATTACCCTCATTGACAGGTGAAATTGATCTGACATTTCACAAAAGAAGGTAAATGGATTTTTAAAAATGGTTCTCTTCTCTTTGTAGAGGACACTTCAACAATTTGAATAATTTTAAAGTTATTTTTCATGGAAATAGACTCAGTTTTCTGTGTGCCTGAGGCACAGAAATGAGTATTCTGAATTTTTTTCCTTCTAGCCAACTGATAAGTCAAAGCAAAGGATCCTTGAAAGCTATTACACTGTAGAAAATATAATTTTCTCCTTGAGAAAGAATAGTTATTGGTTGCTGATAAATTTAAAATAGGAAATGCCAAGTTACTGTGCCTATGCTATGCACAGCAAAAACTCCTGTATGGCGGCCATCTAGTAACACAGAGACTGTAAGTTTCTGCCATATGTTAATTCATGAGGATTTAAATATATTTTCTCTGTGTTAGGTAAGTCAGGCCTCCAATAATGCTTTGCATGCCAACTTCTTGTAGAAGTTTTCATTTTTGTTTTGTGCTTTAATCACTGACATTCGTATCACAAACATTAAAAATGATTATTCTGAAAACAGATTTTCTAATAAATATGATCTCAACATTTCAACACTACTGCACTTCTATCAGAACATGAACACTTAAGGCAGATACCTGCTACCATTTTGAGTATCAGGAGAGAGAAATACGTAGTTTCAAGTTCCTAAGTCATAATGGCTTCAAAAATTAGGATTCCAAGATGATGGAATAGGGGAAAGGGTATGCTGCTTTAGGATAGGAGAAAACAGGAAAAAAAAAAAAAAAGTGGAGGAAGTACATTCCAGGGGGAGTTGGAGAGAACACTGCAGTGGAAAATCTAAGGAAGAATGACGTTAACGATCAGTGTGGAAGGAGTGGGTGCACAGCAACGAACACAGACATAACAGATAACCGCAGCAGCCAAGAGTGAGAAGAAGCACCAGTTTTGGACAAGAGGTGAGATCAGACTGCAGCAGCCCATGCTACTGGTGGTATAGCCAAAGGGAGAGCCTGGCAGACTATACTGCCATCAAGTCCATCCAGGAACCCTAAGGGGGACAGGATATCAGCTAACCTAGGGAAAAAAGGGGGCACATTTCTCTCTCTCCACCTCCCCCAGCCAATGGCACCCAGCAACTGGCTGAGAGAGAGTGGGTGCCACTTTGGACACGAGTAGTGCCTACAGCAGCTCTCGTGCACAGGCCCAGCAAATGGCAGGGAAGAGATGCCATCCTGACAGCAGTAGCGGCAGCAGCAGCTCGAGTGTGCTCACCCAGCAACCAGTGGAGAGGAGACACCACTGTGAAATGAGCAGGAGCTACGGCTGGCAGCTCTTCTGCACCCATGTGATCCAGAGATTTTACCAGAGGGAAAAATCTGTGTTCCCCACTGACTTTTTTTGTCTGCTGGGAGGACTGACAGGGAGCTAGAAACCCATGTAGGACTGTGAGGTGCCCCTAGCCTATCAACGTATCACAGGTTCTGGGGCTCAAACAGCCAAGGTGGAGCACCTATAGGCAGATGGTTCTGACATATCTTCCCCTCCCAGGATGGGACAGGCTAGTAGGATGGAGTGGGTCCTCTATATGCCATTACTGTGGGATCCTAGTGTGCTGAGACTGTGGGAATATAAATGCACAAGAGGATACAGGATGTAGCTGGGTCTCTGGACCATCACTGTATGTGGCTCCACAAGCTCAAAGCTCCCTGATTGCCTGGGGTGGGTATCTGAGTGGGATCCATGCTCAGCATGAGGACTGTTCAGATTGTTTGTGTGGTTCATGCTGAAGTGCAGATGACTATTGCACCCATGGTGGACTAGCACCTAGACATTGATCACATTGGAAGAGAGGAAGTGAGGGCGTTATTATGCCAACAAAGGTGAACACCCTACTTTCTGCTAACAAGAGATCTACCACACTCAACTCAGGTGCCAGCTTGAATACTCGCCCCATTTTGGAGTGCTTACAATTTCATAGCCACCCCAAAAATACGCCTCTGGATATTCACTGGAAGAGCAGACAATCGAAGGAGAAAACCAACAAGTATTTCCACAAATGACTAAAAATAAATACAGAAATTCAAGAAATAATAAGGAAGACAACACAATCCACCCCAAGGAACACAACAACACTTCAATATTAGAATGTGAAGATGAAGAGATTGATGAAATGCCTGAGATGGAATTCAAGATGAATCATACGATCACTCAGAAACAAAGAGAGGCAAAATCGTGAGTTAAAGAAATCCATACGGTACACGGATGAAAATTTTTCCCATGAAATTGTGATTTTGAAGAGAAATAAACCAGAAATACTAGAAATGAAAAATTCAATGTGTCAAATAAAAATACTATGGAAAGCCTTAACAATAGAGTTGGTGAGGTAGAAGCAGAAGGAAGAATATCCTAGCCAGAAGACAAATCTTTGGGACTTTTTTGGTCAAGGAGAAGGAGGAGAAGGGGAAGAAAAAGGGGAAGAAGAAGAAGGAATAATAATAATAATTGGAACTTTTAAAAACAGTGTTGGAGATTTAAAGGATGCTATTAAATGACCCAACAGATGGCTCTTAGGAGTTCCTGAAGATGTGATAATAAAGAATGGATTAGAAGACTTATTTAGTGAAATAATCACAGAAAACTTCCCCAATATGGAAAAAGAAATAGATGTCCAATTACAGGAAGCACAAAGAATCCCTCATAGACATGACCTGAAAAGATCTTCACTACCACACACTATAGTCAAACTATCAACAGTAAAACATAAAGAAAACAATCTAAAATGTACATGAGAGAAATGCTGGATTACTCAAAGGATCTCCAATAAGATTCACAGAGGACTTCTCATTAGAAACCCTACAGGCTTGGAAAGAGTGCAGAGAAATAGTCCAAGTCTTAAGAGAAAAACACTGTCACCACAAAATACTGTACCCTGCAAAGTTCCCATATAAAGACCTTCCATAACAAACAGAAAGTGAAAAAAATTGTCATTATTCAACCAGTATTACAAAAAATTCTTAAGGATGGCTACACAAAGAAACTGTATATTTTAATTAGAGAATATTGGCCATTTACATTCAAGGTCACTATAGATAACTAAAAACTTTGCCATGATATTTACCCATAAATATTTTTTGCTTTGGATTACTGGGTGATTTTTTGCCTTCACGTTCTTTCAGAATGATGACTATCTGTGCCAGAAAAGAAATCAACAGAGAAATAAAAAAAAATTTCTACAAATAAATCAAGATGACAACATATTATATCAAAACTTATGAGATACAATAAAAGTAGTATTAAGAGGGAAGTTTATAGCAATCAATACCTTCATGAAGAAATTGGAAAGGTACCAAATACATGAGCTATTAATGCATCTCAAGGAACTAGAAAAACAACAACAAATCAAATCCAAAATTAGTAGGAAAAAGAAATAATTAAAATTAGAGAAGAAATAAACAAAATTGAAACAAAAAATTCAAAAATCAGTGAAATGAAGAGCTAGTTTTTTGACAAAATAAGCAAAATTGAAATACCATTGGTGCAACTAACAAAAAAAAAGGGAAAAGACCCAAATCAATACAACCAGAGATGAAAAAGGAAATGCAACAACAGACAACACAGAAATAAAAAGAATCATCAGAAATTACTACAAAGAGCTGTATGCCAACAAATTAGGAAACCCCAAGAAAATGGATAAATTCTTAGAAACACAGAACCAATCAAAATTGAGTCTTGAAGATGCATAGAACCTAAACAGACCAATAGCCAAGATGGAAATTGAATCAGTAATAAAGACCCTCCCAACAACTAAAAGCCCAAGATTGGATGGTTCTCTGCTGAATTCTTCCAGACATCTAAACAAGAAATTATTCTACTTCTTCTCAAGCTATTCAAAACAATTCAAAGGGAAGGAACCATCCCAAACTCTTTTTATGAAGCCTGCATTGTCTTAATTCCTAAACCAGAAAAAGTTGCAATAAAAGTAGTAGTAAAGAAAGTAGTAAATAAAAGTGGTAGAGAAAAAGAACTATAGACTAATATCCCTGATGAACATAGATGCAAAGATCCTCAACAAAATACACTGCAATCAAATCCAACAACACAGCAGAAAAATCATTCACCCGGACCAAGAGTGATTTATCCCTGGTATGCAGGGACAGTTCAACATTTGCAAATCATTTAACGTGATACATCACATTGACAAACTAAAGAAGAAAAACCATATGATTATCTCAATAGATGCAGAAAAGGCCTTTGGTAGAATAATATATCCTTTCATGATGAAAACCTTAAGCAAAATGGATATAGAAAGAACATTCCTCAACATAATCAAGGCAATATATGACAAATACACAGCCAGAATCCTAGTGAATGGGGAAAAGCTGGGAGCATTCCCCCTAAAATCCAGAATCAGAAAAGGATACCCACTCTCACCATTGCTATTTAATACAGTCCTGGAAATTTTAGCCAATCCATTAGGCAAGAAAAAAAAATCAAAGGGATACAAATTAGAAAGGAGGAAATCAAACTATTTCTATTTGCAGATGACATGATAAAGGGGATCCAAAAGATTCCACTGAGAGACTATTTGAACTCATAAAAGAGTATGTGACGTGGAAAGATACAAAATCACAGAAAAATCAATAACCTTTGTATATACAGACAATGTCATGGCTCAGAAAGAGTTTTTAAGATTAGTCCCATTCACAATACCTCCAAAAAGGATCAAATACCTTGCAGTAAATTTAGCCAAGGATGTCAAAGATCTCTATGTTTAAAATTACAAAACACTAAAGAAAGAAATAGAAGATATTAAAAAGCAGAAAAATCTACCATGTTCATGGATTAGAAGAATCAACATCATAAAAATTTCCATACTATCAAAAAGCAATTTAGAGATTCAATGTGATGGCAATCAAAATACCAAGGACATTCTTCTCAATCTAAGGAAAATTATGCTGAAATTCATATGGAAACACAAGAGATCCTGAATATCTAAAGCAATCTTGTACAACAAAAACAAGCATCACAATACCTGACTTCAAGACATACTACAGGGCAGTTATGATCAAAACAGCATGATACTGTCACAAAAAACAGACTTGTAGACCAATGGAACAGCATATAAACTCCAGAAATCAATCCATGCATCCACAGCCAATTTACATTTGATAAAGTCGATAAAATCAACCCACGAAGCAGGGAGAGTCTCTTTAACAAATGGTGCTGGGAAAACTGGATCTCTATGTGCAGAAGTATGAAACTAGCCCACTACCTTATACCTTACACAAAAATCCACTCAAAGTGGATCAAAGACCCAATATCACCAAGTCATTAGATAACATGGGGGAAACTCTACAAGACATTGGCATTGGCCAAGACTTCTTGGAAAAGACCCCAAAAGTGCACACAATCAAAGCCAAAATCGACACATTGGGTTACATCAAGCCTAGAAGCTTCCATACTGCAAAAGAATCACTCAGCAAAGTGAAGAGACAACTGACAGAATGGGAGAAAAAAATATTTGCAAACTGTGCAATGGATAAAGGGTTAAAATCCAGAAAATATAAAGTGCTCAAGAAATTCAACAACAACAAAACAGATGATCCAGTGAAAAAATGGTCAAAAGACTTAAACAGGCATTTTTCAAGAGAGGAAATTAAGATGGCTTACTGACACTTATGAAAATGCTCACAATCACTAGCCATAAGGGAAATGCAAATCAAAATCAAAGCAAGGTTCCACCTCACTCCAGTTAAACAGCTTGCATACAGAAATCATCAAATGAAAATTGTTGGTGAGGATGTTGGGAAAAGGTAACCTGATCTATTCTTCGTGGGAATGTAAACTGGTGCAACCACTGTGGAAGACAGTATGGCGATATCTCAGAAATCTGAATATAGACCTACAATATGATCCAGTCATCTCACTCTTGGGAATTTATCCAAACCAAAAGAAATAACTATATGAAAGAGTTATCTGTACCCCCATATTCACTGCAGCACAGTTCACAATAGCAAAGAAATGGAATCAACCCAGATGTCCATTGACTGTTGACTGGAAAACGAATTACAGTTATATATAAACTATGGAGTACTAGTCAGCTGTAAAAAAAGAAATCCTATCTTTCGCAACAAGATGGTCAAACTGGAATCCATTATACTGACTGAAATAAGCCAATCCCAAAAAGATAGCATGTAGCTGATAGCATACCTGAAATGTATTGTATTGGACTGAAACAGACATCCTGAGATTTGATGATTGCTTATAACCCTTGTCTCTTCTATAGAGGAATGTTTTTTTTTTTTTTTTAATTTGGCTTTATTCTGTTTTTTTCTTTATCTTCATACTGTTTGTTGCACTCTATTACTTAAAGTAGGGTTAACTATATGATCATTAAGCACAATGAAAATAGATCATGGTAAGATTTAAGACAGGATTTCACGAGGGAGGAGGAAGAAGCACTGGAGTGTGTGGGGAGGAGAAAGGGTAGGGTATGAAATCATACTATGTTCCTAAATTTGTATATATGAAATATATTAAACCTGTATAACTTAAAAAATTAAATTTAAAAAACCTTTTAAAAGAGACAAAGAAGGGTACTATGTAATGATTAAGGGATCAATTAAACAGGAAGATGTGAGTATAACAAATGTATATGCACCCAATTACAGGGTGTCTGGGTATTTAGGACAAATGATAATGTATTTAAAGGGAAACATAGATTCTAATACGACAGTAATGGGGGACTTTAACAACCCAGTTTCATCAATGGACAGATCAAAATTAACAAAAGCAATATTAACAAAAAATTAACAAAATATCCCAAAAAATTAACAAAGAAATAACAGAGCTAATTGACACTATGGACCAAATGAACCTAACTGATGTCCACTGAACCTTTCATCTCAAAGTAGCAGAATACACATTCTGTTCATCAGTACACAGAACTTTCTCTAGGATAGACCATATGCAAGGCCATAAAGCAAGTCCTATCAAATTAAAAAAAAATAAAATCATACCACAAATATTTTCTGAATGCAATGGAGTGAAGCTGGAAATTAAAAACTTAAGAATCTGTAGAACATATGCATACACATGGAGACTGAACAACATGCTCCTGAATGAACAGTGGGTTAAAGAAATCAAAAGAAAAATAAAAAAATTTCTGGAATTCAATGAAGATGACAATGCAACATATCAGAACCTATGATGTTACTGTGGGTTTGTTCTGAGAGGAGGAGCATGGTGGATCCCACACAGGACTCCGGGAGTCAGGTGAAAGTGGGCCAGAAGCGAGCAGCCTGCAAACTCATTTATTTCAGTTGCTACATCAGCTTAAATAGCCAAGGCAGCCAATCCGGTCAAGGGGTGGTTTATGCCCTAACCAATCACAGCCTGTTGCCATGTAGTTTTCAAAGCCATCCAATCACAACCTGTTGCCAGTCAGGCTCCATTGCCAAGTGGGTTTCAAAGCCATTCCTAAGTAACTGATGCTCGCTTACCAGCAGCCATCACCTTCTCATTCTACCACATTATGGGATACAGCAAAAGCAGTGTTAACAGGGAAGTTTATAGCAATTTGTGCCTAAATCAAGAAATTGGGAAGGCACTAAATAAATAAGCTATTGATGCATACAAATGACCTAGTAAAACAGCAACCCAAACTCAAAATTAGTAAGAGGAAATAAATGAATCAAATTAGAGAAGAAATAAACAAAATGTAAACAAAAAATACAAAAGGGTTGATGAAATTAAGGGCTGGGTTTTTTTTTTTTTTTTTTTTTTTTGAGAAAATAGCCAAATTGATATACCATTGGCTGAACTTAAAAAAAAAAAGTGGGAGAAAAGCCAAATCAATAAAATCAGAGATCAATAAGAAAATGTAACAAACACCACAGAAATAAAATGAATCATTAGGAATTACTACAAATAATTGTATGCCAACAAATCAGAAAACCTAGAAGAAATTGATAGATTCCTGGACACACACAATCAACCAAACCAAGACAGAGACTGACTCTGTAATAAAGAACCTTGAAATCAAATAAAAGTCCAGGACTGGATAGCTTCACTGCTGAATGCTACCAGACTTTTAAGAACTAATTCCAATTCTTCTCAAGCTATTAAAAATAATTAAAATGAAAGGAATCCTACCAAAATCCTTCTATGAGGCTACCATCATCTTTTTCCTAAATCAGAGAAAGATATAACAGAGAAAGTGAACTATAAACCAATTTTCTGATGAATGTAGATGCCAAAATCCTCAACAAAATATTAGCTAATCAAATCCAACGTTACTTCAGAAAGATAATTCACTCAAACCAAGAAGGATTTATCCCTGATATGCAAGGAATGGATCAACATTCCCAAATCAATATATGTGATACATCACATTAGCAAACTGAAGAACAGAAACCATACCATTATATCAATAGATGCAGAGAGAGCATTTGATAAAATACAACATCTTTTCATGATAAAAATCATAAGTAAATTGGGATAGAACGCATATTTCTCAACATAATCAAGGCAATTTATGACAAACCCACAGCCAGCTTCTTATTAAATGGGGAAAAATTGGAACGATTTCCACTGAAATCTGAAATCAGAAAAGGATGCCTACTTTCACCACTGCTACTCGATATAGTCCTGGAAGTTTTAGCCAGTGCCATTAGGCAAGAAAAAGAAATCCAAGAGATATAAATTGTGAAGGAGGAAGTCAAACTACCCCTATTTGTGGATGACATGTTTCTATATATACAGGAACAAAAAGATTCCACAGACTATTGGAACTCAGAGTTTAGTGAAATTCTAGTATATAACATTAACACACACAAAGAAATAGCCTTTGTATACATAGAAAAGGCCATGGCTGGAAAAGAACTTGTAAGAACAATCCCATTCATAACAGCAACAAAAAAATTAAATATCTTGAAATAAATTTAACCAAGGAGATAAAGATCTCTGTGTTGCGGTGGAATCATTCTGAGAGGAGAGCATGGTGAGGGCAAGAGGCACGGAGTCACCAGACAGACACCGGAAGTTGGGTGAAAGCAGGCCTGAGGCGAGCAGCCTGCAGACTCATTTATTTCAGTTGCTACAGCAGCTTAAACCAAGGCAGCCAATCTGGTCAAGGGGTGATCTATGCACTAACACATCACACCCTGTTTCCAGGCAGTTTCCAAAGCCATCCAATCACAGCGCTGTTGCCAGGCAGGATCCCTCGTCATGTGGTTTCCAAAGCCATCCAATCACAGCCTGTTGCCAGGCAGTTTGTTGCCAGCAGCCATCTTGGTATGGCCTTCCCATTCCACCACACTCTGTGATGAAAATTATAAAACATTATAGAAAGAAATTGAAGAAGATACAAAAAAAGGAAACATCTTCCATGTTCACAGATTGGAAGAATTAATATAATCAAAGTGCTCATACTAATGAAAGCAAATTAGAGATTAAATGCAATCCCAATCAAAATATCAAGGACATTCTTCTCAGTTCTAGGAAAAAAATGAGGTTGAAATTCATATGGAAACACAAAATACCACAAGTAGCTAAACCAATCTTACACAAGAAAAACAAAGCTGGAGGCATCACAATACGAAGTTTCAAGATGTACTACAGACCAGTTATAATTGAAAAAACCTGCTAAAGGCAAAAAAAGACGATATGTTAATCATTGGAAAAAATTAGAAAACCCAGAAATCAATCCATAAATATGTAGCCAACTAATCTTTGACAAAGGAGCTAAAATCAATCCATGGAAAAAGTACTGTCTCTTCAACGAATGGTGTTGGGAAAATTGGTTCTCTGTGTCCAGAAATATGAAACAAGATCCCTATCTTACATCTTACACAAAACTCCATCAAAATGGATCAGAGACCTAAATCTACAATCTGAAACCATCAAATTAGTAGAGAACATTGAGAAAACTCTGCAACACACTGGCATGGGCAATGACTTATTGGAAAATACCATGATACACAGGCAATCAAAGCCAAAATTGACAAATGGAATAACAAGAGGCTTAGAGGCTTCTGCACTACCAAAATATCTACAACAAAGTGAACAGGCAACCGACTGAATGGCAGAATATATTTGCAAACTACCCAACTAAGAAAGGATTTATATCCAGAATCTATAAAGAGCCCAAGAAACTCAATAACAACAAAGCAAAGAATCCAGTTATGAATTTTTTAAAAGAGAAAATTCAAATTGTCAACAGACACCTGAAAAAGTGCTCAGGATTACTAGATATCAGGAAAACGCAAATCAAAATCACAGTGAGGTTTCACCTCAATCCAGTCAGAATGGCTTTCATATGGAAATCAACAAACAACAAATGCTGGTAAGGAGAAAAAGGTACCGTAATCCACTTTCAATGGGAATGTAAACAGGTACAGCTATTGTGGAAGACAGTATGGAGATACCTCAGAAATCTAAATTAGATCTATCACATAACCCAGTAATACCTATCCTGGGAATTTACCCAAACAAAATAAAATCATCATATGAAAGGGTTATCTGTACCTCCATGTTCATTGCAGCTCATTCACAATAGCTAAGATATGGAATTGACACAAATGTCCATAAACTGATGACTGATAAGGAAATTAAGGTACATATATAATATGGGATACCACTCAGTGGAAAGAAAAAAAAGTGAAAGCCTGTTTATTGGTACAAAATAGATACAATTTAAACCATGTATTTAGTGAAATAAGCCAGTCCCAAACAGACAAACACCATATATTTTCCCTGATCTGTGGTAACTAATAGCATACCTAAAATGTAATATATAGGAATTAAGTTGACATTTTAAAATTCAGTGATTGTTACAGTCCTTGTCTACTGTGGAGGAACAGTGTTTTGTTCTTTATACTATTTGTTGAACTCTTTAGTTAGTGTATAGTTAATATTATGAGTATAAAGTAAAACTGAAAATAAATCTTTGTAAAACTGAACAGTGGGAATAGGAGTGGGAAGAGGAAGAAGGGTGGAAACATAGGCAGGATGGAATGTATGGTGGGAAATATCACTAAGTGTCTAAATCTGTGTATATGAAATACATAAAATTTGTATTACTTAAACAAAATAAAAATTAAAGAAAATTTAAATAATTATATTCAACTAGTTTCACATTACAATTTTTTTAAATTTTTATTTTGGTCTTTATATTCCACACTAACTCCATCTCCTCTCTATTACAGATCCATTAACTTTCTTCTCCATGATGACTGACTACATTGTTCTAGCACATCAGATGTGCTCCCTCCAATTATGTTTTTCTTTTAAAGCCATTGTGATAGAGACAGAGAGGGAGATACAGAGAGAGAGAAAGAGATCTTCAGTCTGCTGGTGTACTCCCCAAATGACCCATAACAGTTAGATCAGGCAGAAGTCAGGAGTCTAAACACTCTCCTGGTCACCTATGTGGATGGCAGGCCCCAACAACTTCCCATCCACCACCTTCCCAGGGACATCAGCAGGAAGCTGGATTACAAGCAGAGCAGACAGGACTCTAATCAGCACTCTGTGTAGGATGCCAGCATCCTTACAATTGGTGGCCTAACCTACTGTGCCATGACACTGATACCCTCCTCTGATCTTAGCCAGCCACTCCATGCTCAGTATTATAGCAGATATTGACTGATAGCTAACATTCCTGAAATTATCTCCCTATTTGGTGTTAGTAACAAGACGATAAAGATATCAAAGATATGAAGAAAATCGTCAAAACCATAACCTCATAGCAAGTCTAGTATCATTCTAGTTTTAAAAGAAAGTAATACATTTTTAACCTAAGTATATCCTATTTTCTACATAGGTTTGGTGAAAACAATTCTTTCATTGAAATCATGCAATTTAATGTATTTTTCCTTTTCCTTTTTAATAACTGATAATATAGAATCTAAGACAACATCTCACTCACCTTCCTGCAGGGCTAGAGCCACTGTCTTCACTTTCCCATTGGTCATTTTTACTTCTTGGAATTGGAGGCTGTAGCATTTCAGCAGCAAGAGGATCAGCATCATTGTCTTCTCTGCCAATCCATTCTCCAATCACACGGGGCCTCAGAAGAGAAGAATTAAAAGCAATTGTTTCCTGAAGAGAAGAAAAGAATATGTTGTCTTGGGCCACTTTTTCTTGCTAGTAGGAAAACAGAAAAGATCTTGTCTAGAACTTGACCACTTATTTGGATCAAAATGTTCCTTTCTTTCTGAATTGACATAAAACTTCAGTTCTCTCCAACTTTACTACATGACTTGTTCTATGTGACTTATGTTAATTTCTGAAGGCCACTGGGATAGGAAATCCAGGAATGAAACCATGGTTGAATTTGAAGGGACAAAGAATGGAAGGAAGAGTGTATCATGGGGCCCACAGAGTGAAAAATGTTGGTGTCACTTCTGGGGAATGGCAAATAATTTCTCAGGTGGGTATTGGTTTGGGGTCAGGGCAAGAGGAGAGTGGCCTGAAAGGGCCTATTTTGTCCAACCGAGAGGCATTTTGGACTTTTAGAGATACAATGGAAGTTCAAATGAAGGCAATATCGATGACAGATATGCCATAATTCAAAATATATTAATCGATTTTCCCAAAATTAGATATGACACAGATATTAAAATGATATTGCATGAGAAAACTGATATGTATAATTTCTAGGGATATTTTAAGTGCAAAAAGGACAATTTAAAAAGAATTACTAATAGTATCTAATTTTTGTTTAGAAATTCACTTAGGCATATAATCATCATTTATATACTCATGATCTAATATATGTTAAGATTTACTATGCACAAAGTACTGTTTGTTATGCTGGGGAAAACAAAGGTGAATAAGGCAAAATTTAACATAATTTTATTTTAGTGGAGGGATTTCAGGGCGTTTTAATTTCAAGTTGTGGCATTCCCATATCCTTTTAATATTCCATGCTAAATTTGTACTTGTAATAATAAATGTCTTTTTAGAATATCTTGTTCTGGGGCAGACATTTGCTGCAGTGGTTAACACACCATGTGGGATGCCCACATCCCATATCAGAGCACATGGGTTAGAGTCACAGCTCTGCTTTCCAGCTTCATGCTGATATGCACCCTGGGAGGCAGCAGGTGATGGCTCAAGTATTTGAATTCCTGATACCCTTGTGAGAAACCCAGATTGATTTCTGAGCTCCTGAATTCAGCCAGACCCAGTCCCAGCTACTGCAGATATTAAGGGAGGGTAGCAGTGGCTGGCTGATCTCCCTCTGTTTTGGGGGGTGTGTGTGTGTGTCTCTCTCAAATATATATTTTAAGACTTTGATCTGAGAAACACAAGATTTGCTTAAATTATATTTAGTGACAAATATTAGAATTATGTCTTGAAAAATTCATCATATCTGATATTAAGCTTTTATAATTCAAAAAATAAATCTAATATACAACACCAAATACAAATAAAGTATTACAATATATTCAAAGTAGTATGTAACTAACAAATACAATATCAAAAGCAATGGGTAAAAAATGGTGAAATATTTGATGAGCATTTCTGCAAGTGGTAGTAAGAACCCAAAAGTAGTTGAGTAGCTTAATATTAATTGGGTCTACATGAATATGCAGCAAATAAATTTTAGTTAGAGTGTTTATAAAACTTTGCAACTATTCTGAACTCCTGAACTTCGTTCCTAGTGTCAGAAAGCAAAGCACTACAATTGGACTTCATATAACCCAATTAATATAAGTGGAAAGCCTTTTCCATCTGTTGAGATTTAATCTCATTTGATATACAGAAAGTATAATGAAAAGTATTCTTACATTTTAAATATACCTTTAGTTTTAAAGGCAAACTTTAGTGAAGACATTTTCAGAATAAAGCACCTATGAACATATATACCACTTCACCATCTGTTTCAACCTGTAAGATTTTGAAATGTTACTTATCCTATGAATTTCATTTAGTCCAACTGCAAAATGGAGATGATCAGAATCGTAAAGCCTCTTGTGTCAAACAAATTAGTAGTTAATACAGAGAAACCATAAAACCCTGTGCAAATGTTAGATGCAATTACTAAAGCTTACAGACTGCATTCAAATCATTCCTACATATGTGATATATGTGGAGAAAAAAGGTAAATAGAACTACTTGAATGGAGGAGATAGGTAAAAATATTTGCTTGGTTGTCAGCATGGACAGAGGAACATAACAGGAAATTGATGGTACAGAGATTTGTCTCAGAAACTTTTATTTCCTAGATCATATATAAAAAGGTTGGATAATTAATTCCACATTATTAATATCATCAAAATAATGAGGAAGAATTCGGCTCTCAGAATTGCCTTGCTATGGGTTCAAATGTAGGTAAGAATTGAGGTGAAGAAATTGATCATGGGGACAACTATAATTGGTGGATTGAGGCAGTGTGGCCCAGAACAATAATAGTAAAGTTTAGAGTTGGGTCTGATCAACAAGTTATTCAGAAAAATCAGAAATAGTTGCTTACTGGGATATTCAATAAAATTATAGACACCACTGCTGTGAGAAAATACAGAGAGGAGGAATGGTACATCTATGATGTTTAACTCCAACTGGAAGTAGGAATTTAGTGAGCAATAGCTGAGGAACAAAGCAATATAAAGAGCTAAAAACAGGTTCAGAGGAGATAGAAAGTATTTTACATATGAAAGGTCGGGCTCATTAAATTTTATTTTTCTGAATGGACAAAGCTCTGTTAAGACCAAACATTTTAGTATTGATGAAAAGATGGGAGTAGAATAGTTTCCCTTTATAAAAATGTTGTTATTTCTGCAAATTGTTGACTATAGAAGTTTTAAGATAATAGATTAAAACAGTAGATTTTTCTTTGGACAAATTGTTTATTTTTTTAAACTTTTATTTAATAAACATAAATTTCCAAAGTACAATTTATGGATTACAATGGCTTCCCCCCCATAATTTCCCTTCCACCCGCAACCCTCCCATCTCCCGCTCCCTCTCCCATTCCATTCCCACAGATCCCCCCTGGTCTTCCTCATGTGTCTGAGGGGTGGTGGAGTTGGCTGTCACATGATACAGCTGGGCTTGTTCCAAGTGTTTCTTCTCCTCTTTCTGAGGCCAGTGGAGTAACATAGACATGAGCTTCTTTTGACAATGGCAGAAATGCATGATAGCAAATAGAAGCATGCATGGCCTGTGGAGACCTAGGTTTGTAAGTGGTATGTGCTAACTTCTGCTGTGAACTAAAGTAAATCATGTGTGTAGGGAAATAAATTTTATCATTAAGAGAGGAACTCTAAAGTCACATGTCAAAAAAGCACAGGCACAGAGTGGTTGGAGAACAGGGCCATTAGCACCATCAGTCTCCCACACAGTAGCAGCACAGTTGTTAAAGTCAAAGGCATTAAGTCACCCAGGATATGCTGCAATGCTTAGGGCAGCTTCTTGCTTCAACTCTGTCTTTCTAGTTTGGACATAGACTTTCCTTTTGGATGGTTTCCAGTCTTTTCTCACAAGCTCCTTTCTCTGAGATTTGCATTGAGCAATATCTTATTCCCTTGTATGTAGCTTTATTGGATATTTGCAAGACAGAATTTTCAGGATTTCTAGTCTACATTACAGGTGAAAGCAATAGTGCAAAAGTTCTTAAAACTATTTAAGACACCATATAATCTGCTTGTCCAGCCCGCATGATATCCTCAATGGGCTTTTGTAGTCCATAAAAGGATTCCTATTGTGAGTGTTATTTTCATTCAACAGTATAATAATTATCCAGTTGATTGCTTAGGGTATTTGTGGACTATGTAAAAACTCCAATAACAAAAAAATGAAGAAGTAGAAGTTCATCAGAGAAGGGAATGAAGTTTTGTAATAGGATATAATGTTAAGGACAAGAGTGAATGCAGGAACCACAGACAATTTGTTTTTATTAGATTAAGTTAAGTAACGTCTTTTCGTGTATCTTTACTGAGAGGGTCTTAGTAAAAAGAGTTTTCCGATCACTACAAATAACACACTACAAGTATCAGTACATGGAAAAAGGAATTTTTAAATGTAAATTGAATGCAAAATGCTTTTGAAAATATTTTACTCTGTGCATGGATAAACAAATCAATTAAAATTTTATGAGCAAGCTTCGTAAATCCTAAATTGTTCTTTAGAAATATAAAAATACATGTTCTTTTGTCCTTTAGAGCTAGTGGTACATGTTGAAGTTCCTAAGCAAGTATGCTTAAATTTAATAAGAAAATAATTCCCACCTAAAAATTTTTCCAGTGTTTACAGATTTGCTTAGTGTTCACCATCAGCAAGAAGCTTACCTATCCAGGAAGTAATCATTTTTTCCTGGACCCACTCTCTCTGAGAAGCCAGCACCCAGTGGCTAACCCATAAATTCAACTGCTTTGTTTGCCAGATACCAGCAAAACACAAGATTAGTCCTATGTTACATGGGTCTGATTTATCTTCTCAATAAAACTATGCATTCATGGAAGGCTGGGATCATGTCTTAAACTGTGTTTCCCTCCACAATAACTAGCACATTTCTGATTTCCTGAAATAAGCACCCAAACAAGTGTTCATCAGATTAAAAATAAAGAATGGAAAACAATGCATATGTGGTGAATCATGAAATATCTTTGGGCCTAACTAAAAACCATATGAATGATTCATAGACAACATTGTTTTACATAATTTTAAAAGTCATATCAGAAGAAAGTATGCAGGATGGTTATCAAGTTTTATAACAAATGTTTCTTATAAAAACTTAAACTTTGGAATAAATTATTTTAATCCTCCCAGTTCACAAAAATGAGTTTTGGGAATACATAAATCTCATACAAAATATCATTAAATTAGATTTGATAACAACCTGCATGTTGAACTTTAGTTAGTGATTAAAGAAACAAACGGAAGCTCATAGTTAAAAGCTCTTTCCATCAGCCTTTACTGTTCCATAGTAATTAGTGAGAACTGGGGGTGGCTAATACTTCAGCAAGTAGAAGGAATATTTTAAAATTTTGTTTTGCTTTAATAATATTTATCAGTATACATTTCCTCAAAAACTTTATATCACATTAAGTGAAAAAATGGATAATCTATGTATTACTAGTCAAAATGCTAAAGTGTAATATGGAAAATATGAAAGGAGAAAATCACTACACTATATTTTTCAAACCATATGATGAGGTGCTGTGGCTGTCAGGTTTTATTACTAATGTTTAACTGTTTGCATATACTTTCCATAATGTCGATTATAAATGGAGTGCAAGGACATTAAATAGTTTCAGTTTATACTACTTTAGGATGATTAACTTTGGAACATTATTTAAAAAAAAAAAAAACAGTCTTCTTGATTTTCATCTACTCTGCCACATTTCATAGCATGCAATTTACTAAGGGCAGCTGGACAAAGAAGGAAGAAGGAGGATTGTTCCATTGGAGAAGAAAGATCAACAGCAAAATAATCAGTCAGTTCAGGTCTCAGAACTCAAATCCTAGCTCAGGTCTCAGAACACAGTTCCTGAACAGCTTTTGATCATGTATACTTAGCATATTGTGCATATGCATGCCATTCAGTTGTTTCATTGCTACTTTTATCATTCTGATTCCTGTCCATTCCTGTCTCCTCTGTTCACTTTGTCTGTGGTTCCTGCATTCACTCTTGTCCTTAACATTATATCCTATTACAAAACTTCATTCCCTTCTCTGATGAATTTCTACTTCTTCATTTTTTTTGTTATTGGAGTTTTTACATAGTCCACAAATACCCTAAGCAATCAACTGGATAATTATTATACTGTTGAATGAAAATAACACTCACAATAGGAATCCTTTTATGGACTACAAAAGCCCATTGAGGATATCATGCGGGCTGGACAAGCAGATTATATGGTGTCTTAAATAGTTTTAAGAACTTTTGCACTATTGCTTTCACCTGTAATGTAGACTAGAAATCCTGAAAATTCTGTTTTGCAAATATCCAATAAAGCTACATACAAGGGAATAAGATATTGCTCAATGCAAATCTCAGAGAAAGGAGCTTGTGAGAAAAGACTGGAAACCATCCAAAAGGAAAGTCTATGTCCAAACTAGAAAGACAGAGTTGAAGCAAGAAGCTGCCCTAAGCATTGCAGCATATCCTGGGTGACTTAATGCCTTTGACTTTAACAACTGTGCTGCTACTGTGTGGGAGACTGATGGTGCTAATGGCCCTGTTCTCCAACCACTCTGTGCCTGTGCTTTTTTGACATGTGACTTTAGAGTTCCTCTCTTAATGATAAAATTTATTTCCCTACACACATGATTTACTTTAGTTCACAGCAGAAGTTAGCACATACCACTTACAAACCTAGGTCTCCACAGGCCATGCATGCTTCTATTTGCTATCATGCATTTCTGCCATTGTCAAAAGAAGCTCATGTCTATGTTACTCCACTGGCCTCAGAAAGAGGAGAAGAAACACTTGGAACAAGCCCAGCTGTATCATGTGACAGCCAACTCCACCACCCCTCAGACACATGAGGAAGACCAGGGGGGATCTGTGGAGCCAGTTGGCCAGGAACCAGCATAAATCAGCTAGCTGAACCCCAAAGAAGGAGAAATAAATATTTGCCATGTGAAATCACTGAGTTTTGAAGTAAATTGTTGTGCATCTGTAGCTGAGGCAGAAATTGATCCCCTGGAGAGTGTTGCTTACTAAAAGCCTAAAATATATGCCACTGACTTTGGTACAGAGTGACAGGTAAAAGCTGTAAAATGATGAGGCAATTATCTGGGGAGACTGGAAATAAATGGAGAGGAAGATTATGTGGTATTCAAATACTTAGTAAAATTGTCAGCCATGGTAACTAGGGAGACAAAAAGTGTACCTAATAAACTTTTAAATTAAGTAAGGAGATCTCCAGGAAAAATATTGTAAACATTACGTATTTACTTTTAGCTACATAAAAGTTACCTTAAGAAATATATGAGCTCAGAAATAACTGGCCAGTTTGCAAGCAAAACTTAGAGAAAGTGTTGAGAGTCTGAGTATATCATTTTCAGCTTTTCCAGACAGCTAAATATCTTTAAATTAATATAAATCCTTATACAAATATTCAATACATGGCCCTAACAGAAAGATAAGGCCTTCAGGCTAAAGAAGAAATCAAAGATGTGGTTATAAAACTCTTTATTAAGTCCTCTGAAAATACAGACTGTGTGTATTCAAAATTTTGTTTCAGAACACGTAAATACCCAGAATTAAATTTAGAAAGAGAGGCATGGCTTGGAAAGAATTCTCAATATGGTATTTGGTACAAGAATGGGAAAATAATCAGAATCTATAACATAATCTATAAATGAGTTGAGACAACTTAATTGCAAAAGCATCGGCCAGAGCAAAAGGGCAGGGTCCCCATTTTTCTACCATAAGGAAGAAAGCTAAGAACATTGCTCAATGGAAGCTATTCCACATCGTCTTCAAAAGTGGCCAAAGAGCTTAACAAAGAGAAGAAACTTCTAGAGGCCAAAGCCAAGAGCTACAGAAAACAACAGATGGAAACTCTCAGTGAATCCAGGTCCCACTCCCCCAGCCCTCAGGTAAGAAGACCTCATGATACTGGCCCAGCAATATTTCAGAATTTTTATAGCTAGTAATTTTTATGAACCTCTCATTATTCTCCTTTTCAAATGGGGTGTTTAATCTTGCTAATTCATGTCAGTCATTACTTAATGGAAAGGAAGAAACCAAACTGTCATCATCACATGATTATTTTACCATATATAAAAATCAAGAGAATTCAAATACAAATATTAAATTAATATGAGTTTGGTGAGTTTATTGAGTTTAAGATAAAATTATAGGGGGAGAACACTGGCCCCAGCAGACTAGGTGAGAGGGGAATCCATGGGTCTACAGCGCTGTAGATAACAGCAGCAGGGAAAATATGGCAAGCTGCTTTTGAAGTTCCACGTGAACCCCCTTTGGACAGCAGAGGTGGGAAGAAAAATAAATAAATAAATAAATAAGGAGATGGTGTACCCCCCTCCCCTCCACCAACTCTGCTACAGCAGAGACCTGCAGCCAGCCAAAAGAAGGGTCACACCATTTTTTTTAACACAGGCAGCTGGCTGCAGCCCCCACCTCCCATGTACATGCCCAACAATAGTGGGGATCACCTCACTCTCCCACCTAGTAAGGGCCACAATTCAGGAGAATCCCTTCCTCCTGGCTGTACTGCGCCATTGCCCAGCAATGGGAGGGGAGGGGCAGCCCAACCTATGGGAATCTCCTACCTGTCCATTATCATCAAGAAGTAAGCAGAGCTCCAGTGGGTGTGAGATCTGCGTACCCCCAATACAATCTACAGACCTAACCAGAGAGAAAGACCCATCCTGGGAGCTGAGTCTGATAAAACAGGGATTGCATAAGAGGAGACAAAATGTGGCTAGGCCCTTGACAACTACAGAACGCTTCCCCACAACCCCTGAGCTCCTCGGTTACCTACAGATCTCCTAACAGAGGGAACCGTGCTCACAGGAAGGACTCCACAGATTAAACATGCAGTTCATTAAGCAGTGTGAATGAGGGCTGAGCACACTGGGGACTACCATAGGGTTGTCCTGCAGCTGTGAGAATGGAGGGTCACAGCAGCAGAGGTGACAATCTCCTCCATCCAGATAACCAGAAGAGAGCTATCAAGCCCAACAGGAGTCTTACTTTGGATACTTGCTCCACCCTGGAATACTGAACAGAGCACCCTGCCACACCCAGCACACATCTCTTGGTATTCACTGAAAGTACAGACATCCCACTAAGCTATAAAGACACAGCCAAAAGATAAAAGCAACCAGACAATTAAAAAAACTACACAAATGCTGAAAAACAAAGCAAAAACATAAATAAGAATAAAGAAGACATTATGAACCCCCCCAAAAGAACACTAAACAAATAAATATTAGAAGGTAAAGATGAAGAGATTGAAGAAATGCCAGAAGCAGAATTCAGAAAACTAATCACTGGATTACTTAGAAGCAATCATAAGCAAATTCATGAACTAAAGAAAAGCATACATGATATGAGTGAAAAATTGTCCCATGAAATTGAGATGTGAAAGAGAAATCAGAATGAAATACTAGAAATGAAGAATTCAATAGATTAAATATAAAAAATGCAGTTGAAAGTCTTGACAGCAAAATAGGTGAGGCAGAAGAAAAAATATCTGAACTAGAAGATAAATCTCTTGAAATTTTATAGTCAGACCAAAAACAAGAAGAAGAAATTAGAAAACTACAAAAACACAGATGGAGATCTACAAGATACTATCAAATGACCCAATATATAGTCTCTAGGAGTTCCTGAAATCATGGAAAGAGAGAAAGGATTAGAAGACCTTTTTAATGAAATAATAGAAAATTTCACCAATATGGAGAAAGCAAGGGACATCCAAGTATAGGAATCACACATAACTCCCAATAGACATGATCAGAAAAGCTCTTTACCATGACACATTGTAGTAAAATTCTCCACAGTAAAGCATAAAGAAAAGATTCTAAAATGTGCACAAGAGAAATGCCAGATTACATTCAGAGGAACACCAATGAGACTCATAGCAGATTTCTCATCAGAAACTCTACAGGCTAGGAGAGAGTGATGAGATATATTCCAAGTCTTAAGAGAAAAAAAACTGTCAACCCAGAATACTTTACCCTGCAAAGCTCTCATTTGTGAATGAAGTTGAAACAAAAACTTTCCATAACAAACAGAAATTGAAAGAATTTGTCACCATCCATCAAGAATTGCAAAAGATATTATAGATGTGCTGCACACAGAAACACAGAAACATTTTCATCAATTCAAAAGAAGGTAAGGGCAGAAAATCTCCCAGTAAAAGGAAAAAGGAAATCTAAAGTAAAAAATAGGAACATTTACAAGAAAATGGCAAGGCCAAGTTGTTACTTATCAATAGTCACCTTGAATGTAAATGGTCTCAATTCTCCAGTTAAAAGACATAGACTGGATGAATGGATTAAAAAAACAAAACCCATCTATTTGCTGCCTACAAGAAACACATCTCACCAACAAAGATGCACGCAGACTGAAAGTGAAAGGATGAAAAAGATATTCTGTGCTAACAGAAACCAAAAAAGAGCTGGTGTAGCCATCCTAATATCAGTCAAAATAGACTTTAACACAAAAACTGTTAAAAGAGACAAAGAAAGGCACTATGTAATAGATTAATGGATCAATTCAACAGGAAGATGTAACTATTATAACAATATGGTAGAATACAATATGGCATAATTTGGAGTAAGACATATGGAGAAACAGAGGCCAGGAGGTATTTATTCCAGTTCTACCAAGTACTATTAGTGAGATCTTGAGCACATCACTGAAACACTGCAGTCTCAGGTAAAGCACAACAACCTCACTTAACTGATGCAAGAACTAAAATTAATAGCATATCAAAAAGTACCTGAAATACTTGTTAGTAAAATATCATCCTTTCTTCCTTCCTCCTCTGTCTTCTACACCATTTTATTTATGATTTAAAACTTTCATTATTTACTATAGAGATTTTAATACTGATATAAAAATAGAAATAACGACAAAATAAACTCCTTTATATTTCACACATTTTCATTCTCATCGGTAAATTCACTTCATCTTTGCTTGCATCGCTTTTATATTTCCCTTTCTTTGCCCTAATTATGTCAAAGTAAACCTATTCAACTTATCACTTTTAAATATTTCAATACATGTTTCTAGAAAGAGCAATTTTTTGCAATCTGATTATTTTACCTAATAATAAATTAACTAATTCATTAATATCAACAAATATCCAATTCATTTTCAGATGTTCCTGATAATCTCTGCTTGCAAAATCAGGCTACAAGCAATTCTCCATATGTTGCATCTAATTTATAGTCTTTTACATTTCTTTTAATCTCTGTATTCTATCCCTCTGTTTCATGCTTTTACTTGTATTTTTGTTGCTGTTGTTCAAAAAGCATGAGTTTAGTGGGGATTTTTGTCTTGCAAGTTTTCCAGTCTGTTCTTTTCCCTTTGCATCCTTGTGATGTGGTTTGAAATGTCCTTCTGCCCTTTGTAATTTGTGTAATTAGCAGTTAGATCTGGATTAAAGCTTTTTGTTGTTGTTGTCGTTTTTGTTTTTGCCAATGCTACTTCAGAGAGAATGTTACAGCTTCATCTGGAGGCACATAATGTTCCACTGACTATTCTTTGTGGATGTTGCCAACATAGATAATTAGGGCTCAGATCCATTAATTCAGTAACAAATGCCAAATGGTTATTGTCTAGTTATATAATTCCATATTCATTTATTTATTAGAATATTTCTGTGAAGAGAAACTTCCTATAATCAAATATTTGATTACCATGAAGTTCAATTTGTACAAAAAGGGCAGATTAAATGTTACATTCTTTCCTTGTACTCTTAGAATTTTCTCAAGGTCATGACTTTGCTATCCTCATATCTTCCAAAGATTTTTAACAGATTATAAGCATATAAAATATTTTATATAACTCACTGATTTGCAGTAATCATTCTTACTAAAGTTCAAATTTTCTTAACTCATTCCAAATGCGTTACTATTTACACTGGCAATTGTATCTTTTGATATAATCTCAGTGGTCTCTGATGGTGTTATAGACTTCTGCTGTGACAGGTTATGGGTATTTCAGGTTCTTTTTGCACATACCTACTCCAATACATGCGGTCAGCCATTGTTCCAAAAGAACTTAAATACATTTAATTTAACATAGCATACATAGGCTAGAAGCTGGACACTCAGAGTACTAATTGCTCTTGGGTTGGTAATAGTGGTTAAAATTAAGGGATATATATGTTTAAACAATAACTTACTTTCACACAATTCAGATCTACAGAAAAGTTGCAAAAAGAAAAAAAATCAATGAATTCCTGTATACCTTTCACACATATTTCCAAATGTTAGTTGCTAGCATGATAATGTCAATACTGTCAGTTGACAATGATTAAGAATCTTATATTACTATAGATTAATGATCTATGATTACAGTAAAATGTACTATATATGGGTGAAATGATCGTCCTTTCTTTCAATTATTGTTCATAGCCCTTACCAGATTCCTGATAAACTAGGATCTATTTGATTTACTTTTTACTCGTTAAACTTTTTGTTTGGTGGGGCATTAAGCCCAGTAATATAAATTAAAAATACGTTATCTCAAAAACTAAAAAAAGCTAAAAATGAAAAAAAGAAAAGAAAACATTGTTGGGGCCACCACTGTAGTGTAGTAGTTAAAACTGACATCTGTGATGCCAGCATCCTATATGGGGGTCAGTTCCTATCCCAGCTGCTCCACTTCCATCCAGCTTCCTGCTAATGGCCTGTGAAAAGTAATGGAAGATGCCCTGGGGGCAGGCACTGGTGCAGTGGGCTAAAGCCCTGGCCTGAAGCACCGGCATCCCATATGGGCACCAGTTCTAGTCCCAGCTGCTCCACTTCTCATACAGCTCTCTGGTATGTCCTGGGAAAGCAGTAGAAGATGTCCCAAGTCCTTGGGCCCATGCACCCACATGGGAGACCTGGAAGAAGCTCCTGGCTCCTGGTTTCAGATCAGAACAGCTCCAGCTGTTGTGGCTATCTGGAGAGAGAACAAGCGGATGGAAGACCTCTCTCTCTGTCTCTCTGTCTTTCAAATAAATAAAATAAATCTTAAAAAAAAAAAAGATGCCCCAAGTACTTGGGCGCCTGCCACCCACGTGGGAAACCTGGATGAAACTCCTGGTTCCTGTGTTCCATTTAGCCCAGTCCCAGCCATTGTGGCCATCTGGTGAGTAAATCAGTAGATGAGATCTCTCTCTCTCTCTCTCTCTCTCTGTCTCCCTCCACTCTCTGTTACTCTGACTTTCAAATAAATAAATAAATCTTTAAAAAACTACTGGTTGGCAGTTTGTACTATCACTATGCTGGCACTTTATTACTTTTCTCTTTATATGCACGCATATATGAGAAATATATATATGGATATATATGAGAATAAAAGAAGATATGTATGATACTATATATTTTCTTCTTAATATATATAAATTTCCCCCAGAACCACATGAAAGTAACTTGCAGATATGATGTTCCTTTTTCACTAAACACTTCAGGGCATAGGATATTTTCTTACATGGCCAAAATATGATAATCAAAACCAGCAATTAACATTGCAATGATACTAATATACCAACCTTGTTTAAATTCCCCCAATAATTAGAATAATGTTGCTCCTAGCAAAAGAAAATGCTAAATTACATGTGGCATCAAATAGTCATTAAAAAAAAAACTCCATTAAGTTAGAACAAATTTCAGTCCTGCTTTGACATATATACCTTTTGTGTTTTTGAAAAGTAGGAGCAAAATATTACTATCTGGTCTCTCAATTTGTTTTTATAACATTTCCTCACAATTATATGAAAGTCATGCATGCTCGGAAAAAGTAACACAAAATTCAGGTATTTTTTTCATATCGAAAGGAACATGATTTTCCCCATCTTTGGTGGTATCAATCTTGATCACTTGGTTAATGTGCTATATTTTCATGTTTCCTCAGTGTAAAGTGGCTACTTTTCTCTTAATAACTATCTTTTAGGGAGTCCCACTGAAAGTATGCATATTCTCTAGAATTCAACAAAATGCCGCTGACTAATTTTAACTTCTTTGCTGAGCCTTGCCTGTATCAACAGTTGTCTAGTCTGAAGCTCCGGCTTAGTAGGTTAAGCTTCCGCTTGTTGCACTGGCATCCACAAGGGTGCTCCACTTCTCGTCCAGCTCTCTGGTAATGGGCTGGAAAAGCAGTGGAAGACGGCACAAGCGTTTACACTCCTGAACCCTCATGGGAGACCCAGAAGAAGCTACTGGCTCTTGGCTTTGGATCAGCCCAGCTCTGGCTGTTGCAGCCATTTGGGGGTTGAACCAGTCAATGGAAGACTTTTCTCTCTGTTTCTACCTCTGTCTGTAATTCTGCCTTTAAATAAATAAATCAATCTTTAAAAAAATAAATAGTTGTCAATCTGTGGTTTTTCTAATTCCATCTTGTGTTCTAATTTTATTTACTGGTACTCTATTGTGTGGAAGAACTTCTCCCTCACCTAATTTATATATGTATGTGTGTAAGTATATATGTATGTATGTATGTGTGTATACATATATATATATATTTCAATATGAATATGTTGATTTTATTTTACCCAGTGGGTTCTAAAATACAACAATCATTCTTGATTTTTTAAAAAGATTTATTTATTTATATGAGAGGCAGTTACAGAGAGAGGGAGAGAAGTCTTCCATCTGCTGGTTCACTCCCCAAATGGCTACATTGAACAGAGCTAGACCTATCCGAAGCCAGGAGCCAGGAGATTCTCCTGCATGGGTGCAGTGGCCCAAGCACTTGAGTCATCTTCAGCTGCTTTCCCAAGCCATTAGCAGAGAGCTGGATAGGAAGAAGAGCAGTGGGGACATGAACTGGTATCCACATGGGTTTCCAGCACTGCAGGCAGAGGTTTAGCCCAGTACACCATAACATCGGCCCCTCACTCTTGATTTTTATACTTGGTATTTACCCAGGTTTCATAAAAAGGAGTCTCTAGAACCTGAGTTCTGTATCTTTTTAACAAACTCCAGCATTTTTTTAATGTGCCTTTGCTATCTGGCACTAGAAGATATTTCAGATTCAACTTGAACTTTCTTAGTTGCTGCCCTAGATTCAATCATTTCTCAAAGGATCCCGGGTACTCCTTTTTATAGCAAATGGTATTTAGAAAACAGTATCTGGACTTTATCCAAGCTCACTGTCACTAGAGTATGTATCTCAAAAGATGAAAATACTGGGTCCAGCGCCGTGGCTCACTTGGTTGATCCTCTGCCTTGAGGCGCTGGTGTCCCATATGGGTGCCAGGTGCTAGTCCCGGCTGCTCCTCTTCCAGTGCAGCTCTCTGCTGTGGCCCAGGAGGGAAGTGGAGGATTGCCCAGGTCCTTGGGCTCCTGCACCCATGTGGGAGACCAGAAGGGGGCATTTGGTTCCTGGCTTCGGATCGGTGCAGTGCGCCAGTCATGGGGGCAATTTGGGAGGTGAACTGGCGGAGGGAAGACCTTTCTCTCTGTCTCTCTCTCTCACTGTCTAACTCTACCTGTCAAATAAAAAAAAAGATGAAAATATTATGAGTTCCTAATGGAACTTCTCATTTGAAATCAGGATTGTGGAATTTGTGCTTACATTTATTGATAGTACAGATGTGCTTCCATTCTCTTGTGCCAGAAATGCTAGTTCCTTATTTTTTGTATCACACAAAGCATACACAATAGCCTGGTTATAATTACATCAAGACTGTCATTAAAAACCTGATTAGTGGGGCTGGCACTATGACATAGTGGGTAAAGCCACCACCTGCAGTACCAGCATCCCATTTGGGCACCAGTTCAATTCCAGGCTGCTTTATTTTCAATCCAGCTCTCTGCTTTTGCCTGGAAAGCAGTGGAAGAAGGCCCAAGTCCTTGGGCCCCTGCAACCACGTGGGAGACCCGGAAGAAGCTCCTGGTTCCTTGGCTCTGGATTGGCACAGTTCTGGCCGTTGTGGCCATGTGGGGAGTGAACTAGATGATGGAAGATTCTCTCTCTCTCTCCCTCTCTCTCTCTGCCTTTCAAATAAATAAATAAATAAATAAATCTTTTTTAAAAACATGATTAATAAAAATGTTTTAAGACTGTATTGCATAGGAAGCCTTTAATCTAGCAGTTAAAACATCTGAGTCCTACAATGTAGTACATGGGTCTGACTCTCGGCTTGGGCTCCTGCTCTCTTCCAGTACAGAATTCCAGAATTCTTCCAGTGGTGAATTCTCAAGTAAGTGAGTTCCTGCAACTCACTTTGGAAACCTCAATTAAATTCCTGGCTCCTAGATTTAGCCTGCCCCAGTTGCTACCATTGTGAGCATTTGGGTAGTAAGAGATGGGCTTTCTTGCTTTCTCTCTCTCTCTCTCTCTCTCTCTCTCTGTCTCACTCTCTCATTCTTTTTTGTGTGTCTGTGAGATTTATTTATTTATTTTTATTTGAAAGGCAGGAGAGAAAGAGAGATCTGCCATCCTCTGGTTCACTCCCCACATAGCTGCAAAGATTAGGACTGGGCCAAGCCCAAGTCAGGAGCCAGGAGCTTCATCTGGGTCTCCCATATTGGTCACAGGGGTCCAAGCACTTGAGTCATCTTCCAATGCTTTGTCCAAGCCATTAGTGGGGAGCTGGATTGCAAGTGGAGCTGAGGAGTGAGCCAGTGGATGGAAGATCTCTCACTCTCTTGCTCCCACTCTCTCTATAACTCTTATTTTCAAAATAAATAGATAAATATTTAAAAATATATTTAAATGATTCCAAACTGTGATATTCAAAATTCTAAGAAGTCAAATTTCTTTTTCTTTGCTCCCTTCTCTGTACCTCTCCTTCCTTCTCTTTCTACTTTCCCTTCTCCCTTAGGTATTTTTTCTCACAATTTGATGTGTATATGTGTGTAGGCAAGCATGTATGTGCATACTACAGTATGAGAGGTTTTTGTACTGTTTTGGTTTTAATATAAGTAAGTAGGTATCTATAATTCTATTACAATTACTTAAATAAATGGGAGCACACTATAAACAAGATTATTATTCTTGCATTTCCATTTAATAATATATCCTAGACAATCATCCAATAATATATATTATTTCATTTTTATAGTTGTATAATCCCTTGTTGTATGGGTATACTAAAATTTATCCAGAATTATTCTACATTTTTGTTAGTAAAGTGGTTTGACAGTATATAGTCACATAGGTAGTTTTTTCATATGTTTCCCTTCGTGTCCCTGGAATAGACTCATGGAAATAGGATCATTTGATCAAAGAATAATGGTACATGTAATGTTCTAGATACTGCAAAAGTCCCCGACAGTGTTTGCACCATTTTGCATTTGTACCAGCAATGTGTGAAAGTGCCCGATTCCCTGAGCTTCACTAATAGAGTATTTTGACAAACTTGGGAATTTTTGTAAATGTAGCAGGTCAGTAAGTTTTGTCAGTGTAATAGGCTTTAATTTGCATTTCTCTTATTTTGAACAAAGTTGAGCAACTTTTCATAACACTAAGAAGGACTATTTCACCATAAACAATCTGCTTATATTGTTTGCTTTAGTGGAATTGGAATATTTTTATTCTCCATTTTTAGAAGCTTCCTCTAATTAGCCATATTAAGTTTCATCTGTGATGCAAATTGCAAATATTTTTCCTTGATTATGAATTTCCACACTTGATGATTTTTATCCCTTAATTAATTATATTCATTTGAGAGGTAGAGAAAGAGAGAGAATGCTCCCAGTCCCTGTTTTACTCTTCAAATGCCTGCAATAGTCAGGACTGGACTGAGACCATAACCAGGAGCTGGAAATTCAAAGCCAGTGAGTTTCCCATGTGGATGGCAGGATCAAAGTACTTGAGCCATCACCAGCTGCCTCTCAGTGTTTCACTAGCAGGAAGCTAAAAACAGAGGAGGAGCTCAGACAAAAACCCAGGCATTCTGATATGGGATATAGGTGTCCTAGGTAATATCTTAAGTGCTAGATCAAATATCTATCCCTACAATTTATTTTTAATAGACAAGTTATTTGAACACAAATATGGTAATAATCATGCTATAGAACATATAAGAAAATTTGCATAATCTTCCTTAATATTAGAATTGTTACTTGTTTTAAAAAATGACTAGTTATGTCATATAAAGAAATTCCATGAAATTTTTCCTACTGTCAAAAATTCCATGTGATGCACATGTATGTCACATGGAGGTAGGCAAGAAATTCTTCAACATAGAAGCAGTACTTAACGGTCATAGCAATGTAGGTATACCCTGCTAGACAAATAATTTCTAAAGTATTCTCCAATCAGTGGGCACAAAAAGCAATAGAAGCTTTTTGGTTTTGTTTATGTGTTTGCCTAGGGAGGAAATGAACAGAAAGAGAAACAAAGTCAGTAGCAAAACAAAACTATCTGGAAAAAAGACATTCTAACCTAAAGGAGTTAAGATTTCACTTCTTCCAGTTGTCTATTCGGTGGGGCAACTATAAAGGCAATATAAAGTCCATGGCCCATTACATCTGCATTGTATTAGCATCACACTTACAGCTAGTTTGAAAACATTTGAAATAGGAACTGCTTATGAAATTTTAGGGAGACAAAATGACACAGTGTTTAAGTAATGGGTCTTGGAGTCAAATTTGTGCTCAAATATGAGTTCTGCATGTATTACTTATAACTGTAAATTTACTCAAGTTAGCGAGGTCTCTGGGCTTCAACTTTCTTAACTGTGAAATACAGATTTTAGAGTTTCCCCATAAGCTGTCATGAGTTCAAGTGAGAAGATGGACACAGAGCACTTGGCACCTTGCCCATCACACTTGCTGCTTGTTAAATGTACTCATTCATTATCTGCCTGTTTAGTCTTTCCCACTGTCTCATGTATATTTAATTTCCATGTTGAAACATTAGTTGTGAGTAGGAACATTACACTGTCTTAACTGTCTTTCTAGATTACTGTCATATGAAAACAAGTCAGAGCTTTTCACACAGAGAAAACGCCTTGATGATGGGAAAATGGGGGAAACAGGTTATAAAATGAAGAGCAAATTAAACAGAGAATCAGGTTTTTTAAATTTAATTTAATTTTATTTTTTTGACAGGCAGAGTGGACAGTGACAGAGAGAGACAGAGAGAAAGGTCTTCCTTTGCCGTTGGTTTACCCTCCAATGGCCGCCGTGGCCGGCACGCTGCGGCCAGTGCACCGTGCTGATCCGAAGGCAGGAGCCAGGTACTTCTCCTGGTCTCCCATGGGGTGCAGGGCCCAAGGACTTGGGCCATCCTCCACTGCACTCCCTGGCCACAGCAGAGAGCTGGCCTGGAAGAGGGGCAACCGGGACAGAATCCGGCACCCCGACCGGGACTAGAACCCGGTGTGCCGGCGCCGCAAGGCAGAGGATTAGCCTAGTGAGCCGCAGCACCGGCAGAAATCAGTTTTTAATATGTTCTGGTTAGTTACTTACTCAGCAATCATTCACCAAACTCTTAGTACAGGCCATTCAATAGCCTGTGGGAAAGGATTTCCTAATAAGCAAGATAGCAATTATTAATTGAGTGACTGTTCTGAGATAGGCAATGTATAGAGAACTATGGATATAATATTCCAGTACAAATTCTGAAATATTAACTGCCTGGGTTTGAGTTCTATCTCTTTGGCTCATTATGGAGATAGGGGAGCTTATAAACTCTAGAAACTCTTGTAATTCCAGCTATTAAACTGATAGAACATATCTCACAAATGTGGTTTCATTAACAGCATGGGATTTGGAAATAATTTCCCTAGGTTTGTGTTCCGCTTCTTCTCTTTTCTATTTATATAAGCACAGGTAGATGGACAAGACCTTTCTGAGTCTCAATTATCTCACTTGTCAAATGGGAATAAAATTCTCTATTCCACAGGCTATTGCTAAGTACTAAATTAGATAATACAGATAACTTAGAATATAGTCTGGCATGTAATAAGTTTTCTTTTTTAATAAGTTTTCAATAAATGTTACCTACTTTATTAGCATAAAATAACCATAATTTTTATAAAATTATTAGTCCAGGGTCAAGAATACAGTATGTACTAAATAGTATATTACTGTCTCTGTTACATATAAATCTCAAGATTCAAGGACTGGAAACAATTTCACTACCAATCAATATATAACAACAGGTGATAAAGAGAATAGTATTTCTGATGAGTAATCTCAAAGATGTATAGTACTCAAAAATGTGTATTTTTCCTTAAGCCAGAACATGAGGGAGACCAGTCTTATTCTTCAATATCAAAAACCCCTGGGGAATTGTTCTAATTGAAGTTTGTTTTTGTCTCTTGACATCTGCCTGTGTCTGCAGAAATTATTCTCAGAACGCAAAGGAAAGTAATGCTCTCATTTATGGAAAGAATATATTTGTAAATCATGGTAAAAACACATAACACGGAATTTACCATCCTCACCAATTTTAAATGAACAGTTTGGCAGCATTAAGTGTACTCAGTCTTGTGCAGCCAATCTTTGTGAAAATGAATGCTGAGCCTATATTTTTCATCTTGCAAAACTGAGACTACACCCATTTTACAAGAACTCCATCTCCTGCATCCTCTGACCCCTGGAAGCCACCACTCTACATTCTGTTTTATCAGACTTGACTGCTTTAAATATTTCATGTTAAATGAAATCATAATGTATTTATCTTTCTCTTGTTGGTTTATTGCATTTAGCATAAGATCCTTACAGTTAATCCATGTTGCATCATATGAATACATTTCCTTCCTTTTGAAGGCTGAATAGTATTCTATGGTGGGTATATAGCACACTTTGCTTATCCATTCATCTGCTAATGTGCATTTGAGTTACTTTTACCTATTTGCTATTATGAATAATGCTGTTATGAAGATGATAAATATATTTTGGAGATTCTGCTTTCAATTCTTTTAGCTACATACTTAGAATTAGGACTGTTTGTCAAATATTTTATGGTGTGTGTGTGTGTGTGTGTGTGTGGTGCCTAGTCAATTCTTGATTTGATAGGTAACTTATGATTAATGGAAATTTAGTTCTGGAGAAATCAAGTCTGAAATCAAGTTGCCAGCAAATTCAGTGTCTCGAAGGGCTGCTCTCTGCTTCCCAAATGGTTCTGTCTCCCTGAGTCCTCACATGGAAGGAAGGATGAATATTGTGTCTTCATACCAGAGAGAGGGAATAGAAAGGCCAAGCCTCTCAAGCCCCTTTATAAGTGTGCTAATCCTATCCATGACGATATAGACCTCATGATATAACCACTTCCTAAAGGCTCCACCTCTTAACACTATTGCACTGGGATCTAAGACAACTCTCCCAATTTTTCTACATCCTTATCCACACTTGCTATTTTCTTAAAACAATAGTCATTCTAAGGGATGTGAGATAGTATTCATTGTGGTTTTGATATGGATTTCTCTAATGATTAGTGAACTTGACCATCTTTTCATATGCTTTTGTCAATTTGCTTACCAAGTTTGGAGAAATGCCTCTTTAAGTCCTTTGCCCATATATATTGATTGAGGTATTTGCTTCTTTGCTGTGGAGTTGCAAGAGTCCTTTATATATTTGGATATGAATCCCATACTAAATATATGATATGTGAATGGTTCTCCCATTTCATTAGCTCCCATTTCATTCAGTTGACTGTGTCCTTTGATGCTTAGAAATATAAAAGAGTTTTTTGAAGATATCATTAATTATATAATAGAGTATTTTATGTGTAAGGATGAATGAGTGACAATTTTCTTAGGATTCAATAACAGGAGTACTCAGATTTTCCATAAGCAATTGGTTTGTTCAGATCCTGTGGATGGTGATGTCACTTATTGACAAAAAGCTCAATTGTGGCCCAAGTGAAGCAACAATACAGAACATCAAAACTGCATTTTGTACAGAAGATTTACATTTTCCATGTTTTATTCCTCTAAAATAATTTTCCTACATATATCACTGAAATGTTTTATGTTTTTGGTATTTTAGATGCCTACCTAAAATTATTTTTGTGGGAAATTAATCAATAATATTTTTAATAATTACTAAAAATGTCTCATGTTAACAGAGAAGGAAGCTATAGTTAGCAGCTATAAATAACTTGCTGAAGGGCACAGGGTCAGCAAATGGTAGGAGCCAAGATTCAATCAAATTTTATCTTTATATTTTTCCAGAATATCAGTCTACATCTTCAAGTAGTGACAAAAATAAATACCCACAGGAAGTGTCATTGGGACACAGCCACTGAGAGAATGGGAGGTAACAGCATACTGTCCAAGGGTGACCAGGGAAAAATGGAAATTGAAGGACAGAAAACAGAAAGAGAACACCAACTAACATGAACAAAAATGTGGAAATGAATAACACGACCTGGAATCATGGAAGTCTATCTGCTTTTTCCTATTCCCTGATTCCCTGTTGAGTAGAGATTCTAAATAAAGAAAAAGAGGGAAACAAAGCACAAAAAAAAAAATATGAGAGAGTTAGGGAGAAAACATCAGAGGAAACTTCACTCAAAATAGAGGGACAGAGAGGACCCACATGGAGGGTGTGGACACACACAAATCAGGACCCCAGCAGTCAAGAGCATCCACACCAGCTTTGGAAAGAGGTGAGACCAGACTGTAGCAGCCCAAGCCACTGGCAATAAAGCTGCAGGAAAAGCCTGGAGGGAATCCAGCTTTGAACCTTGTGGGCCATAGTGTAACTATCAAACTAGAGAAGAAAAAAGGTGGGCGCAACACATTTCTCTCTCCATGATCACCCTGCAATGGCATCCTGTAACAAGCCAATAGAGAGCAAGCACCATTTTGAGCATATGTAACATCTATGCCAACTCATGTCCACACCCAGCAACCAGCCGAACAGAGATTCCTGAGTCTGGTGGGAAGAACTGTTGGGGGGTTGGGGGCTCCTGACTATTAGAGATTTGTGTGCCAGAACTGTGAAAACACTGATACTGCAGGGCTTTGAAAACACTGAGGCTGCATGAGAAGGCTCACGGTATGGCTGGGATTTCGGGCAGTCACTGTGGGAGACTCCACTCGCTCAGGGCTCCCTGGTTGCCTGATGAGGGACATTGCTGGAGAATCTGCCTACAACGAGTACTGTACAGATCCTATAGTGCTCCTTGTGGAAATGCGGATGAATATTATATCCACTTGGGCAAGCACCAGCACCCAGTGCTTCCTTTGAGGAGAGGAAATGAGCTGAGTGTATGCCAACAGAACAGAAAAACTACTCCTTGTCCTCCTCCTCCTCATGACAGCCTATGGGGAAGCTCTAATTACCTGCATTTTAAACTTAGTAAAGTTGAAGCCCAGAGACCTCACTAACTTGAGCAAATTTACAGTTAATTGGGGACTTCAATACCTCACTTTCAGCAATGGAGAGACCAAACAGACAGAAAATCAGCAAGGAAACAGCAGTTAATCAACACTACACACTAAATGGATCTAACATGTATCTACAGAACTTTTTTTTTCTTTCTTTTTTCTTTTTTGACAGGCAGAGTGGACAGTGAGAGACAGAGAGAAAGGTCTTCCTTTTGCCGTTGGTTCACCCTCCAATGGCCGCTGTGGCCGGTGCGCTGTGGCTGGCGCACCGCGCTGATCCAATGGCAGGAGCCAGGTGCTTCTCCTGGTCTCCCATGGGGTGCAGGGCCCAAGCACTTGGGCCATCCTCCACTGCACTCCCTGGCCACAGCAGAGAGCTGGCCTGGAAGAGGGGTGACCGGGACAGGATCCGGCGTCCCGACTGGGACTAGAACCCGGTGTGCTGGCGCCGCAAGGCAGAGGATTAGCCTAGTGAGCCGGCCTCTACAGAACTTTCCATCCTAGAGTTGCAGAATACACATTCTTCTCACTGTCTGTGATTGATCAAGTCTCAGCAAATTGAAAAAATAAAATAAAATTATATCTGCATCTTCACTGACCAAATGCAATGAAGCTGGAAATCAGCAACTCAAGAATATCTACATCATATGCAAATACATGAAGAATGAACGACATGTTTCTGAAAGAACGGAGGGTCATAGAAGAAATAAAAAAAAGAAATCAAAAAATTTCTGAAACCAAGTGAAGACAACAACACAACATACCAAAATTTATGGGATACAGCAAAAGCAGTGTTAAGAGGAATGTTTATAGTAATTGGTACCTACATCAAAAAACTTGAAAGGCACCAAATAAATGAACTATCTATACACCTCGAGGATCTAGAAAAGCAATAGCAAACCAAACCGAAAACTTGTAGAATATGTGGGGAGCAAACCGGACTAGACTGAGTTAGTGGAATTAAGACTTATTCTATGCATCTGCTCTCCCACAATATGGCGCTGGGAGAGAAGTAAACAGCTTCCACACAGCTGCCTCCAGTTCAACCAATAAACTGTAGGACTTGCTACTGATTGGAGGAGAGCAGCGTGCTCGGCGTGTGGGCAGCCGAGTTGGGATTGGCGGAGGAGGACTATAAAGGAGGAGAAAGACGGCATGCACCAGGGAACATCTATGGGGAACATCTAGCTGAAGGAACACCTGTGCAGCCCCCCAGAGAGCCGGCCGGCGGTGTGCCGCTCCCCTGCTGAAGTGGGGAATGTGGCAGGGGGAGCCGCCCTTCCACAGAGGTGGAAGGATCAGCAGCCAACCCGGGAAGGACCAGCAGCAAACCCGGGGAGGGCCGAGCAGACGAAAGAACAGCGCAGGGTCCTGTGTCGTTCCTCCACGAAGAGGGGGAGCGACATAATGGTGCCGTGACTCGGATATGAAGCCTAGGCAGGGTTTGGTGTCGTTCCTCCACGAAGAGGGGGAGCGACAGAATAGAAATAATTAAAATTAGAGAAGAAATCAATAAAATTGAAACCAAAAAATAATTCAAAAGGTCAGTAAATGAAGAGCTGGTTTTTTGAAAAAATAAACAAATTTGATACACCATTGGCTCAACTAACCAAAAAAAGGAGAGAGAAGACCCAAATCAATAAAATTAGAGATAAAAAAGGAAATGCAACAACAAATGATACAGAAATAAAAATAATCACCAGAAATTACTACCAAGAGCTGAATGCCAACAAAGCTAGAAAGCCAGAAGAAATGGATAGATTCCTGAACACATACAACCTACCTCAATTGAGCCATGAAGACACAGAAAAACTAAACAGACCCATAATTGAGATGGAAAGTGAATCAGTAATAAAGACCCTCCCAAAAAAGAAAAGCCCAGGACTGGATGGCGTCACTGCAGAATTCTACCAGGCATTGAAGAAGAACTAATTCTAATTCTTGAACATAGATGCAAAAATCAACAAAAATTTAGTCTATCAAATCCAACAACACATCAGAAATATCATTCACACGGAACAAGTGGGATTTATCCCTGATGTGGGGATGGTTCAACATTTGCAAATCAATCAATCTGATACATCACATTAGCAAGCTGAAGAACAAAATCTGTATGATTATCTCAATAGATGCAGAGAAAGCATTTGATAAAATATAACACACTTTCATGATGAAAACCCTAAGCAAATTGGGCATATACCTCAACACAATCAAGGCACTTTATGACAAACCCCCAGACATCATCCTATTGAATGGGGAAAAGTTGGAAGCATTTCCACTGAGATCCAGAATCAGCCAAGGATGCTCATTTCCACCATTGCTATTCAGTATTGTCTTGAAAGTTTTAGCTAGAGCCATAATGCAAGAAAAAGACATCAAAGGGATACAAATTCAGAAGGAAGAAGTCAAACTATCCCTATTTACAGACAACATGATTCTTCATTTAGAGGATCCAAAGAACTCCACTAAGAGACAATTGGAACTCATAGAAGAATTTGGTAAAGTAGCAAGATATAAAATTAATTCACAAAAATCAAAAGCCTTTTTATACACAGACAAAGCCATGGCCAAGAAAGAACCTCTAAGATCAATCACATTCACATAGCTACAAAAAAAATCAAATACCTTGGAATAACTTTTTTTTAGGTCTTCCATTTACTGGTTCACTCCCCAAATGGCTTCAACAACCAGTGCTGCACTGATCCGTAATCAAGAGCTAGGAGATTCTTCCAGGTCTCCCACGTGGGTGCAGGAGCCCAAGGATTTGGGCCATCTTCTGCTGCTTTCTCAGGCTATAGCAGAGAGCTGGATTGGAAGAGGAGCAGCCGGGACTAGAACCAGTGCCCATATGGGATGCTGGTGCCACAGGTGGAGGATTAACCTACTGCACCACAGCACCAGCCCCACCTTGGAATAACTTTAACCAAAGATATCAAAGATCTCTACAATGAAAATTACAAAACATTAAGAAAGGAATAGAAGAAGATACAAAAAAATGGAAAGATCTTCCATAATCATGATTAGAAGAGTCAATATCATAAAAATGACCATACTTCCAAAAGCAATTTACAGATTCAATGCAATTCCAATCAAAATACCAGGTAAGTTTCCCAGATATAGAGAAAATGATGTTGAAGTTCATATGGAAATACAGGAGACCCTAAATATCTAAAGCAATCTTATACAACAAAACAAAGCTAAAGGCATCATAATACCAGATTTCAAGACATACTACAGGGCAGTTATAATCAAAACAGCATGGAACTGGTACAAAAACAGGTGGGTAGACCAATGGAATAGAATAGAAAGGTCAGAAATCAATCCATGCATCTACAAACAACTTCTATTTGACAAAGGAGCTAAAATCAATCTCTGGAGCAAGGACAGTCTCTTCAACAAATGCTGCTGGGAAAACTGGATTTCCACATGCAGAAATCTGAAACAAGACCCCTACCTTGAACCTTACACAAAAATCTACTCAAAATGGATTAAACACCTAAATCTATGACCTGGTACCATCAACTTACTAGAGAACACTGGGGAAATCCTGCAAGACATTGGCATAAGCAAAGTTTCTTGGAAAAGAACCCAGAGGCACAGGCAATCAAAGCCAAAATTCACAGACGGGACTATATCAAATTAACAAGCTTCTGTACTACAAAAGAAGAAACACTCAAGAAAGTGAAGATGCAACTAATAGAATGGGAGAATTTATTTGCAAATTATCCAACTGATAAAGGAATAATAACCAGAATATATAAAGAGATCAAGGAACTCAACAACAACAAAACAAAAAATCTAGTGAAGAAATAAACAAAGGACTTTTTAACAGACATTGTTTAAAGAGGAAACACAAATGGCCAACAGACAAATGAAAAAAATGCTCAGGGTCACTAGCTGTCATGGACGTGCAAATCAAAACCACAATGAGGTTTCACCTCATCCCAGTTAGAATGGCTTTCATACAGTGTTGCTCCCCGTCTTCGTGGAGGAACGACACCAAACCCTGCCTAGGCTTCATATCCGAGTCACGGCACCATTATGTCGCTCCCCGTCTTCGTGGGGGAACGACACAGGACCCTGCGCTGCTCTTTTGTCTGCTCGGCCCTCCCCGGGTTTGCTGCTGGTTCTTCCCGGGTTGGCTACTGACCCTTCCACCTCCGTGGAAGGGCGGTTCCCCCTGCCACTTTCCCCACTTCCGCAGGGGAGCGGCACACCGCCGGCCGGCTCTCTCGGGGGCTGCACAGGTGTTCCTTCAGATAGATGTTCCCCTTAGATGTTCCTGGTGCATGTTGTCTCTCTCCTCCTTTATAGTCCTCTTCCGCCAATCCCAACTCTGCTACCCACACGCCAAGTACGCTGCTCTCCTCCAATCAGGAGCAGGTCTTACAGTTTATTGGTGGAACTGGAGGCAGCTGTGTAGAAGCTGTTTCTCCCTTCTCAGCGCCATATTGTGGGAGAGCAGATGCATAGAATAAGTCTTAATTCCAGTAACTTAGTCTAGTCCGAGTTGCTCCCAGTTGCTCCCCACATACAGAAATCAACAAACAATAAATGCTGGTTAGGATGTGGGCAAAAATGTACCCTAATCCACTGTTGGCGGGAATGTAAACTGGTAAAGCCACTATGGAAGACAGTATCTGAATATAGACCTATGATGACCTAGCCATCTCGTCCTTGGGAATTTACCCAAGGGAAATGAAATTGGCATATGAAAGATTTATCTGCACCACCATGTTTATTGCAGCTCAATTCATAATAGCTAATACATGGAATCAACCCAAATTCTCATCAATTGAAGACTACATAAAGAAATTATGGGATATGTACACCATGAAATACTACACAGCAGTAAAAAAAAAAAATGAAATCCGGTCATTTACAATAAATGGATGAATCTGGAAAACATCGTATTTAGTGAAATAAGCCAGTCCCAAAGGGTCAAATATCACATATTCTCCCTGACCTGTGATAACTAATAGAGAACCTAAAAGGCAATCTGTAGAAGTGAAAAGAGAAACTGTAGGCATCAACTATGATCACTGTGAGGTATTTGTGGTATGAACTGAAATCATAGACATCTTAAGAATTATATGTATGTGAATAGTACTGTCATCTCAACTTGTATACTGGCTGTGTAGGCAAAATAATGGATTCCCAAAGGTGTCTGTGTTCTAATTCCCTAAACCTGTGAATATGTTCTATGACATGGAAAGAGGACTTTTCAGGATTCTGGATAAAGATCTTGAGATGAAACCATCATCTGAATTGGCTGGGTGGCCCCAAGCTAACATGATTCCATAAAATCAGAGAACTATTCTTGGCTGAAGTTATAGAGAGAAGAGCTGATGCTGGCTTTAAAGGTGCAAGGGGGCCATGCATGAGCTCAGGAATAAGGTACCGCTAGAAGCTAGAAAAAGTGAGGAAATAGATTCCCCCAGGCATCTCAGGAAAGAATCTTCCCTGATGACATCTTTTTTTTTTTTTTTTTTTTTGATAGGCAGAGGGGACAGTGAGAGACAGAGAGACAGAGAGAAAGGTCTTCCTTTGCCGTTGGTTCACCCTCCAATGGCCGCTGTGGCTGGCATGCTGTGGCTGGTGCACCACGCTGATCTGAAGCCAGGAGCCAGGTGCTTCTCCTGGTCCCATGGGGTGCAGGGCCCAAGCACTTGAGTCATCCTCCACTGCACTCCCGGGCCACAGCAGAGAGTTGGCCTGGAAGAGGGGCAACCGGGACAGAATCCGGCACCCTGACCGTGACTAAAACCCCATGTGCCAGCGCTGCAGGTGGAGGATTAGCCTATTGAGCCACGGCACCGGCCCCTGATGACATTTTGATGTCTACATCAGGAGACTCCTGTTGAGCTTTTAGCTTACAGAATTGTAAGACAATATATCTGTGGTATTTTAATTTTTTACAGCATCATAGAAAACCAATATGATGACTCAGGAAGGAAAACAAAACCCTTGTGAATAAGGAATTTGCTGGAGTTCCCATAATTGAAGAAAAATCCTTAAATAATATTATATATCTTTCCGTGAACGCTCAAAATTGTTAAGGGGAATTTAAAAGAAGGAACTGTGCTTATTTTTATCATTACATTAAAGACAGGTGAAAGGTCAACACAAACTGTAAATCACTCTGACTGGCTGAGTTACAGTATCAGCAGGAAAGTCACTCTCTTATTTAGAAACATTCAGAACGATGAGCTTCATGGTCACCAGAGGGTGCTCCTGGACAGGCTGTCTCATCCAAGGGTGTTTTTCCATCAAGCAAAGCATGATGGCTATGGCTCTGGAAGCCTTGATTCTTAACTGCCACTCTTGAAAATCAAATCTGAGAATGAGTCAACTGTTTTTCACGGATATAAATACTTTTTCCAATAAAGACATATTTATGCAGATATTTGTCATGAAAAATAATAAATATGCAATAAATTTCAGCAATTTTCATGAAGTGTCCAAAAATAAGAATATTAGGTAAGTATATAGAAATTGGCAGTGTCATACAATTTAGTTAAATGGACACAGCCCTGACCTAGCACTGGGAAGAAAGAGAGTATAGAGGAGAGGATATGTCCTCAGGAAGACACTGAGGCAAGTGTCAGGGAATCTCAATTTATTCAGTGTTGAACCTATTTTGGTTCAATCAGTAATCAAAGTTCTTCAGCTCACCAAAAAAGGTGTGAACACCAATGCTGCTGCAAGCAGGGGCACAGGGCACAGGGGAGGATGAGAGCCAGGCAGAGGAACTGCCCCACCCAGGCTGCCTTACGGACACGGCAACCAGAGGTTGGCAGAACACTGGAAGAGGCAAATGATCTCAAAGAATGATTGATGATTGTATCTTTGTACTAAAAAGGAACATTGACTATAGCTGCAAGAGCAGGGAATTAAGTTTCTGCAAACTGTAAGGAAGGTGATGGCAAAAGGAGACCAGCTTGGCAAGACAACGAGGGATGAAAAGAGGATGAGGAAACCTGAACAGACCCTGGAGACCACACCTCCGCTCATCACACTTGATACGGTTTGTAGTCAAGACCTAGTGCACAGTAAGAAATGAAGACAATTTAAAATATGATTATGGCTTATTAATAGGAATTCATATTTAACAGTATATTTGTTTTTTGGTTATTTAACCAGAAACGCATTTTTATGACACAAGATTCAAAAGGTATATTCCCATTTGGACTAGAATGTTACTGATTTTGCAAAAATAATACAATTTTATGTGATGGCTTTATTATTTTAAAATGTCATTATGTATAAGATTCCTTTTTTTGCTCAATTCTTTCCAATGTTTTCTTTCGAGCTATATATATCAAGCCACCAAGGCCAAATTTCAACCTATCTTTGAGAGATATCTGGACTGATATTCACCAGATATTGATGATGACTACTTCTAAGTACTTCTTCCTTTTCCATCCACATTTCTAATGTCAGGTTTTATTCAACTGGAAAAACATATTACAAGAAATTGAGTACAGAAGCAGCTACAAAAATCCATCAAAATAAACATTAAAAACATTTTTAAAATGTAAACAAAGTAACTTTCTCATTAATATTTCATTTTGGGGGAGAGAGTGAAGGATGGAGAAAAGTGAGAGTGTGTGAGAGTGAGATATCTTCCATCTGCTGGTTTATTCCCCAAATGCTAACAACATCCAGGGCTGGGCCAGGAAAAGGCCAGGAGACAGGAACACTCTATCCTGGTCTCCACATGGGTGTCAGGGTGCTTAAACATCTAGACCATCTTCCATTGCTTTCTCAACTGCTTTAACAGGAAGCTGGATTATAGACCATAGACTCCGCATTAAGCAAGCAGAGTAGCAGGACTCAAACCAATGCAATGAGATGCCAATGTAACAGAGCACAACTTAACCCACTGTGCTACAATGCAAACCCTTCACTGATTCTTTTTCTTTTTTTAGTGACTAAGCATGTAAAGTTTTTATTAGTTTTAATTTCTAACATAGAAACTATTAGCACATACAATCTGAACATACCAACTCTCCTTGGGGTTCTCTACCATTTTTAAGACTGAGAAGGGGTCCTGAGATTAAAAAAAAAAATTTCTCCAGTGACTCCTAAATGTATATCACAAAATCAAATCTATTTCATGAGCAACAACTCATAGAAAAAAGTTTAGTAGACAACTCAAAACAAACAGTCCAAATGATAACCATGTGCTGTCTCAACCTGACAAATCTGCTTTCTCACTGGTTTCCCAGTTTTGGTTCCCACATTCACCAAGTTGCTCATCCTCTAATCCTAGGAATGATTTTGGATGATTTCTCCCACAACTCTCCATGTACAATCCATTAGCAGGAGTTCCACCACAATGCTGTTGAAATACATTCCTAATCGTATCATTCTCTCACAACTATCACTTTAAAGCACCATCATAGTCTCTTAGCACTTTGCAAAATGAAAACAAACAAAAAGCCTTGCTAGTGAAGTTTTCATAGAGTAACTGCAGAAATGTATAAGTGTCTTCATTTACATATGGCAGAATTCAAACAATTCATCTCATAAAATGTTATATTTTAATTTTAATACAGTAATTCAGTACTTACATTGATTCTATTTTCTCTAAAAAAATTCTAAAAGACCTTAACTCAAAAGAGTAGTTGATACATATTTAATGCAACAACAACTTTCCTAAGAGAATCTAAGCACCTACCTTTGAAAGTTTTAAATGTTAGTACCAAACAAAGTATATTTGAACATTTCCTATGTTTTAGAAACTTGAATTTATACAATGGATTAAAGAATAAATTCTACATTTTATTTTTGATAGATATGCAGTGGGGCTTACCTTATCAAGTTCATCTGAAATTGCAATACCTAGGATTCAAAAGAGATTTATAAAAAATTTAGAAACAATATTTAATAACCTAATGTGAAAACAAAAGTTTTTTTGTAAAACCAATGCAGCTCCTATTCTATTTTATAAGTACTTCAAAATATGTGGCACATCTTTTCAAATAATGGAAAAAACTATGACAATCATGAACTGCTGATAAAATGTAAATGGCACAAGGAAAACAAAGCACTACCATATTGCTGTAGGTGCTAGGAGCAGAGCAAACATGCAAAGACAATCATGGGGATATTGTGAACAGCTTAGCCTGTCACAAGGCGAAAGGCAAAACAGTAGTTGGAGATAATTTAAGGTGTTTGTCCTACAGTCCTATAGACAGCTCTCTTGAACCAAGAGAGACAGGATTCCCTGTCACAAGTTCCACTTCTCACCCTCCATATATTCCACGTTGACGTCAGATTCCTTCTTATTCCTCCAAAATTATTCCATGTCAACAACAGAAAAAGCTTTATCCTTAATTTATTTTCCTGAGATCATAGATGTTGTTAACCCATTTTCTTTCTTCAATTACTATCATCTCTTTTCTATTCTCTCTCTCTCTCTCTCTCTCCCTCTCTCTCTCTCTCTGTGTGTGTGTGTGTGTGTGTGTGTGTGTGTTTCAGTAGTTCTCTTTTTGAAAGGAACAGGAATTCTTTCCTGAAATCCAAGGGTTCTTTGTTGCAATGTTTTCTTTCTCGATACACTTCAATTAGTATAGTGATGACCAGTAAATGTTCATTGCCAACACAGACTTTGTTGCTGAGCTAGTTGTTGAATTCCCATGGACGTTTTCATTTCAACATCTCAAACAAAGATATTAATCTATTTATTTTTAAACAATGGTGTGCCTAGGGCCAAACTCAGGCATTGTAGATGAGTGGTGGAGCAGAAGAGCCCAACTCCAGGCTTGGGAGAGAAAGCAAAGGTGAGATGGTGTCAGATTCCAATAGGAGATGGGCCAAGATAAAAGGAAAGACTCAAGGTCGAAGTGCAAGGAAACACAGAGGAAATAAGAACAAGATTGAAGGCGAAGTTCTGCAGACTATAAAGAGTACGGAATAACGAGATGGGTACAAAAAGAGAATGCAAAAGTCTCAAGATATTAGACTCGAGTCGAGGTCGATTCTGGGGTCCTGATCCTCTCCCTGCGCATGTGCAGAGTTCCGCAACAGTTTAGAGAGTAATTTACTTATTCATAAAGATCCCTCACACCACTAACCAAAAAACCAATTGTGCAAAAAGCAGACAAAATACATGCTTCTTCCTCTCAGTAAATGGCACCATTCTTCCTCTTGAAGATGAAACTAGAAACAGGGGTATATTTGACGTATATTGTTCATAGCAATATTCTATGAAATTCTTCGGTACTTCATAAAAGTTATTGATAACTAATCATTTTTATATCACTACACACACAAATAAAGGGTTTAGCTACCACTTAAGTGGTTTTGATCAATCCAAGTTTAACAATCACTCAATACTGTTAGTGTATTATGAAGGTAGTTCCTTCAGACAACGTTAGGGGAAATGGCTTTATGGAGAACTAGCATTGGAGCTGTGCTGTTACTACTACCCAGTGCACCGTGGTACAGAACCCTGAGATATGATGGGCTTATAGTCAGGGAGGGGATACTGGGCATATAAGGGTTCCTTGGTGATCATAAACATTTCTCAAGACCTAATATAAGTCACATACTTATGACTGCTTAGATTTTTAAAATACATATAGTTATAAATGGTCACTTAGAATAACTCAGATTTTGAGAAAATTTAGAAAATGTATGGTAGACCAAATGGTTTATGTCACAGTCTACAGTAGAATTAAAATACACTATTCAGTTTATACAAGTCACAAATATATTTATAAATGCTTGTACTTACACATAATGCATTCTACAAGAATGTTCCTTTGCAATATGAATTCAAGATTAAAGCCAAATAACATATTTAAATGTAAATATTTATAGGACAAGACTTAATATGGTTTAAGGGACACAAAGAGTAGATAAGATGAAGTAAAATCCTCTTTCTATCCAGTCATAAAGCTTAGATAATTGAAATTAAATGAACCATGATTCAGTTGTCAGGGATTGTGGACAATCTCTTGATTTTTTAAACTTGCTGCATTAATGCCCTTGGGCCTGCAAAAAGAATTTTCTCATTCAATTTTTAGAAAGCTATCAGTTGATCCTTAAATTTCATCTACACCTCAGATTTATGAAACCATTTTTCATAAAGATAACAGCAATACATCATTCATGGTAAATGTAGCCAAGAGCTAGCAAATCAAAAAACTATGAAGAGTAAAAATGTGGATCACACAGTTACAGCTCCTCTTGATTTTGTAAGCACCATGAGCTATTTTTCAGAGCTGAAAAATTTTAGCAGTAGAAAACGGAGATGAAGATAAACATTGCTAGGAAGATATATATTTCATTACTAAGAAGCCATGGGCTCAGAATAAAACTCAAGCTAGCTAAATGAAACACTTGGCCTAGGAAAGAATTATACCTCAAGTTATCCCAAGTGTTTGGTCTGACAATATTTTGCTCAGATATCTAATATCATATTTGCTTAAAATTTACATATTTTAATGACTTTGCCTGAGAAATCATCCAAATAAATCTCCATTCTATTACATATAATACTTTCAGCTTTCTATCATCAATGTCAAATTGCCCAGGGTATTTTTCACTTTTTAAATTTCATTTTAATCAAAGCTCAAGCTAATTAGAAGCAATTGAAAGAATTTTAATGAAACATTATACTTCAGATAAGCATGGTGCTCCAAGGGTAGCCATTCATAAAGTAACCAGGATACTTCTGCAAGCACTTAGCAGAATGCCCAAAGATATTCCCTGAGAAGAGATGGGCAATTTCTAGGCATTTAACTAACTTTCTTTTTTTAACACTTATTTAATAAATATAAATTCCCAAAGTACAGCTTTTGGATTACAGTGGCTTTTTCCCCCACATAACTTCCCTCCCACCTGCAACTATCGCATCTCCTGCTCCTTCTCCAATTCCATTCACATCATGATTCATTTTCAATTATCATTATATACAGAAGATCAATTTAGTATATATTAAATAAAGATTTCAACAGTTTGCACCCACACAGAAAAACAAAGTGTAAAGTACTGTTTGAGTACTAGTTATAGCATTAATTTACATTGGACAACACATTAAGGACAGAGATCCTACAAGGGGAGTAAGTGCACAATGACTCTTGTTGACTTAACAATTGCCACTCTTGTTTATGGTGTCAGAAATCTCCCTAGGCTCTTGTCATGGGTTGCCAAGGCTATGGAAGCCTTTTGAGTTTGCCAACTCCGATCTTATTAGACAGGGTCATAGTAAAAGCGGAAGATCTCTTCTCCCTTCAGAGAAAGGTACCTCCTTCTTTGATGACCCGTTCTTTCCACTGGGATCTCACTTGCAGAGATCTTTCATTTAGGGTGTTTTTTTGTTTTTTTTTGTTGTTGTTGTTGTTGTTTGTTTTCTTTTGTTTTGTTTTGTTTTGTTTTACTAGAGTGTCTTGCCTTTCCATGCCTAAAATACTCTCATGGGCTCTTCAGCCAGATCCAAGTGCCTTAAGGGCTGATTCTGAGGCCAGAGTGCTGTTTAGGACATCTGCCATTCTATGGGTATGCTGTGTATCCTACTTCCCATGCTGGATTGTTCTCTCCCTTTTTTATTCTATCAGTTAGTATTAGCACACACTAGTCTTGTTTATGTGATCCCTTTGACTCTTAGACCTATCAGTGTGATCAATTATGAACTGAAATTGATCACTTGGACTAGTGAGATGGCATTGGTCCATGCCAGCTTGATGGGACTGAATTGGAATCCCCTGGTATGTTTCAAACTCTACCGTTTGGGGCAAGTTTGATTGAGCATGTGCCAAACTGAATACCTCCTCCCTCTCTTATTCCCACGCTTGTATTTAACAGGAATCACTTTTCAGTTAAATTTAAACACCTAAGAATAATTGTATGTTAATTACAGAGTTCAACCAATAGTATTAAGCAGAAAAAAGAAAAATACTAAAAGGAATAAAGTATTAAGTTGTTCCTCGACAGTCAAGGCAAGGGCTGATCAAGTCACTGTTTCTTATAGTGTCCATTTCACTTTAACAGGTTTCCTTTTTGGAGTTGTGTTAGTTGTCACCAATCAGGGAGAACATATGATATTTGTCCCTTTGGGACTGGCTTATTTCACTCAGCATGATGTTTTCTAGATTCCTCCATTTTGTTGCAAATGACCGGATTTCATTTTTTTTACTGCTGTATAGTATTCTACAGAGTACATATCCCATAATTTCTTTATCCATTCTTCTGTTGATGGGCATTTGGGTTGATTCCAGACCCTAGTTATTGTGAATTGAGCTGCAATATACATTAAGGTGCAGACTGCTTTTTTATTTGCCAATTTAATTTCTTTTGGGTAAATTCTAAGGAGTGGGATGGATGGGTTGGTTGTATGGTAGGGTTATATTCAGGTTTCTGAGGAATCTCCAAACTGACTTCCATAGTGGCTTTACCAGTTTGCATTATCACCAACAGTGGATAAGTGTCTTTTTCCCCACATCCTCGCCAGGAATAACTTTTCAGTTAAATCTAAACACCTAAGAATAATTGTGTATTAATTAAAGAGTTCAACCTATGGTATTAAGTAGAATAAAAAATACTAAAATCAATAAAATAGTAAGTTGTTCATTGACAGTCAGGACAAGGGCTGATCAAGTCTGGCAAATGGCCAGATTTCATTTTTTTTACTGCTGTATAGTATTCTATCGAGTAAATATCCCAAAATTTCTTTCTTTTTTCTTTTTTTTTTTTTTGACAGGCAGAGTTAGTGAGAGAGAGAGACAGAGAGAAAGGTCTTCCTTTTCTGTTGGTTCACCCTACAATGGCCGCTGTGGCCTGCACATCGCGCTGATCCAAAGCCAGGAGCCAGGTGCTTCTCCTGGTCTCCCATGCAGGTGCAGGGCCCAAGGACTTGGGCCATCCTCCACTGCAATCCCAGGCCACAGCAGAGAGCTGGACTGGAAGAGGAGCTACTGGGACAGAATCCGGCGCCCCACCGGGACTAAAACCGGGGTGCCGGTGCCGCAGGCAGAGGATTATCCTATTGAGCCAGTGCGCTGGCCCCCATAATTTCTATATCCATTCTTCTGTTGATGGGCATTTAGGTTGACTTAGCTATTGTGAATTGAGCTGCAATAAACATTGAGGTGCAGACAGCTCTTTTATTTGCCAATTTAATTTCCTTTTGGTAAATTCCAAGGAGTGGAATGGCTGGGTCATGTGGTAGGGCTATATTCACATTTCTGAGCTATTTCCAAACTGTCTTCCATAGTGGCTTTACCAGTTTGCATTTCCACCAACAGTGGATTTGTGTCCCTTTTTCCTCACATCCTTGCAAGCATCTGTTGTTAGTTGATTTCTGTATGTAAGCCATTCTAACCGGGGTGAGGTGAAACCTCATTGTGGTTTTGATTTGCATTTCCCTGATTGCTAGTGATCCTGAACATTTTGTCAATGTGTCTGTTGGCCATTTGGATTTCCTCTTTTGAAAAATGTCTATTGAGGTCCTTGGTCCATCTCTTAAGTTGGTTGTTTTGTTGTTGTGGAGTTTCTTAATCTCTTTGTAGATTCTGGTTATTTTTTTTTCACTTTTATTTAATAAATATAAATTTCCAAAGTACAGCTTAGGGATTACAATGGCTTTTTCCCCCCCAATAACTTCCCTCCCACCTGCAACCCTCCCATCTCCCACTCCCTCTCCCATTCCATTCACATCAAGATTCATGTTCAATTCTCTTTATACACAGCAGATCAATTTAGTATATATTAAGTAAAGATTTCAACAATTTGCTCCCACACAGAAACATAAAGTGTAAAATACTGTTTGAGTGCTAGTTATTGCATTAATTCACATTGAACAACACATTAAGGACAGAGTCACTGTGCACTTACTCCTCATGTAGGATCTCTGTCCTTAATGTGTTGTTCAATGTAGATTCTGGTTATTGATCCTTTATCTGTTGCATAGTTTGCAAATATTTTTTTCTCATTCTGTTGGTTGCCTCTTCACTTTTCTGGCTGTTTCTTCTGCAGTACACAAACTTCTCAATTTGATGCAATCCCAAGTGTTAATTTTGGCTTTGACTACCTGGTCTCCAGGGTCTTTTCCAAGAAGTCTTTGCCTGTGCCTCTGTCTTTCAGGGTTTCTCCAATGTTCTCTAATAATTTGATGGTGTCGGGTCATAGATTTAGATCTTTAATCCATGTTGAGTTGATTTTTGTGTAAGGTGTAAGGTAGGGGTCTTGCTTCATGCTTTTACATGTGGAAATCCAGCACCATTTGTTGAATAGACTGTCCTTGCTCCAGGAATTTGCTTTAGATCCTTGATCAAATATAAGTTGGCTGTAGATGTTAGGATTGATTTCTGGTGTTTCTATTCTGTTCCATTGCTCTGTCCATCTGTTTTTCTGTACCAGTACCATGCTGTTCTGTTTATAACTAACCTATAGTATGTCTTGAAATCTGGTATTGTGATGCCACTGGCTGTGTTTTTGTTGTACAAGATTGATTTAGCTATTCGATGTTTCCTTTGCCTCTATATGAATTTCAGCATCCTTTTTTCCAGATCTGAGAAGAATGTCTGTGGTATTTTGCTTGGTATCACATTGAATCTATAAATTGCTTTTGGTTAATGGACATTTTGATGATATTGATTCTTCCAATCCATGAGCATGGAAGATTTTTCCATTTTTGGTAACCTCTGCTATTTCTTTCTTTAAGATTTTGTAATTCTCATCGTAGAGATCTTTGACATCCTTGGTTAAGTTTATTCCAAGGTATCTGGTTGTTTATGTAGCTATTGTGAATGGGATTGGTCTTAGAAGTTCTTTCTCCACCATAGCATTACCTGCAAAGGCTGTTGATTTTTTTGCATTGATTTTATATCCTGCTACTTTGTCAAACTCTTCTATGAGACCAATAATCTCTTAGTAGAGTTCTTTGGATTCCCTAGACAAAGAATCATATCATCTACAAAGAGGGATAATTTGACTTCTTCCTTCCCAATTTGTATCCCTTTGATTTCTTTTTCTTGCCTAATGGCTCTGGCTAAAACTTCCAGTACTATATTGAATATCTATGGTAGAAGTGGACATTCCTGTCTGGTACCAGAACTCAGTGGAAACGTTTCCAACTTTTCCCCATTCAATAGGATGCTGGCCATGGGCTTTTCACTATTATGAACTCTACTACTGTAAGAAACACAGTTCAGTGACAACTGAACTCAGAATACCTATGTTTCTTTCTTTTTCTTCCATAAGCTAGGAACCACTTTGAATGCCCCAATCTTCTGGAATATGTCCTCTTCTTGATTTTTAGGAAGGCACTCTATCTTCCTTTTCATCTGCCTTTGTGAAAATTCCTTTTCAGTCTCTTCAATCAAGTCACTCTTTTTCTGTATCACAAATGCTGATAATGTGGGGTGTGTGTGTGTGTGTGTCTGTATGTCTGTGTGTCTTTTTATATGCAATGAGGACTCCCACTTTTATATCCTTAACGAAACCTCTGTCCCTAATTACTGACTCATCTAGGCACTTGATTGATGGGAATGGAGCACAATCCATTTGGGTTGTCCCAAAATTCCCTGCAAATGGAGTTTCAAACAAGCAATCCTCCACCCTCTAACTCTTGTGAATTCTTATCTAAGTTAGAGGCAGACCCAATCACCTTGATTATAAACAGCACCAGAAACCAAGATAAACCAAACACATTCTTATCTCTTTTCTCACCCTTCCTTCATGTAAATCAATAAATCTTAGTCATAGAACCTTCCAGATTTTCTTAAACACATTGCTCTTTTCCATCCTATTACTACTACTTAATTTCAGGCTTCTTTATTCTGATTTTTCCTCAAGGCATTCCTCTATTTTCCATGCTGCCACCAGTGATCCTTAACAAATACAACATGGTTCGGATCACGACTTCACAAGATTCTTGCAGCACAGAGGTCCCCAGCCCCTGACTCCTCTGTTGCCTAGACTTCTGGCTTCATTACCTTTATCACTTGCTTCATCCTTGTTGTACCAGCAATACAAAATTGCCCTTTTTCTTTGAAATGCCTTCTTACACACATCCTTCTTGCTCTGTAAGGAATAAATACCTCTCTCCATGGCATGCATTCCCTTTCTTTTTACCTGACTTTTCCCTTTTGATCATTTAGAGTTTCCTAACATATGTCCTCTAACAGGTTTTCTAACTTTATTAGACCTCTTGTTTTTATTAGCCCTAAGTTCCCACAGCTCTCTTACAACATGTTCAATAAGATGTTGATATTATGCTTGCACATCTCTCTCCCACGAAAAGGTAAATGTGTGACCTGGGCCCACATGTCACCTCTGTCTCCCAACAAACAATAAGCGAATAGGGGAATGAATGAACAAACAACTGCCACATTATCTGCCTCCATTTTCTCCGATGGCTTATTATTCTGTAGCTCTTCAGACTGTTATGTCAGAGAAGAGACTTTGGGTATGATCACGATTGAGTAACTAAAAAAAGTCCTTTGTTATTTTTTCCTTGGCTGAATCCATATTGCTATTATTAGTCACGAAGCATAAATATCTACCCTCTGCTCCCCCAACAGCTGGGCTCTTCTCCTTGGAAAAGTTCCAGCCTATGTTTAACCTGCACTGCAGTCTGAAAAGCAATGGATGCCTGGAAATGCTCATCTTAGCATTACATTGCTTTAGAGAAATCTGCCAGAAGCAACAAAAGCATTAGGTCCAGAAAACACTGGAAGCCCTACTACCCTGAGACAAGCACTTCACTAAACAAAGGGTTTTGCTGACCAGTTCCATGAAATAGGGGACTAAAGCCCTTTAGTTTTTTGCGTTTATTTATTTGTTAACTTACACATGAAGCTATTAACTTTTAATTGTAACTCCTCAAATACGTGAGCCATGCTCAAAGTCAAAGTCCTCAGTAAACAAACCAAATCTACAAATACCCAAAACCCATGGAATTTTAATCAAAGGCACACATTCAGAGAAGCAGAAGGCAGACAAACAGGGAAGAAAGCCAGAGTGAGGAAGGGGTCCCAGAGAGGATGAATAGGAAGAAAGAGAATCTGAAGTAGCATTCATCCAGTAAACCACAAGTGAATTCTACCATAATCACTATGCCAAGTCCCAAGGGTTCTGAGAGCAAGCGACTCTGCCCTCAGGAGTCTCAAAGTCCAGAGAAAAGATAAATAAGAACAGATAATGGTAGATATGTATGTTGAGAGAAAAGCATAAAAGCACAAAAAGAAATTCAGTCCATAGCAGGACAACAGAGAAGTTATCTTGGAGAATGGCTTTTGAGCTGAGGCTGAAGAAAGAATGGATTTAGTTTGTTGGAAAGGAAAAGGATAGAAGGAGGTGAGGGGAGATTTTAGGATGTGGGGATGGCACACACAAACAGTTTATGGAGGAACAGCAAGTGCACATGGTGCATAAAAAAGTCATGAGAGGCCGGCGCCGCGGCTCACATGGCTAATCCTCCACCTGCGGTGCCAGTACCCCGTGTTCTAGTTCTGGTTGGGGCGCCAGATTCTGTCCCAGTTGCTTCTCTTCCAGGCCAGCTCTCTGCTGTGGCCCAGGAAGGCAATGGAGGATGGCCCAAGTGCTTGGGCCCTGCGCCAGGCGCAGCACCCCAGCCATAGCAGCCATTTGGGGGGTGAACCAACAGAAAGGAAAACCTATCTCTGTCTCTCTCACTGTCTAACTCTGCCTTTCAAAATAAAATAAAAAAAAAGTCATGAGAGATGATACTGGAGACATGATGAAGGGCCAGATAGTACAGCACTTTCACTGAGACTTTAAGGAGCCACTGAATACCTGAAACAAGTAAAGATCTCATTTAACATTAGATCTACCACACTTGCAGTGAGAGCACACTGGAGGAACAGACAAATGGATTAAGTATGTGGGCAAGACTGGTTATTCATTCCTAACCTATTGCTTCACTTGGGCACACAAAGTATATCACATTTCCCAGCTTCCTTGTAACTAACTCTAGAATGTGTGCCAATCTAACACATGCTACATCCACCTTAGGCATTAGCAATCTCCCTCCTGATCCTCCACTGTCTCTTTCTGCTTCTGAGAAAAAGAATGTGTCAACAATGGTAAATAACAAGATGGCCTGGCCTGCAGCCCTGGAACACACCAAGCTAGTTACTGAAGGGCAACATATTTACATCGGATTAAGCTACAGAGACTTTAGAAATGTCACTCTCCTAACATGGATTCATGGCAATCCAGCCAGCCATAAGCTCAATATAACCAAGGACTCTCTGTTCTTGGTGGCCTGGAACATGAATGAAATGGAACATGTTAAATAGATAAATCAATGATCTGATCAGAGATGTTAGGGGTGTGCAACAGAGGATACAGGTAGGGGTAAAGAAAATAATCATATTCAAGATACATTTTAGAGGGAAAAGTGGGAAGATTAGATAACTTCTATGGTTTGAGTATCTGTCCCTCCATACTTAGGAATTTAGACCACAATGTGTTGTGTTGATGGTACTAAGGGGATGGAAACTTAATTCTGTTGTGGTGGTTAGAGGTGGGATTTTTGGAAAGTGGTTACATTGGATTAGGCCTTTAGGGTGGATGGAGCTCCTGTGATTGTCTCCTGGTGGCTTTATAAGAAACGACAGATATGTGCACACAGACACGTGCTCTTCCTGTCTCATTCTATGTAATGCTCTGCACTGCCTAGGAGTAACAACAAAAGGGGTAGGCATTGTGGATCAGTGAGTTAAGCTGATGCTTGGGATGCCTGCATCCAATTTCAGAGCCCAACTCCTCCACTTCCTATCCAGCTTCCTGCTAATGCATCCTGGGAGGCAGTGACTGATGGCTCAAGTGCTTGGGCCCCTGCCACTCATGTATGAGACCTGGATGGAGTTCTGAGCTCCAACACAGCCTGTCTGAGCTGTGGATGTTGCTGACATTTAGGGGGTGAACCAGCAGATGGAAGATTCCTCTCTTGCCAGCACCGCGGCTCATTAGGCTAATCCTCCGCCTTGCGGCACCAGCACACCGGGTTCTAGTCCTGGTCGGGGCGCCGGATTCTGTCCCAGTTGCCCCTCTTCCAGGCCAGCTCTCTGCTGTGGCCAGGGAGTGCAGTGGAGGATGGCCCAAGTGCTTGGGCCCTGCACCCCATGGGAGACCAGGAGAAGCACCTGGCTCCTGCCATCGGATCAGCGCAGTGCGCCGGCTGCAGCGGCCATTGGAGGGAGAACCAACAGCAAAGGAAGACCTTTCTCTCTGTCTCTCTCTCTCACTGTCCACTCTGCCTGTCAAAAAAAAAAAAAAAAAAAAAAGATTCCTCTCTCACTCTCACTCTCGCTCTCACTCTCACTCTCAATCTGCCTTTCAAGTAGATGAATTAAAAAAAAAAAAACAGTAATAACAGTAACAATATCTGTGGTTGGCAAATTTCCATGATGGCTGCCTAGAACCATCTGTAGAATAAATTCCCTTTGAGTCTTAGTAGGACTGCTGAGTACAGATATCACAACCTTGATTAGAATACTAATCAGTAGATTTTGAGTAAATCGATAAATTTTGATTTTACTCAGCAAGGGTCTGACTTATCCAAGTGTGTTTTTTAAAAGAAGGGAAAGCATCAGAGAAACATGACATTGTGGCCTCAGAGAAGAAGTAGTAAGGAACTGTGTGAAGCAAGTGGCACCCACAGGTAAGCAACTGAGAACAGCCTCTCGTCTGTGACAGCAGCCCCATCTGCATCCCATGAGAAAACAGAGATCTCAGTCTATTAAAATAAGGATTGAATTTGCCCAACAGCTGAAGGAGCTTGGAGGAGGACCCCAAACCTCCAGTGACATTACAGCCCCAACCCACACCTTAGTTTCTACCTGCCTAGACCTTGACCAGCTACTCCTTACTCATATTCTGAGTCACAATAATAAATTTGTATTTTTAAGGCTCCTAAATTTGTGATAGTATGTTAGGCAGCAGTGGAATCCTAATTCAATATCTAATCATAAATCTGTAGCACAATGTTCAACTTTGATCTCTCCTTACTCCCAGGGGCTCTCAGCCTCACTCTCATCAATTTCCTGCTCATGTGCACCCTGGGAGGCAGCAGATGCGGGCTCTAGAAATTGGAGCTCTGCTCCCTATGTAAGAGATCCAGATGGAACTCAGTTCTGAGCTCTTGGTTTCAGCCTCGTCCAGGCCGGCCTTTTGTAAGCATTTGAAGAGTGAATCAGCAGATAGAAGCTCTCTCTCTGTTTCTCTGTCTCTTTCTCTCTCCATTTCTGCCTTTCAAATAAAATGAAAATAAATAAGTAGAAATTGAAAAAGAAAATGAAGAACCAAAAGATAGGAGCACACAAAAAAAGGAGGAGCAGAAGAAAGAAAAAAAGGAAGCAGGGAGAGTGAACTTCAATCTCTGAACCAGAAGTACAACTTTGAAACATGAGTTATCAATCCTCAACAGTTTCTGAACACTAAAGGAATTGCTTATGGTACTCTAGTGTAAATGCCTTAATTTTACATATAAAGAAGCTGAGTGAGTCTAGATGGCACACACAACTGGAAACCAGCTAGTGGCAGGGCAGGGACCAAGCCATCTTTCTGTCCAGATCTCTCTCCTGGACAGTCCTTGAACTGTTTTAGGTGATGCACATTAATGCATCAAAAAAGGATATGACATAGGATGATTTTCTAAAATCAAACTAAAACTGTGTCCCTGACATTGATTGACTTCATGCTTTGACTGCAAGCTCAAGTGAGTGTGTCTGTGTGGTTTAAATACAGTTAAATGAGATGTTCAGAATGACAAAATACAGTCTGTTACTGTTTGACACAGAAGAATGCAGAATGATAAACTGAATGTCTAATAAAAATGTGTCATTTGCTTTCATTCACTGAAAAACATTTCCTAAAGTTATTGATCAGCTATAGATAAGATAATATGTATATATTAATAATATATATGCAGATTATATAGATATAATATATATAGGCAGAATGACAGATCTTCTATCCACTGGTTCACTCCCCAAATGATCACAATAGCTAAACTGTGCCAGACCAAAGCCCAGAACTCAGTTCAGGCCTTCCACATGTGTGGCAGAGACCCAAGTACTTAAGGCGTTAACACAACCCCACAGTGTGCACACCAGCAGGAATCTTGTATCAGAAGCAGAGCTGGGACTCAAACTCAGACACTCTGACATGGGATGCAGGCATCTGGAGCAGCATCTTGATCACCAACCAAACACTTTCCATACATACACACACTCACACACACACAGATGCAGGTATAAATACATAGATTTCCAGGAGAGACATTATTTTATGTGAATTTTAGGAAAAAAAATTACTTGTTTAGATGGCACTAGACCATTTCATAATAATAATCACAAAAGATGCCTCAGATTTCTATTTTTTAGAGCTGGTCTGTTACTTTTGCAAATATGTCTGTGAAATAAGTAGAAAGTGGGATTATGAAAAATGTAGATGAGGTAGGCATTTGGCTAGCAGTCATGACACTGGTAGGGACACCTGCATCCTGTATCAGAATACCTGGTTTTATCTTGGCTCCATTCCCAATTCCAACTTTCTGCCAAAGTACACCCTGGGAATCAACAGTAAAAACTCATGTAACTAGTTTCTTGCCATCCACATGAGAGATTCAAATTGAGTTCCTTCTCCTAGCTTTGACTTGGTCCTAGCTGTGGCAGGTATTTAGAAAATGAATCAGTTGATGACAGTTAACTCATTTGCCCTCTCTTTCTCTAACTGTTTTGGGGCAGACACTGTGGCTCAGTTAAAGCCCTGGCCTGCAGTGCTGACATCCTATATGGGTACCAGTTTGAATCCTGACTGCTCTACTTCTGATCCAGCTCCACGCTGATGTTCCTGGGAAAGCAGCAGATGGCCCAAGTCCTTGGGCCCCACACCCACATGGGAGACCAGGCTTCTGATCAGCTCAGCTCCAGCCGTTGCAGCTATTTGGGGTAAGAACCAGCAGATGGAAGACCTCTCTCTCACTCTCTCTATTTCTGTCTCTGTAACTCTTTCAAATAAAATAAATCTTTCAAAAAAAGAGGTAAATATTTTCAAAAATTAGGTAGAAAAGGCAATATTAGAGTCTTAACAAATTTGTCCATCCTAGATGTTGTTTCTTTTTTTTTAAAAAAAGTTACTTATTTATTTGAAAGTCAGAATTATAGAGAAAGGGAGGGACAAAGAAAAAAAATTTCCATCTGCTGGTTTGCTTCTAGATGGCTGCATTGGCCAAGGATGGGCCAGGCTACATCCAGGAACCAGGAGCTTCTTCAGGTTTGCCATTTGGATATCAGTTTCCAAGCATTTGGGTCATCTTCTACAGCTTTCCTAGGCCATTATCAGAGAGCTGGACTGGAAGTGGAGCAGCTGGGGCCCCAACCAACACTCATGTGGGATGCTGGCATCACAGGTGGTGGCTTTATCCATTACATCACAGTACCTTGCTCTAGCTCTAGATGTTATTTCTTTAAAAAGATATTGAGTAAATTTAATCAAGCAAATTTATTATTTTCAATACTGAGAAAAATATGTGGGAATTGGCTTTGAATATATACAAACCTTAGCTTCATTGTGTCAATATCTATTGACAAGTGTATTTGTAATGACACTTACATGTATATGCACAATTATTCTATATACATACCTAAATATTTACAGACATATGGCCAGTCACAAGCAACAGTGAATAGGCCCTATAACTATTGCAATGCTTAAAAGTTTGTATTCCTTTCTCTCTCTCTCTTTTTTTTTTTTTTTTTTTTGACAGGCAGAGTGGACAGTGAGAGAGACAGAGAGAAAGGTCTTCTTTTTGCCATTGGTTCACCCTCCAATGCCCACTGCGGCCGGCGTGCTGCGGCCAGTGCACCGCGCTGATCCGATGGCAGGAGCCAGGTACTTATCCTGGCCGCCAATGGGGTGCAGGGCCCAAGTACTTGGGCCACCCTCCACTGCACTCCCTGGCCACAGCAGAGAACTGACCTGGAAGAGGGGCAACCGGGACAGAATCCGGCGCCCCGACCGGGAGTAGAAACCGGTGTGCTGGCGCCGCAAGGTGGAGGATTAGCCTAGTGAGCCGCGGCGCCGGCCTCCTTTCTCTTAACTGCAGAGGAATTTCAATGACCAAATGTAGAAGAGAGTAATAGAAAACTACATTCAGGACAACAAATGATAATTGTGGCAGGGAAGATCCTAGTGGTTGAATTTTTGAAGAGAAACAAGATATTTTCATAGATTCAAAGTATTCTTAAAATATTTATTATCAACAAAGAGAAGAATACTAAATTTACAGTGAAGAGATGTGACAGAAAACCACCTTAATCAATGGATTGAGGTTAATGTGACAAGTAATGGGATAACAGGAGCTCATAACATGCAGGAGAAGAATAATGCTCTGGGGCCTTTGAATCACATTCACTAAAAGAGATGTACAATGTTAGAATGTGAAATCCTTCCATCTTTACAACTCCCTATTTAAAATCAAATTTCCTTGCTAGTTGAAAATTACATGGGAGCAAGCACTTGAATAATTAATTATGAATCCTGGCTCCTAGGAAGAGAGAAGTAATGTTTGTAGAAAATGCAGAAATGTTATAAAGCCAGGAATCCAGGAAGCCAAAAAGCCACTGTGCCTAGCACACTATAACCATGTGACATTACCAGCCACAGTAAGTCACTCGACCATGTCTACCTTTACAGGAAAAATATCACGAAGATTGCCACAGTTATACTGCAAGGTCTGCAAAAATCCAGAAAAGGAATATGATGCAGTTGTCACTAAGCAAAAATCATATTTTCAAACTGGAGAGATTATCTAGTCTTCCTTGTTATATTTGAACCATGTATGTGTGTACATGTATGTATGTGTATGTATATCTTACATCTCTGTAGGTTGACAGCTGCCAAGCTAATTCTATAATTCTGATAGATGTAAGTGATTATTTGTTGTCAATCTCAACTAAAAGATGCTTCTAAAATATGCAAGCTTTTTATTAGAATGTACACTAAGATAAAGCAAAGGGAGAATTCTCATCAGAATTCTATTAAAATAGGGAAATCACTAAAAGTTTCCAATCTTTTTCCCTTAGATGGATATGATGCTGGAAAAGTTCAAAGTATCAAGACACTGATTATTCCTTTTGATCATATCTAGAGGAAAATTCCATCTCTTTTATTCTTCTAGTAACTAAAATATGAGTAATAAATTTACTGTTGAATTAGAGAATGAGTTGTCAGCCTGATACTTCTCTCAAAATATACCAATAGAAGAATGTTTAACTTTCATATAAATTATGAAATTAATAAAGCTATATTATCTTTTTTAAAACCCTATATGTGCTAAAATACAATCCACTAGAATTTGCTACTGTTTTAACTACTTTCCATTTAAGAAATTTTAATACTCTATGGTATCAAAAGAAAATTTTAACGAGGTCATGCATTAATGTGTTCCTAATGGTGCCTAACTTTTAACATTGAGAAATAACTGAACCCAAAAAAGATATAAATACTTTGAAATTACTACTAAAACCATAAAGCATATATGCATGTCAACATATATAGAATACCTTTATCAAATCAAAATGCCTTTATGATTGCCTATGCTCATAACAATAACATTTATTTAAAAGCTTTTACTTGAAAGGTATTCTTGTAAGCCCTCAAATACACCAGAAGAAAGAAGCACAACAATATCTTTTGGTTTGGGAAATGAGAAAACCAAGATTCTTGATGGTTTAATGATTTACATGAGGTCATTCACCCCCTGGGTGGCAGAGCAAAACCTCTAACCCAGGCCCTGAGATTACAGTTGTTGATTAAAAAAAAAAAAAAAGTTACAAGGCACTGTACTAAGCTCTGAAAGGATTCAAGGAAGAATCTGGCCCAGGCACCACCCTTAAGATGCTTAGAGATGGGGCTAGTTCTGTGGTGTAGTAGGCTAAGCCTGTGGTGCCAGAATCCCATATGGGTGTCGGTTCGAGTACTAGCTGCACATATTCCAATCCATCTCCCTGCTAATGGTCTGGGAAACCAGTGGGACATGGCCCAAGTGTTTGGGCCCCTGCACCCACAAGGGACACCCGAAAGAAGATCCTGACTCCTGGTTACCAGAGCTGGGATTGGCTCTACATCTCAAATAAATAAAAACTCATAAAAACAATGGATATGCGTATTAATGAGAAAAACATAAAACAATGTGTTTCAAAAGAGAAGAATGAAGAAGATATCATTGCAGGCACATTTGAACTGCGTAACAAAGACCATGTAGAAAGGTTGGAGCCAAACAGCTATGAGTGGTTTCACAACCCCTCTACTCATTCCTACCAGTCAACCCACGAATGTATGTAAAATGCAGAATCAATCCCCATTTCCAGTCTCATGACCTTGGAACTCCTCAGCCTCTCACAGAATCATAACAAGGATGTTGGAAATGGGTTATTGGCAATAGTAATGAATGTGTCTGCTTTAACACTACTTAGGAATTTCAATTAGAATCAAGTAAATGAACTTACTTCTAGAGAGATTCTCAAGGGCTTTCCCCAGCTTCTTGCTCTCTTGAAGGATGTGGTTCAATTCATCAAAATCACGGCTTACTGGTTTAGTCCGCCAGTTCCACTTATGATGCTCTACTGACCTTGGCACTATGTTTAAAAAAAATGGTTATTTCAAAAGCATGCAGCATAATGATACGAACTCACTACTCATCATTATGTGAAAGACTGTACCAAGATCAATGTACAGAATAAAAAGAGTTTAAAGTGGAGATGGTTTTCTTGTGAGCAGACTGGAAGATATAAAGTCCATTTGAAGAAAATGCTTTAACTGAACAAGTAAAGGGAAGTGGGGCAGCATATATCAGAAAGCAAAACTCAGGAATTGATATAAAATTCATCATTTCTGTAATGTAGGGGGAAACGCACAGGCAAAGTATATTTTGTATCATGTTAGTAGCTTAAAATAAATAAAAACTTAGTAAATATTAAAGACTTTCTTGTCACGTCTTCTAAAATCAAAAAGACCAAATGTGTGTGTGTATATCTATATATGTATATATAGATATAGATATATCTTCACTTCCAAAAATCTCAGTAAAATTATATTACAGTCAAGGGATCTTTTTTCCTCAAATAATTAGTTGACCAAGGAGAGAAGACAATATTAGGCTAGAAATAGCATCACATTTTTTTAAAGAGGAAAAGTGGACTGATGAGTGGTAAGTGGATTTAACTAGGTAAAGAAAACTGGAACCTAAGTCTCTAAAGAGAACACCAAGAAAGTAAATGCTTCACACAATTTAAGCATTATCATGTTGTACTATGCAAATTAATGGTAAAACTACTACCCAAACAGTACTCTATACTTTGTATTTCTGTGTGGGTGCAGTCTGTTGAAATCTTTACTTAGTATATACTAAGTTGATCTTCTATATATAAAGATAATTGAAAAAGAATCATGATGAAGAATGGGATGGGAGAGGGAGTGGGAGATGGGATGGTTGCAGGTGGGAGGGAGGTTATGGGGAGGAGGAGCCTCTAAAATTCAAAAGTTGTACTTTGGAAACATATTTATTAAATAAAAGTTTAAAAAGCATTAATACATCAACTCAGGGGACAATGTCAAAATAATAAATGGAATTGTTTTCCAGGATTTATTAAATATCCAGCTGAATTAAAGGCATATTATGAAAAATATTTAAAATTGTGGCAGTAAAGAAAAGATCACTAACACTTTAGGTCCAGGCTTTTTTTTTTTTTTTTTTGTATCAGGTTATTCCGTGACTCAAGATGCCCACATCCCATGTTGGAAAGCTGATTTTAGTTCCTGTTCCTTTACTTCTAATCCAGCTTCCTGTTTATGTGCCTTTATGGCAGCAGAGGATGATCCAACTACTTGATTTCCTGTCACCCAGATGAAATTTCTGGCACTTGGCCCAGCCCTAGCTATTGTGGTCATTTGGGGGGTAAACCAGCAAATGAAAGATTTCTCACTCTCCCTCCGTGTTTCTCTCTCTCTCTCTCCCCCCCCCTCCTCCCTGTCACTATCCCTTTCTAATAAATAAATATATAAATCTTAAAAATAAATAAAATAGTTAAGACAAAAATTGGAACCTAAATAGGTATCAGTATAATAGCAATACATGGACTTCAAAGACAAGAAAGCAATTCTTTCAAAATTCCAGCTGAAGATTATCTCTGAGAATTACATGCCCACCTAAGAAACCAACTGAGATGCTCATAAGGACTCACAAATTCATCTTGGAAGCACTCCTTTACAGAAAACTCCAAGTGGGAGTGTTATACCAAAATGATTAAGTAAGCTGAGAACTTGAAAGGATTGGGATACAAAAAACTGGTAATACCACTTACGAAAATGGAAAAGGAAATTTTCAGATGACAGTGAAGTAAAGTCTCACAAGACAGCTGAGGAAAAAGTCTAAAATCCAAAGTCAAGAGTAGAAAAAAAGGATGGAAAACTACAGGAGAGATGTCTCTACAACGTTTTAAATGAAATAAAATATAAATATAAAATAAAGAGAAGTTAAGTTTACTTGATGTATTTGATCATATTGAGAAGGTTTACTTCTCTGGACAAGGATTGGTGACACTTCATTAAGGGGTGGGTATAAAGAAAACAAACAGGAAAGCAAGAAAATGATTAATTCAGGGGAAAATAGACACCATATGGCTCAACTGTGAAAAGTGTTAACTAAGATAGTTATAGTAATATTGTGCAGAATATATATTTAGCCAATCTGTGAGACAACTACATAGTGATACTTGCAGGATGAAATGGTGGTTGGGGACTGAAATAGCCCATGGGAAAGAGACAGGGAAACAATGCCTCAGACCAACCAAGAAAACCGCAGAAGTACCTCACATATTCAGATATGGAGAAGCAGAAACCAGAAGAAACATTTAAATGAATTGAAAACAATTTCAGGTTAACATCAAACTTGAGGAGAAAGAAGGACATCACTATCTGTACTACTTTACTTTTTGAAACCATGTACATTCTATTTTGATAAAAGTCAAACAAATCATAAGGACATAGGAAATAGTCTCTCAAACTACCAAAATATATCATTCTGCTACTTTTATAAAGGTAATCGGTCAGCATTCATTATACTGAAAAATGTACTGACACTATGGCCCAGTAGGCTTATATTTGGTAAGTCATCATAAAGAAATGCTGTGGCCATTTGGCCCGGCACTAAGACACTGCTCAGGATGTCTGCATCTCATATCTGCACACCTGAGATGGAGTGCCACCTTCATTCCCAATCCAGCTTCCTGCTAATGCTCACTCCAGGAGGCAGCAGATGATGAAGAAGTTGAGTCCCTGCCACCCACAAGGGAGACCTGGACTGAGCTCCTGGCTGCTGGCTGTGTCTTCATCTTGTCCCTGCTATAGTGGGACAAGTGGATGGGAGTTTCCTCTCTCTATGTGCCTTTCTGTGTCATTATACTCCTGAAATAAATAAGTAAAATTTAAAAGAAAAACATCTGTATGTATAAGGTTATTAATTTCCAAGAAAGTCCAAGAGTTTTATTCATTTATCTCAGCAAATAGCTTGTGTGCAAAATCCTAGATATAATCAACAGAGTACTGACAAATTATGGCACATTTCCACTATGTTACAGAATGCAGTTATTAAAACAGGGCGCCAGCCGTAGCGGCCATTTCGAGGGTGAACCAACGGAAGGAAGACCATTTTCTCTTGTGGTCATTTGAGTGGTAAACAAAGACAAAGACAAAAAGTTTTTGTCTTTTTCTCTCTCTCTCACTGTCTAACTCTGCCTGCAAAAAATAAATAAATAAATAAAAAACTTGTCAATCAAATGAGTTGAAAATATAAGTTAATGCCATGAAGATTTACAAATGCATTTTTAAATAATTAAAACAGTTTGTATAAGAATGTATACGTTTAAGGCAGTTTTTATTGCCATAAATTAACCCACACATATTATCTATGTCAGTGGATACAAAGAAAGGGATGTGCAAACATACAAACTATTTCCAGAGGAGTAGAATTTGAGGGAGGGATGAAGAAGAGACTCTCTTTCTATACGTCTATGTTTTGTAAATTTCCAAAATACTAAAATATTGCATCTTTAACTTAAATAATCTAAAACTTTAAAAAGCAGAATCACATGTAGCTGCCTCCTCTGAGTCTCTTTGCTTAAAGAACTCTGGAATGGAGCTATCAGCTAACACTAGCACACAAGTGTTCAAGTTGTGGAGCATGGATGTAGTGAGCATGGCTAATCTAGAAAGCTGTTCCAGGCCAACTGCTATTACCTAACAGGCCACTCCCCCGGGAGACCTAAGGATGAGCCTAGACCAGAGAGGCAGGCTCAAACGAGGGAGCAGATAAAACATCACATATACCGGATTCTTCAAACATCATTTGGCAATCTTATTAGACTTCTTTGAATAAGTTGTCAAATCTGTAACTTGTACCACTGCATTACTGATTTCTCAGAAATTACCACATGAGAGAAAACTCTCTTTTATAATTTATAAAAATAAAATCATAGATTTAAAAATAATAATCCCAATCAACATTCCATTCCAGGATAATCAGCCACCAAGACATGGCCCAGCTGTCCATTATCCAAGCTGTGCCTAGGTCTGTAACACCTAAGTGCACCAGTGTAAGTGACCCAGCATCAGAACAGCCCTGTCAACCCAGTAAATCATGCATTGTTGTTTTAGGTCATTGTGTTTGGGGCAGGTTATGAGAAACAAATTCAAAAATGGTACAACAATCAAGAACTTCTCCTCAGAAACCATGCAGAGAAAATAAGCTCAATTTCTTTTAACATTTTTATAGCTTGTGACAATTCGATACCTATATGTGACATAACTTATCCAGGACAACAAACCACAGGATAATCATGGTCTAATCAATGAAACAGTACTTCCCAAAGCTGTGTTGATAAATAATAGAAGGAGATTTCAGAGGTCACCAGTCCAGAAACAATCTTTGGGTGAGAATATCTCTTAGGTTTTCTGACAGATTACAAAGCTTCCTTAGGTCATATTTCATCTTAAGATGCTGTGCTACAGTGTACACACATTTTATAAAAATATCCTCAGGCGATGTGAAGAAGGGCAGGCAGGGTCAGCAACATAAAACGACCCAAGGGAAAAGACGACAGAATCTGACATCAGGGCGGGTCTTTGAGGTCACTGAGGTGACGCTCCCTGCAGCGCAGGAGGCAGTCCACAGCGCCTCCCGGACAGAGGCTGACCATCCTCCCACCATGACGCTCCCCACTCTCCCATCACGAGGTCACTATTTCTCAAATCAGCCTATTGCACGCCTATGCTGGGCAGGACTCAGTTGTGAACAACTGTTTATATTACTGAAATTTTATTCACAATGATCTTTACCTATAGTTTCTGTCTATGGATTAGAAAAGAAATATACCGTGTACCTCCATGATTTTTGAGAAAGTCTGTCCATTTCATTTGAACAAGAATAATTTCAATTATTTGGATCCTTCAAGTCAATTTTCTAAAATTTATTAAATTGCTAATATTATTATCTGAAAATTCCTCCCCATTACTCTACTTTTGTTTTAAATATGCTAGAAACATTCCCATCACTGTAGTGATGATACACCCAACACCGACTACACAAAGAGCATCGTGCATGTCTCCTGCCTGCTGGTATTTTCAATATTACAATTTTCAGTCATTGTTCTACTATCTCAGTCTCTTTTATTACTGTAACATGCATTTTGAATAATGTGCACTGCCTCTCCTTTCTTCCTAAAATGAAGAGTACTTTGTAAACATCCAGCTATTTCATCTTTGTATATTCTATACTAGTAGCAACATTAAACAACAACAACAACAACCTGAGAAACACTCTTTTAAACACAAAAGTATAAATACAGTTAGTGACATTTGGTTTCAGTTTTTGGTTTTTATCTAGGTCAACATTTACCTCAATCTTTTGACCTGAGTCATAAAACTGAGGTGGCCATAAATGATCAGCACTCTCTACAATGCACAGAGATTCATGAACAATGTACTTCGCATGTCTACCTGAATTCTGCTCACAGTCGGTGGTCACTCCACATGCCAGGTTACTAGAAGAAATACTTCTCTGAGTCCTATATACCTTACCTATGACAAGTGATGATAAAAAAATTGATAACATAACATTGACCCATTGCTTCTTGGCCTTTAGGCTAAGATCAAGTGTAGTAACATAATATTGCCTTGAAGAACTTTCATGGTGTAAGTGCACTGTCCCCAATGCTGAGGATAAATCAGTTGAACTATTCATTCATTTATTCTTTTATTCACTCATTTATATCGCACAACAACGTGACATATAACTATATAGCAGGCACTGGTCTTGATGCTCAGGTTGAATCAGTGAGAATTAAAGTAACAAAATCCTGAACTCATGAAGATTGTATTTTTTTTTTTTTTGCCAGCACTATGCTGTTTTAATTACTATAACTTTGTGGTATACTCCACAGTCAGGTATAGTGGTTCATCCAGCTTAACTTTTTCCCCTTAAGATTGCTTTGGTAATTTTAGTTTTTTTTTTTTTTGAAGATTGTATTCTACTAAGCTCAGGATATACTGAATAGGCTTGATAAGTTATTCTTTTCTTTACAAAGCTGACATGTTTACTATTTAATAAAAAATTGAACTAAATTTCAGAACAAGCATTTTAAAAGAATTAATAACAGTATTTTTTCTACGTATAAAAATTAATGACTGTTAATTTGTGCCCCCTTTTTCCTTTTTAACACGAACAGTATCTTAGATATTTTTTAGCTTTATTCCACAAACATTTGTGCCAGGCTATGCTATAGCCAGGAAATATTTTTCTATTCCTAAAAGAATTTTAACATGTCATGTTTTAAAACAGGAAGATGTAAATTTGTATGAAATACAATCCAAGTACTGGCTGGGATGTCATGGGTTTTCTTACATGATGTACCAACATACAATGGTAATCCCAAAGGAGCAAAGACAGAGAAAGGAGAAGAAAGAATATTTGAGGAACTAATGATCAAAATATTAATCCATGCAAAATTGATATACTAACGGGATAGCTATGCTAACATAAGACAAAGAAGACTTTAGGGCAAAAATCATTGTAAGAAACAAAAATGGAGATTTTATGTTGATAAAAACATCCATCTAGGCTGGCACCGGGGCTCAATAGGCTAATCCTCTGCCTTGTGGAGCCAGCACACCGGATTCTGTCCCGGTTGCCCCTCTTGCAGGCCAGCTCTCTGCTGTGGCCAGGGAGTGCAGTGGAGATTGGCCCAAGTCCTTGGGCCCTGCACCCCATGGGAGACCAGGAAAAGCACCTGGCTCCTGCCTTCCGATCAGCGCAGTGCACCGGCCGCAGTGTGCCGGCTGCAGTGGCCATTGGAGGGTGAACCAACAGCAAAAGGAAGACCTTTCTCTGTCTCTCTCTCTCACTGTCTACTCTGCCTGTCAAAAAAAAAAATAAAATAAAATAAATCAATCTAGCAAGAAGATATAATGATTATAGATATATACACTTGGCTTGAGGGCCTTAAAATTCAGAAAGAACAAAGTTACATAATTAAAGAGAAAAATAGAGAGTTCTATAATAACATTTGGAGACTTCAATACCTTACTTTCACTATTGAATAGAACAAGTTGGCAATTCGTAAAGACACGAAGGACTTGAACAAAACCATATACCAAGTGGATCAACAGACATATAAAGAACAATCCACCTAAAAATAGCAGAATGGCAGAAGACACATCTCCAATGCACATGGAACATTCTCTAGTAGGAATCACATCTCAGGCAACAAAATAAGTCTCAAGATATTTTTAAAAATGAAATTATTAAAAGTACCTTCTTTGACTACAATAGGACAGAATCAAATCAAAACAAGATCTCAGAAATTCATAAATATGTGAAAATTAAACAATACACTCATGTACAAATGGTGAGGAAAAGAAAAAACACAACAAAAATTTAAAAAGTACTTTGAGAACTAAAAGGAAGAAAAATTATAGCATATTGAACTTTATGGAGTGCAATGAAAGCTATGCTCATATCTAACAAAATTAAGACATAACTACTGAACTTAATAAAAAAAAGATTAGAAGAATACCAGGAACAACTTTAGGCTAAGTAATTGAATAACTCTGATTAAATGAAAACAATACTAGAAACAACAACCTCCAATATTGACTCAATAAGAAATAGACAACCTGAACTGACCTATAACAAGCAAAAATGTTGAGCCAGTAATCAAACACCTCCCAATGAAATCAAGTCCAGTATAAGATGGCTTCACTGTGAATACTGTCAAGCATTTAAATTCTCAAATTATTCCTAAAGTACTGATTAAGAGGAAACACTTCCTAACTCATTCCAAGGGGCCAATACTGCCTTTATACCAAAAACCTAAACATTACAAGAAAACAAAATTACAGATTAATATCTTTCATGAATATCAATATAAAACTTACCAGCATATGAGAAGGATTATATATCATGACCAAGGGAGATTTACCCTAGGAATTCAAGGATTATTTAACATAAGAAAATTAATCAATGTAACTTTTTGTTTGTTTGTTTTTTGACAGGCAGAGTGGACAATGAGAGAGACAGAGAGAAAGGTCTTCCTTTTTTTCCATTGGTTCACCCTCCAATGGCCGCTGCGGCCCGTGAGCTGAGGCCAGAGCACCGTGCTGATCTGAAGTCAGGAGCCAGGTGCTTTTCCTGGTCTCCCATGTGGGTGCAGGGCCCAAGGACTTGGGCCGTCCTCCACTGCCTTCCCGGGCCACAGCAGAGAGCTGGGCTGGAAGAAGGGAGACTGGGACTAGAACCCGGTGTGCCGGCACCGCAGGCAGAGAATTAGCCTCAATGTAACATATTAATAGGAAAATTGTAGGATTTTCTCGATTGAGAAAAAGCATTTGAAAGATCTCAATGCACTTTAATGATAAAAATGTACAACACCCTAGGAATAGAAGGAATCTTCCTTAACATAATAAAAAGTATTCAGGAAAAGCTCACAGCTAACATCATACTCAGTGGCACAAAACTTATTTTCCAAGATGAGTAATAAAATAACTGCCAACATTCATCATTTCTATTCATCCTTGTTTTGGAATTTCTAGCTAGAGCCATGAGCCAAAAATTTTTTAAAAACAATTAAAAAATAAAGGCATCTAAATTGAAAGGAAAGAAGTAAAACTATCTCTAGTTGCAGTTGGCATGATCTTCTTTGTAGAAAATCCTAAAGAATTGCATACACACACATACCAATTTTTTAGAACTAATAAAGTTGTTCAGTAAAGTGTTGGGATACAAAATAATCACACAACACAAAGCAATGACAATATGAAATGTAAAATTAAAATAGTTTATAATAGCAACTTAAAGACTAAAATACTTGAGAATAAATTAAACCAAAGAGGTGCTATCCTTGTGACATTGCAAATTATAACATATTCCTTAAAGAAATTAAAGAGAAACATAATAAATGAAAAGAAATCTCATATTCATGGACTAGAAATCTCACTGCTATTCTGACAACACTTCTGAGATATTTGTAAAGAATATTTATTTGTTTGAAAATGCAACATAGAGAGAGTAGAGAGACAGAGAGAGAGAAAGAATCTTCCCTCTACTGGCTCACTCCCCAAAAGGCCACAACAGCCAGGTCTGCCCCAGGCCAAAGCAAAGAACCAAGAACTCCATCCTTGTCTCCCACATTGGTTATCAGGGGCCCAAGTACTTGGGCCATTTTCTGCTCCTTTTCCAGACACATTAGTAGGGAGCTGCATAGGAATTGGAACAGCTGGGACTGGAAGCAGCACTCTGATAGGTGATGCTGGCATCACAAGCAGCAGCAGCTATCCACTGCATCACAACAATGGCCCCAACACTCTGAAAATTGATCAAATTGTTCAACACATTTCCTGTCAAAATCAAAATGATCTTTCTGCATAATGAAACATCTGATTCTAAAGTGTATGCAGAATTGGGAGTAAGAATGGCCTAAATAATCCTGGTAGACAAAAAGAGTATAACAAAGATGGTATGTTCACACTTCTTTAGTTTAAAATTTATTACAAAGCTTCAGTAATTAAAACAGTGTGATATTCACATAAGTATAATCATGTAGGTTAACGGGATAGAATTGAGAGTACAGAAATAAATTTTCATATTTATAGTGAATTAATTTTCAGCAGGGTGCCAAGATCATTCAATGCTGAAAGAATAGTATTTTCAAGAAATGGTGCTGACAGATATATAAAAACTATGCAATTTTAGAAGAAAAGATCAATATAAGTGTTTATAATCTAGGACTTGAAAAGGGTTTCTTAAATATGACATTGGAAGCAAGAAAAAAGAAAAATAGGTAAATTGAACTTCATCAAAATTAAAAACTTCTGTGCAGTAAAGAACACTGTCAAGAAAGAAAAAGAACATTCAAAATGAGAAGAAATATTCATAAATCATATCTCTGATAAGCATCTAATAATCTCTTTCAAAGAACTCTTATAATCTAAGAACAGAAAAAATAACAATCCACTTAAAAATAGATAAAAAGACATTTTTTTCTAAACAGGATATTCAAACATTCAAGAAGCACTTGAGAAAAACAACATTAGTCATTAAGGAAATGCCAATCAACGATACAATGAGATACCACTTAACTCATACTTAAATAACTGTAATTTTTTTATAAAGAGAAAATAAGTGTTGGTGAGGATGTGGAGAAATTGAGATCCTTGTATATCACTAGTAAGAACATAAAATTGCTAATGTGCCTGGGAAGTGGCAAAATGATGGCTTGATGGAGTCCCTGCCACTCACATGGGAGACCTGGATATCGTTCCTGGATCCTGGCTTCCACCTGGTCCAGCTCTAGCTATTGTAGCCTTTTAGGGAGTTAATCAGTTGATGAAAGATCTCTTCCATCTGTATGTATCTCCATCCCTATCCCTATCTAGCACCAGCAGTACCTCTACCTAGCTCTATCTCTGTCATCTCTATATATCTCTGTCATTCTACCTTTCAAATAAATAAATAAACCTTTTATTTTTTTCTAAAAAAAGTAATACATAGAATTACCACATAACCCAACATTCCATTATGAAGTACATGCCCAAATAATGAAAGGAAAAAAAGGCATTCAAACAAATGCTTATGAATGGATGTTAAAACAATTGCACTATTCACAATAACTCACAGGTAGAAACAAAATACCAATTAACGAATAATGACAGAATATTATTCACCATAAAAAGAAATGAAGTAGAACACATGCTGCATCATTGTCGAACCATGAAAGCATGCTAAGTGATGTGAACCAGACACAAAGATCACAATTGTGTGACTCTTCATCTGATATACCCGGAATCTACAAAGGCAGGAAGCAGGTTCCTAGAACCCGAAAGAAGATGGGAATGTTGAAAGACTACTTACTGGGTATAGGGCTTCCCTTTGAAGTGATGAAAGTATTTTTTAACTAAATGTCAGCACAGAGCATGTAGCACAATATTGTGAATGTACTAACTGCCACAGAATTATACATTTTTAAAATGGTTAATCAATATTTTTTTAAAAAAATAAAATGTCTTGAAATGATTTGGTATGCAGCCATCATAACTGGAACATCTAAAAATACTTAGCCTCTGTTCAGGTATAATTTAAGGTAATGATTTAAGGTTTTGTGTGTGTGTGTGTGTGTGTTGTCTCTATGGACGTTCAACACCAAGAGGATTTTTCTTTTCCCTTTGTCCTTATGAGAACTCAAGTGATTATATGTGGAGGCTTTTATTTTTGAGTCCTTATTACATTCAGTTGATTTATTTGTCCATTCTTTTGCCAGAATAATACTTTCTAACTGCAGTTTTATTAAAAAGATGAAGTCAAATATGGTAAATTTCCTACCTGATTCAGGTTTGTCAAGATTGCCTTAGATAATTATGACTTTTGACTTTTGAAGTAAAATTAAAAATAACTCTTTCAATTTCTAGGGGTTAAGCCCTTTTGAAAGTTTTCTTACAAACTATATTCAATCCCTAGATTAATTTGTAGCATACTAAAATATTACCAATATTAAACCTGAACAAAGTAAATCTATCCATTTTATTTCTTTAATTTATTTCAACAAAGTTTCATAATTTTCCATGAGGAAAAGATTTGCACATTTTCTCATCAAATTTTCTATTAAATATTTGGTGTTCTTTGATGCTATCATAAATGGTATTTTAAAGGACATTTTCTAATTTACAGTTGCTATATACAACACAATTGATGTTTGCATGTTAACTTTGTATCTAGTAACTTTACTGAATTTACTTAACAATTCTAATATTTTTCTTACAAATTCCTTCAGTTTACTATGTGTGTAATGATAGGATCTGGAGATAAAAATATTTTTATGTTCATTTGCAATTATACATTTTCCCCTGGTCTGATTTCATTGTCTATGAGCTCCACTACAATGCTGAATAACAGATGTGAATACATATTCCCAGTTATACAGTGGAATATAGAATATGGTATTTGCTATGAAGTTTCTGTCACTCTTTATATTTTTCTTTATTCTCAATATGATATGTTTTATCATAAATCTTACATTTTGTCAACTGCTTTTCCTCCATCTGTTGAAATGAAAATACTTTTTCTTAATATAACTAGTCTGTTAATATAGTTAATTATACAATTATTTTTTGCACATCAGATGGACTTTATATTTCTCAGATAAACCAAAGTTGATCATGGGTTATTTTCTGGTTTACATGTTCTTGTATGAATATTAGTAATATTTGGCAAAATTTTGTGACTATTATCATGAAAGATATTCATCTTTAGTTTTCTTTTGTTGAAATGTCCTTATTTGTTTTAGTGTCAGGGGTATGAAGGCCTCCAAAATAAATTGAAAATTATTCCATCCTCCCACTCCATTTTCTAAAAGAGTTGCATCCTGTGTTATTCCCTTTCCTTTCCAAATGCTTGCATCACCTAGTGAAGCTCTCTGGACCTCAAGTTCTTTTGGTGAAAAATTGAATTCAGTATCTTTAATTGATAGAGGAAATTTAAATATCATTATTCTCAGATCAGTTTCAATAATCTGTGTCTTCCAAGGAGTTTATAGTTTCATGTAAATTGTCAATTTCATTAGCATAGAGTTGTTCAGATTATCCTGGTGGTATTCTTTCAGTGCCCTCTCTGTGCAGTCATGTTCACTGTCTCACTCCTCACAGTTGCAGTTTTTCTTTCTCTGTTCTTGGTAAATCTCAATTGGTATTCATCTGTTTTACTATTTTTTTCCATTAATCAACTTTGGGTGAATTCATTTTCTTCATTGTTTCTGTTTTATATTTCATATTTTATTATTCTTACAACTACTTTTCCTCAACATATTCTTGGTTTAATTAATTGTTAAAAACAAGGATTATTTACTTATATTCTTAAAATAAAGGCTGTGATCATTTATTTTATACCATTTTTCTTTTCTAATACAGGAATTTTTATAATTCATACATTAGAGTTATAAATTTATCTTTATGCACGGTTTCAGCTTCATTCCATGAATTTTTATATACTTTATTTCCAAAATTTTGTCTTACTTTCTTTGTGAGATTTGTTCTCAACTCATTAGTTTTTTGGAAATGTATTTTTAAATTTGAAAATATTGGGGTGTGTGTGGCAGGAAGACAGATCTAGTTTTTTTTCCTAAGTATTTGTTTATTTACTTGTTATTTGAAATGCAGAGTGACATGGGAGAGGGGTAGAATAGAGAGAAAGAAAAGAGAGAAACAGATATTCCCTCTTCTGGTTCACTCCCCAAATGGCTGCAGCAGCCAGGACTGGGCCTGTCTGAAGACAAGAACCAGGAACACCACCCAGGTCTCCCATGTGAGTGGCATGCACCCAACTAATTGGGCCACATTTTGCTTTCCTAAGCACATTAGCATGGAAACTGGATCTGAAGCAGAGCAGCTATTACTTGAACCACACTCCAAAATGGGATGCCAGCTTCAAAAGTAACAGCATAAACAATTGTGCCACAATGCTGGCCCCATTAGGTTTCTTTTGCTTATTAACTAAATATAATTTTTGTTGGGAAATACATACTATGTAATTCAGTAATTGATTTATCGCATATCATACTGTCCACCTATGAATATTATACCTGGAATTGAGATTTATATATATTCTAACTTTGTTGGGTAGAATCTTCTATAAATGTCAATTAACTCAAAGTAGTTGATATTGTTATTCAAATCTTCCATGTCCTGATTGATTGTTTTGAACTATTTATTCTGCCTGTGTTTCCCTTTAATTCTATAAATTTTTATATTATGTAATTAGAAACTTTGCTTTTCATTGCATAGCCCTTTTTTTTTTATTGCTGTCTATTTAATTAACCTTTTACCATTATAAGATGGAGTCTTTATGTCTGATAATACCCTTCACCTTAAATGCTACTTGGGCTGATTTTACTTTTGTCTGACAAGTTTCTTCATGCTCAGCTTTTCAATCTTTATGTGTGTGTGTGTGTGTGTGTGTGTGTATATATAAAATGTATGATTCTTGTTTAAAAAAAAAGTATTCCTTTTATCCATCCTGTCAATATTTGCTTAATAAGTGAGAGGTTTAGTTCATTTCAATTCTAATCATTAAAAAATTCTAATCTTGACTTTTTAAAAAATATATACTTATTTATTCATTTAAAAGTCAAAATTACAGAGAGAGGGAGAGAGGCAGAGAGAGAGCTTTCATCCTTTGCTTATCTCCCCAGATGATTGGGCCAGGCCAAAGCCAGGAGGCAGGAGCTTCTCCCAGATCTCCCACATGGGTATCAGGGGCCCAAACATTTAGACCATCTTCCACTGCTTTTCCCAGGCAATTAGTAGGGAACTGGATTGGAAGTGGAACAGCTGGGACACAAATGGATATCCATATGGGATGTCAGCAACCCAGGAGATAGCTTTACTAGCTATGCCATAGCACAGGGCCCATTGACATGTTTTAAAGCCTACCGTCTTAGTGTTTGATTTCTGTTTATCCAATCTGTTCTTTGTTAATCTTTTCCTATTTTCTTGCCTTGCCTTTATTTTGGAGGTTTTTTTTTTAAACCCAATTTTAATACTTCTACTAACTTTTCATTCATGCATTTTGTGCAATTTCTTTGCGATGCTTTAGGAACTATAATACACATCTTTAACCTATCACAATCAGCATTAAAGGACATTATATTGTTTCAGGGAATGTTTAATGTTTTGATAATGTATTTCCAAAAATTAACCCATATATTATTGCTACATATTCTATTTTTTAAAAACATGTTAAGGAGCTGGTGCTGTGGCATAGTAGGTTAAGCCTCTGCCTGCAGTGCCGGCATCCCATATGGGCACCAGTTCATGTCCCGGCAGCTCCTCTTCTGATCCAGCTCTCTGCAATGCCCTAGGAAAGCAGTGGAAGATGGTCCAAGTCCTTGGGCCCCTGCAGCTGTGTGTGAGACATGGAGGAGCCTCCTGGCTCCTGGCTTCAGATCAGTTCAGCTCCAGCCTTTGCGGCCGCCTGGGGAGTGGATGGAAGACCTTTCTCTCTGTCTCTCCTTCTCTACCTCTCAAACAAATAACTAAAATATTTAAAACATGTTAATTTATTATTATTGTTGTTGCTTTAAAAATCTCACTGTTGGTCTCAAAGAACTGGAGGTTGGGAGTAGCTTACTTGGGCAGAAAAATGATGGAATCAAACTAGACTGCAAGCAACACTTTATGATGGTATAACATCCTATACAAAACAAAGAGCCTGCCCAATGACTACATCTTTTGGCATTCTCTCCTCAATGATGTGATGGAATCCAGAACTGACCCTACAAATTAGTAATCCCCTAGCACTATGAACTGTTCACAGGAAAACAGAGAGAGAGAGAGAGAAACAAAGATAGATTCATGATGGAAAAGAAAGTGGAGATGATTCCTTTCATTTTTTATTTTGTTATTATTCTTTTTCCTTTAGCATTCATTAATTAAATCAGGCACAGTGTTAGATATTACTAGGTATATTGTTGTAAACAAGACATGCAAATATAAAATTTGTGTACTTACTTGAAAATAGATCTTAGCAAAAAATAAGAATGGGAATAGGAGAAGGAGGAAGAATGGGAGTGTGCATGGGAGGGCAGGCATAGTGGAAAGAATCACTATGTCCCTAAAGTTCTACTTATGAAATGCATGAAGTCTGTATACATTAAATAAAAAATTTCTAAGGGAAAAAAAATAAAATTATATCATCAAATGTTAAAAAAACAGAAGACTGGGCCTAATTTCATATACCAAATTGGTGAAGCAGGAAAATTTTTTTACAATCATAATTTGTGAAGAACATTTGAAATGTGTAATATTTTACACAATTCTCTAGAAAATTGTGGTTGATATAATACTTTTTTAAAGATTTCATTTATTTATTTATTTGAGAAGTAGAGTTTCAGAGGGAGGGAGAGTCAGAGAGAGAGGTCTTCAATCCACTGGTTTACTCCCCAAATAACTGCAACAGCCAGAGCTGAATCAACCCAAAGCCAGGAGTCAGGAGTTTCTTCTGGGTCTCCCACTTGAGTGCAGGGGCCCAAGCACCTGTGTCATCCTCCACTGCTTTCCCAAGCCATTAACAGATAGCTGGATCTGAAGAGAAGAAGTTAGGACTAGAACCAACACCTATATGGGATGCGGGCACTGCAGCTGGAGGCTTAGCCCACGGTGCCATAGTGTGGGCCCCTGATACAAAACTTTTTATGAGTATACCATGTAATGAAGATACACAGAGATAATTTCACAGATGATTCAGATCCCATTTAGCGTACAGTGGTTTTTCAAACAAAAATAAATATTTTCAACCTACTCCTTTCTCTGTTCAAATTAAAGTCAAACACCTCAATCATACAAGGATTTAATGTGTAAGAACAAACATATTTTAAGCTCTCCTCCAATCTGCTATAGGTTCCTGATTATTAAATGTGTTTCCATATATGAAGAGATAGCAGAGCATTGGAGAAATCCGGAGGTTACTGAGGTAGCGGGAAAGCAGGGGCACTAAGAGAGGAGGAATAACTTAGGGTAATGAGAAGAGAATAAATGAAGGAACTTCAGTCACAACTCCCCAGCTGAACTTTAGGGAGATCCTAGGTAAAGGTTTAAAAAGAAAAAAAAAAAAAGGAACACTTTTCTGTTGTTGTTATTCACTTGTTTTGTACAAGAAGACAAGACAAGAATTGTCTTTTGATTCTGCTCTAAAATATTAATTTGCAGGAACAACATTGTGACAGTTAGGCTGCTACCTAAAATGCTGTCATGCTACATCAGAGCTCAGTTTGAGTTCCAGCTACTTAGCTTCTGATCCAGCTCTCTGCTGATGCACCTGGGAAAGCAGCAGAAGAAGGTCCAAGAGCTTGGCCCCCTGAAACCCTGTGGGAGACAAGATGGAGTTCTGGCTTCTGTGAACCAACAAATGCAAGTGTCTAACTCTCTCTTACTTTCTCTCTCTCTCTCTCTTTCACTTCCCTTTCAAATTTTCAAATAAATAACTATTCTTTTAAAAAGATTTAATTTGTTTTTCTGTACTTTATTAAATGGGTGTTTTATGCAGTTTTGAAACAGATACAATGTTACAACAGGCCATGAGAGACATGAGACTTGTTTGTTTCATGTAGTTTACATTCTTTAAAGAATTGCACACTAAAAAAAAAATCTACTAAATCAATTACACACTTCAAGAGTTTTGGCGAATGAATAAATGTACACAAACCAAGTGCGATGTTAATGCTAAAAGTCGAAGTCATTAAGATGAACTTCATAAGAAATATCAGATGCAAATTTTGGCTTTTTTCTTCATTTTCCTAACAACATAAACTACACACATTGAGTAACATTTAAATAGCAAACTTCCTTACATGATTTGGAGTCTGGTGATGGTGGTGAAATATTAGACACAGCGAGGTCACTTTTTGATTTTTTAGGCTTCTTTGCATTTAGTTGCCAAGGTTTATCGTAGCTCCTGATATCCCTTCTTGTTCCCTTAGGTTCTGTTAAAATAAAATATAGACAAAAACCCAATAGTGAGGAAGAAAGAAACTTGGTCACAAAATATAGTATATCCTGATATGAAAGAAAACTAAAAACAGACAGGGAGAAATTAGATACTGATTTTGTAACTTTTCTTATTCTCCACTTTTGTTAAGGAAAAAAAGTTTTACATAAAGGAAGGAGGCCAAAAAAGAATCTACTTATACAATTTAGCTCATTTTAAGAAAAATTTAATACAAAAACCAAAATATAGCATTCAATGGGTCCGGTGTTGTGGTGTAGTGGGTTAAGCCATCACCAGGATGCAACACCAGCATCCCATATGGGCACCTCTTCAAGCCCAGCTATCCCTGGTCCAATCCAGCTCCCTGATAATAGCTTGAGAAAAGTAACAATAATGTCTCAAGTTCTTGGAACCCAGCCAGCCATGGGAAATAAGGAAGAAGTTCCTGGGTCCTGGCTTTAGCTTGGTCCAGCCTGGCATTTGTGGTTATTTGGGGAGTGAACAGAGGATGAGAGATTTCTCTCTCCCTGTCTCTCTCTCTTTCTCTCCCTCGCTCTCTCCCTCCCTCCCCCCCTCCCTCCCTCTCTTTCCCTCTCTTTTTCTTTGTCTCAGACCTACTCTTTCTGTAACTCTGACTTTCAAATAAATAAATGAATCTTAAAAAGAAAAAAATATAGCATCCAGCTATATGTCAGCAAGCTGAAAAACTATAGTAGCCTCCTCTCTTCCTAAATCCTCTCCAAGAGAAGAGTCAGTAAGTCCTTGTACTAGGCAGCATTTTAAGGTAATTAATGGAAAAATATGGTAACTCTTAGCCATAATCTCTGTCCTCTGGCGTTATGCCCTGTGATAGCACGCTTTAAAAATTCATAAAAAATGAAATTAAAATATGTTTATTTTGCTGCACAGATTCTGAAACCCATACCGTTTTTCTCATAATATACATCTTTCATGAAATTCTTGAAGACTCTTCATATGCATGGATTTAAAAAAATTCACCAAAATAAGCTTATGCTTTAATTCTTTGTTTCCATGAACATTTTAAAGGCCTCTCATACTATTCCTGCCCATTGAGTGCAGACAGGACCTTTGACCTGCCTCAAATCATTAAAATATGACAAGGATGTTGTTAGGATGTCAATGTTGTGATCACCTTGTATTATATAAGACTCCATCTAGCAGCCTGGAGAGAGAAATTCCCCTGCTGGCTTTAAAGAAGTGAGCTGTCATGATGCGACAGAGTTATTTGGCAAGGAACTATGGACTGCATCTAGGAGCTCACAGCAGACCCTGGCTGAATTCCAGCAAGAAAACAGGGATCTTAGGCAGGAAGTTAATTCTGCCAACAACTCAGATGAGCTTGGAAGCGGATTATTTTCTGGTCCAGACTCCAGATGAGAATGCAATCCAGCCAGTGTCTTGATATGCAGCCTCATGAGGTTAAAAGATGAGTTAGCTATGCTGTGCACAGACTTCTAATGTTCGAGGACACTGAGACGGGAGCAGGTTAGAAGTGCAGAGTTTAATAATGCACTCCCATCACTCTAGATACTACAGAGTCTAGAATATGGGTTCATATAAACTTAAGTTGGCTGACAGATATCCGTCTGCTTTCACATGGTAGGTACAAATTCAGCACCTACAAAACAAAGCCCATGCTTTTAGACTCACCCTACTTAGAATCTGAACCCAAGAAAGTAGGGTTAAGAAAACAAAAACAATATTTCCTTCTTTTGAATACCAAAAGCTCATATTCTATTTTCTTGTATGTTTCAAATAAGTTTTTCATGGAAACCAACACCATAGATGTCTACATCCTTCAGGGAATGTCCCATTCTCAATCCCATTTATGGCAGCATTGAGACATGGTCTCAGGAAGGCACTGATTTGACAATACACTCAAGGAGGACCAATATCTTCTCACAGGATCCCATTGAGCATGAAGAAGAGAAGTGATGGTGAAATCTCTGGGAAACATTGGAGTCCAATAAGTCAAATCTCCTTGAGAAGCAGACCAGGAGATGTTTATGCAAATAACAGACATGAGGGAATTTGGGTTTAAAAGTAAATACCAAACCAACAGAATAATGTGCAGAAGAAAAAAGCTGCTGAACACATATTTTACAAATAAAGATTTAAGTTAAATTTAGCCAATTATTTCACTATTATTCACTAGGAAATTCAAGTATTATAGACTTGGAATGTTGGTTCCCCAGTGTACAGAGTGAGTGAATCTTCCTAAAGTTGAACTTCCTACAGAGGGAAAAAGATGAGGTTTGTGGATCTAGAGAATATGATGGTACTTCCAAAAGGTTATGGAAAGTTGAATAACAAGGTAAATGTTAATAAAAATGTCTTTGAAATCTGTGCATTGTTTTTTTCATAATACACATTTCCCATGAACTTTTTGAGGGCCTCTCATATACATGGGTTTCAACATTTTTTTGCAGTAAAATACACTTATCTTTTAATTCCATTTTTCCTCTCTGCTTCTTGAAGAGCCTCACAATTATCAGTTTAGGCAATGAGAAAAATAATTTTGTGAAAATCTACTGTGTATCTTTCTATAAAGATGAACTCTAAGCATTTAAATAAAATTCTTCACACAAAGAAAAATAAGTTTATGATTATTCATTTGAATTAATATGAAATGAAGTCTCATGCAAATTAAATTCTATTTTAGCAAAATTGGATACACTGATTCTTGAATTTTGAAGTATAATATTTTATCACATATTTAAATTAAAGAATGTTTTATGACAAATGTTAGCATTTAGATAAGGTCACACATGAACATAAGAAAACCCTAAGTAACTATGCATCTAGATTTCTCTTATTATAACCAGAAGACCTTTGATAAAATTTTACATTATATATATCCAAAATTAATTGCAAAAAGCATGGTTTCATTTACCTGATGTCTCACTTTCTGCCCAGAGAGCTGCAGATCCAGACAAAGTTCTTTGCAATTGTCCTCGGTGTCCTTGCTTAGACTGAAGATGGTCAATGAGAAACGGGATAGGCTGGTCAGGTGTCTCAGTTATTAACTTGGTCATTAATTCCTGAAGGCACAACAAATGACACGTTTACATCTAACAGGAACAGCAACAATAACTGCAAACATTAACAGCATTTACTACTGCTGGGCACTATTCCATTTAAATACAACAACTAGTTTGATCTTCATAATAATCTTTTCAGGCAGTTACACATTACTGTCCTCACTTGACACAGCTAAGATGTAGCAAAAGCAAGATACAGTTACATTCATTTTTATTATAGTTGGTCAAAAACATACTAGAAATTTTATCTAAATTCTTTTTAAAAATTATGGTCTAAGAACCTTAAACCTCAATTACCATTTTGAAAAATACCTTTAGAGGTTAAACTTCCATAAATTTCACCAAGTACCTTATAGATCAATATTGTTTTCCCCTCTCAATCAATCGTAAATATCCCCAAGGGAAGGAAATCTTGTTGGGATGAAATAAACAAGTAATAAATCACAGAATCACAGAAATCAAATGTGTCTTAAAGTAGTCTCCGATTAATACAGAATTTTCTTTTTTACAAAATGTCCTGATAACCAACTTACCTTCCTTCCTTTCCCCCTTCTTCCCCTACCTGCCTCTCCATTTCTTAATGAGTTAAGCAGCTGATCTCTCTACTTGAAAGCCAGGCCAATCCTTTTTCAGACAGCTCTAATGATACCTTAAATTACACGGAAATCTCCTCAAGGGTAGTACCTACTGTTGTTTTTTTTTTTTTTTTTCCAGTGAGGAACAGCAGAGAGCAGCCTCTAATTTGTGGTCAATTAGAATGCCCCGTACTGTTCAAATATGAATAGCTGAGAAGCCACATGGATATCATTTTGGGTTTTGTAATTGAGTTTGTGAACTTACATGCAGCATTTTACAGTCATATAAGTCACAGGCCATCCTGTTAATTTTAGCCGAGAATTCTAGTCTGTCAATTGTCATGTTTAAGTTCAAATACTGTGAGAGGCAGGAGTTCTACAGAATAAGCCAGACATATCACATACTTGGAATGCAAATGGAGGGTTACTGGAAATTCCATATCTCATTGTCTTTTTATTTTTGTTGGTAGCTTAATTCCTCTGTCTTGAATCTCTCAGATGTTCAGGTGGCTGGCTTGTCATTATTCAGTTTCAAGTGATACCTTAGTGAGGTTTATCCTAGCTAATCTTTGTATCTCTAACTTTATTATTTTAGTTTTTTCACTCTACAGAATTGTTTTGTTCAATGTTTGCTTACCTGCTTGTTGCCTGTCTCTCCTCCTCAATTCAGGATTTTCCTAGTTTGGTGTCTACTTTCTCCCTAAGGTCTAGAACTCTATCTAGCTTATAACATTCATTGAATTAAAAAGCAAGGAAGAAAAGGAAAAAGGAGAGAGGGAGGGAAGGATGAAAGGAAGGAAAGAAACTAGGAAGGAAGGAAGGAAGGAAGGAAGGAAGGAAGGAAGGAAGGAAGGAAGGAAAGAAGGAAAAGAATGGAGGGAGGAAGGGAAGTGACTAGTTTATTGATTGCAGGTAGATATTAGTAAGTTAAATACCTTCTTGTACCATTCAATAGGTATTATAGCAGTCATGGATTTTTCATCTCCACCAAACTATAATCTGACCTCCTATACAAGAAACTGCTGCCATAATTTTTTTCAATGATATTTGTTTATACTTATAACACTCTAGGAACACAACCTTATCCAAGTAGGTGCTAAAGTGATTTATAGATGATAAGATCCCAAGTTGATCATAGAGACATAGATAAAATAATCCACATATCTCAAAAACATGCAGATTGAACATAGAGTTGCAACTAAAGAGTAAAGTATTTATACCATAAATACCCTATAATACAAAATAAACCAACTTGGGGCGATTGCTGTGGAATAGTGGGCTAAGCCACTGTCTGCAGAGCCACCATGCAACAGAGCACCAATTCAAGTTCCAGCTGATCCACATCCAATCCAGCTCCCTGCTAATGCACCTGGGAAACAATTGGAGGAGGGCTCAAGTCCTTGTGCCCCTGCACCCATGTGGGAGACCCAAAGAAGAAGCTCCTAGCTCCTGGCTTCAGATCAGCCCAACTCTGGCTGTTGTGGCCATTTGGGGAGTGAACCAGCAGAAAGAGGGCCTCTCTCTGTCTCTTTCTCTGTCTCTCTTCCCTCTCTCCCTCTTTCTCTGCCATTCTGACTTTCAAGTAAGTAATTAGATATTTAAATATAAATAAAAAATTTATCTTTACTTTTACTTTCCATAAACCTTTGAAATATCTTTTATATCAGTGGAATACAACTTAACATACTTTATATTTTGCTTCTATAGAAGAGATAGGTTATATTCTATCTGAATTCATGATACACTATGAAAGTCACTAGAAACTGGAAATAAAAATAAACATAAGTAAAAACTATATTACTTTTGTCACAAAAGGCATTATCCGGACACTCAGATAAAGTAAAATTAAATCAGATAAAAGTGCTTTAAAGGCACAGTAATTTCTTCCTGGAGACCTCTGAAGTTTTCATACATTTTCTTTTAATTATTTTTTAAATGGAAAGTTTCTGGATTTTTACATTATGTATTTATTTTACTTGAGAAGCAGAGACCCAGAGAAGAGAAAGGGAACAGAAAAGAGAGAACTCTCATCTACTAGGTGACTTCCCAAACGCATGCAACAGACCCTGTCCGGGGCCTACCCTGGGGCTAGGAACTGAATCCAGATCTCCCACATGGGTAGAAGGGAAACCATCACTAGAGCCAACACCTGGTGCTGCCCAGAGTGCACATTAGCAGGAACCTGGAATCTGGAACAAAACTGAGACTAGAACCCAGGCACTCCATATATGGAACACAGGTATCCCAAGAAGTGTCAACTGCTAAGCCAAATGCCTGCAGTTAATAAGTTGAAGTGTTCCTATGTTCTGTTTTGAAGGTGGATTATGGGGATTCCAAGACCATGGGATAATGACAGAGCAGTCTGCTCCAAGCTAGGTGAAAATAGTAAAAAAAAAAAAAAAAAAAAAAAAAAAAAAAAAAATGGAGAAAGTACATTCTCAGGGGGAAGTGCAGGGAAAACTGCAGTGGCGATTCTGCAGAAGCAAGAGATGCCCAGCATGAACACGGACACAACAAACAACCCCAGAGTCCTGAACACGAGAAAGTGCCAGCTTTACAGAGCAAGGTGAGATCAGACTGCAGGGGCCTTGCCACTGCTGATATAGCCAGAAGGGGAGCTTAACGCACTAGATTGTCCTTGAGCCTAGCCCAGAGACCTGAGGGGAACAGGGTACCTGCCTACCCAGAGCGGAAATAAGGGCATGTCTCTCTCTCCCAATCCTCCTCCTGCCCTCATAACAGTGCCTGGCACCCAACTGTGAGAGGGTGGGCGCCATCTTGGACATAAGCAGATAACAGCTGCTGCAGCTCTTGTGTGCACACCCAGCAACTAGAGGGGACAGTCTCCATCTTGTTAGCTCTTGTTAGCAGAGACAACCGCAGCAACTGTGCTGCACCCACCCCGCAACGGGCAGGGGGAAGGAGACACTCTGGCATTACTACTGCCTGCAGACTTGTACATGCCCAGCATGATTCTGAAATGAGTAGAGCTGTGGCCAGCGGGTATTGTGCACACATGTGACTCAGGGATTTTATAAGAGAGAAAAAAATCTGTGGCCCCAACTGATTTTGAGTCTAGCAAGGAGGATTGACAGGGGGCTGGGCAGCCACATACAACTGTGAGGTGCCCCCAACCTCTCAACAAATCACAGGCTTTGGGGCTCCAGGGCTCAATCCACATAGGCACAACACCCACAGGCAGTGGGCTCTTGTCTTGTAACCTTTCAGTCTCTCTGTGGTCAGGTCAGGTGAGCAGGGAAGAGTGGATCGTCTTGCACTCTGTGACTATGGAAGCCCAGATGTTGAAACTGAAAGAACTCTTTGACTACATGAGAAGGTGCAGGATGTAGCTAGATCCCTGGGTAACCACTTTGAGCAGCTCCACATGCTCACAACTTCCTGACTGCCTGGGGTTTACTGCAGTGGGATCCAGCCTCACACTGAGAAATGCAGAGATCTTTTCTGCGGTCCATGTGGAAACAAGGGTGACTATTACACCCACTGAGGGCTAACATTCAGGCGTTAATTACCTTGGAAGAAGGAAGTGAGGTTGTAAGCGCACCAATACAGGTAACCATACCCATCTTCTGTTAACAAGAAGAGATCTACCACATGCAACTTTGGTATCACTCTCAAAACTCACCCTACCCTGGGACACTGACCAGAGCTCCCTCACCACATCCAGAAAACATCTCTGGATATTCACTCAAAGAGTGTGTATTCCACTAAGCCACAGAGCATAGTTCAAAGATAAAAGCCACCAGAGGAAAAAAAAAAACAACAAAGATATCCACCAATGCATAAAAATAAATGTAGAAAATCAAGAAATAACATTAAAGAAGATAACAAGACACCCCCAAAAGAACACAACAACGCTTCAATGATAGAATGTGAATATGAAGATACTGATGAAATGTCTGAAATGGAATTCAAAAGATTAATCACAGGATTATTCAGAAGCAATCAGAAGCAAATCTATGAATTAAAGAAATCCATGCATGACACAAATGAAAAATTTTCCCATGAAATTTAGATTTTAAAGAGATATCAAAATGAAATATTAGAAAATAAGAATTCAATAGATAACACATAAAAAGTGGTGGAAATCCCTAACAATAGATTCAGTGAGACAGAAGAAATGATATCTGATCTAGAAGACAAATCTTTGGAAATTTTCAGTCAGGAAAAAAAAAGAAATCAGAAAAAATAAAAACAATGTTGAAGGATTTGGGGATACTATCAAAACACAACATACAGGTCTTAGAAGTTCCTCAAGGAGTTAAAAGAGAGAATGGATTAGAAAACCTATTTAATGAAATAATTATAGAAAACTTCCCCAATTTGGAGGGAAAAAAAGGATTTCCATGTAGAGGAAGCACATAGAACTCCGAAAAGGCATTACCACGATATATTTAATTTAACGTTACACAGTAAAACATAAATAAAAGATTCTAAAATGTGCATGAGAGAAATGCCAGATTATGTTCAGAGGATCTCCAATTAGACTCACAGCTACCTTCAGAAGCCCTACAGGCTAAGAGAAAATGGCAATACATAGTCCAAGTCTTAAGAGAAAAAAACTATGAACTCAGAATATTTTATGCTGCAAAGCTCTCATTTATGAATGAAGGTAAATAAAGACCTTCCATAACAGAAATTGAAAGAATTTGTCATCACCCATCCAGCCCACAAAGATGCTTAAGGATGTACTACACACAGAAACACAAAGAAATATGAAAGATTATGAAAGAATTTATAGGCAGAAAATCTCCTAGTAAAAGTACAAAGGAAACTGAAAGGAAACATGAGGAATATTTATAAAAATATGGCAGGGCTTAGTCATTACTTATCAATAGTAACCTTGAATTTAAATGGTCTAAACTCTGCAGTTAAGATACAGTCTGAATGGATTTAAAAACAAGACCCATCTATTTCCTGCCTAAAAAAACACACCTTATCAACAATGATACACATAGACTGAAAGTGAAAGGATGGAAAAATATATTCCATGCTAAAATTAACCAAAAAAGAACTGGTGTAGCCATCCTAATAATAGACAAAATAGACTCCATCAGAAAAAAAAAAAAAAAAACTGTTAAAAGAAACAAAGAAGGGCACTATGTAATGATTAAGGAGTCAATTCAACAAGATGATGTGACTATAATAAATGTAAATATAAATGTGGCCAATGCGGCATGGCTATTTAAAATAATCATGGAGACACAGATTCCAATACAATAGTAATGGGGGATATTAACACCCTGCTTTCATCAATGGACAGATCAACCAGACAGAAAATCAACAAAGAAATGACAGAGCTAATCTATATTATAGACCAAAAGGACCTAATGGAAATGTACAAGATTTTTCATCCCAGAGTGATAGAATACACATTTTTCTCATCAGTGCATGGAAATTTCACTAGGATAGACTGTATGTTAAGCCATAAAGCAAGTCTTAGCAAATTCAAAAAAAATCAAAATCATACCATGCATCTTCTCTAACCCCAATGGAAGCAAGGTGGAAATCAACAACTTAAGAATCTCTAAAATATATGAAAAACATGGAGACTGACAATGTGCTCCAAAACAAACAGTGGGTCACAAAAGAAATCAAAAGAGAATTCAAAAAATTTCTGTAAATGAATGAAGATGATAATGAAACATATCAAGACATATGAGATATAGAAAAAAAAATGTTTAGAGGGGACTTTATGACAATTGGTGCCTATATCAACAAATTGGAAAGGTATAAAATAAATAAGGTATCAATTCATCACAAGGACCTAGAAAAATAACAATAATCTAAATCCAAAATTAATATGAGGACAGAAATAATTAAAATTAGGAAAGCAATAAACAAAATTGAAACAAAAATATAATACAAAACATTAGTGAAATAAAAAGCCGGTTTTTTTGAAAAAATAAATTAAATTGATATACCATTAGAACAATTAACTAAAAAAAAAGAAGACTCAAATAAAATAAGACATGAAAAAGGGAATGTAACAACAGATACCACATAAATAAAATGGATCCTCAAGAATAACAATGAAGAGCTATATGCCAACAAATTGGAAAACTTAGAAGAAATGAATAGATTCCTGGACATGTGGACACCTACAATCTACCAAAATTGAGTCATGAACATAAAAAACTAAACAGACCACTAACCAAGGTGGAAAGATTGAATCAGTAATAAAGTCCCTCCCAACAAAGAAAGCCCAGGACCAGATGGCTTCACTGCTAAATTCTTGCAAAACATTTAAGGAATAATTAATACCAATTCTCAAGCTATTCAAAACAATTGAAAAGGAGGGAATTCTCTCAAATACCTTCCATGAAGCCAACATCATGCTAATTCCTAAACTACACAAAGAAACAATGGAGAAAGAGAACTATAGAACAATATCCCTGATGAACATAGATGCAAAAAATCCTCAACAAAACTAGCTAATTGGGGCCAACGCTGTGGCACAGCAGGCTAAAGCCCTAGCCTGAAGCACCGGAATCCCATATGGGTGGCAGTTCTAGTCTGGGCTGCTCCACTTCTGGTTCAGCTCTCTGCAATAGCCTGCGATACCAGAGGAAGGTGGCCCAAGTCCTTGGGCCCTGCATCCATGTGGGAGACCTGGAAGAAGTTCCTGGCTCCTGGCTTTGGATCAGCACAGCTTCGGCCATTGCGGCCATCTGGGGAGTGAACCAGTGGATAGAAGACCTGTCTCTCTGTCTCTACCTCTCTCTGTAACTCTGTCTTTCAAATACATAAAATAAATCTTTTTTAAAAAAGAAACATTAACTAGCTAATTCAGTACAGCAACACATAAGAAAGATCATTCAACTGGACCAAGTGTGGTTTATCCTTGGTATGCAGGAATGGTTCAACATTCACAAATCAATAAATGTGATACATCATATCAATAAACTGAAAAGCAAAAACCATATGATTATCTCAATATATTCAGAGAAAGCATTTATTACGAACCCACAGCCAACATCTTATCAAATAGAAAAAATTTAGAAGCATTCCCTTTAAGATCTAGAACCAGGCCGGTGCCGCAGCTCAATAGGCTAATCCTCCGCCTGCAGCGCCGGCACACCAGGTTTTAGTCCCGGTCGGGACACTGGATTCTGTCCTGGTCGCTCCTCTTCCTATCCAGCTCTCTGCTGTGGCCCGGGAAGGCAGTGGAGGATGGCCCAAGTCCTTGGGCCCTGAACCCACATGGGAGACCAGAAGAAGCACCTGGCTCCTGCCTTCAGATCAGCACCATGTGCTGGCTGCAGCACGCTGGCCGCGGCGGCCACTGGAGGGTGAACCAATGGCAAAAGGAAGACCTTTCTCTCTGTCTCTCTTTCCCACTGTCCACTCTGCCTGTCAAAAAAAAAAAAAAATAGATCTAGAACCAGAACAGACAAGGATGCCCACTCTCACCATTACTATTCAATAAAGTCCTAGAAGTTTTAGCCAGAGCCATTGGACAAGAAAAAAAATAACAGATACAAATTACAAATTAGGAAAGAGGAAGTCAAACTATCCCTGTGGGCAGATGATATGATTCTAAATATATGGGAGGGGCCAACACTGTGGCACAGCAGATAAAGCTGTTACCTGCAGTGTCAATATCCCACATGGACACCGGTTCGAGTCCCGGCTGCTCCACTTCCGATCCAGCTTTATACTTTATCCTTGGAAAGCAGTGGAAGATGTCTCAGGTCTTTGGGCCCCTGCACCCACATGGGAAACCCAGAAGAAGCTCTTCACTCCTGGCTTCCAATTGGCCCAGCTCCAGCTATTGTAGCCATTTGAGTAGTGGACAAGCGGGTGAAAGACCTCTCTCTGCCTCTGCCTCTCTGTAACTCTATCAAATAAATAACTAAATCTTTAAAAAAATAAATATAGGGGAGTCTAAAGACTCCACAAACAGACTATTGGAACACACAAAACTCAATAGATGTATACACAAGGTCCCAGCTGAGAAAGAACTTCCAAGATCAATCTCATTCATAATAGCTACAAAAAATTAAATGCCTTGGAATAAATTTATCCAAGGATGCCAAAGATCTCTACAACGGAAATTTTTAAAAAATTAAAGAAATAAATTGAAGAAAACACAAAAAAATGATAAAATCTTCCATGTTCATGGATTAGAAGAATCCGCATCATCAGCATGTTGATAGTATTAAAAGCAATTTATAGAAAAGATAAAATTCCCATCAAAATACCCACAACATACTTTTAATATTAAGAAAAATGGTGATTAAAATTCATATCAAAGCACAAGAGATTCTGAATAGCTATTGCAATCTCATACACAAAAACAAAGCTGGAGGCATCACAATTCCAGATCTCAAGACATCTACAGGGCAGTTATAATCAAAACAGCCTTGTACTGCCAAAAACATGTAGACAATCGGAACAGAATAGAAACTCCAGAAATCAATCCACACTTCCATAACCACCTTATCTTTGAAAAAGGAGCTAAAATCAATCTCTGGAGTAAGGACAATCTCTTCAACAACTGATGCTAGGAAAACTGAATCTCCATGTGCAGAAGTGTGAAACAAGATTCCAACCTTACACTTTATACAAAAATCCACTCAAAATATATCAAAGATGTAAATCTATGACCTGATTCCATCAAATTACTAGAGAACATTCAGAAAACTCTGTAAGACTCTGGCCTAGGCAAATACTTCTTGGAAAAGTCCCCAGAAGCAAAGGCAATCAAAGCCAAAATTGACAAAAGGGATTACATCAAACTGAGAAACTTCTGCACTACAAAAAGAAATACTCAGCAAAGTAAAGCAGCAACCTACAGAATGGAAAAAAATATTTTCAAACTATGCAACTGATAAAAGATTAATATCCAGACTCTATAAAGAGCTCAAGAAACTCAACAACAAAACAAACAATCCAGTTAAGAAATGGGCAAAGGATTTGAACAGGCATTTTTCAAGAGAGGAAATTCAAATGGCAAACAGACACCTGAAAAAATGCTCAGGATTTCTAACCATCAGAGAAATGCAAATCAAAGCCACAATGAGGTTTCACCTCACCAGAGTTAGAAGGGTTCTCATACAGAACTCAACAAATGACAAGTGCTGATGAGGATGTGGGGGGAAAATGTCCTAATCCACTATTGGTAGAATTGTAAATGGGTCTGGCCACTGTGGAAGACAGTATGGAGATATCTCAGAAATTTGAATATACCTACCATAGGACCCACCCATCCCACTCCTGGGAATTTACCCAAATGAAAAGAAATCAGGATATGAAAGAGCAATGTGTACCCCCATGTTTGCTGCAGCTCAAATAACACTAGCTAAGATATGGTATCAACCCAGCTGTCCATCAACTGATGACTGAATAAAGAAATTATAGTATATATACCCTATAGAATACTACACAGCAGTAAAAAAATGGAATCTTGTATTTTGCAAAAAAAAATTGATGCAACTAAAAACCATTATACTTAGTGAAATAAGCCAGTCTCAAAAAGTCAAATACTATATGTTTTCTCTGATCTGTGGTAACTTATGGAGTACCTAAAACATAATCTATAGGAGTGGAATTGACACTTCTTGATGCAATGTTTTGAACAGCCTTTGTTTCAATTGTTGAGTAACAGTTTTTTTCTTCTTCTTCTTCTTCTTCTTCTTCTTCTTCTTCTTCTTCTTCTTCTTCATACTATTTGTTGAATTCTTTACTTGGTTTAGGGTTAATCCCATGAGTATAAAGTTAATTGAAAACAGATATTTGTAAAAAATAAAAATGAGAATAGTAGTTGGAGGAGGAAGATGAATGGGAGTACAGTTAGGAGAGAGGGTAAAGTGGGAAGAATCACTGTGTTTCTAAATGTGTATATTTATGAAATGCACGAAGTTTGTATTCCTTATGTAAAATTTAAAAAAGAAAGAAAGAAAAAGAGAAAGTATCTGTATTATAGAAACAAGAAAGAAGATGGACTGTACAGTTATAATAAAACAAGTCACCACTATTAAATTTTAAAAATATTATCAGTCTAGTATTTAATTTTAGATATATCTTTGTTCTTTAACAAATTTATGATATTAAAGAAATCAGGCAAATGAGAGAAATGCAAATCAAACCATGGTGAGGTTTTTTTTTAACAGCTCTCAATCAAAAATCAATAAATGACAAATGCTGGTGAGGATGTGGGGAAAAAGGAACTCTTGCCCACTGTTGGTGGGAATGTAAATTGATGTAGCCACTGTGGAAGACAGGATAGAGATAACTCAGAAATATGAATATAGATCTACCATATGATCCAGGCATCCCACTCTTGGGAATTTACCCAAACAAAAAGAAAGTATGTGAAATAGTTATCTGTACTCCCATGTTCTTTGCAGCACAATTCACAATAGATAAGATATGGAACCAACCCAGATATCCATCAACTGTTGGCTGGGTAAAGAAATTATGGCATATATGTACTATGGAATACTACTCAGCTATAAAAAATGAAATCATGTCTTTTGCAACAAGATGGATGCAACTGAAAACCATTATACTTAGTGAAATAAGCCAGTCCCAAAAATACAGATATGTTTTCCCTGATCCGAGGTAACTAATAGAGTACCTGTAATGTAATGTATTGGAGTGAAATAGACATTTTGAAATTCGAAGATTGTTTACAGCTCTTATCTCTTCCATTGAGTAAAAGTTTATTTTGCTTCTTCATGCTATTTGTTGAACTCTTTTACTTAGTGTATGTTTAACTATACAATCATTAACTGAAAACTGATCTTTGTAAAAATTAAAAGTGTGAATATGAGATGGAGGAGGAGGAAGGGTTGGAGCATTGGCAGGAGGGAGGGTGGGGGAGAGAAGCGTCACTCTTCCTAAATCTATATATATGAAATACATGAAATTTGTATAACTTAAATAAAATTTAAAAAAGGAAATCAGACAAATTTAGTCAGAAAAAAGTGGACATAGTTAATAACTGCACTAGGCTATTCTGTGTGTCTTAATTGGGCAAATTCTAGTTTTAGATTATTCTATTTCATATATTCATTGGCATTAGAGTTTGAATGAATTTGAAAACTTCAACTTAACAAAAATCCTATTTTGGGGAATGGAAATTTAAATCCTTAGATTTGCAAAGATGCTCCTGGCAATAAAAGGATTGATTTCTTTCCACCACTAGGGTTCAGAAACACAGAAATAGAACTGAGGGACTGATAGAATTAGTGGTTGAAAACAGAGTTGTGCAACTAAAATGTCAAGTTGGAGCTAGAAATCTGATTGCAGAAAGTTTCACAGGGATCATTCCCAGTAATGAAAAAAATAATGTATTCCAGAGCTTCAGACCAGTGTCAGGTACAGAGGCTGAATGCTATTTGGGAATAGAACAGAGAGGAGTTTCAACTACCACTATTTTTATTAGTGTAAAAGTCATGATATGAAATTCCCCAGAAGGTTCTGCCCATAGCACTCTTGCCTGGAAGAAAACATTTGTGGACAATTTAGGTTAAGGACTTGGGTATTGGTGAATTGCAAGAATTCATTTTAATGTGCTTCGATTTGCATGCACAGGATAGTTAAACCTGGGACATTGCAAACAAAATAATCACCATCAGAAGATTAAATTCATTATTGCTAATATCAAGTACATTATTGTAAACAGAATTGGCATTAGGAAGATTGATGATACAAGGAGAGGTAGTGATGTTTCATGTTTTGAAACTTGATGGTGGATTTTAGGAATAACTCATGTTCTACATAGTAGCTATGTGATTTTGTGCAAGGCACTTGATCACTTCAACCCTCAGTACTCTATCTAATAAATGTAAATGATAATAGTACTCACATCAGAGTTTCAATGGAGATTAAAAAAGATAATGATTGCAAAGCATTCATGCCTGCTTGAGAACTATGCAGCCTACCGTGATGAATTGTTTCACACTTCCACCTAAGGCTGGGAACTGTTTCCCAGAATCCCCTTCACATGATCTGGCTTACAGTTTCCCAGTGAAGGACTTTTTAAGAGAGCTGGAAAATAAAGAGAATCAGAAGAAATTATTCCCTGGAGTTGATGGGAAAAAGATGTGCGGGCACATATGAGAGATCCAACAGTTTCCATGCATGTTTGAGGCAAACTCCACCACAGCCTGGGATAGCAATGACAGCTTTAACTGGAGAACAGCAGCAGCTTCCGAGTAAGTGTTTGAGAATCACTTGCAGCAATTTCCTGGCCTGTGGGTCCCAACCTTATAACTCTCCACCAAGTAAACTCATTTTTATTAGAATCTATTATGACACAGACAGTGTTTGTGTTTTCCTGACTTACCCTTAATGGGGCACTTCAAGAAAGTGTTACCTGATAATTTAATGTTTTTAATATTTAATGTTTATATATAGAATATATTTTACATATTTGTCATGGTTATATGTTTATTACTATTACTATCATTACTGACATTTCTATCAAAATAGGGTTTTTTTTTTTTTTTTGACAGGCAGAGTGGACAGTGAGAAAGAGAGACAGAGAGAAAGGTCTTCCTTTTGCCGTTGGTTCACCCTCCAATGGCCGCCACGGCCAGCGTGCTGCAGCCGGCACATGGCGCTGATCAAAAGCCAGGAGCCAGGTGCTTCTCCTGGTCTCCCATGTGGGTGCCAGGCCCAAGCACCTGGGCCATCCTCCACTGCCCTCCAGGGCCACAGCAGAGAGCTGGACTGAAAGAGGAGCAACCAAGACAGAATCTGGTGCCCCAACTGGGACTAGAACCCCAGGGTGCCGGCGGAGGATTAGCCAAGTGAGCCATGGTGCTGGCCTTGTGTGTGTTTTAAGCAAAAGATTCCATAGCTTCTATCAAATCAAATGGAACTTTTACTAAAATAATTTTTTACTATTACTGAATTTCTCATTCCAGTTTTAATAATAATGACTGTAGGATGACCTACCAACTCACTTGTGGCTATAGTTTTGTTTAATGTACATCAAAATTGAAATTTTTTAGGAATCATTGTCATAATGGTTGTCGCTCCCCCTCTTCGTGGAGGAGCGACACTAAACCCTGCCTAGGCTTCATATCCGAGTCACGGCACCATTATGTCGCTCCCCCTCTTCGTGGAGGAACGACACAGGACCCTGCGCTGTTCTTTTGTCTGCTCGGCCCTCCCCGGGTTTGCTCTGGTTCTTCCCGGCTTGGCTACTATCCCTTCCACCTCCGTGGAAGGGCAGTTCCCCCTGGCCACATTCCCCACTTCCGCAGGGGAGCGGCACACCGCCGGCCGGCTTTCTCGGGGGCTGCACAGGTGTTCCCTCAGATGTTCCCCTTAGATGTTTCTGGTGCATGCCGTCTCTCTCCTCCTTTATAGTCCTCCTCCGCCAATCCCAACTCGGCTGCCCACATGCCGAGTACGCTGTTCTCCTCCAATCAGGAGCAGGATCAGCTCCTGGAGGTCATCACTCAAGTTGGCAAGAGGCAGCTGCGTAGAAGCTGTTTTCTTCTCTCCCAGCGCCATATTGTGGGAGAGCAGATGCATAGAATAAGTCTTAATTCCAGTAACTCAGTCCAGTCCGGGTTGCTCCCCACAGATCCCCCTTTCTTTTTATTTTTTGGCGTTGATACGCGCCTGTCTTCGGTGTCCCGCGGCACACACTCTGCTCTGCTTGCTAGAGTTGCCACAGGTTCTTACAAGTCCTATCAATCAGGCAAACCGAATCCGGGTCCTCTCTTCGCCATGTTGTGAGGAGGTTTTTAGGCGCTGATGCGTGCCTGTGTTCGGTGCCCTGCAGCGCATGCTCTGCTCTGCCTGCAGGGGCTTACAAGCCCTAACAATCAGGCAAACCGAATCCAAGCCTTCTCATTGCCGTATTGTGGGGGAGACTTATTAGTGTTGGTTCGTGCCTATCTTCGGTGACCTGCAACTCATACTCTGGTCGAGCTGCCTGCTGGTGCTTACCACCTTAATCAGGCAGACCGAATCCAAGCTCTCTCATTGCCATGTTGTGGGGAGGCCTTTCTATTTCTCTATTTCTCTATCTCCGGGCATTCCTATTTCTCCCATTTTACTTCTATCTTCCAGCATTCCTATTTCTCTCATTTTACTTCTAAACTTCTGTTTCTCTTATCCCTGCGGCTTCCCGGCGGCGCCTGCCCCGAGGCTGCTTCTCGGCACCTCGCCCCGCGGCAGCTTCAATTTCCCTAACATTTTTCTCTACCCGGTATGTTTCCCCAAGCTTTCTTCCAACAATACTCCTCCCTCATTTCTCCTGGCCTCTCCCCACAGTCCGCATCCGAGTCTGTTTGTTCTAGCTTTCACTTTCGCTTTCGACCTTAGAGATTTCTCCCAGCTTCCCCTCGTAGTCCGTATCCGAGTCTATGCCTAGGCTTTCAATAGCTTCTTCCGGCACCTTTATCGTCCGGCTTTTCCCTAGGCTGTTTGCTAGTCTCTCTCTCTGGTATTTTCCTGCTTCTTCCCGTTTCTTCCCTCCTAAGTTTGCTATCCGTCCTAGGTTTCCTATCCGAGTCACGGCACCATTATGTCGCTCCCCCTCTTCGTGGAGGAACGACACTAAACCCTGCCTAGGCTTCATATCTGAGTCACGGCACCATTATGTCGCTCCCCCTCTTCGTGGAGGAGCGACACTAAACCCTGCCTAGGCTTCATATCCGAGTCACGGCACCATTATGTCGCTCCCCCTCTTCGTGGAGGAACGACACAGGACCCTGCGCTGTTCTTTTGTCTGCTCGGCCCTCCCCGGGTTTGCTCTGGTTCTTCCCGGCTTGGCTACTATCCCTTCCACCTCCGTGGAAGGGCAGTTCCCCCTGGCCACATTCCCCACTTCCGCAGGGGAGCGGCACACCGCCGGCCGGCTTTCTCGGGGGCTGCACAGGTGTTCCCTCAGATGTTCCCCTTAGATGTTTCTGGTGCATGCCGTCTCTCTCCTCCTTTATAGTCCTCCTCCGCCAATCCCAACTCGGCTGCCCACATGCCGAGTACGCTGTTCTCCTCCAATCAGGAGCAGGATCAGCTCCTGGAGGTCATCACTCAAGTTGGCAAGAGGCAGCTGCGTAGAAGCTGTTTTCTTCTCTCCCAGCGCCATATTGTGGGAGAGCAGATGCATAGAATAAGTCTTAATTCCAGTAACTCAGTCCAGTCCGGGTTGCTCCCCACAGATCCCCCTTTCTTTTTATTTTTTGGCGTTGATACGCGCCTGTCTTCGGTGTCCCGCGGCACACACTCTGCTCTGCTTGCTAGAGTTGCCACAGGTTCTTACAAGTCCTATCAATCAGGCAAACCGAATCCGGGTCCTCTCTTCGCCATGTTGTGAGGAGGTTTTTAGGCGCTGATGCGTGCCTGTGTTCGGTGCCCTGCAGCGCATGCTCTGCTCTGCCTGCAGGGGCTTACAAGCCCTAACAATCAGGCAAACCGAATCCAAGCCTTCTCATTGCCGTATTGTGGGGGAGACTTATTAGTGTTGGTTCGTGCCTATCTTCGGTGACCTGCAACTCATACTCTGGTCGAGCTGCCTGCTGGTGCTTACCACCTTAATCAGGCAGACCGAATCCAAGCTCTCTCATTGCCATGTTGTGGGGAGGCCTTTCTATTTCTCTATTTCTCTATCTCCGGGCATTCCTATTTCTCCCATTTTACTTCTATCTTCCAGCATTCCTATTTCTCTCATTTTACTTCTAAACTTCTGTTTCTCTTATCCCTGCGGCTTCCCGGCGGCGCCTGCCCCGAGGCTGCTTCTCGGCACCTCGCCCCGCGGCAGCTTCAATTTCCCTAACATTTTTCTCTACCCGGTATGTTTCCCCAAGCTTTCTTCCAACAATACTCCTCCCTCATTTCTCCTGGCCTCTCCCCACAGTCCGCATCCGAGTCTGTTTGTTCTAGCTTTCACTTTCGCTTTCGACCTTAGAGATTTCTCCCAGCTTCCCCTCGTAGTCCGTATCCGAGTCTATGCCTAGGCTTTCAATAGCTTCTTCCGGCACCTTTATCGTCCGGCTTTTCCCTAGGCTGTTTGCTAGTCTCTCTCTCTGGTATTTTCCTGCTTCTTCCCGTTTCTTCCCTCCTAAGTTTGCTATCCGTCCTAGGTTTCCTATCCGAGTCACGGCACCATTATGTCGCTCCCCCTCTTCGTGGAGGAACGACACTAAACCCTGCCTAGGCTTCATATCCGAGTCACGGCACCATTATGTCGCTCCCCCTCTTCGTGGAGGAGCGACACTAAACCCTGCCTAGGCTTCATATCCGAGTCACGGCACCATTATGTCGCTCCCCCTCTTCGTGGAGGAACGACACAGGACCCTGCGCTGTTCTTTTGTCTGCTCGGCCCTCCCCGGGTTTGCTCTGGTTCTTCCCGGCTTGGCTACTATCCCTTCCACCTCCGTGGAAGGGCAGTTCCCCCTGGCCACATTCCCCACTTCCGCAGGGGAGCGGCACACCGCCGGCCGGCTTTCTCGGGGGCTGCACAGGTGTTCCCTCAGATGTTCCCCTTAGATGTTTCTGGTGCATGCCGTCTCTCTCCTCCTTTATAGTCCTCCTCCGCCAATCCCAACTCGGCTGCCCACATGCCGAGTACGCTGTTCTCCTCCAATCAGGAGCAGGATCAGCTCCTGGAGGTCATCACTCAAGTTGGCAAGAGGCAGCTGCGTAGAAGCTGTTTTCTTCTCTCCCAGCGCCATATTGTGGGAGAGCAGATGCATAGAATAAGTCTTAATTCCAGTAACTCAGTCCAGTCCGGGTTGCTCCCCACAATGGTTAATATTCATTGTTTAGATTATTAATCATGCTAATTTTGTATATAGTAAAAGAATGTCTATCACTGGTTATTGATAACCTCAATTCCACTAATCCTTGTATAATGCATAATGCAAATTTATAAACTAATTACTTAATAACTTCTGATGTATCGGTTTTTCAGTTTTTAAAAAGTATTTATTGTCATATATATTTAAATATTAAAACTAAATGTATTTGAATTGGCATCAATAACAAAATGATAATAGAATAGCAGTCAGGGTCTGTCTTAATATATAGTGTGTCATGAAATCAAACATTGTTATTAATAATAAACTATATGAGACCATTTATTAATTTTAGAACAAAAATAGAAAGCCAATAAAAGTGCACATTGAGCATATGGAAGGAAGACCTTTCTCTCTGTCTCTCTCTCTCACTGTCTAACTCTGCCTGTCAAAACACACACACACACACTCACACACACACAAGTGCATGGGTACACACAAACACCAAACTGTACATAATGTTCCTGGGTATTGACCCACCCATGGTTGGATGAATGAGATCTTATTGGCTCGAGATTTGCACCCTTATCCTGTATTGTAGTGTATGAAAGCATGGTATTCTGCCTAAAAATCTGTGACTTGGGACTAAGCTACATTTTACTTTATTTCCCTGAGAAATAAGATATAATTTTCTCATTTTGGACATCAAGAGGAAGTTATTGTAGAATGAAATTAAAACAATTTCTAAAGTCTGAAAAATGACTCATTATATGGCTTTTGTTTAAATAGCATATATGCAAGACATTGAACTCAATTAATAGCAGAGGTATAATAATTCAAGTATCTTTTTTACCTAATACCTATAAATATCTTAACTATTATTAGCATATGATATATTATCATTTGTATCATGTTTTTCTGGTTCACAACTAAAATTAAGATCTGATGATTGAATTTAATAAATTTTAAATCTGTAAATACTTCAATTACTTTATTTTTAATTAGGCTTCTGTTAAAAATTTGCTTTTGAGATCATAATGTTCCAAACACCTACCACCATCCAACCTTTTTTCATAAATAAGTAGGTAAAGCACATTGAGTGGTGAACAAATAAAAGAAAGCTTGATATTTGATTGCCTACAAAAATATTTATTTTGCTTGCTTATTTTTAAAGATTTATTTATTTGAAAGCCAGAGTTACAGAAAGATGGAAACACGGAAACACACACACACACACACACACACAGAATCTTCCATTCCCTGGTTCACCCTCCAGATGGCCTCAACAGCCAGGGCTGGATGAACCCAAAACCAGAATCTTGGAGCTTCATCCAGGTCGCCCATGCGATGGCAAAGGCCCAAGTACTTGGGCCATCTTATGCAGCTTTTCCCAGGCTATTAGCAGAGAGCTGGATGGGAAGTAGAACAGCCAGTTCAGGACAATTGCCCATATGGGATGCCTTTGTCACAGGCAATGGCTTTACCCACTACATCTAAGCACCAGTCCCCTAACCCAATAAATAATATCTGACTTGATTCCTATCTGCACTCTAACCAATGCTTGCCATTTCTTTCATTGCATTTTTTTCTGAATAGGAAGTAGAATGGAGAGAATTGTTTTTATGCCTTATCAGGCCTTTAAGCTCTGTAATGAATTCTGACTTTGACAAGACATAGACTCCAATGCAGTTTGGGTTCCCATTCACAGTAAGAATGAGACACATCTTGATTTCCCATCAGACCCTTCCATAACATTCAGAGAACTCAGACCATCCTCTGAAAGTTCAACCTTACGCAGCCTCAGGCTCATGCCCAGGCCTGACCTGAACCCATTTTGTGCCTCATTCCCAGTCAAAACTGATTTTTCAATAGAAGGCTTACCTCATGGGAAAGAAAGCAATATGAATAATAATAATTTAAAATATCAGTCATTTATTGTGATCTATACGCACAAGTATCCAATATTTGACTATATTTAATCATTCACTGTACAAAAATCAACAAAGAAACAGCAGCTAAATTGTACCCTAGATCCACTGGAATTAACAGATATCTGCAGAACATTCCATCCAACAGCTGCAGAAAATACATTCTTCTAAATAGTAAATGGAACATTTTCCAGGGCAGATCATATGGTAGGTCACAAAACAAGTCTCAACAAATTTAAAAAGAGAAATCATTGTCAACAGTCACAGTTTAAATGCCTCAACAAAAATTGCTTCAGAAGAAGTTTAGAATAGTTTGAAATAAAACCCAAGAAATAATATTTGTGTCAACAGTTGTCCCAGATCCTAGTGGATAGGTCATAAACTATAATAAAGTCATGAGAACAAGGGAGTGCAAAAAGAGTTTACTGAAAAATACATATGCATTATAGGAAAAAAGGATTCAAAAAAGCAAAAATAAAGGAAAACCTTACTCATGACATTTTTGGCAACCATCCTTACAGAATGTTCTGTACTATCATTTATAAAAACGTATCCTAATGTAACAACTTTAATAAAGAGATTCTTGGGGCTGGTGCTGTGGCATAGTCTTCGCCTGTGGCACCAGCATTCTATATCGGTGCCAATTCTAGCCCTGGCTGCTCCACTTCCGATCCAGCTCTCTACTTTGGCCTGGGAAAGTAGTAGAAGATGGCCCAAGTACTTGGATCCTGGACCCCATGTGGGAGACCTGGAAGAAGCTTCTGGCTCCTGGCTTCAGATTGGCCTAGCTCTAGCTGTTGCTGCCATTTGGGGAGTGAACCAGTGAATGGATGACCTCGTTCTCCAGCTCTCCCTATCACTGTCTAAAACTCTGCCTTTCAAATAAATAAATTAATCTTAGAAAGAGAGAGAAAGAGAGAGAGAGAGAGAGAGAGAGAGAGAGAGAGATTCTTTTTAAACTAGACAAAAAGTATCATTTCTGGCCACAATGCAAACTAAAAATCAACCAAAAATATTATAACCACACACATAGATGAAAATTAAGAAAAGTTACTCCTTAATAATCAATGGATCAAGAAAGAAATCAAAAATTTTTTTCAATTTCTTGAAATGAATGAAAATGGTAACAACATACCAAAGCCTATGAGATACAGTAAAAGAAGTAATAATAGGGAAGTTTATAATAATCAGTGCCTACAACAAAGAAACAGAATGATATCAAATAAGTAACTGACCACTACACCTCAGGAAACTAGAAAATCAAGAAAAAAATAAAATCTGAAATTTATAGAAGCAAGGAAATAATACAACTCAGAGAAGAAATAAATAACATAGAGACTAAAAAAGTACAAAAAATCTCAATGACAGGAAGAGCTGGTTGTTTGAAAAGATAGACAAAAGTACACAATTCTTCTTAAGTGCTGAAACTTAACTGAAAAGTGATCACTGTTAAATATAAGAGTGGGAATAAGAGAGGGAAGAGATGTGCAATTCGGGACATGCTCAAGCTGACTTACCTCAAACGGTAGACTTAGAAACATACCAGGGGATTCCAATTCAATCCCATCAAGGTGGCATGTACCAATGCTATCTCACTAGTCCCAGTGATATATTTCTGTTCACAATTGATCATAATGATAGGACTAAGAACCAAAGGGATCACATAAACAAGACTAGTGTCTGCAGATACTAGCTGACAGAATAAAAAAGGGAGAGAATGATCCAACATGGGAAGTGAGATACACAGCAGACCCATAGAATGGCAGATGTTCTAAACAGCACTCTGGCCTCAGAATCAGCCCTTAAGGCATGCGGATCCGGCTGAAAAGCCCATGAGAGTATTTCAGGCATGGAAAGCCAAGACACTCTGGGGGGAAAAAAAAAAAACAAAAAACTAAATGAAAGATCTCCGCAAGTGAGATCCCAGTGGAAAGAATGGGTCATCAAAGAAGGAGGTACCTTTCTCTGAAGGGAGGAGAGAACTTCCACTTTGACCATGGCCTTGTCTAAAAATTATCAGAGTCAGTGAACTCAGGGGGCTTCCATAGCCTTGGCAGCTCATGACAAGAGCCTAGGGTGATTACTGATGCCATAAACAAGAGTGTCAATTTGTTAAGTCAACAACAGGAGTCACTGTGCACTTACTCCTCATGTAGGATCTTTGTCCTTAGTGTGCTATACATTGTGATTTAATGCTATAACTAGTACTCAAATAGTATTTTTCACTTTATGTTTCTGTGTGGGAGCAAACTGTTGAAATCTTTACTTAATGTATGCTAAACTGATCTTCTGTATATAAAGAGAATCGAAAATGAATCTTGATGTGAATGGAAGGGGAGAGGGAGTGGGAAAGTGGAGGGTTGTGGGTCGGACGGACGTTATGGGGGGGAAGCCATTGTAATCCATAAGCTGTACTTTGGAAATTTATATTCATTAAATAAAAGTTTAAAAAAAAAAAAGAAAAGATAGACAAAACTGAAAACCCTTAGTTTGGCTAACCAAACACATAGAATTATAGAATAAAATGAAGACATCACCATTGACACCACAAAAGTTCAAGAATTATTAGACATTATTATAAACAACTCTATGGAGTCAAATTCAGTTACACAGAAGAAATGGTCAAGTTGTTGGACTCAAACACCTCACCCAGATTGATTCATGAGTAAATGGAGCATCTAAAAATCTATCATGAGTAGTGAGACTGAATCACCAGTAAAAACATTCTCCCACCAAAACAGACCCCAGGATTAGGCAGCTTCATGCCTTATTCTTCTGTTTTTATAAAAAGATTCAATCATTCATATATTCATTCATTCATTTGAAAGGTAAAGTGACAGAGAAAGGAACAGAAAGAGAGAGAGCGAGTGACAATGAAAGAAAGATCTTCCATCTGCTGGTTCACACCCCAAACGTAGTAAATACCAGGATTAGGCCAAGAAGAAGCCAGGAGCCAGGAAATCCAGCTGAGTCTCCCATGTGGGTAGTAGGGGCTCAAGAACTTGGGGCATGATTAGCCAGCTCTCAAGCACAGTAGCAGGAAGGTGGATCAGAAGCACTGAGTAGCCAGCACTAGAATTAGGTTCCCTTACAGGACATAGACTTAATAGGACGCATAAAATGGCATAGACTTAATAGGACGCATAAAAATGCCTAGCCCTTCACTGCTCAATTCTAATAAATTTTTAAAGAGGAATTAACAAATTTGATTAAATTATTACTTCACAAAATAGAGGAGAAAGTTTTTTTTTTTTTTTTCTATTTTCATTCCGTGAGGACAGCACCACCTTGATACCAAAACCAGAAAGGGACACATGAAAGAAAAGAAAGCAAGAAAGAAATCTGCATATGTTGATCAACATGGATGCAAAAATCCTCAACAAAAGGCTAACAAATCAAATCCAACACCACTCTGTAAGCAGTGGAATTCATCCTAGGAATGCAAATTCAACATATGCAAATCAGTATATGTGATACTTCACATCACTGAATAAGGGACAAAATCAAATCATTTTCTCAATAGTAGCAGAAAAGACATTTGATGAAATTCTACAACGCTTCATGAAAAAAAACACCCTTTGAGAAAACTGGAGGAACATACCTCAACATAATAAAGCACATATAGAAAGCCAACAATTTATATCATATTGAATGGGGAAAAGCTGAAGTCTTTCTATCTAAGATAAGAAGAAAAGGATGTCCACATTCACCACTTTCATTCAAGATCATATTGGAGGTCCTACCTAGAGTAATTAGGCAAGAGAAAGAAATAAACTGCATCCATTTGGAAAGGAGAAGGTCAAACAGTCACTATTTGCACATTATTTAACTTTATCCATAGAAAAACCTAATGGGTCCACCAAAAAGCTGTTAGAACTAATAAGGAAATTTAACAGTTGCAGGACACAAAGTCAATGTACAAAAATCAGCAGTGTCATTATACACCAAGAGTACACCATATTTTTTTTTTTTTTTTTTTTTTTACAGTCAGAGTGGACAGTGAGAGAGAGAGAGACAGAGAGAAAGGTCTTCCTTTTGCCGTTGGTTCACCCTCCAATGGCTGCCGCGGCCGGCGCGCTGCAGCCGGCGCACTGCGCTGATCCAATGGCAGGAGCCAGGTACTTATCCTGGTCTCCCATGGGGTGCAGGGCCCAAGCACTTGGGCCATCCTCCACTGCACTCCCTGGCCACAGCAGAGAGCTGGCCTGGAAGAGGAGCAATGGGACAGAATCCAGCGCCCCGACCGGGACTAGAACCCGGTGTGCCGGCGCTGCAAGGCGGAGGATTAGCCTAGTGAGCTGCGGTGCCGGCCGAGTACACCATTTTTAAAAAATCAAGAAAATAATTCAATTTTCACAAGCAACAAAAAATAAAATAAAATATCTGGGAATAAATTTAAACAAAGAAGTGAAAGAGATGTACAATAAAAACTACGTTACTGATGAAAGAAACTGAAGAGTCCACAAAGAAACAGAGACACCCTATGTCTATGGATTGGAAGAATCAATAACATTACATGCGCATAGTATCCAAAGTGATTTATATATACAATGCAATCCCTACTAAAATCCGAATGATATTTTTCACAGACCTAGAAAAAACACTACTAAAATTTATATGGAACCACAATAGATATTTAATAGCCAAAAATATCTTGAGCAAAAAATAAAGTAGGGTAGCCACTGCTGTGGCATAGCAGGCTAAGCTGCGTCCTGCAAGGCTGGCATCCCACATGGGCACCAGTTCATGTCCCAGCTGCCCCTCTTCTGATTCACCTCTCTGCTTATGGGAAAGCAGTGGAAACATGCCAGGGGATTTCAATTCAATCCCATCAAGGTGGCATGTACCAATGCCATCTCACTAGTCCAAGTGATCAGTTTCAGTTCATAACTAATCATAATGAAAGGATTAAGAGTCAAAGGGATCACATCAACAGAACTAGTGTCTGCTAATATTAACTGATAGAATTAAAAAGGGAAAGAACGATGCAATATGGGAAGCAGGATACACAGCAGACTCATAGAATGGCAGATGTCCTAAACAACCCTCTGGCCTCAGAATCAGCCCTTAAGGCACTTGGATCTGGCTGAAGAGCCCATGAGAGTATTTTAGGCATGGAAAGCCAAGACACTCTGGCAAAATTAAATGAATAAAAAGAGGACCTAAATGAAATATCTCTGCAAGTGAGATCTCAGTGGAAAGAACGGGGCCATCAAAGAAGGAGGTGCCTTTCTCTGAAGGGAGGAGAGAACTTCCACTTTGACTATCACCTTCTAAATAAGATCTGAGTCGGCAAACTCAAAAGGCTTCCATAGCCTTGGCAACCCATGACAAGAGCCTAGGGAGATTACTGACGCCATAAACAAGAGTGTCAATTTGTTAAGTCAACAACAGGAGTCACTGTGCACTTACTCCTCATGTAGGATCTCTGTCCTTAATGTGTTGTCCAATGTGAAGTAACGCTATAACTAGTACTCAAATAGTATTTTTCACTTTATGTTTCTGTGTGGGTGCAAACTGTTGAAATCTTTACTTAATATATACTAAACTGATCTTCTGTATATAAAGATAATTGAAAATGAATCTTGATGCAAATGAAATGGGAGAGGGAACAGGAGATGGGAGGATTGCGGGTGGGAGGGACGTTATGGGGTGGGGGAAAGTCATTGTAATCCATAAGCTGTACTTTGGAAATTTATATTTATTAAATAAAAGTTAAAAAATAAAATAAATAAAATAAAATATATTACAAAGCTACAATGTGGCATTGGCATAAAACAGATTCATGGATTCATGGACAGAATAGAGACCTTAGATTAAATTTAGGCATCTACAACAACTTGAAATTTGACAAAGGTGATAAGAACATGGCTATTTCTAGAAGATAACAAGGGTTGGTTAAGATGGGCAAAAAGGCGACTCTTGAATGCTTTTGTGGGAATGTAAATTAGTACAGCCAGTGTGTAAAAATACATGGAAATTCCTCAAATGACTAAAAATTGAACTATCATATGATCCCAGTAAGCCCACTCTTGGGTATATATCCAAAGGAAAAGATATTCTCTTCCTCTCACCCCATAACTGCCCTCCAAATACATATGTAAACTTTTAAATATAAAACTACATGTGTAAAAAGGACATCTGCAGTTTCATGTTTATTGCAGTACCATTCACACTAGCCAGGAAATGGAAATAATCTTGATTTCTGCCAACTGATAGACAGATACAGAAAATGTGGTACCTATACAAAATGAAATATGACTCAGCCATAAAAAAGATGGACAACATGAATGTAACTGAGGACAGTATGTTAAATGAAATAAGTCAAGAATGGAAAGACAAATATCACATGATCTCATATGTGGAGTCTAAAGGATAAGAATATAATTTGTGGTTGGTTGCCAGAGGCTAAGGAGACAAGTGGGGAGGAAGAGATTGCAAAAGGTTGATCAATTTAGGTTTTAAATCCATAAAGAGATGCTACATGCTTAAAAGGATAGATTTACCACAATGTACAAATGTAATTAAAATCACACATTACCTCAAAATAGTACAATTTTTACATGTCTGTCAGATTTTATTTAAATAAAATTGTTTTGAAATATTCACTACCAATTAAAGAATAGAAATCAAAATGCACAACCCAACCAACATATGTCTATACTGTTACAATGGTGTTGGTTAACTCCGTGCTTATTTCACATTACTTGGCCCTCACCAACCACTCATCAATTCTGTTATAACTACCTACCCCGCTTTCACAGGCCTGGGAAATAAGAAAATTCGACTCCCTGAATTACTAGACTGTTAGTCCTTCTTAATGACAGTGGCATTGTGACAAGGTGAATTAAGCCACCACCTTCTGAACCCTGGATCACATCCCAGCTGCACTGCTTCCAACCCAGCCTCTGCTAATGTGCCAGGGAAAGCAGCGAAAGACAACCCAGATACCTGGACCCTGCCTCCCACATGGGAGACCCAGTGGAGTTCCAGGCTGCAAGCTTCAACCTGGCCAAGCCCCGACTGTGGCAGCCATTTTGGGGAGTGAATCAGCAGATAGAGAACCTTTTTTTTTCTTGTTTATTTATTTTGTAATTTTTTATTTATCTAAAGGGAACAGATTTCATGTATGTCATATATATATATATATATATATATATATATATATAAAATTAGGAACATCATGATACTTTCAACCTTGCCCTTCCTCCTTCCCTTGATCCCACCCTCCCTCCTCCTCCATTACTTTTCTTTTAATTTTTACAATGACAGACTTTCAATTTACTTCATAATCACAAGCTTAACTCTCCACTAAACAAAGAATTCAGTAAGCAGTATGTAGAAAAACCACTATTCCTCAGAGTACAGACAAGGGCTATAGACAATAGTCAAATCTCAAAATTTCAATTTTGCTTATATCCACTACATTTTTGTACTTCATATATTAGTCATCACAAATCAGGAAAAACATATATTTGTCTTTTGGGGACTGGTTTATTTCATCGAATATAATGGTCTCCAATTGCATCCATTCTGTTGCAAAAGACAGGATTAAGGGCTCTTTCTGTCTTTTCCTCTCTCTGCCACTCTGCCTTTTGAATAAATAAAATTAATCTTTTAAAAATGTAATTTAATAGGAAATTAAATTTATGTACTAATTTTAACAAAAGGAAAATGTCTCTAATTAGCCTTGTTATATAATATGAAATATAATCAAGATATTAAAGCAGATTAAAATAAATCGCTTTATTAATGAAGATTGAAAATACCACAACTAAAAGATAATCATCCTAAATTCTAAAGCTATATCATAGCTTTAGATTCATAGCTTAAATCTCTCTGCTTTTACTGATATTGGCAAATAATAAATCTAACCAACACAACTACCCAATGATAATAACTGATGCAATATTTTGTCTAGTTCCTAAGAATCTTTCCTCTATTACAGGATATATTCTCAGATTAAATTATTAAATACTTAGAGTATACTTTGAAAAGGAATTCATATCAATGCAAAATGGGAGTTAAATTTCTGGGAAAACTTCAAGGTCCCCAATGAAAAGCATTAACATATACAGAAATACTTTCATTTAGGGAATTACATTGTTCAATGTAATAGTCTACCAAAGCAGTTTAATTGTTGTTATGTTGGACTTTCCACAGTTATGCTAGAAAATACTTATGTAGACTACAATTTGGATGTACTAAATGCAATAAGGAGACAGTTCAAAATTCAAATAAATTAATAAAATAAATTTCATTTGTGTAAGTCATCATAGGAAGGAAGCTATCTCTCAATTGAGTCATAGATACTTTTTAGCCTTATATCATATATAAAGAATGTATAACTTAACAAGGTGCTCACTGTAATGAGAAAATTTCATGGTGTATACCCCACATCTCCTTTAAGAACTGGGGATCTAAGGAAATGTTGGACACATTTCTGTCTCTATAGCAAGTGTATCTTCAGATTGGTGTTGGGCACAGTGGACTATCATAAGTGAAATTACTACATATTAAGTCCTTTCTCTGATTGTATTTACTCTAAAAGATAATTTGGAAACAGAATGTGATTTAACAAGAAGATGAAAATTCTGATGCTGCAATGACCTGGATTTATATCCTGGTTCATCATCCACTGGCCATATGAACTTAGTCTAGTTACTTGGTTTTCAGTGCCTCAGTTGTCTAATCATTAGATTAAGTAGGAAAATAGCTATCTTGTCAATTCATTGTCAGTAGTAGTAAAAAAATGCATATAGCACATTGCATGGAGTGTATGGATTTATTTCATAGCAATGCAGTTTCCCATTTAGGTTCCTGTAAGAAAAGAATGTGCAGTGCAGAGGGATGCCCACTTAGTCCCCCAAAATGTTATGATTCTTAAGATAAGCGTTTATAAGACTGGCTAATAAGCCAATTCACAAGAAAACATTCAGCTCCAGGCAACTGCATGGTAAATCTTAGAGCCACCAACCCAAAATAGTATGTCTTCCCTCTTCACAGACTATTTTAATCTTCCAAAGTCAACAATTTTCCACACTTTCATGATAGTAACCTTTTGGATTTTCATTATACATTTACCACCCAAGAACCTTTCAGTCAACAACAATGAATTCTCTAATGCTCCAGACATCAACCAGGTACCCAATAATTCTATTCAACTTCAACACTATCTACTTGGGGATAGTAATAGAATCAACAAAAAAATGACCCATTTTCAGGAGCCAATCACAAGTCCCAGGTAATCCATACTTATACTGTCTATAAATAAGCAGCACATACCCAAATGTTTTAAGTAGGGTATATACAAATATTTTGTTATACTCACTCAATGAAAATCTAAACAGCAATGGAAATGAGTGAGACTACAGATACACACAACAAATCACATGACTATACACAACTATATCTAAATCTCATAAACATCAGAGTGAGCAAAGAAGAAAGACTTAAACAATAGATACCATATGTGCCTATTTAACTGCCACAATAGGCAAATATGAACTAAAGTGTATGGATGTGTTGTGTCATAGGAAAATATTTGGTCTTTGCCACGAATTCCTAGCATAGAGTTCCCCAAAACCTTTAAACTGCCCAGTGGTAAGGGTAATTAGCAGAAGCTCCTTTGTTATGATGCTATAGAAGGTGTATGGTGAAGTCTAACAATGATTTTAGAATATTTTCCACTTATCATCTCTGACTTATTTTTATTAGTGTGCATTATAATTCTATAGATATATTTAGATCACATAAAATAGTTTTAATTTTTACTTTTTACCATTGTTGTATAATTATAAGCACCCACATATTTGCCAATTTTATTGCTCTTATTTTTCCATGATCTCCAACCATCCATTTGGGATCTTTCACACAAGCTAAGGAAAATATTTTATTTTAGTGATGACAAATTTCTGTGTCTCATTTTGCACAGTAATATAGTTATTGCTTTATCAACTTGAAATATTTTCACTGTATCTAACCACATACATCTAATTTCTTTCAATTATCCTTTTGAGAATTCAGCCACATTACTTTAAAGAACATCTGACTTACTAGTCACTTTTTACTATTTAATTTTTTGTTTTTAAATATCTACACATTCACAGAAAGTTGCAAAAAATGTGCAAAGAAGTTCCACATACCCCTCATCGAACTTTCTCCAAAGTTAATATCTTGCAAAATGACAGCACATCAAAACTAGGAAATTGGCACTAGTAAAATTGGCAGCGTATCCAGATTTCAACATTTTACATACACTCTTGTTTTGTGTGTAGCTCGATGTAATTTTATTGTTGTGTAGCAATGAGTTACCACTTCCACAATAGTGATAATTAAATACACCATTACAAGACTCCCTCATGCTGTAACTTCATACTCACATACATGTATTTCCTCCTCCATATCTCTAACTCAGCAATCACTGATATGTTCTCCTCTATAATTATGACTTGTCACAACATTTTGTTAAAGAAACTTGAGGTGTATACCCTTTTGGGATTTTATTTTTACACTCAGCATAATTTCCTTGAGATTCAACTAAATTGTTGTGCCTATCAATAATTAATTCCTTTTTATTGCTACATAAGATTCAGGGTGTATGTTTAACCATTCATTAATAACAATTGAAGGACATTCTATTAGTTCACAGGCTTTAAATACTATGAATAATGATGTTATGAACATTCTTATATAGGCTTTCTTGTAAACCTAAGTCATCACTGCTCTGGGATAAATGCCTACTAGTGCAATGGCTGGGTTATGTGTTAAGGCAATTGTTAGTATCAAAAGGAATTGGTAAACTATTGGCAGAGTGAATATAAAACTTCACTTTAAAATCTATAATATATGGGTAATTTTAGTCATTCTCCTATGGTTTTTATACTATCTTACTGTAGTTTTAGCTGCATTTCCCTTACAACTCAGAATATTGAACATTTCTTGATGTATTTATTTACCATCTGTAAACCTTCAGTGAAATGTCTGCATATCTTTTACCCATTTTCATATTGAATGTTTTTCTTACAAACTTTTGAGAGCTCAATACCCATTAATTATAATAATGTTTAGTTGGAGATGTAATTTGAAAATATTTATCCCTTTCTGCAGTTTCACTCTTCATCCTCTTAACAGGATTATATAATATAGCAAGTTATTTATTTTATCATGATGAGGTCTCATTTATCAACTTTTCATTATACTTTCAGTCATGTATAAAAAATCTTCATCATGCTCTAGATCCTGAAGATTTTCTGCTAAGTGCTCTCCTAAGCTTTATGTTTTACATTAAAATCAATGATTCATTTTGAATTAATTTTTTCATAAGATATCAAGGTTCAAGGTTTGCATTTAAGGTTGAAGTTTTGCCTAGGAATATTCTTTATCCAGTACCATTTACTAAAAGACTATTTGTTCTTCATTGAGCCATTTTTGTTTCTGTGCCAAAAATTATTTGGCATGTTTTTTGCATATCTATCTCTGTTTTCTCTATTTTGTTCCACTGATCTCTGTGTCTAATTTCCCAGCAGCAACACAATATCTTGATTTTTATATTCATATCATAGAAATCTTTAAAATCAAACATTGTGATTTCTCCCAGTTCATTGTTTTCAAACATATTTTACTATTCAAAGCCAAATTCTTATAAATTATGGAAAAAGTTTGATCATGTCAACCGAAAAATCTTGCTGAAATTTTTATAGGAATGATTCTTGCACACACATCAAATTAAGGGGAACTGGCATCTTTACTATGTAAAGTATTCCAAATAACAAACACAGTATGCATCACCATTTAGTTAAATCTTCCTTAATTATTTTCTCCAGCATTTTGAAATTTTCATCAGAATCTGGTACATGAATTTTTTTATGTCATACCTAAATATTTTATTTTCTCTAAAGCAATTGTTAGTGGTCTCCATAATTTGAATGTGATCCCTCAGAGACTGAGGAAGGAAAACAGGAAAAGAGAGAAATAAGGTTATCTTCTAAGAATTGTAACCTATGAAATTTTTTCACCTTACATTAATAAAATGTTTATGATTTATTTACAGTATGCAAATTTCATATATTTCCTATATACAGATCCAGCAACATATTGATACTTTCCATGCTACACTCCCTCCAGCCCACATTCCCACTCTTCTTCCTTCTCCCTCTCCTATTCTCATTCTTAATTTATAGAAGACCCATTTCCAGTTAACTTTATACTCCTAAAACTAGCACTAAGTAAAGAGTTCAACAAATAGTACGAAGTAAAAAAGCACTGTTTGTGGCAGGCGCCGTGGCTCACTTGGTTAATCCTCTGCCTGTGGCGCTAGCATCCCATATGGGTGCCGGGTTCTAGTCCCGGCTGCTCCTCTTCCAGTCCAGCTCTCTGCTGTGGCCCAGGAGGATAGTGGAGGATGGCTGAAGTGCTTGGCCACCTGTACCCTCATAGGAGACCAGGAGGAAGCACCTGGCTCCTGGCTTCAGATCGGCACAGCGCTGGCCATGTCGGCCATTAGGGGAGTGAACCAACGGAAGGAAGACCTTTCTCTCTGTCTCTCTCTCTCTCTCACTGTCTATAACTCTACCTGTCAAATAAATTTTAAAAAAGAAAAAGAAAACAGCACTGCTCCTCAACAGTTAAGACAAGTGCTGTTAAAAATTATTAAATGTCAAAGGGTCAAATTCTCTCCTATAGATTACCATTGAGGTACTCTATTAATTACCACTGATCAGGGAGGACATATGATATTTGCCTCTTGGGACTGGCTTATTTCACTAAATATAATGGTTTCAAATTGCATCCATTTTGTTGCAAAAGACAGGATTTCATTTCTAACCAGTGTTTAGTATTCCAAAGTGTATATATACCATGATTTCTTTATCCAGTCTTCAGCTGATGGACGTCTGGGTTGATTCCATATATTAGCTATTGTGATTTAAGCCACAATAAACATGGGGGTACAGATCACTCTTTCATATGCATATGCTGATTTCTTTTCATTTGGGTAAATTCCTAGGAGTGGGATGGGTGTGTCATATGGTAGGTCTACATTCAGATTTCTGAGGTATCTCCATACTGTCTTCCACAATGGCTGGACCAGTTTACAATCCCACCAACAGTGCATTAGGGTTCCTTTTCCCCCACATCCTCGCCAGCATTTTTTATTTGTTGTTTGTTGATTTCTGTATAAGACCCATTCTAACTGGGATGAAGTGAAACTTCATTGTCATTTTGACTTCCATTTCTCCCTCTTTTATTGTTTTTGGTTAGTTGTGTCAACTGTCTATCAATTTTGTTTAGTTTTTCAAAACACCAGCTCTTCATTTCACTGGGCATGGTTTGTTTTATTTTTAGGTATTGCATTGATAGCTCATTCATTTGGTAGTTTTCTAATTTCTTGATGTAGGCACCAACTGCTACAAAATTCCCTCTTCACATGGCTTTTGTTATATCCCATGAGTTTCTTTTAATATTTTTATTCTTTTATTTGAGGCAGAGTTACAGACCGAAAGTGGGAGAGACAGAGAGAAAGGTCTTCCATCCACTGATTCATTTCCCAAAAGACTGCAATGGTCAGAGCTGGGCCAATCCAAAGCCAGGAGTCAGGAGCTTCTTCTGGGTTTCACATGCAGTTGCCAGGGCCCAGACACTTTGGCCATCTCCACTGCTTTCCCTGGCCACTAGCAGAGGACTGGATCAGAAAAGGAGCAGCCAGGAAAGGAACCAGTGCCCATATGAGATGCCAATGCCGGAGACGCAGGCTCAGTCTACCATGCCACAGAGCCAGCTCCATAAGTTTTGATAAGTTACATTGTCATTTTCATTCACTTCCAGAAATTCTTGATTACTCTTTTGATTTCTTCTAAGACCCACTGTTCCTTCAGGAATATGTTGTTCAGTCCCCATGTGTTTGGATATGTTCCAGAGACTCTTGAGTTGTTGCCTTCCAGGTTCATTCCAGTATTAAGCATAAGCTGCATTACAGGCTCTTTTGATTTTCTTACTTTCTTTTGTCTTCCTAGTTATCCACCTCTCTTTGTTACTTCCCTGGGGCTACCACAATGAACTATTACAGACTGAGTAACTTCCAGGAGAGAAAAGGCAACTAAGATTTCAACAAAAACTTCTACCTGAAAATTTAAAACTAAACAAAAATACATTTACAGAAATTAGGAACTGAAAATTCAGGATTAATAGCAAGATTAAACATAACTGAAGACAAAATTTAAAACCTGAATGATAAATCAGAAGAACATATTTGGAATGAAGCAAACAGTAATAAAATCATAGGAAAAAAGGAATACAACAAAATCAGAGTTGAAACACTGAAAAGGTTTATTCCACTGTCATTGGTGTTGCAGAAGCAGAAGATAGAGTGAAGCATAGAATAATGACCTAAAAAGAGCCAACAACTCCCAAAAATTGTGAAAGGCATCAACCCATTGATTAAAATTCTTAGAATGAGCCACAAGTAAATAAATGTAAAGCAAAATGTAAACATGTCTTTGGAATGCTGCAGATTAAAACAAAAACAAAACTGTGCTTCAAATTCTGGAACAGATGGTGTAGACTTACTTCCCTGCTCTTCCCTTCTCAATACAATTAAACACCTTCAGCATTATTCAACAGACAATAATGAAAGGACTCTGAAATCTATAAAGAAGGTGTTCTGGTTAGGAGGAATAACAATTTGATGAGTTTCCAGACTGTTTTATAATATTCCATTGTATCCTGAACTGAAAGACAAAGAGTTAACTGGGAATAAACAATGGGTATAGGCAAAACCAAGCAACCTAAACTAAAACAAAAAGAACAAAAGCTTGACCTCTCTGCCAAAGGACCTGGAAATCACAACAGAAGCCTGGCAGAGTCCCAGGTCCTATTCCACAACCAGGGTACATGTGGGCTCTTTAATCTGTCAACAGTAGCATCAGCAAATCCTTCGGCCAGTCAGCCACTGCTAAGCAGTCATAGAACCAAAGGGTAGACTGATGTTCCCACAATGGCAGAAGCAAATCATCAGTCCAACCAAACTCTGTATCCACAAATCAGGTTCAGTCATTCACCTGTCCCTTCCACCAAATGGCATAAGAAGATCTCCTTGTCATCCATTTTTATCAACTGTTCCAGGAAAGAATTTAGTTCCTGCTGTTGCAGCAGCAGGTATTGAGTGAGAGCTCCAGCACTATGAGAAGTACAAAGCAGGGGCCGGTGCCGTAGCTCACTTGGTTAATCCTCTGCCTGCAGTGCCGGCATCCCGTATGGGTGCTGGGTTCTAGTTCCGGTTGCTCCTCTACCAGTCTAGCTCTCTGCTGTGGCCCAGGAGGGCAGCGGAGGATGGCCCAAGTGCTTGGGCCCCTGCAACCACATGGGAGACCAGGAAGAAGCACCTGGCTCCTGGTTTCAGATCAGTGCAATGCCGTCCGTAGTGGCCATTTGGGGAGTGAACCAATGGAAGGAAGACCTTTCTCTCTGTCTGTCTCTCTCACTGTCTATAACTCTACCTGTCAAATAAAAAAAAAAAAAAAGTACAAAGCAGACCAGAATAGCATTTCAAGAGCTCTAGAATCTAAGCTGCCAGTGAAACTAAAGTCTACAAATGTAGGCCAAAACCTACGAGCTAAATCTAAACAGGAGAGCTGCTGATAAAATAAACAGCTCTGATTGTTCTCAGTATACCCAAAGTAGTTAGATATAATAAGTATTATTCATAATAAGCATGAATAATATTACAAATGCAATTCTGCACAACCCTATATTAAATCATGTGTTTTGCCAGTGCAGCTGTCTGTGGTGTGCATGAGGTCAGGAAACATTTCTTAGAATTCCTTATTTCCCAAGATCAAAAAATAGCTCTTAGCCCATTTGCTAAAAGAAACAATGAATAAATGAATAAATTATGTCAGCAGCCTACTAAAATCTTTCCATTTCTACATATTACTTACAAAAAAATACATTTTTCCTATTATAGCATTCAAATCATTCCCAATCTGCAGTTTCATTTGTTATGATAATATGCACAGATAACAGAGGTTCTACAGATAACAGAGGTTCCTTGATACAACTTTAACTTTCCTGCCACGTATTTATAGGAGTCACTCATTTCAGAATAACAGAACAGACATGGCCCAGGGTTTTTAGAGCCTACATTCTTAAGAGGAGCAGACAATAAACAAATATTCAAATAAATAAAGAAAACAACATATATATTCTGTCAAGTTTTATGCAAAAACCAGCAAAGTAATGCACCAGAGAAAAAGGGAGTGGGATGTATCACACAGGTTGATCAAGAAAGCATCTTTGGAAATCCAAATGGCCAAAAGACACATGAAAAAAATGCTCAAAATCACTAGCCATCAGGAAACTGCAAATCCAAACAACAATCAGGTTTTACCTCATCCCAAGCCCAGTTAGAATAGCTCTCATACAGAAATCAACAAACAACAAATGCTGACGAGAATGTGGGGAAAATTGTATGCTAATCCACTGTTGGTGAGAATGTAAACTGGTACAGTCACTGAGGAAAACAGTATGGAGATACTTCAGAAACCCAAATGTAGACCTACAATATGACCCAGCCATCCCACATCTGGGAATTTACTCAAGGGAACTGATATCAGAATATGAAAGAGTGATGTGTACCCCCTTGTTTATTGAGGCTCAAATCACAATAGCTAAGATATGGAATCAACCCAGACATCAATCACCTGATAAAGAAATTATAGGATATGTACACCATGGAATACTACACAGCAGTAAAAAATGAAATCCTGTCTTTTGCAACAAAATGGATGCAACTTGAAACCATTATATTTAGTGAAATAAGTCAGTCTCCAAAAAAAATACCATATGTTCTCTCTGATATGTGGCAACTAATAGAGCACTTGAAAGGTAATCTATGGAAGTGAAATTGACACTTTGAGATGCAATGATTTTGAACAGCCTGTGTCTCGACTGTTGAAGAACATTTTTTATACTATTTGTTGAACTCTTTACCTAGTGTAGGGTTATTCTTCTGTGCATATAGTTAATTGAAAATAGGCCTTTGTAAAAAATAAGGATGGGAATAGGAGTAAGAAGACAAAGAAGAGTGGGAGTGTGGGTGGGAAGGAGGGTAGCTTGGGAAGAATCACTATGTTCCTAAATTTGTATATATGAAATGCATAAATAAATAAGCATTTGTTAAATAAAATGTTTCTAGGTTTAAAAAACATGCTTGAAAGGACTTCCAAAAAAAGAAGAAGAAAAGAAAGCCTCTTTGAAGAGGTAATATTTAACCTGAGGATAAGACTAGAACCAGACATGAAGCTAGCATTCCAGACAGAGAAAAACCATATATGCAAAGGGATATTGAAGAGCTTAACACACTCTAAGGAGCTGTCAAAATGGCCATAGGGATAAAACAGCAGGTGAGTTAAAGGTTAGAGATGCCAGACTATGCAGAGATGCCTCAGTTAAGGTATGGAGTCTGATTATTACTTTAAATGGAGTGCAAAATCAATGAAGAGTGTTAAGGAAGAGAGGAACATTTCTGTATATATTTAAAAGATGTGACACCCCTGACACTATACAAAGGGCAATAGAGGAATCAGGAAGAACAGAGCACATATCTACAGTGGTAATTTAAATTAGGATGGGATAAAAAGGTGGTTAACTTTATACAACTCTCAGAAGTAGACTAGACCTGGGGAGTGGATGAAAGCAGCCTAAAGAGTGACCCCAAGCAGATGTCAGGCTTGAATGACCAGGCTGATGTTGGTGCCACTCACTCTGGTACAAGATGACTGAAGGATGGTTTAGGGTTGGGAAATCAAGTGTTCCAATTTGGGCATGATACAAGGAGTTGTAAACTACAGAGAAAGTGGCTGTAATCATGTTTAAATTATTGTGCTTTATTTTTCAGGATTTATTTATTTAAAAGGCAGAGTAGCAGAGAGAAAAAAGAGAGATCTCCTATCTGCTGGTTTACTCTCAAAATGGACACAACAGACAGGGCTGTGCCAGGCCAAAGCCAGAGGCCAAGAATTCCATCTGTGTCTCCTACATGGGTGTCAGGGACCCAAATACTTGCACCATATACTGCTTTCCCTGGCACATCAGCAGGAAGCTGGATTAGAAGCAGAGCAGCTGGGACTAAAATGAGCATTTGATATGGGATGCCAGCATCACAGCTACTTAATCCACTGTGCCACAATATAACCCCAAATTAAGCTATGCTTCCCTTTTGAAATGACTGATTCTATTTGTTTCAAAGCTATTTATTGAACATCTATAAAATAGGCAATATATTGCAGATATTCAGTAAACAAACCAGAAAGATATTCCTAATCTGTAGTTGGTGGTGTTGTCTAGGGATTTCCTCTTCAAGCTGGCTTCAGTTAATACCAGCACAATAGGAAACAGAAGAAAAAGATGAGAATTGGGCAGGAGTGGGGGGGGTTACAAAAGGGACACATGTGAAATAGTGATGCAGGAGAATACAAAAATGATTGAACTAAGTGTCTTATGGTTTCCTGGTCACTTGATATTTGTGGTTTTAATTTCAAAGCAAGACAAGCTATGTTCATCACACAAGTGTAGGAGAGAAAGAGGCAGAAGTTTCTGTGTAGGCAGGTTATAGTTTAGTTAATAGGATAGCCTGAACTGGGAGATGAAAAGCCCTTGGGAGTATAGGCAACGGAGTGATTAGAATAACTAGAATAATCTGGTCCTAGATTTTAAGCTGGACAGGAAGCAGAGTGAGGAAATCAAAAATGCAAGGGACAACAGAAACAGTAGCAGAATCAATGGACTAACTGCCCAAATATGACCAAAGTATAGTCAGCAGTGTGATATTAGTGACAATGAGCTAGAAAGGTAGGAGGACATGAACTGAGAAGGATGCTTCCAAGAGAAATGATGGAGAGTTTGCAGTTATGGTAACATCATTAGGAGTGGCTGAAGCAAACAATAGGTTAAAACAATCAAGAACAGCCCTCAAAGGAGTACAATAGTGTGGGGTTTTAGAAAGGTCTTCCACATGAATATGAAAATTTCCAAAACTTGAATATTGGGGTAGTATTAGAGGACAAAAATAACTTGTAGATAAAGCTATTGAGGAATATAAGTGAATGACCCTGGGATCTTTAGATGAAATTAATGAGAGGCAGCAGGAAATGCGATCTAATTATAGAGTTCAAAGAAAGGCCTTTATTTTAGAAAACTTTTATTTAATAAATATAAATTTTAAAAGTTAAACTTTGGGAGTATAGTGGCTCTTTCCCCCCATAACCACCCTCCCACCCCCAAACCATCCCATCTCCTACTCCATCTCCTATCCAATTCTTCATTCAGATTTGTTTTTATTTATCTTTATATACAGAATATCAACTTAGTATATACTAAGTAAAGATGTCAACAGTTTGCACCCACACAGAAACACAAAATATAAAATACTGTTTGAAGACTATTTTTACCATTGATTCTCATAGTACTACAAATTAAGGACAGAGATCCTACATGGGGAGCAAGTGCACAGTGACTCCTGTTGTTGACTTAACAAATTGACACTCTTGTTTATGGCGTCAGTAATCACCCTAGGCTCTTGTCATGAGCTGCCAAGGCTATGGAAGCCTCCTGAGTTCACAAACTCTGACCTTATTTAGACAAGGCCATAATCAAAGTGGAAGTTTTCTCCTCCCCTCAAAGAAAGGTACTTCCTTCTTTGAAGACCTGTTCTTTCCACTGGGACCTCACTCACAGAGATCTTTCATTTAGGTCATTTTTGCCACAGTGTCTTGGTTTTCTATACCTGAAATGCTCTCAGGGGCTTTTTAACCAGATCTGAATGCCTTAAAGGCTGATTCTGAGGCCAGAGTGCTGTTTAGGGCATTTGCCATTCTATGAGTCTGCTATGTATCCCACTTCCCATGTTGGATCATTCTCCCTTTTTTAATTCGATCAATTATTAATAGCAGACACTGGTCTTATTTATGCGATCCCTTTGACAATCCTATCTTTATGATCAATTATGAACTTAAACTGATCCCTTTAACTAGTAACATGGCATTGCTACCTGCCAACTTATTGGGATTTGGAGTCCCATGGCATGTTTCTAGCTTTACCCTTTAGAAGTAAATCCAAGTACACGTAAAGACAGGCCAATTTTAAAGCATTTCCTAAATCTAGCATATCTGAAACACTTAAATTCTAATCTTGCCTCTTTATTGGAAATATTTCCTCAGCTATGAAAGGTTACACTACTACTATTTAAATCCAAAATTATACCGCAATACACTAATATTCAAATTTATGTATTCATTTTTAAAGAAAAAATGTCAACTACACAGAGTACCAATGTGAATAACAGTTAACTGATAAGGCATATAGTCCCAAGTCTACATTAAAATACAAGTCAGGGCACTAGACATAGACAGAAATTGTATATAAATTAATTTGCTAATATGTAGACATCACATATTTTCCATGGTTTAAGAAATGAAAGAGATGGGGCCGGCACTGTGGTGGAACAGGTAAAGCTGCTGCCTGTGAAGCCACATCCCCTATGGGCACCAGTTAGAGCCCCGGCTGTTCCACTTCTATCCAGCTGCCTGCTAACAGCCTGAGAAACCAGCAGAAGGTGGCCCAAGTGCTTGGCTCCCTGCACCCATGTGGGAGGCTCAGATGGGGCCCCTGGATCCTGGCTTCAGCCTGGCAAAGCACTGGACATTGCTGACACTGGAGTAGTGAACCAGTGAATGGGAGAACTCTCTCTCTCTCTCTCTCTGTAACTATGACTTTCAGATAAATAAATAATCTTTAAAAGAAATGGAAGAATATGTTAACATCATCAGTAACTGCTATTAATACCTTCCAAATTGTCAGATAATGAAGAGGCATACTCACAGATGGCATGGGCTGAATTCCACTTATATACACTTTACATAAGGTTTGGAAGAGTTATTTGTTTTTATATAAACAGACATTGTGTGCTTAAAGCTAAAATTCTTCAATTGGTGATAAAGAGCACTCAGTTTCAATGAAACTTCAGCGAGTCCAACTGAGTTCATTGCAGCCACTAAACCCCCAGGAGATTCAGAAAGATTCAGAATAGTTCAGTAAAATCCTTTTTCCGCAGAGGTGATGTACAATCACTTCAGCTTCTCTTGAAGACCTTTAGGACCGACGAAGCATGTTGTATATGCTTATAGTGGTCATTTGACCAAAAATGTTTTCTTAAACATGAAATGCAGATCATAAATACTACTAGGAAGCCACATACCTCCGTGACATTGACATGACAAGTTCAATACACATGTTGGTTTCTCCTTGTGCAGTCAAGGGGGAATAAGCTTACACACCTGCACATTGGCTAACTCTTTCTTCAGGCCTCCAAATTTCTATTACAATAACAGAAAAGATGTTATTTAAATAATGAAAACACAATAGCATGAGAAAAGAATAAAGTGTGTCATCAATGGACCAGAAATTTTGAGAAACATTGAGAAATGTTGAAAACCTTAAAAATAAAGCAGACAGGGTCACTGATGATCATAACAGAGCAGGTGACATACTATAGCCCAAAAAAGCAGAAATAAGCTCTATGCTTTCTAAGAGACCCAGAAAAACATTCGAGCTGAAATGAAAACCCAGAGTCCAAGGGGAAGCCATCAGCATGATTCATTCAAGTACTGCAGTCAAAGCAGCTGGGTTGGTTAATTGGGATCACATCTCCGTCTTCTAAAGACGGCTGCAGGGAGTTGAGGCTTTTATCCACAGGGTGAGGTCAAATAACTCTTCTCCAAGGCCAGCATCCTGAGAGTCTTTGGCAGCTATAAAGCAGAAATTCCGGTAATGCTGGACAACACATTTCAAGTGAGAGCAAGTGTCTATGGGTGAACCACAGTAAAGCACTCTGCCCTCCTAGAGTCACATTCTCCTTCCTTTGGTACTTTGTTTGCTACCATCTCCAGCCAACTCACTGAACTCCCCAATCAAGGTGAAGCTGGATAGGGGACACTCTTCAAGTAGGGAGAAATCCAAACAATTTATTTATAATAACTACACCCCTTCCAATCAAACTCCTTGCTAATGTGCCTGGAAAATCAGTGAAGATGGCCCAAGTGAGTGGGCTCCTCCCATCCATGTGGGATTCCTGGATGGAGTCCCTGGCTCCTGGCTACAGCATGGCCCAGTCTCAGCCACTGCAGCCATTTAGAGAGAATTAACCAAAAGATGGAAGATTTGGCCGGCGCCGTGGCTCAATAGGCTAATACTCTGCCTGCTGCGCCGGCACACCGGGTTCTAGTCCCGGTCGGGGCACCGGATTCTGTCCCGGTTGCCCCTCTTCCAGGCCAGCTCTCTGCTATGGCCCGGGAGTGCAGTGGAGGATGGCCCAAGTACTTGGGCCCTGCACCCCATGGGAGACCAGGAGAAGCACCTGGCTCCTGCCTTCGGATCAGCACAGTGCACTGGCCGCAGTGCGCCGGCCACGGCAGCCATTGGAGGGAGAACCAACGGCAAAAGGAAGACCTTTCTCTCTGTCTCTCTCTCTCACTGTCCACTCTGCCTGTAAAAAAAAAAAAAAAAAAAAAAAAAAGATGGAAGATTTTCTCTTTCTCTCTCTCTCTGCCTTTCAAATAAATAAATAAATGTTAGAAAGAAAACAAGCAGCAGAGAGCTTTAAGATCCTTGACTATAGGAAGGGAGGTATAAAGTCTTAGAAAAATATTAGATATCTATGAACAAGTAGTTGTACATCAAATGTGGAGGCAGGGAAATGGGATTTTTTCAGACATGAAACTTGGTATATTGCCTTCACATTCTATATGAAAAAACAGCCTTTAGATAGATACCCAATAAGTAAAAAAGGGATCTAAGAAAAAGTGCAGTAGGAATCAGAGGCAGCCACAAATATGGAGATGTGGTAAAATGTGAACATGAAAAAAATGTAATGTTCAAATTGAGGAACACATTTAGTACAGCGGATAAGAGGACACTCAGAATGCCTGCATTCCATGGGGAGGGCCTGGCTTTGAGTGCTAACTCGATTTCTGTTTCTGGCTTCCTGCTAATGCCTACCCTGAGAGGCAGCAGTGATGCTCAATTATATGGGTCTGTCACCCAAGTGGGAAACCCAGATTGAGTCCTCAGCTCTTGGCTTCAGCCTGCCCACCAACCCTTGTTTCAGACATTTGGGGATTGAGTGAGCAAATGGAAGATTCTCTCTCTCTCTCTCTCTCTCTCTCTCTCTCTCTTCTTTTCCAAGTAAAATGAAAATAAACAAAATTTATTAAAAACAGATATTGATCTTTAGTACATTCTTCAAGTAATATTATTTATTTTATTTTATTTGAAAGGCAAAGAGACAGATGGGGAGAGAAAGAGCGAGACAGAGATATTCCAACTGCTGGTTCATCCCCACAACAGACTGGGCTGAGCCAGTCTGAAGCCAGGAGCTGGGGAGTCATTCCAAGTCACCAAGGCATGGGGCAGGGTGGCAGGGATCCATGTAATTGAGCCATCATCTTTTGCCTCCTAGGGTGGGCAAGAGCAGAAAGCTAGAATTGGAAACAGAGTTGGAACTCAAACCTAGAAACTCCCACATGGGATGCAATATCCCAAGTGGCATCTTGGGATTACTGCATTCCCAGTAATAATATTTTAATAGAATGTGATTACTTTTCAATTTCCCTTTGGAAACAGGCACTGAATGTGTATCTATAGTCACAAAGTAGAGGAAGCTCCTGTGCCAATCCCTGCTGCACCAGCCTCCCTAGCTCTCTACTGCTGGGACAGATCCTGCCCTCTTGTCCCTGACTAACCTTTTTCTCCTTGATCCATTTGTTGTGATTCTGCTAAAAAGAAAAAAAACCTGTCACAGCATCACCTGGAACTCAAATGTACCAAAGAAATCAATCCTCTGAGATGGCATCAGCACAGGGACCAGCCAAGAGAGCCATGTTATCCAAGAAGCCCTTGATCCAGAGTTAGCTGATGACCTACTTACTGAAAGATTATTGGGAGGATCCTATTACACTTACCATCTCTCCCAGCTGAATCACCAAGAGAAACACAAGCTCTCAGTTTAACACCCAGACTGTCTCTAACTGGATTCCACTGACAGTCATACTCTGTGTAATGGGTTTCAGTCAGTGACAGACTGTATTATCACAGATAAAGGGGCACTTCACTGTGCTAATGGAAAGCAAAAGTGGGCAGGTGTAGCATCCTAACATCAGATAAAATAAGACTTTAACACAAAATTTGTTAAAAGAAACAAAAAAGGGCACTATGTAATGATTAAGGGGTCAATTCAACAGAAAGATGTGACTATAATAAATGTATATGTACCCAATACAGGGTGCCTTGCTATTTAAAATAAATGTCAATGGATCTAAAGGGAGACATACACTCCAGTACAATAGTAATGGGGACTTCAACACTCCACTTTCATCAATGGAGAGATCCACTAGACAGAAAATCAACAAAGAAACAACAAAGCTAATTAACAGTATTGACCAAATGGATCTAGCTGATAACTGCAGAACATTTCATTCCACAATTGAAGTATACACATTCTTTTCATCAGTGCATGGAACTTTCTCTAGGACAGACCATATATTAGTTTCAACAATTCCAAAAACATTGAAATCCTACTATGTATCTTTTCTGACCAAAATGGAGTAAAGATAGAAATCAACAATTCAAGAATCTCAAGGGATTAAATTAAGAAGGCACATAAGGAGGGAGCATACTGCTCAAGTCTAGGAGAAGATAGTTTTGAAAAAGTGGAGAGAGTGAAGAGTCAGGGGGAAAATGGAGAGGAAATGCCACACAAATTAGAGGGACACTGTGGACTTATATGGAGGGTTTGGAAATGCACAACTCGACTCAAGCAGCAGAGAACCTCAGTACCAGCTCTGGAGTGAGGTGAGACCAGACTGCAGCAGACCAAGCCACTGGCGATAAAGCCACAGGAAGAACCTGAAGGGAATCCAGTTGGGAGCCCTGTGGGGAATGGTGTACCTGCCAAACTAGTGGAGAAAAAAAGGTGAGCACATTTCTTCTCCCAGATCACCCTGCAATGACATCCCATAGCAAGCCAATAGAGGGTGGGCACCATTTTGGACATAGGTAACAGCAGGGCCAGCCCATGTCCCAGCAACCAGCCAAGCAGAGATGCCTGAATCTGGTGAAGAGAAGTAACAGGAGGCTGGATGCTGGTAAATGTGGGAGACTTGTATGCTGGAAATGTGAAAACACTGAGGCTACATGGGAGGACTCAGGGTGTGGCTAGGACTTTGGACAGTCACTGTGAAAGTCTCCACACACTCAGGCTTCCCTGATTGCCTGGTGAGGGTCGCTGCTGAAGAATCTGTGCTTACACTGAGGACTGCACAGATCCTTTGTGTGGTTCTTGTGGCAGCATGGATGAATATTATACCCATGGGGGCTAGTGCTCAGGCACTGGTATCTGATGATGAGAAGAGGTTAGCTGAGACTACACCAACAGAGAAGAGAAAACCCCCTTTCTGATAAAAAAAAATAAAGAATGGTTTACCAAGATCAACCTGGATATCAACTTGAACACACTCTTCACCCTGGAGCACTGAACATAGCTCCCTGGCCCCATGCACCACAACCTTATAGGTATTCATTGAAAAAGCAGACACTCCACCAATCCACAGAGACATAATACAAAGATAAAAGCCACCACACCAAAAAGCAAAGAAGAATCCAATCATTATCTTCACAAATGCTAAATAATAGATAGAAAACCAACAAAGAAACCACAAAACTGATCTATGATACAGACCAAATGGACCTAACTGATATATACAGAACTTTTCATTCCATAGTTGAAGTATGTACAGTCTTTTCAACAGTGCATGAAACTTTTTCTAGGCTAAACCTTATGCAATGCCATAAAGCAAGTCTCATCAAATTCAAAAAAAAAAAATTGAAATCATACCATGTGTCTTTTCTGACCACAATGGAATGAAGTTGGAAAATATCACTTAAGAATCTCTAGGAAATATGCAACACATGGAGACTGAATAACATGTTCCTGAATAAACAGAAATCATATAAGAAATATAAAGAGAAAAAACTGAAATGAATGAAGACAACAATACAACATATCAAAACTTATGGGATACAGCAAAAGCAATGTTAAGGAACATTGTAGCAATTGGTGCCTACATCAAGAAATTGGAAAGGCACCAAATAAATGACCTAGCAATGCATCCCAAGGACCTAGAAAAACAACAAAAAAATCAAACCCAAAATTATTAGAAGAAAAGAAATAATTAAAATTAGAGAAGAAATCAAAGTAAAACAAAAAATACAAAAGAGCAGTGAAATGCAGAGCTGGTTTCTTGAAAAAAAAATTTGATACACAATTAGTCCAACTAACTAAAAATAAGAAGAGAACAAATAAATAAAATCAGAGGTGAAAAAGTAGATGTAACAACAGATTCCAGATAATTACCACAAAGAACAAAATGCCAAAAAATTGGAAAATCTAGAAGAAATTGAAAGATTCCTGGACACATAAAATCTACCAAAACTGAGCCATGAATATACAGAAAACCTAAAAAGACCAATAACCAAGACAGAGATTGAATCAATAACAAATATCCTTCAAAACAAAGAAAAGTCCAGGATTGGATAGTTTCACTGATGAATTCTACCAGACAGTTAAAGAACTATTTCCAATTCTTTTCATGATAGTCAAAACAACTGAAAGGAAGGGAATCCTCTCAAACTTCTACGAGGCAAGCATCCCCTTAATTCCAAAACCAGAAAAAAGATACAAGAAAGAAACTACAGACCAATATATATCCCAGATGAACATAGATGCAAAAATCCTCAACAAAATACTAACTAATGGAATCTAGCAACACACCAGAAAGATCATTCACCCAGACCAAGTGGGATTTATTCCTGATATGCAAGGATCGTTCAACACTCTCAAATCAATCAATGTCATACATCACATTAACAAACTAGAGAACAAAAACCATATGATTATCTCAATAAACACATATCTACAACCAACTAATCTCACGAGGAGCTAAAATCAATCCCTGCAGAAAGGACAGTCTCTTCAACAAACATTGCTGGGAAAACTGGATGTCCAAGTACAGAAGTATGAAATAAGACCCCTACCTAACAACAATCAAAGCCAAAATTGACTAATGGGATTTCATCAAGCTGAGAAGCTTCCTCATTCCAAAGGAAACACTCAACAAAATGAAGAGGCAACTGACAGAATGGGAGAAAATACTTGCAAACTATGCAACTAATAAAAGATTAATATCCAGAATCTCTAAAGAGCTCAAGAAACTCAGCAACAACAAAACCATCAGTTAAGAAATGGGCAAAGGCAAAAAGGCATTTTTTAAAACAGGAAATTCAAATGGCCAACAGACACATGAAAAATGCTCAGGATCCCTAGTGATCAGGAAATGTAAATCAAAACCACAATGAGGTTTCACCTCACCCCAGTTAGAATGGCTCTCATACAGAAATCAACAAACAATAAATGCTGGCGACTGTGTGGGTGAAAACTTATCCTAATCCACTGTTGGTGGAAATGTAAACTAGTACAGCCATTGTGGAAGACAGTGTGGAGATACCTCAGAAAGCTGTAAACAGATCTACCATACTACCAATCAACCACACTCCTGGAAATAAACCCAAAGTAAATGAAATCAGCACATGAAAGAGTTCTATATCTCATGCTTATTGCAGCTCAGTTCACAATGTCTAAGAAATGGAATCAACCCAGGTGTCCACCAACTTATTACTTAATAAAAAATTATAATATATACACATACATAAGTGTATACATATATATTTATATAGTTTAGAATATATATAGTATAGAATACTACTCAGCTGTAAAAGAAAGAATGAAATCCTGTTTTTTGCAACAAAATGCATGCAATTGGAAACCATTATAGTTAGTGAAATAAGACAGTCCCCCCAAAAAAACAAATACCATATATTTTCCTTGATCTGTGGTAACAGAGTACCAAAAAAATGTAATGTTTAGGAATAAAATTGACATTTTGAGATTCATTTATTCTTTACAGCCCTTGTCTCTACTGTTGAGGAACAGTGATTTTTTTTCTTCATGCTATTTGATGAATTCTTTACTTAGTGTACAGTTAATCTTATGAGCATAAAATAAACTGGAAGTAGATCATTGCAAAAAATAACAAAAGAATAACATAGGAAGGAGGAGGAATGTTGGGAAGAACAGTGGGAGCAAGGGTTTAGTGGGAAGTATCTCTGTGCTCCTAAACCCGTATATTTGAAAAACATGAAATCTGTTCACCTTAAAAATTTTTTAAAGAAAAAAAAAAACAAAGAATGTTCAGAGTTGAACGATATATTGAATCACTCATGCATAGTAACTCTGAGGCACAGAAGATGACAAAGAGCATCAAACAGCAAACTGCTGCCAGTCTTCAGACAATTCCTACCACGTAAGGGCATAAATGAATATGACAGAGTATGCATCATCTCCATGACTGCAAGGGTAGTATCACAAAGCTCCTTACTGATCTTTATTGGGGGTCACATTAGTCTTCAAGAAGTAATTTGACATTAGAAGCCCTGAACTGTATAGATCTGAAATTCCTGTATTAACAGAAATCTTCATCCAGTTGTTTCTGTGCTTGACATTTCTCAGTGACTGAAAACACTCACTGTACTTGGGATTGATTAATACTGACTCAAGGATACGTTTTATTTAAAAAAAAAAAAAACTGTTATCCTGAAAAATGTATGAAGAGAAGGGTTGGGGTCATAGTTTGCTGGATCCAGTACAAAACAGAAATGCAGGACCCTCTGCTCTAATAACGACTGGGCATTTCATGATTGCAAGAGCAGAGCATTAAATCAAGAGTGGGAACCTCTGAGCATAGGGGTTGCAGTGACCACACAGTTCACGCACCCATGAAGCCAGAGCCCTGACTAAGGAATAGTAAAAGGTGCTGAGTCAGATACTGCTGTGCTGTCTGTAAATTCCTTCTTCAGTAGATTTCACCAATGATAAAACTGCATATTTGGCAAAACAATTCAAATATAGCAATAATATCTCAAGACTACTTGAAACTTCCTCAAATTGCTGTAAAATCATTTTGTTAATGGGGTTGCTGAGTTATGTAAGGGAATTCTTCTGTGCCAAAATTATGACTTTGTTTATTTTTAATTGCATGGTTTAAGATGTACATGATGTTTTCATACACATAGTGAGATGGTTACTGTAGTCAAGCAAATTAACATATACATTAGTTCATATAGTAATCATTTTTGTATTGTGGTTTTTTTGTCACAATAAAAACAAAAATAAAACCCTATTTTAAAATAACACTACTGAGTTTTCAAAATATTATTTCTTTTGTTAAAAAAGATTTATTTATTTATTTGAAAGGAGAGAGTTACAGAGAGGCAGAGGAAGAGAGAAAGGGAGTAAGAGAAAGTCTTCCATTTATTGGTTCACTCCCCAGATGCCGCAACAGCTTGAGCTGGGCTGATCTGAAGCCAGGAGCCTGGAGCTTTCTCTGGGACTCCCACACTGGTGCAGAGGCCCAAGGTCTTTGGTCATCTTCCACTGATTTTCCAGGCCATAGCAGAAAGCTGGTTCGGAAGTGGAGCAGGTGAAACTCAAACTGGTGCCCATATAGGTTGCCACTTCTGCAGGTGGTGGCTTTACCTACTATGCTACAGCACCAACCCTGAAAATATTACGATACTCTATTTTGTTCCTGATAATAATTTGATTCTTTTTTACTTTCAGGCTTATGTTAATGAATGTATGATCATTTATTAATTATAAATTACATAGTCTTAATAGTTATTAATCACAGGTTTCATTGTATAATAACTTTAATTAGCTTTATTTAAGCATAACTACTAAGTTTCGAAGTAAATCCAAGATGGGAAGCAGGACACACAGCAGACTCATAGAATGGCAAATGCCCTAAACAGCACTCTGGCCTCAGACTCAGCCCTTAAGGCATTCAGATCTGGCTAAAAAGCCCATGAGAGCATTTCAGGTATAGAAAACCAAGACACTGTGGCAAAAAATAACCCACATGAAAGATCTCTGTGAGTGAGATCCCCATGGAAAGAAGGGCCCATCAAAGAAGGAAGTACCTTTCTCTGAGGGGAGGAGAGAACTTCCACTTTGATTATGGCCTTGTCTAAATAAGGTTGGAGTTTGTGGACTCAGGAGGCTTCCATAGCCTTGGCAGTTCATGACAAGAACCTCGGGTGATTACTGACATCATAAATAAGAGCGTCAATTGTTAAATCAACAACAGGAGTCACTGTGCACTTGCTCCCCATGTAGGACCTCTGTCCTTTATGTGTTGTACTATGAGAATTAATGGTAAAACTATTCTTCAAACAGTATTTTATACTTTGTGTTTCTGTGTGGGTGCAAATTGTTGAAATCTTTACTCATAGAGTTGATCTTCTGTGTATAAAAATTAAAAACAAATCTGAATGAAGAATTGGAAGGGAGAGGGAGTAGGAGATGGGATGGTTTGGGTATGGGAAGGTGGGTACGGGGGTGGGAAGAACTGCTATAATCCAAAAGTTGTACTTATGAAATTTATATTTATTAAATAAAAGCTTTCTATAAAAAATAACTCATTACAATTTAAAGAAATTCCATTAACAAGTGTTGAGTGTTTTTTAAAATCATATGTCATACTCCATGCCAGGGTCTAGGAGACACCAGGATGAGTAATATGTCTCTTAACTATTGGCAAATGGTAAGTAGGGCCGGGTTGAGCTAAAAATATTCCTAAGAATGCTTTAAAGTGCTTTAAATAACGTGCTCCATTTTGTTTTAGAATTGTAAAATATACCAAAGTGTAGAATACAATGACATGCTATTTAGTATAAGAGTAGGTAACCTTCTATTGTCTCCTTAGGAACAAATTTAGAGAAAATCATAATCTTTTTTAGTTATAAAGGACCAAAAAGAGTCACTGGCACACTTACTGTCCCTGCCCTCAGTTCTGTGGGCTTCCTTATTACCAAATACTCTGGACAGAATATAGATGTTGGTCTTCTACCCCTGAAGAACAAAGTCTAGTGTGGACACCTGAAGCTGATTTAGTTTTCCACTGAATCCTCCAGCACCTACCTTGCCTGCTATTAAATATAGTTGTTCTAATATCAAGTTGTCCACATGCCACTTCCCAAACAGACTATAAATTCCTAAACCATAGGGATCTGGGCTCAGACTCATGTATATTTCTAAATTTTTCATAGCATATGTCAGTGTTTTGTAATAGATGAGGCTTTTAAATTTTTACATTTGTTGTTATTTGTTTGACCAAGTAAGGCAAAGCAAAGAAGCTTGAAATGGAAAACGTCCCTCAACACCAGGATCTCACAATTAATATTTTATCACTCTTTACCAATGGGAACAGGAGACCCAGTCCAGATGCTCAGAACTGTAAACTATTGTGTGTGTATGTGTGTGTTGGATTTAGGAAAGACAAATATACGATATTTTGCTCCCTTTCCCCTAATTCAGTTATACATCCAGGAAAAAGCAGTCTATTCTTAGTTTATGTCTCCTGGAATATGAAAATGTTCATTTTTGGACACACAGAACATGATCCCAAGGTATTCCCATTCTGATAGTTATAAGAATCCGTTTGTACCTTTTCCATATACTTGCCACTAATGAAAATGCACTTGATATGGAAAAATTTAGATTACCCATGAATATCTTGATAGATTCCCCCCAAAATCACTAAAATAATTTGCTTGAAGTCCTACTCTAAGAAGACAATAGAATTTCAACTACAAAAAATTGCCTTCAACACTAACATTTTACAAAGTAAGATTCATTCAATGACAGGTAAGCCTAGAATTACCACATTTTCAAAGAAACTGATTTCCTAAGAGTTAGTATTTACTATAGTATGACCTTCTAATTTAAAGTGGTATCCTTGAGGAAATAAAATTTAAAATTTTTTATTTATATAACGTGAACAAATTTCAGGTATTTCATATATACAGAATTAGAAGCATAGTGATACTTCCCACTCTACCTTTCATCCCACCCATGCTTCTACACTCCCTACTCCTTATTTTCTTATTTTTTCTTTTAATTTTCACAATGACATATTTAAGTAAAGAATTCAATAAATACTAAGAAGAAGAAGAGGAAAAAAAAAAAAAAAAACCTGTTCCTTAGCAGTATAGACAGGGCTGTAAATAATAATCAAATTCCAAATGTCCATTTCACTTCTACACATTACATTTTTGTACTCTATTATAGTTGCCACAGATCAGGGAAAACATATGATCTTTGGTCTATTTAGGATTGGCTCATCTGACTACACATAATGGTGAGCAGAAAATTAAATAAAATCCTCCATAACTAAGAGTAGCCACTAGATGGCAACAGTAGAAACGCCACTACTTTTTAGTACCAAATTTTTGAGATAACTGCCTTCACTGAAAAAATGAGAAATTATGTGTGTTTATGAGTTCAAAACAAGATTGAATCCCTCATTAACAGTGGAGAATATTTTACAAAATTAGAAACAAAAACGTGCAAAATACTTAGGATCAGACAATTGTCAAGGGATGTGTATTTCCTGCCTCAGAAATAGCACTCCTATCCACTCAGTTTCACTGCCCAGGGCATTGTTCTGGGATTCGCCTCCACTCTCAGGCCCACAAAAGTAGTTGAATACTAAGTCTGGCACATCACAGGCTGAATTTTGCATCAAGTCAGTCCTTTCCAATCCTGATGCCACTACCTAGTTGTAGCTACCACCAGCACTCCCTGAATCACTGTAATGGCCCCTGAAACAGGTGCCACTGCTTTCAACTTTTAAATCTATTCTTCAAATTGATAAGAGTATATTTCTGAAGCCCCTATCCAATTATTTCACTAACCTGTTTGGATCTCTTCAATATCTTGCCACCCCCTTGTTATGCCCAAACTCCTACATGTTTATATAGACCTGCATGAACTGGTTCTTGCTGAACTCTCCAATTTCATCCTTACTACTTATTTATTCTCAAAATCTTTAACTAAATCACCTTGTTTGTTCTATTTCTTATTTTCTTCTTCCATGCCATTCTCAGGAAGTCAAGTGAAACAAAAAGCCATGCAATGACTTGGCATTATAGCCAGTTTCCCACTGTCACTTCAGCCCAGTGCCATAGCACTATGGTAGAAAAGAAGATTCACTAGAAAATTCCTCATGTTCACTGACCTGGTCAGTTTATCATGCTTTGTTCTACCAAAAACAGATATTTGTTGTGATTCATTTGCTTCACTAAATCCTCCATTGATTTCTTGCAGCAGTAAACAACATTTCCAAGAAGAGCATGTCAGTCCTCCATATTTTTATATTTGATCAACTCACATTACTTCAGCTGACACTCATTGTAATAAATGAAATGAGATTGACTGTCCTCTACCTTCAGACCATCTATACTTGACCAACCAACATTAATACCTGAATTCAATTCCCATTTCTTACAAAAAGGCTGTACACTTCTATGAAATTCACTAAACAAAAAAGGCATTCATTCATTCATTCTCATCATTAGCATTTTCTTCCTCCACCAGACCCAAATAATTAACTTAAAGTATGAGTGAAACTACAGCATTGTTTTATAAAAGAAATGAAACTCTGGCTAATGTATAAAATAAAATTAAGACAGTAATATGTTTTTCTAATACAATTCCTAAGAAAAAATTTCCAAGGTCAGTATTAAATCCTTGGGCTTTTTTCCAAAGCTTAGTCTTTATTACCTGAAGCCAAGGACATGATGTGATGTTAACACTTTTCAAAATCATAATAGCCTATGGAGAAGAAAATAGGACTGCAGTTCCTACCAGGGGCATATTCTTTAGACTAAGAGTAGATTGAGGATGAACTCGGGTCAGTCTCTTCTCAAGTACATTCTCAGAGGATATCTATATCCCTTTTTATGAATTTAATTAAAATACATTTGTGTTAAGTAATTGAGAGTGGTAAGTATTTGGCAAACAATTATTCTGTAACAGAATTTTCTCTATAATATCTACAGAAATGTTAAAGAAAAAAATAATACTTTTGACATACCATGACTTGGGGAAAATAAATAAAAGAATCTAGGAAACATTATAATATTATCAATTCAAATGTGAGATACATTATTTTGTTTTCAGACCTGTTTTGCTATAAAAGAAATAGAACAATTTAAAGAAATACAAATTCTCTATGCTCCCCTGTAGATATGGGGATTTGATATGTCTTAGAGACAGCTTTATGTATCAGAGGAGAAAAATGCACTTTTTATAAAAGGTATTGGAACAATTTTCTTTCTTTTTTTTAACTTTTACAGGCTTACAGACGTACAATGAACATGTGGTTTGCACTTTAGCATTTGTTAATTCTTCAGCCTTTGAAATACTACTTTAAAAAATTTATTTATTTTACTTGAAAGAGTTACACACACACACACACAGAGAGAGAGAGAGAGAGAGAGAGAGAGACAGAGACAGAGACAAAGATAGAGAGGTCTTCCAACTCTTCCCATCCGGGTACAGGGGCCCAAGGACTTGGGCCATCTTCTACTGCTTTCCCAGGCCATAGCAGAGAGCTGGATGGGAAGTGGAGCAGCTGAGACTTGATCCGGCGCCCATATGGGATACAGGCACTGCAGGTGGTGGGTTTACCCACTATGTCACAGCGCCAGCCCCACAATTTGCTTTCTATGTATAAATAAAATTAAAATTAAATTAATCATTCAAACCTCATAGTAAAATGAAGTCTAGATCTATTAAAGGTCTAATGGGAGAGGAAAAATAGCTTTTAAAAGAAAATACAGAGAAAAATCTTTATAACCTCATGGCAGGAAAATATTTTGTTGAAGAGAAATTAAAGCCATGGCAATACATGAAAACTTAATAATTTCGAAAGCAGAATTTATATTCTCATAAAGTTTTTTACCTTTAACCAATAAATCCTTCCGAAGTGTTTCACATGAGTAGAGAGTTCTGAGAACTTTTCATTATTCATGATGATATTTGTCAGTTTTCCTTTCTCCTGTGATAGGGATAGCACTTTCCCAGTTCCTTAAGCTTTGGGGGCCATGTGTGATTTGCTTTGGACAATGACATGTGAGCAGAAGTGATTTCTGTCACTCTGGGCAGAAGCCTTTAAGAACCAGTGCACAATATTCCATGTTTCTGTCTCTCTGCTCTGGTGGCCAGCCATGTTTCAAGAAGTAGAGGTTTCTAGTGAGAATGATAGTTACAAGAACATGGCATGGACTAAGCTGAGCTGAAATTTCATAGCAATTTGTTAGCTGTCAGTTTTATCGTGACATGACAGTGTCAAATTGGGTCCTGATAGCAAATGACAAAAACCCAACTCAAAGTTTCTTAAGGAAAGAAGAAAAGTTATTACATTAAAAAAAATATTTTGCAGAAGGGGAAAGACAATCTCGGAACATTCATGGTTACCTATCTGTGACTCTCATAACCACTTCACTTAGCATGTTGGCTTCATGCTCTTGAGCCAGCCTCCTTCATGGGTAGGAGATGTCACCACCAGCATGACCCTAAAGCCTGCGACTTTGAGACAGGAAAGAAAACTGCCCTCTCCAATCCAAATTTGCAAACTAGTGGACAGACATCTGACTGTCCCAGACATGATATGTCTCCCAAGTAACTATGCACGTTTCTGTGGGAAAATGCAAGTCTTACGCTTTCTGTAACGAAATAAAATCCCTTCCTATGGTTTTTATCACAGTTAAATGAAATCTCCCACAAGAGCATTTAGCTCAGGCAGTAAATACATACCAGCCACACAAGAGGACTATGTGATGGTTAGTTTTATGTGTCACCCTGACTAGACCACAGCATCTACTTATTTAATCAAATAGTAAGTATTGTTTAAGGTTTCTGGGAGCTGTGGTTAACAGCTACAATCAGTTGACTTTTAGTTAATTTTATTACCCTTGACAATGGTGGTAGTCCTATCCAATTAGCTGAAGGATTTAAGAGCAAAAACAGAAATTCCTTGAAGAATTTTGTGGGGAGCAACTGGGAGCAACTCGGACTAGACTAAGCTACTGGAATTAAGACTTATTCTATGCATCTGCTCTCCCACAATATGGCGCTGGGAGAGGAGGAAACAGCTTCTACACAGCTGCCTCCAGTTCAACCAATAAACTGTAGGACCTGCTCCTGATTGGAGGAGAGCAGCGTACTCGGCGTGTGGGTAGCAGAGTTGGGATTGGAGGAAGAGGACTATAAAGGAGGAGAGAGACAACATGCACCAGGAACATCTAAGAGGAACACCTGTGCAGCCCCTGAGAGAGCCGGCCGGCGGTGTGCCGCTCCCCTGCGGAAGTGGGGAAAGTGGCAGGGGGAACCGCCCTTCCACGGAGGTGGAAGGGACGGTAGCCAACCCGGGAGGAACCAGCAGCAAACCCGGGAAGGGCCGAGCAGACAAAAGAACAGCGCAGGGTCCTGTGTCATTCCTCCACGAAGACGGGGAGCGACAAATTTGTTCTCAGATTGCACACCAACTTCTGCCTGAGTTAGAGCATGCTGCAACTACCCTACAGATTTCGGATATGCCAGGATCCACAATTGCATGAACCAATTCCTTAAAATAATCTATATTTATCCTGTTTCTTTAGCGAATACTGCCAATCAGAGCACAACTACCAATTTCATCTCCATTTTAGAGATAAAAAAAACTGAGCTGATAAATGTTGAAGCCTGAACTCAAATTTAGGTTCCTTTGTTCCAAAGCCTGTGGCCTGGTAAAGATGAACAAACATATGTTAGAAACTTGATAAATTTCCCATAGTGGAATTAGAAAGGAAATAAATGGAATGGAAAGAAAGACTCTACCAGTTCTGAAGAATTCTAGACAATACAGTCTCCATTCATAATCCCTTCTGATATCTATTAACTTCTATCAGCATATTTTTCATTGCAGATTCTTATTGCAAGTTATTTCTTCTTGATATATTTATGATACATATAGAAAGAAAATAGCTACCACCTTCTTGTTGAAAAGATTTCAGACTTAATCAGCTAACTTGGTAACTTCTCAGATTTTTCTTTTTCAAGAAGAAAGTTAGACTATGGTCCTCAGGTTTAGGGAGCCCAAGATACTATCCTGTGAGGGGATTGGCTCAGGGGACAGACTGGGAGATCAATATCCCTCATTCCCAAACAGGTATATATTTACTATATCCTACTTCCTTCTCATTCATCCCATGGTAAAAATCCAACATCAAAAAGAAAGATGCAGGGCCAGCACTATGGCATAACTGGTAAAGCCACTGCCTGCAGTGCCTGCATCCCATATGGGCACTAGTTCAAGTCCTGGCTGCTCCACTTCCAATCCAGCTCTCTGCTATGGCCCAGGAAAGCAGTACAAAAGGCCCAAGTCCTTGGGCCCCTGTGTCCGCATGGAAGACCTGGAAGAAGCTCCAGTCTCCTGGCTTCAGATTGGTGCAGCTCTGGCTGTTGCTACCAGTTGGGGAATGAACCAGTATATGGAGGACCTCTCTCTCTGCCTCTCCTTCTCTCTGTTCTCTCTGTATGTAACTCTGACTTGCAAATAAATAAATAAATATCTAAAAAAAAAAAAAAAAGAAATATGCAGCTTGAGGAAAGAGCAAAACATACTCAAATTTGAAATCGGAGACCTAAATTTGGAGGAATGGAGGAGTCACCTTGTTGCTAATAGTGATGGTGGTGGCAATCACTTCAAGAGAAACTGTGCTCTCCAAAATGCTTACTCACACACCTTAATACATAAGAACCTTAGAAAAGAGGTTACAAGAAAGTTGTCATCATTGGGATTATATAAGGCTAAAATAATTTCTGTCTAAAGAAATTGTCCTTGAACCAGATTTTGTTTCCTACGTGAAAAGTAAATATATTACTCTCCACATAAGTTCTCCAAGCCTTTCAGAAAATAAACAGAAAACAAATGGTCAAATCAATCCATATATACCAAAAGAACATTTTATTTTTATTCATTTTCTCATATTCATATTTTTAATATATAACCCCTTGATTGAATAAGCCTCTCTAAGTGCCTTATAGTTTCCAAATTCCTAAGTAACAATTGGAAAAGACAGTCATTCATGGACTTTACAATATAATAATAGCAAAACAATTCATACCTTCTAAAGGGGGGATCAGGCTCCATTTATAAATGTGTGGGTATCAAATACAATTAAATGTTGGATGTACTTAAAATGTGACTTTAAGTCATCAACAAGATATCTTTTTTTTTAACTTTTATTTAATGAATATAAATTTCCAAAGTACAGCTTATGGATTACAATGGCTTCCCCCCCATACCGTCCCTCCCACCCACAACCCTCCCCTTTCCCACTCCCTCTCCCCTTCCATTCACATCAAGATTCATTTTCGATTATCTTAATATACAGAAGATCAGCTTAGTATACATTAAGTAAGGATTTCAACAGTTTGCTCCCACACAGAAACATAAAGTGAAAAATAATAGATGATTTTCTTTAAATGATGATGAAATCAGATCAGACCCATTGTCATGTTTAATCCCAGTGAGAGTCAAGTTGGGAATTGATAATTTTTTTTTTTTTTACAGAAGATCAGTTTAGTATGCATTAAGTAAAGATTTCAACAGTTTGCACCCCCATAGAAACACAAAGTGAAATATATTGTTTGAGTACTCGTTATAGCATTAAATCTCATGCACAGCACATTAAGGACAGAGATCCTACATGAGGAGTAAGTGCACAGTGACTCCTGTTGTTGACTTTACCAATTGACACTCCTGTCTATGGCATCAGTAATCTCCCTATGCTCCAGTCATGAGTTTCCAAGGCTATGGAAGCCGTCTGAGTTCTCCGACTCTTATCTATCAACAAGATATCTTACAATCATCTTTTTCTACCTATCATGCATCGTCTCCATACACACTGGAAATGTTTTAATTTTTAGTTTATATCCCACTTTTGAGTAGAACTTGACAGTATACATAGCGCTTATATTTGATACTTCATTTCATTTGTGACATCTCTGCAAGTTCTATTCTCACCACTGCATCTCACATATGGAAAGTGAAGACCATGCCCAAAATCACATAAGACCACAACTGGGATGGAAACCATGTCTTTGAACTTTATAATTGCCTCCTTCCCATTCTGTTTCTTCAATACAATAGATGCTCCATGAGGACACTATTTTGCTCACTATTTCTAACAGAAATTGGAGATTTTAGAAAGCTCTATGAAATGAGTGCATACAAAAATACAGATGCCAGATCTTATTACCAATAAAGTTTCAAGTCATTGAATACCAGCTGATTAGCATACCTTGTAATTGGCATAACATATGCATTATCAATCAACAAAGCAAAAGAATTGTAATACAGTTACTACACAGAAAAGGCTAATGAGAGACTTAACAGCACTCCTCTAAAGCTCTATTTAGAGCAGGGATTATCAAAATATGATCCCTGGACCAGAAGCAACAGCATGCTTGGGAAGCAGAAATGCAAATTTTTGGCTATCACTTTATATCTACTGAATCTAACACTCAACTAATGAGACCTAGCAGTCTACTCTAACAAGTCCTCTAGATGATTCCAATACACACCGAAGTCGTGTTAACCATAACTAGTGAGATAAGATGCTTCAAACGATGTAAGGTCCATCTATTCCTCTAACAAGTCTAAAATACAAGTCAAGTTATTTTAGACTTTTTGGTACTGCTTTGTCAGCATTGTGCTTTGGCATGAAGCAAACGACCTGTACCAAAAAAGATTAATTTTAAAAATAACCTCACGTAGACTCATTTGTTCATTTCTCAGTAGACTCGGCACCATTACAACACACTGCCTCAGTCTGCTAAACTATGTGTGTATTATCTGGGGCAAGAGGGATAGGCCCCCCACTCCCAAAGAGCTAAAGTTTTTTAAAAATGTTTCTATCAAAATACACATCATAATGACAAGGGTGGAAAGTGATCCATCTACTCCATACCTCATAGGAGGGGTGGTTCTCTAGAGTGAGGGGAGGCTGAGTTAGACTCCACTGGGGCTCTGGAACAAAATACAAAGAGACTAGCAAGCTTAATGACTGAAGTTGCTAAATACAAAATATAATGAATTGCACTTCATCCCCAAATCCTTTGTATAGACTTTGTGAAGAATTTCTCCAGGGAGTAACGTGAAATGAGGGGATAAAACAGTTAAATTGTCTATTTTATCTGAAAAAACAATTGGTCTTGTGAACAAAAACTGGAAGAAATTCTCATGGAAATCATGACTGCAAATGATCAGTGGAAAACAACTATCAACAACAGAAGACAATCAAATGCACTGCACTGTATCTATCAGGAAATTCACAGGCAATGCTAATCTGAAATATGTTCTCTGAATAACAAGGAAAACCTGAAACAATAGCAGAATGCTCAAGCTTGTGAGCAAGCAAGTGCTTTTATACAAACTCAGGCTAAATGCCTAAACACTGGATGAGGAGACATTTTTTAATTCAAAATTATATATATATATATACACACACATACACATATATACACGTGTATCAGAAAAAGAGAAGAAATGCCACATTTATATTCCAATGCCTATTTCATGTTTTAGATTTCAGTAAACAATGAGGTATTGATCTAAAAGAATGAAGTATTTGGCTTATTTTTGGTTCTACACAATTAAGGGTAGATTTCTATAAGATCATTTTACCTTTGAACACAGCACTTTGAAGGAAACTCTGTCCTCTGCAAATCCCTATTTCTGTATCTTAAGAACTTAGTGTCTATTCCAATTTCTCTGTCACCCTCTCTATTTCCATGGCTGCCCTCCTTTCTCTATATTTAAAAGAACTAACATTACATTTTTAAATCTGCATTTGAAAGTTACGAATCATTCTTTCCCAGCTCACATGCCCCATATCCATTCAATTATAGCTCTTCTTTAAGAGTTCCCATCTGCTGCCTCCTTTCTCAGTTCCACTTAATCATCACTCTAGGTCAGGTCATTATTTTTCTCCTAGTAATAAACATTAACTAATGACATCCACTCCTACTCACCCAGTCACCCTACACACCACTATAAGATGTATTCTTCCATTGCAGCAGTTTGATGAGCACGGTCCACTTAAATATTTCTCTTTCTCACCTGCCAACCAAAGCTAGCATATACTTCCTGCCTGATGTTGAGGCTGCACCACACCTAGAACCAGCCTACCATCCCATAACAATCTTCCACCTTCCTTCTAGTCATAAGCCATTAGCCAGAGTTCCAAGCTGCTCCTTCAAGAAAAGATCCCACCTCCATGTCTCTCTTGCCCATCATTGCACCATATCACATTTCAAATTATAACTTCTTCCATTTACATTCAACAAACATTTTCCGGAGCATCTACTGGGCAAGACATTGGAGCCATGATAGGGTTGAGCAGGGAGTGGATGGTAGTGTAACTAAATGAATAACACCTGCCCTCAATGAGGGACATGAACTGAATTACTTGAGCCATCACTGCTGCCTCCTACGCTATTAATTAGTGGGAAGCCAGACTCAGGAGCCAGAGCTGGAGCTGACAATTAAAGGTAAATACTCCAATATGGGAACTGAGCATTTTAACCACTGGGTCAAACACTTGCCCTCATCTTGTACTCTTTACAAGTAGCTGCATATGTGATACACAAGTGAACTTCAAAAAGTTCATGGAAAATGGCATTAAAAGTTAAGATTATAGAGTGCAAAAATTTTTGAAATCCATAAACATCTTCCATGAACTTTTTGAAGGACTCTCAAATGCTGTGTTTTGTTCCTTGACTTGATGGAGATACCATATGGAGACCCTTCCTGTGCTTATATTTGCTCCAAAATGCCCTACATAACTGAACTGCTATGTACTGAATGTTTGTGTCCCACCACAACACACCTCCACCAGAATTCAAATGTTGAAACTTAATCCTCAATGTGGTAGTATTTGGAGATGGGGCCTTTGAGAGGTGATTCCATTGTGAGAGCACTCACAGAAGTAGAATGAATGCCCTTGTTTAAGGGACCCTGGAGAGCTCCTGTGCTGCTTCTGCCATGTGAGGACCCAGATTTATGATGCTCGCCTATCGGTAGCCATCCCTCTCTAGACACCAAATCTGCAGCATCTTGAATGGTGAGAAATAAACCTCTGTCATTTGATATGCTACCCAGTTTATGGTTTCTTTGGTTATTGCAACACAGATGTACTAAGACTCTAGCTCTTAGTGAGTCCTGTCATACTATCTCCCTAAATATCACTTGTTTTTCATTCAGTTCTTTCTGCCCATTCCTAACAGTGCTAAGTGATAAAACTAGGGCAGTCTGACAAATCAGTAACTAAACATTGTTTTATATACTTCCTACTAATGTTTCCATTTTAGCAAGAATCTTTAACACCTTTCCCTAAAGTAGTAGTTATGAATCTGTGGTGACTTTGCCCCTCAGGGAACCTTTGACAACGTCTGGAGACATTTTTTTTTTTTTTTTCATGACAAGAAGAGGGCTACTACTGGTCTCTAGAGGGTAAAAACCAGCAATATCCCGCAAGGCATGGGGCCACTCACACAACAAAGAATTATCTGGTCCAAACTGTTAACAGTGCTGTGCTGAAGCAAGCCGTAGTGTCATAAATAGCATGGACACCTGGAAGTCTGCCGAAGATTCAGTGGTAAAAAGACATTTTGACAGGCGGTGATGGGAATCCATTAATATTTCTCAAATCATAGTGCAGATCTAAGTAGAACCAGCAGTTAGTTACCTATGTCTATGTTCCATAGACATGTGGAAGCTCAGAGAGGGAAAGGCAACCCACTCACATTCTAAACAACGAATTCATTAACAAGGTCTGCTGTCATTTTAACCTACTGCTTCTAGCATTGTCTCCTGAATATATACAGACCAAACATATGTTCCATAGAGCAATACTTTGTGCATTTTAGAACATGTGCTGTGTCTCCCTTATATCTTCCTTCTTGAATTTCTTATTGCTAAATAGTTCAAGTATTTCTCATTCTCCTAGCCATTCTGGTAATGACAATTGCATAAACAATATTTTAGGTTTAATGTTGAACTTCATATTTACCCATATAAGTTTCATATTGTTCATTAAGTTTCAGGTTCTATTTTTTAATGTACAAAAAACTGACGCTTCCCCTTCATCAGCTACATTTTTGGTAAGAGTATTGAACAGGACATGTTCTGGCACCAACAAGTCACTGGGGTTGATCTTACAAGCTCACACCAATCAACAATCTATCCTCATGAGCAGGGTGATTCAATAAGCTTGGAATGACTGAACCATCACTCACTGCATATTTCTCCATCTTATACCTAACTGTCTTGTGCCTATGAAAGGCTTTTTCCAATGGCATATAAAAAACAGATAAGCTCTGTCTCCTCCATGGATCTTATCTAGGAGACAAGTTATTGTATCAGAAAGAAAAAAATCAGCTAGTGAGGAATGAATGTTTCCAGCAAACTCACACAGGCTTTTGTGTGTGTTTGTCTCTGTGTGTGTCTGTAAGTCAAGTGGCAAAGAGACAAAGAGAAAGAGAGAGATAAACAGAGACAGGCAGAGCTATCTCCTATCTACCAAGGGCTGGAACAGGCCAAATGCTGGAGTCAAGAATTCCACCCAAGTTTCCCAGATCGGTGGCAGAGCCACCACCACCTGAGCCATCACCTGCTACTTTCTAAGCAAGCCCAGTTTGGCAAGTATTCACGGGAGTTGAGAATGTGGACATTGGTATCAAAATATCTGAGTTTGAGTCCTAGTCTGTTATTTCATTTGTTTGCTATGTGACCTCAGACAAATCACTTACCCTTTCTGTGCCTCAGTGTCCTTACTACAAAGTAAATAAAATTATGACACGGGATTGTTGTGAGAATCAAGCAATGCCTGGTACTTGAAAAGTTGCTGGCACACAGTAATTATGATTAACAGTTAACTTACTACTTAAAGAGGATACACCACGCTCCTGTGACCTCAGTTCAAATTGTTCAAATTTACAAGGTGATGACTTCCTGGGCCAAGAGACTTAAAATTCATTTAAAACATATTGCATTGGGTTCGCCATTTATTGCTTTTCAATTTCTGCTTAATTGAGAATGCTCTATTTTGTGCTTTTTAAAGATAATTCTCTTTGATAGAAAATGCATCAGTAAAATAAAGGTCAAATTCTTCCACTCTCTCATGGCATCTGTTAAAATTTTACCATCTGCTCCCACTATGAGCTTTGTCCCAACATGTTATTATTAGAACCTACATTTCCAATCTTTCAAAATATGAAGGGGGGGTGGGAGAATAACACCTTTGACTGAATGTGATTAACAATTATGTCTACACATAACAAATGAAGCAGTTTCCTTGTCAAAGTACATTTATATATTTAAATGACCAATTTCAGCCTATTCATCTCAGTGATCAACAATAAAAGAGGACAAATTGTAACTTTGATCAATAAACCACTGAACCACCAAGCATCTTTCACCTCCATGTTTGTTCTTATGCCATATTTAATCACACGCCCTTGAGTTTTACTCTGAAGCAATTAAATTTGTCTTCTTTTGTTTAACAAGTAAAGCAACAGAGTGGCAACCAAAGAGCAGAGCCAGAAGCAGAGGCCAGCTCCATTCTACACAGACTGCCCTTCATCCCACACGTGTTGTTGGGCAAGGTAGCAAATCGCCTAAAATTGATGCAAACAGCAACGTATTTGTACCTTGAACAGAAAATTGGCAAAAGTCATTGAATACAGGTCCCTTTGATCTACTAGTCCTGTTGAAGATATTTGTTCCCTCTGTAATTAAGGAAACTTTTGGAATGTCAAAGAAGGCTGAAAACAACAAACTGATATTGACTGTGGAAACAAACAAATTTTAAAATAATAGTTTCAGATCATCAGATTGAAGCAAGCAAAATTTCCATCTCAAAAGCATTTTGTAGTTAAATCTCCCTTCCTATTATGTCTGCTGAGAAAGGATGGTGTGGTTAAGTATATTATTCAAAGTAGTATACGTATCTGAATCTCAGATCACTTGTACAATACTCATATGTATCCAATGTCTTGCATTTTCAGTGTTACCGGAACAGAAACACTCCTCTTTCCACCCTGCTAGGGAAGCTACACAGCCTCACTTAGACTGCTCAATGAAGCACATATGGATGCTTTGATTCAACAACTGTTTTTTCAGTATCTAGTCAGTGCCAGGATCATCTCCCAGACAAACTGATACAAGATACTCATGGAGATGATGCCAGTGACTATACGAAGGATAAGAATATTTTTCAGCAGAAGTTAAAGAATCAGGATGGGCTGTGTAAGGGGATGGGAAGCTTTTCCTATTTTTTTTTTTCCAGAAGGGTGCACTGTTGTACCTTCTATCGCTCAAAGCATAAATCAAGACACAATAACTTAGAAGCACATTTGTTGTTCTCACATTGTAGCTGTACAAGAATATACTCATATTAAACCAGAAACCTTAGAGGAACATTCTGGACTCAAATGTATTTCCTTCCAGCAAACAATTTGAAGGGTACATGCATATTTTTAGTTACATAAAAACTAGAAATTTTAATTATTAACACTAGAAGGAAAATTTCATGATGGGCAAAGTATCTAAATCAGAAAAGCAAGACACAAACCTGTGAAACATCTCATAAAATTATCAGTCACCATTGCAGAGGAAGCAGGAGATGTGGGGACTAATGGGTGGAGGACACAATTGCATGATTGCCATGCTGGCCCAATGTTAGGCAAGGGGTTTTCTCCTCAACAAACTCTATATAAAAGAGATGACACAAATCTAGAATTTCCAATAAAATTGTGCTAAAGGCTGGAAGATGAAGAATATGAACACAGTCATGAAAACAGCCTCAGAAAATTTCACCTTCATGTGTGCACTGGACTTGGAAGCTGTACCATGCCTGTATTCAATATTTCCTAATACCTGTCCCAATGCTGTCTGTAACCTATGCTATAACAGATAGCCTCCTAGTTATCCACACCCAGTATCTAGACCAAGAGAGGGGACAGCACTCTTCTTTCAATCACTAGAGTCATCCCCTCAATTTCCAGTTCTTATCGGGGTACTCCTTCTCTTCCAGGAAAAACTGGCAAGAAATTCAACTGACAAGGAAGCAGATAGGATCAGAACATATGCTATGAAGTGCCAGTATAAAACTCAGACTTGTCACCAAATAGAAAGGGTTTGACTCTGTAGAAGTGGAAGAGCTTCTCAAAAGGAAAGCATACAATGTAAAGGAGGAAGAATCTAGAATTCAGCCCTGAGAATTTTCAATATTTAAAGAGCAGGTGGAGGTGGAGGAGACTAAGAAGAAATGGCCTAAAAAGTATGGAGAAAAACTAGAAGAGGACGGTGTCACTGCAGCCCAGGGAAAACAGCATCTCACTGTGTAGAATCACTGAGGGCCAGGAAGGATGGGAAAAAGAAATGCCTCTGAAACCAAGCACCAGTTACCCAGTGAAACATTCTTCAGTGATGGCAGTATTCTAGCTCTGCTGTGTCCAGTACAGTAGCTTCACATTACTATTGAACTCTTGGAATGTGGCTGGTGAGACTAAGCACTGACAATTTCATTTAATTAACTTAATTTAAGTAGCCACATGTGGCAGGTGGTTGCTATATTGCACAGTGTGGAGTCTAAGGAGATAGAGGACAAAGCAGCATAGTGTTTAACAGCATGGTCTGAGCTTTAGACTCAGACATATCCCAGGCTCATATCATCTCCTCCACTAAAGCACAGTATACTGTACGGAAATTATGTCACTCTACAAGGTTAAGATTCTTCATATGCAAAGCAGGCATGATTTAAAATAAATAATAGCACAGCTAAAAGTATTAAATGAGATCATTTTAGATGTGACATTTCCAAACAATTTACAAATGAGAAAAAATAGGTGGGTCTATAAAAAAAATCTAGAAATACTTAGAAGAGTTGAAAACAAATATAAAAAGTCATCCAAAAGAGATTTTTAAACCTATTTGTCTGCTCTTAACAAATCTAAAAAGAGGAATTTGTCAACTAAAAGTAAGATGGTGAACTACAAAAGCATAGAAGGAAGTGTCAAGACACAAACATTGGTGCCCATCGGAGCTCCACATAAAGGACAGAAGGCCTGAAGAGCAGTCATACTTACCTAGTCACAAAAGCAAAACCTTCCTTTTGTAAGAATAACAGGTTGGGTCCTCTTAGTCTGATGTCACTGCAAGCTCATCCACACATCACATTGAGTTCCGCTGTTCCTATCAATATCCCTGAGTAGTTGTGAGAGTCCCATATAGTTCTATTCATATAGTGAGAACATCCTGGAAATCACATAGTTTACCTATTCTCAGCAGTAAGAAAGATTTCTTAACAAAAACACTGACAAAATGTCTTTCTCAAAAAACTTGACTCTGAGACAAGAGCCTTCTAGTCAGGCACACCAGGATTGCTGGTGCATGAGACAACTATGAATCCCCTTTTAAAGGGAAACTTGGTACTCTGTTGCCCTCTCTGTCTGGTGTGCATTTTGGTAGATGATGGAACAATGACATAAGCCTCTGTTGCCCTCTCTGTCTGGTGTGCATTTTGGTGGATGATGGAACAATGACATAAGCCTCTGTTGCCCTCTCTGTCCAGTGTGCATTTTGGTGGATGATGGAACAATGACATAAGCCTCAGCCATTCCGCCTCATTGCCCAAAAGAGATAAACTTTGGAATGTATTCCGTGCTCTTGAAACTCAATTGGGTCTCACACCCTATTGCCTTCATACCCCACCCTCTACAGCCACCTGAAAAAACAGTTGCTCTGAACACCTGAAAGACTAGTTCCAGGGATTCCCTGCCTCTTACCCATCCCCAGCCCTCCTAAAATATAAAAAGGCCTGGCCCTTGCAGGTCAGGGCTTTCTGCCACGTGTTCCATCATGGGTACACAGGCAGTTAGTCAATTACCTCTATGGATTTATTTTCTCTGAATAAATTCGGCCTGGCTGTAAATTTGTACACTGCCTCCTCTCTATCCTGTGCCTCTTTTCCTAACAGTGGATGTGAGGTTTTTGTTGTTGCTTTCTCGTGGATTAGCCATGCATTCATGCTATCCACAGCTATCTCTGGACTTTGTAAGCTAAGCCTTGGATGTCATGATCTCAATAGATTTTTCCTCCAATGACATTATTTGATAGTTACCCTCCAGCCATAGGTGCCCTAATGGGAGAGATTTCCCTGCCAGAGATAACACATATATTTTTAAATAACAAATGTTGAATGATATTTTCTGAAATTATATGAAATTAAGAGATTACACAGAATTATAGAAGTTAGTCTCCCTTAGAAAAGCAGATAAGGATACTCCTTGGAATCATGTATGGGGTCTTTCACAGAAGGTTAAAAATCACACAGAGACCAAGCGATTGGCATATTACAAGAAAGGTGGAGGGCCTTATAAATTAAGCCTTTGTATTTACAGTATATAAAGCAGAGGATGGATCATTCTTCCTCCATTAAATTACATGAACCGCTTGGGATTTCCTGGACCTGAAAATGAATGTGGTGAACAATTCAAGGGAGGTGGGAGAGAGGGATGTGTTTATTTCCAACTAATAAGATATTAAACTCTAAGGATTAAGTAGAGAAAGGAGAGGGGCAATTCTATAAACTGATCAGCTGAGTGGGTCATAATATCATCTTTTCAGGTTGTTTAATTACTAATACTGAGAATAAAATGGTTCAGTGTCTAGCACATAACAGCAAGAGAAAGAGAGAGAAAGATTTCTTCTATCTGCCAGAGAGCCATTCCACAACCACAGAAGTGGCCAAGGAAGCCACAGAAAGAAGACAGAATGGCAGAAAACCATCAGAACCTCAGAACTTCAAGTTTCTAATTCTTTACATAAAACATTTTCATGTATCAGTGCAGTCTAGTTTCACACCAAGCCTAGACAGTAGGATAGAATTGTATCATTGAGGTTGGCATTGTGGTGTAGCAGAGTTAAGTCACCGCTTGCACCAGAATCCCAAATGGGAATCACAGCTTGAGTTCCAGCTCGCCTACCTCACATTCAACTTCCTGCTAATGTGCCTGGGAAGGCAGCAGAAGATGGCCCAAGTACTTTGGCCCCTGCCACACATGTGAAAGACCAGGATGGAATTTCTAGCTCCTTGTTGCAGTCATTGGTGAGTGAACCAGTGGATGGAATCAATCTCTCTCTCCCTCTCTCCCCCTCTCTCTCCTTCTCTCTCTCTCTCTCTCTCTCTCTGTGTGTGTGTGTGTGTGTGTGTGTGTGTGACTCCATCTTTCAAATAACTAATCTTTTAAAAAAATATTATTGGGGCTAGCACTGTGACACAGTTCATTAAGCCACCACCTGCAATGCCAGCATCCCATAGGATGGCTCATGTGTCAGCTTCTCCATTTCAATCCAGCTCCCTGCTAACGGCCTGAGAAAAGCAGCTGAAATTGGTACAAATACTTGGGCTCCTACCACCTATGTGGGAGACATGGATGAAGCTCTTGACTCCTGGCTTCAGCCTGTCCCAGTCCTGGCCCATTGCAGTCTTCTGGGGAGTGAATCGGCAGATAGAAGAGCCATCTCTCTGTCTCTGTCATGCTCGCTCTCTCTATCTCTCTCTCTCTGTTTGTATGTGTGTGTCTGTGTATGTCTCCCTCTCTCTCTCTCTCTCTCTCTGTGTGTGTGTGTGTGTCTCCCCCCTTCTCTCTCTGCACCTCTGAATTTCAAAATAATAAATCTTTTAAAAAACAAAAAAATTAGAAAAAAGCATAGTATAATTATCATTATTCCTGTTTTACAGTTGAGGAAGTAGAGGCAAAATCATAGAGAAAGGGTACTCTGAAATTGCTGAGATGGTGAACTACAAAATTCTCTCCAGAAAGCCATTTGTTAATATATGCAAAAGCAATAAACTATACCCATTTTTATATAGCAGTCTATCAGTAAGAATCTATCTTTGGAAGTAGTCAGATGTGTATACATATTCACCACAGCCATAGTTAAATTGCAAAGATAAAAAATCAAATATCCAACAAAATAGCAAATGAGGTAAATATATCATGATGTATTTATACAGTGGAATGCCATTAATCTTGAGTTATCAATAAAAGATTTTATGTGATATATGTTCCTGATACAAATTTTCAAGAGTGTAAAACAGTAATTTAGCATGATTCAAGTTTTTAAAAATCTTTTATTTAATGAATGAAAATTCCATAGGTACAACTTTAGGAATATAGTGGTTTTTCCCCCAATACCCACCCTTCCACCCCTTCTCTCATCCCACTTCCTACTCTCCATCCCATTCTTCATCATTAAGATTTACTTTTAATTAACTTTATATACAGAAGACCAACTGTATACTAATTAAAGATTTCAACAGTTTGCACTCACACACACACACACACACACACACACACAAAACATATAAAGTACTGTTTGAGAACAAGTTTTGCAGTTATTCTCATAGTACAGCTCATCTCTACATGGAGAGTAAGTGCACAGTGACTTTTGTTAATTTAACAACTGATGATCTTATTTATGACGTCAGTGATCACCCAAGGCCCTTGCCATGAATTGCCAAGGCTGTGGAAGATTTTTTTGATCACAAATTCCATCCGTATTCTGACAGGGATAAGCAAAGTGGAAGTTCTCTCCTTCCTTCAGAGAAAAGTACATCCTTCTTTGATGGCCCCTTCTTTCCACTGGGGTCTTGCTCACAGAGACATTTCATGTAGGATATTTTTTTGCCACAGTGTCTTGGCTTTCCATGCCTGAAATGCTGTCATAGGCTTTTCAGCCACATCCAAATGCCTTAACAGCTGATTTTGAGGTCAGATTGTTACTTAAAGCAATTGTCCTTCTATTAAGTCTACTATGTGGACTGCTTCCCATGTTGGAAATTCCCTCCATTTTAATTCTGTCTATTATTACCAGGCACTTGATGCTATTTATATGATCTCTTTACCACTTAATCCTATCTATATGTTCACTTTAACACTTAATATGATCATTTTAACGATTAAGATGGCGTTTTTACTACCAATTTTAGTGGGATTTGGAGTTCCATGACAAACTTTTAATCTTAGAAGTAAGTCCATATAATACTGTATACAGAACTATACAATTTTACAGTTACCTTCTTGTGCTAAATAACTGAAAGCCTTCATGCTTTATAAAATTTTCCTCTAACACTGTTTCACTTTTTAAATTTTGTATTAATATAAAGAGAAAGGATTTCACAGATACAATTCTAAGAAGATAACCAAGGTAATCATATTTCTTCCCTCCCTCCCTCTCTCTCTCTCAAAGTCCCCACCTTCTTTTTCCTTTAATTTTTGCAATAACATACTTTCAGTTTACTTTATAATCATAGGTTTAATGTACTACTAACCATAATGTTCAACAATTAAAAAGTAGAAATTGTAGTTAACTATAATTCTGACACCCTGAAGCCTTCTTTTTCCTAGCATAATTTACCTTACTTAATTTCCCTTTTTCTTTTCTTTTATGCTTACCTGTAATTATCTATTTTATTCATTTGGACTTTCAGCATATAGTCTCGAGGTGTGACTGGACACATAGGAAGAAGTTTTATGTTTCCTAAAAGAATCTTCTGAGGGACTCATGATTGCCTCAGACATAGCATAACACAAGTCTAAGTTTCAATCTTGAATGCCTCTCCAAGTTGCACGCATAAAATATTGCTGAGCTCAACACTACCTTAAGTACATCTATTTACCAGGTTGTACAATTTAGTTCAGTTAATGTTGCAAAAAATAGTTTATTATATCAGTGAAATACAGCTGCATTCACCAAACCCCAGCTAGAATCAAGATAGTTGGGGCCTGAATTCCTCCAACCTAAAAACTCCATCAGTGGTTTTGCTATCTTGACAGCCATGAGTCAAATAATGATAAAAATGCACTATGTTGAAAGCAGGAAATTATCGTAATCAAAATGTCACTTCTGAAAACATCTTTTTTAAAATGACAATACTGTAAACAGTCATTTCCACAGTGACAATTAAGCATAATTAAATGCTAGATTTCTATTCAAGCCCCTTCCATTGATTACATCTTATTTTTCTGAGCTGAACTCAATTTCTCTTTCAAGTACATCTTGTTCCTGTCAGGGCAAAATGGAGCTCTCTCTCTCTCTCTCTCTCTCTCTGTGAGTGTGTGTGTGTGTGTGTAGCTTTTCAAGTGAATTAAAGGCATAGTTGGCCAAATTACAAATCTCAGTGGCTCAATGATATTTCCTCTAACCAAAAGCAGAGCTAGGACTAAACAGGAAAACGTGGAGATATATACATCTGTGATAACAAGGAACAGGCGGGTGTCCTAGCACATCTGTATGCTAAGCAGTGATGCAATCCTGACCTTCTTTTCTCAAAGTGGACTACATTGGCCAAGCTTGCTGCATTTTTGTGTGTGAATAGGAATCATTAACTTGTAGAAGGAATCAGATAATACTGTAGAGAGAAATGAAAGAAGGTTCTAAACCATAGAAGCCATGGAAGGAAAGAGAACTGCCACAGTTTTAGTGTGCTCCCCGAAAAGTTCAGCTGAGGAAATGTAATCCCCATAACTCATTTGTCAATGGTGTTTGGAGGTCAGGTCCTCAGAAAGCAATTGGGATTAGATGAGGTTGTGAGAGAGGGACTCCGAAGGCTCGAGTGGCTTTATAAGAAGAGGTACAGAGCCCTGAGCTAGCCTTACTGGGTCTCATCATTTGATGCCTTCTGCCATGTCAGATACAGGAAGGCCTTAACCTGATGCCTGCACCACACTCTTGGGTCCCCCAGTCTCCAGAACCAGGAGTCAAATAAGCTTTCAAATATTTTATAAATTACGCAGGTTTAGATATTTTGTTACAGCAACAGAAAATTGACTAAGATAAGACGAAGTTGCAGCAGTTTTAAGAGTGACAAGGAAGTCAGAAGAAAGACAAGAGTAATAGAAATGATTGGAACAATATTCCCATACATTTTATTTAAGGCAATGCTGATGCAGATTGGCGTGGACAGAAGCATAAGTAGACACGCTTTATGCTTGGTTAATTTACCAGTAGGAATGTGAAAATAGACATTCTGCCTTTGTGGGGAAAGAATTAAATCCTTCCTGGAGTTTTATTCAAAAGATGATCTGATTCTTACCATCAGGAATGTAATGGGTCTGGAATAGATAACCAAAGCAACACTGAAACTTCTTAGGACTCTCAAATATCCACAAATGACTGAAGTATTCCGTTATCTTTTTTGTCTCTTCAAACAATGATTAGTTATAGGCTATTACTTACAAATCAATGCAACGTCCAATTTTAATTCACTGGTTTATATATGTGTATGTGGCTTATCAATATAAGTGATATGCAAGTAAGTGCACTCATTTTGTCCATAGGTCAAGTCTTCTTTCTCTGAAAATCCTGAGAAACTTTTAAAAGCATTTAATAATACACACAGAGTTCACATGACTGTTTGATGCTTCCACTCTTCCTTTTCATTTCAAGGATAACTTCACTTTATGCAAGTTATAACATTATTATAACTTGCAAAAGTAATATTATCTATTTTCAGTTGAATGTTCTTAACATCATCCATTGTTTATTGGCTTAGTCTTCAAACTTTAAAAATAAAAGATCTTCACAACACAGGCATTCTGGCCTTTCTAGCATTCACTCCCCAACTTATCTATCATATATGAGTATTATTTAATATGCTTGTGGTTGCAAATAACAGAAATTTCAATTCTAACTAGCTTAAATAATAAAGAAAATTCATTAGCTTGAAAATCCTCAGCATGGACCAACTCAATAGCATGGTTGACTCAATAACACCACCGTGGATCAAGATTTCTCTGCTGTGCTGTCCAAACAGTGGATTTTATTGTAAAAATAGGCTCCCTAAATTGTTTTAGTAGAAACTTACACATAACCCTGCCAACAAATCAGAGCATGGCCAAGAAACTTATTCTAAAATTGAGTTCAATTAAGAAGATGAAGATGAGTCCTCACAGGTCTATCTTTGCTAATGAGCTGGAAAACACCTCAAAGAATCTCATTGATGTAGATTTTATAACATCTTTTCCTAAATGAAGAAAACTATTTTTAAACTGCATTATCTTTAATATACTTTTAAAGTTTGAGGAGTAATTCACATACAGCACAGATTCTTTTAATTATACAGTTCAATGAATATGGACAAATATATACAGTCCTTAGACCATACAATAACTACGATACAGAACATTCTCATTACCCTTAAAAGTTCCAATTGTTCCTCTGCAGTATCAATATGTTCTTAGAACTATATCAACAAATCATATTGAATCTGTTAAAACCTAATTGAAAATTTAAAAATTGTTAAATGTTTTTAAATATTTTAAGCAATAACAACAACAAAAAACCACTCCCGGCCCAAGGAAAAAATCAGAGCAGTTATTTCCAGGGAATGAGGATTGGGTAGGGGAATGGAAAACTACTGATATCTTGTTTTCACTAGTCACAATTGCAAAATAGTCATCCTCATAGCCACCCACTAACAAATGGGATATTTACCCTACATTATCATTTATTTTGAGGAAGTTCAGAAACTTAAGCAAGCTTATAAAGTTGTAATTCTAGTAAAAAGAAAACTGGTATTTGAATATTTTTATTGTAATATCCAAGCATTTCCCCTTTGACAGAATCCCAATTTGGGAACTCACCTATTACCTTGGTCCAATTACTTAAATTATTTAAGCATAGATCATTTATTTTTTTAAAAGGAATCATAACTACTTCTCACTATTTCATGTATTTCACTTACAGACAATTTGAAGCAGTAGGGAATATGGTAATGTTTTAGGAGACATACAGTATCCTTGAAGATTCACTCTGCAAATCTCAAAGCTCATGAAAACAATTACTAAGAAATTCAGATATTTCATCTGTGTTTGGTAGATGTCTGGAGTTTCAAGTGATATAGTGTGTCTGGTCTGTTTTGAATTATAGCAAACGTTGTTTAACATGAATAATAAATTTATTTGCATTTGCTGTGCCACAGTCAGTATATATAAGTGGATGATTACAGCATTGCAGATCCACTGAGACATGTTAGAAAGACAGGCAATAAGGTTCCCAGGAAGCAAAACTTTAAGCTTACTTGGTCATTAAATTGAATGATCTGTTGATAAAAGTAGAGATCCATTGACTTGTAGTCAATGAATAATGGTAAGACTCAGAAATTTGAAAAGATTAGAATTAGAAGATTGGTTGCAAGAATGTTGGAAGAGTTATGAGGAAAAATCACTTAAAATGTGTATAAAGGAAGAAAATACTGATTATCTGTTTTGTGTATCTGAACCAAAAAAAGTAAAATAGAACTGATATAATGAACAACACACACAAAAAAATTAAAAAGTAGTGGCTTTACACCTTATACCAAAATCAACTCAAAGTGGATCAAAAATCTAAATTTAAGACATATATCTCTAAAAGGAAAATAAAGGGAACACACTCCAAAATATTACCATAAGCAATGATTTCTTGGATCAAAGCCCCAAAACACAGGCAATAAAAGCAAAAATAAATAGGAATATATCAAATTAAGAAGTTTCTGAACATAGAATAAAAAAAAAAAAGAGGGAACAGAAAACTGACAAAATGGGACAAAATATTTGCAAACTACACATCTAATAAAGGGTCCATATTCAGAATATGTAAAAAGCTCAAGGAACTCAACAGCAAAATAAACAATACAGTTAACAAATGGACAAAGGATCTGAACAGTCATTTTTCAAAAAAAAGGAATACAATGGAGAACAAGACATGAAGAAATGCGAGCCATTAGAGAAATGAAAACCACAATGAGGTATCATCTCACTCCAGTTTGAATGGCTATCATCAAAAAATCAAAAATAAACGCTTTCAAGGATGTAGAGAAAAGGAAACTCTCATATAGTGTGTTGTGGTGGGAATGTCAACTAGTTCAGCCATTATGGAAAACAGTATGTAGACTTCTCTAAAATTCTAAAATATATGTACCATATGATCCAGTTATTCCACTCCTATATCCAAAAGAAGTCAGCATACAAAAGAGGTACCTGCACTACATGTGTATTGGAGCCCAATTCAGAAATAGCAAAAATATGGAATCAATCTAGATGTCCATCAACTGATGACTTGATTAAGAATACAATACAATTCAGCAATAAAGAGAATGAAATACTGACATTTGCAACAAAATAGCTGGAATTTAAGATAGTTATGCTAAGTGAAATAAGCCACAAAAAAGACAATTTATGTTTTCTCTCATATATAGAAGTTTTATATATAATAGAAAAATGAGTCACTATTATTTGGTATATAGATATTTATAAATATTGTCTTCATCGAATTATACCTCTTATATAATGATATACTCTTCTTTCCTCACTTTATGATTTGACATGAATATCACATAGTATGATATTAATATATCCATCCCTGCTTTCAAGAAAATAAACCATATTAAGCAAATACGACATTTTTTTAATTTTTAACACTTCTTCTTAGATTTCTTTATTTATTTGAAAGGCAGAGTTACATAGAGAGAAAGAGAGAGAGAGGAGAGAGAGAGAAAGAGATAGATCTTCCATCTGGTGGTTCACTCCCCAAATGGCTGCAATAGAGCCAGGAGTCAGGAGCTTCTTCTGGGTCTCCCACATGGTTTCATGGGCCCTAGTAGTTAAGCCATCTTCCATTGCTTTCTGAGGTGCATTAGCAGGGAGCTGGATCAGAAATGGAGCAGCTGGAACTAGAACCAGTGATCATATGGGATGCTGGTCCACAGGCAGTGCCTTTACCCACTACGCCATAGCACCGACCTGGCAAAACATTAAAAATGTTTAAATCTATGTTTTTTATTAAACTATTCCTTATACATTCCTGTAATATTTAAAATATTTTAAATGAAAATTGAAGAGGTAAAAACATTTTTAAAAAATAAAGTGATGGATGGGGCTGGCACCATGGCGCAGTAGGTTAATCCTCAGCCTGCAGCGCTGCCATCCCATAGGGGCATGGGTTCTAGTCCCAGCTGCTCCTCTTCCAATGCAGCTCTCTGCTATGTCCTGGGAAAGCAGTAGAAGACAGCCCAAGTCCTTCACCCATGTGCGAGACCAGGAAGAAGCACCTGGCTCCTGGCTTCGGATTGGCGCAGCTCCAGCCATTGTGGCCATTTGGGCAATGAACAAATGGGAGGAAGACCTTCCTTTCTGTCTCTCCCTCTCATTATCTGTAATTCTACCTCTCAAATAAATAAATTTTAAAAAATTTACCAAAAAATAAGTGGTGGCTTAAAGCAAAGACCTCCAAATTCCTTACATTATTCAGGAGAAAGGCAAATTTGAGATTACTGCTCAATTTCAGATTTTAAGTTATACACACAACCTACTATTTCTAAGATAATAATAATAAAAGAAACTGAGTTCAAACTTTCAATTATATAAGAGAAAAAAATCTTATTTTTTGAAAGGCAGAGTTAGACAGTGAGAGAGACAGAGAGAAAGAGAGAAAGGTCCTCCTTTTCTTGATCAGCCCTTGCCCTGACTGTTGATGAGCAACTTGATATGTTATCCCTCTTAGTATACTTTTGGTTGAATACTGTAATCAATACACAATTATTCTTAAGTGCTGAAACTTAACTGAAAAGTGATCACTGTTAAATATAAGAGTGGGAATAAGAGCAGGAAGAGATGTGCAATTTGGGACATGCTCAATCTGACTTACCTCAAACGGTAGAGTTAGAAACATACCAGGGGATTCCAATTCAATCCCATCAAGGTGGCATGTACCAATGCCATCTCACTAGTCCCAGTGATCAATTTCTGTTCACAATTGATCATAATGATAGGACTAAGAACCAAAGGGATCACATAAACAAGAATAGTGTCTGCAAATACTAGCTGATAGAATAAAAAAGGAAGAGAACGATCCAACATGGCAAGTGAGATACACAGCAGACCCATAGAATGGCAGATGTCCTAAACAGCACTCTGGCCTCAGAATCAGCCCTTAAGGCATGTGGATCCAGCTGTAAAGCCCATGAGAGTATTTCAGGCATGGAAAGCCAAGACACTCTGGGAAAAAAAAAAAAAAAAAAAAAAAAAAAAACCCTAAATGAAAGATCTCTGTGAGTGAGATCCCAGTGGAAAGAACGGGTCATCAAAGAAGGAGGTACCTTTCCCTGAAGGGAGAACTTCCACTTTGACCATGGCCTTGTCTAAATATGATCAGAGTCGGTGAACTCAGGGGGCTTCCATAGCCTTGGCAGCTCATGACAAGAGCCTAGGGTGATTACTGATGCCATAAACAAGAGTGTCAATTTGTTAAGTCAACAATAGGAGTCACTGTGCACTTACTCCTTATGTAGGATCTCTGTCCTTGGTGTGCTGTACATTGAGATTTAATGCTATAACTAGTACTCAAACAGTATTTTTCACTTTATGTTTCTGTGTGGGAGCAAACTGTTGAAATCTTTACTTCATGTATGCTAAACTGATCTTCTGCATATAAAGAGAATCGAAAATGAATCTTGATGTGAATGGAAGGGGAGAGGGAGTGGGAAAGGGTGGGGTTGCGGGTGGGAGGGACATTATGGGGGGGAAGCCACTGTAATCCATAAGCTGTACTTTGGAAATTTATATTCATTAAATAAAAGTTAAAAAAAAGAAAGGTCCTCCTTTTCCGTTGGTTCACCCCCCAAATGGCCGCTACAGCCAGCACGCTGCACCGATCCAAAGCCAGGAGCCAGGTGCTTCCCTCCTGGTCTCCCATGCAGGTGCAGGGCCCAAGCACGTTGGCCATCCTCCACTGCTTTCCCAGGCCACAGCAGAGAGGTAGACTGGAAGCGGGGAAACCGGGACAGAATCTGGCACCCCAACCGAGACTAGAATCCTGGGTGCCAGCGCGGCAGGCGGAGGATTAGCCCAGTGAGCCACGGTGCCTGTGATAAAAAATCTTAAACAACATATTAGCAATGCAAATCTATTACTGCAAAAATAGGTTATAAACTTGGTCAAGAATCAATTTTTTCCAGAAATGGAAAGTTGGTTTAACATTTTAAAAACCACCAATGTAAGTCTTTCCAGTAACAGTGTAAAGCAGAAAAATCTTATAACATCAAAACATAAAGAAGGGCCTTTAAGTGTTATTGGATGTACCTTTTAATGTAAAATTCTTAGCAAACTGTTAAGAGAAGTAAATTTTTCTAACTTTATGAAAGAAATCCATATAAGGAAAATCTACCCACTTTACAATGACCTTTCTTCTTAAAATCAGGAAGCACACACAGAATATTACAACTTTTATTCAACATAGTATTAAAGATCTTAACCAGCCAGTAGAGCCTGATCAGATAAATAAAAAAGAAAAAAAAAACCTAGAACTGTCAGTTTTCACGAATAACAGCCATCATAAGGTCAAAAAGAAAAAGTAAAATCTTCAACTGGAAAGAAACAACACTATCAATTTCACAAACAATAAGGTTTTTTACATAGAGAGCTCAAAATAACATCAACCTAAGGAAGACTAGTAAGGAAATTTAGCATGTTTCATGGTGTGTGTTTTAAATCAACACGAAAACTTCATTTTTAGATTTCAGGATGGCAGAATAGGGAAGGGCATACTACTCTAGGCTAGGGGTGAATGGTAAAAAAAAAAAAAAGTGGGGTGGGGGAATTACATTCTTAAGGGAGAGTTAGAGAGAAAACACAGTGCAAATTCTACAGAAAGAAGAGGAACACTGTGGATTGGTGTGGAAGGTGTGGATGTGCAGCATGAGCATGGACACAACACACAACCCCAGCAACCAGGAGACAGAGAAAGCACCAGCTTTGGAGAGTGGGGTGAGATCAGAACGCTGCAGCCCATGAAACTTGTGATATAACTGGAGGGAGAGCTTGGCATGAGTTCGGCCTAGAGCCCTAAGGAGGATAGGGTACCCCCTAACTCAGTGGGAAATAGGGGTAGATTTCTCTCTCCCCATTCCCTTTACCCCAACAGCGTCCAGCAACCGGATGAGAGAGGGAGAGTGCCATTTTGGGCATAAGCAGCATGGCTGGAAGCTCTTGTGAACACGCCCAGCAACTGGCCGGGCAAGACGTCATGTTATCAGCAGTAGCTGCATAGTAGCTGGTGTGAATGCACCCAGCAAACAGCGGGGAGAAGGCAACACTGTAAAACAAGTAGGAGCTGTGGCTGGCAGAAGATGGGGGGGGGGGGAAGGAGAGAGAAGAAGGGATCATTTATGCACACAAATGATCCAGATTCTACCAGAGGGGAAAATCTGGGTTACCCACTAATTTTGAGACTGGCTGGGAGGATTGACATGGGACTGGGCATCCACAAAGGACTGTAAGATGCCCCCAGCCTCTCATAAATCATAGGCTCAGGGGCTCAAATCACCTAGGCAGAGCACGCAGGGGCAGCTGGCTCTGAGAAAATCACTGCCTCTCCATGGACAAGAACAGGCCAGAGGCGCAGAATGGATTCTCTACATTCCATGACTGTGGGAGCCTTGTGCCAGTGACTGCACAAAACAGTGAAGGGCGTAGCTGGGTCTCCAGGCAATCTATATCAATGGCCTCACATGCTCGGAGCTCCCTAATATCCTGGGGTGGCTCATGGTAATAGGATCCATGCTGACACTGAAGAAAGCAGCAGAGGACAGCTCAAGTGCTTGGGCCCCTGCACACACGTGGGACACCCCGAAGAAGCTCCTGGCTTCTGGCATCAAATCGACACTGCTACAACCATTGCAGCTATTTCAGGACTGACCCAACAGATGGAAGACCTCTCTCTGTGTCTCTCCCTCTTTCTTTAACTCTGACTCTCAAAAAAATAAATAAATCTTTTTAAAAAGAAGAACTAATTCCAATTCTTCTCAAGTGATTCAAAACAACTGAAAGAGAGGGAATCTTCCCAAACTCAATCTATACCAGGAAAAGAAACAACAGAGGAAGAAAACTATAGACAAATATCCCTGATGAACACAGATGCAAAAATCCTCAACAAAATACTAGCTAATCAAGTCCAACAACACATCAGAAAGATCATTCCCTTGGACCAAGTGGGATTTATCCCTGGTATACAGGGATGGTTCAACATTCACAAATCAATAACTGTGATACATCACATTAACAAACTGAAAAACAAAAACCATACAATTATTTCAATAGATGCAGAGAAAGTATCTGATAAAATACAACATCCTTTCATGATGAAAACCTTAGGCAACTTGGGTATAGATAGGAATATTCTTCAACACAATCAAGGCAAATTATCACAAACCCACAGCCAGCATCATATTGAATGGGGACAAGTTGGAAACATTCACACTAAGATCCAGAACCAGACAAGGTTGCCTACTCTCACCATTGCTATTCAGTATAGTCCTGTAAGATTTAGTCAGAGCCATTAGGCAAGAAAAAGAAATCAAAGGAATACAAATAGGAAAGGAGGAAGTCAAACTATCTCTATTTGCAGATTATAGGATTCTATTTACAGGGGATACAACAGACTCCACTAGGAGACAAATGGAATAAAAAAAGAGTTTGGTAAAGTGGCTGCATATAAAGTTAACACACAAAAATCAACTGCCTTTGTATACACAGACAATGCATGGCTGAGAAAGAACTTATTTTCTCTCTCTCTCTTTTTCTATTTTTTTAATCAGAAGGGAGGTTTATTCTGTTCAGCTGAGCTCCTCTCCTCAATGGAGACCACCAGTGCTTGAGCGCTAGACCCAGTGAGTATAATAATCATCTGCTCTGTGCCAAGGACCACACAAAGGATCTGTGCAGCCCTCAGTGTGAATCCAGACTTCCTAGCAATGTGTCTCAACAGGTAACCAGGAACCCCTGAGCTTGTGGAGTCTCCCACTGAGACTGTTCAAAGTCCCAGCCACACCGTGATTGCTCCCACACAACTCATTTTTCTTTTTTCACAGGCCTGGTAAAGAAGCTTCACACAATCACAAGCTCCTAGCCCCGTTAGTTCTCCCCCACCAGAGTCAGGAGTTTCTGCTTGGCTGATTACCTGGTGCAGACACAAGCTGGCACAGCTGTTAACATATGTCCAAAATGGCACCAGCTCTATTGGCTTATTACAGGACACTGTTGTAAAGTGATCAAGGGGAAAGAAACATGTCCGTCCTGTACTTTTTTTTTCTCCTCTAGTCTGGCTGGTACACTTTCCCCTACAGGGCTCCAAGCCAGGATCCCTCTAGGCTCTTCCTGCCGCTTTTTTGCCAGTGGCTTGGGCTGCTGCATTCTGGCCTCACCTCACTTTTCAGTTCTTATGCATAGGCTCTCCACTGATGGAGTCCCAAGCCATGGGTGCCTACACCCTCCATGTATGTACACTGTGTCCCTCTAATTTTAGAAGAGTTTCTTCTGCCATTTTCTCCCTAACTATTCCCTGAGACGACATGATATCCACTTTTTTAAACTATCTTCTCCTGCACTAGAGCAGTAAGCTCCTTCCCTAATCCACCATCTTAACAACTTGTTGGGGGACTCCAAATCCTATTAAGTTAGGTGGTACTAATGCCATCTTATTAGTTAAAGTGATCATTTTAAGTGCATAATTGGTCATAAAAATAGGAATAAGTGTCAAAGGGATCACATAAATAAGACCAAGTGTCTGCTAATAATAATAGACAGAATTAAAAAGGAGAGAATGACCCAACATGGGAATCAGGACACACAGCAGACTCATAGAATGGCAAATGCCCGAAATAGCATTCTGGCCTCAGAATCAGCTCTTCAGGCATTCAGATCTGGCTAAAAAGCCCATGAGAGCATTTCAGGTATAGAAAACCAAGACACTGTGGGAAAAAAAAAACCTACATGAAAGATCTCTATATATGAGACACCAGTGGAAAGAATGGGCCATCAAAGAAGGAGGTACCTTTTTCTGAAGGGAGAGAGAACTTCCGCTTTGCTTATCCTTATCTAAATACTGATGGAGTTTGTGGACTCAAAAAGCTTCCATAGCCTTGGCAGCTCATGACAAGAGCCTCGGGTGATCACTGATGTCATAAATAAGAGTGTCAATTGTTAAATCAACAACGGGAGTCACTGTGCATTTGCTCCCCATGTAGGACCTCTGTCCTTAATGAGTTATACTATGAGAATTAATGGTAAAACTTGTCTTCAAACAAACAGTACTTGATACTTTGTGTGTGTGTGGGTGGGTGCAAACTGTTGAAATCATTACTTAGTATAGAGTTGGTCTTCTGTATAAAAGATAATTAAAAATAAATCTTAATGAAGATTGGGATGAGAGAGGAAGTATGAGGTGGGACGGGAGTGGGGGTGGGAGGGCAGGTATGGGGAAGAACTGTTATATTTCAAAAGCTGTACCTCTGAAATTTATATTAAATAAAAATTTTCTAAGAAAGAAAGAGAGGAAGGAAGGAAGGAAGGTAGGAAGGAAGGATTGAAGGAAGAAAGCCAATAGCCAGGAGCTTCTTCCAGGTCTTCCATATGAGTGCAGGAGCCCAAGAACTGGGGTCATCTTCTACTGCTATCCCAGGCCATAGCAGAGAGCTGGGTCAGAAGAGGAGCAGCCGGGACTAGAACCAGCGCCCATATGGGATGCCGGCGCTTCAGGTCAGGGCTTTATCCTGTTGTGCCACGGTGCCAGCCCCGAGATTTGATTTTTAACAGCCCTTGTTTCTACTGCTGAGAAACAGTGTTTTTGTTTTTGTTTTTGTTTTTCCATACTATTCCTTGAACTCTTTACTTAGTGTAGGGTTAATCTTATGGCATAAAGTTAACTGAAATAGATCTTTGTAAAAAATAAGAATGGGAATAAGAGTGGGAGGAGGGAGATGGATGGGAGCATGGTTGGGAAGAAGGGTAGGGTAGAAAGTATCACTGTGTTCCTGATTCTGTATATTAGAAATACATGAAATTCGTATACCTTAAATAAAATTAAAAAAAAAAAACACACACACACACACAATGAGGCTTCACATTACTCCAGTTAGAATGGTTCAAATACAAAAATCAACACTTAATGCTGGTGAGGATGTTGGGGGGAAAGTACCCTAATTCACTGTTGGTGGGAATGTAAACTGGTACAGCCATTGTAGAAGACAGTATGAAGATACCTCAGAAAGGTGAAAATAGATCGACCATATAAGCCAGCCATCCCACTCCTGGGAATTTACCCAAGGGAAGCGAAATCAAATGAAAGAGTTATCTGCACCCCAACACTCACTGCAGTTCAGTTCACAATAGCTAAGATATGGAATCAACGCAAGTATCCATCAACTGATGACTGGATAAAGAAATTATGGCACATATACAGCATGGAATACTTCAGGTGTTTTTGTTTTGTTTTGTTTTGTTTTGTTTTTATTTTTTGACAGGCAGAGTGGACAGTGAGAGAGAGAGAGAGGGAGAGAGAGAAAGGTCTTCCTTTACCGATGGTTCACCCTCCAATGGCTGCTGCGGCCGGTGCGCTGCGGCTGGCACACTGCGCTGAGCCAAAGCTAGGAGCCAGGTGCTTCTCCTGGTCTCCTATGCGGGTGCAGAGCCCAAGGACTTGGGCCATCCTCCACTGCACTCTCGGGCCACAGCAGAGAGCTGGACTAGAAGAGGGGCAACTGGGACTGAATCCAGCGCCCCGACTGGGACTAGAACCCCGTGTGCCAGCACCGCAGGTGGAGGATTAACCTATTGAGGCGCGGCGCCGGCCACAGGCGTTTTAAAATGAAATTCTGTCTTTTCCCAACAAAATGGATTCAAATGGAAACCGCTATATTTAGCAAAATAAGCCAATCCCAAAAAGACAGATACCATATTTTTTCCCTCTTCTGTGTCAATTAATACATTACCTAAAATGTAATGTACTGGAGTGAAACTGACATTTTGAGATTCAATGATTGCTTTCAGCCCTTGTTTCTACTGCTTAGGAATAGTGGTTTTTTTTCTTCATACTATTTGTTGAACATTTTACTTAGTGTAGGGTTAATTGTATGAGTATAAAGTGAACTGAAAATAGATCTTTGTAAATATTAAGAGTGGGAGTAGGAGAGGTAAGAGGAAGAAGGATAGGAGCATTGGTGGGAGGGAGGGTGGGGTGAAAGATATTACTATGTTCCTAAATCTGTATATGTGAAATACATGAAATTTGTATACGTTAAATAAAATTTAAGAAAACTTAACTTCATCATAATTAAATGTCCCTTCTTGTCCAATCAGAAAATTAAGAATTCTGTGGAAAAGCCTCTGCACAGGTTGCTCTTTTATTCACAGAGCATCTAAAACTCTTTAAAGTCCTTTGAGTTGAATGCTCCTCTAACATCATACTTTGAGGTATAATAGAATATAGAAGTAAATCTATATATCTAGATTGGACAGCGCCTCCACAATGCAAGTAGAGTAACAATTATTGTTAATTTATCTTCTGTTACTTCAGCACTGCATTTATTTTTCACTAATAGTGGATTCCAATATTAAAAAATAAAATCTCTGTGTTAATGAAGAAAATATCAAATTGAGAATTAACCTGTACATATTGCACTATTTTAATGAATAACCTTGATAGCTAAATAAATGAGTCTTCATGAAAAGAACTCTATACTTAAGACACACAAATTTGTAATCTACATGAAAAAGAAGGCAATCAGTTAAACAGAAATGCTGTTTATTTTAACTGTTTTTTTCTTATTCATGCACAGATTGATTAGAGTCACATAAATTGTTTTGTTGGCGTTATCTGCAATTTATTTAACCTAGGACTCTTTATGTCAAAACCAATAGAAAATCCAAATCAATCTGGCTTATAAACAAAAAATGATCCATTGACACATGTAACCAACTGTAGAGATTGCAATTCCTTTTATCTTTGTAGATCATCTTCTTTGAGACCTTTCAGATGTTCCTTTTGTGAGGCTTTGTGACTTCTAAGACCACGTTGGATCTTGTGTATAGTCTTTTAACCATTATGAATGTTGATATCTTTGCTTTTAATGCATAGTTAACTAGAGTACTAGCATATGAAATAATACACATAAAAGGTTAAAAAAAAGATTAGTGGAAAGGTTTACCCTGATTGTGTAAAACCAAATATTATTTCATGTTTCTGTAGATCATGCTATTTTTTTATTCATTTGTTCATCCAACAAGTACTCGATGGAATTTTTATGATGTGTATATTCTAAGTTAGATACTTCTAAGGAATGTTGGAAAATATCTACCAAAATAGAAAGACAATCTGTAACCTAGAAGTAGTTAAGTGACAATGTGATAAACAACAACAACAACAAAAAATGGGTAAAATAACTCATAATTACATTGGAAGTTCACAGAAACAGAAAAATCTAAGGATGCTAGAGCATTAAAAGAATACTTAATTCAAGAGGCAACGTATAAGTTTTCCACTATTGAGTAGTGAGTAGCTGGACAGGGAAATGAGGTCAACATTGTGGCATATGCCCAGTTTCTGCCTTCAGGAACAAGCACTCATTCTGCCAGCTGCAGGGGCCCTGGTTGTCGGGAGCTCTTAATGCAGCCTTTCCAGAACTGTCCTCACACAGAAGACAGCCGCCTCACCCAGGCCCACGCTCCAGAAGGCCTGCCTCTGAACACTAGTCTATATGGAGTACATAAGCCCAACCCCACTTCCATCAGAGCAATCCTTCAGCTTCTTCCATCTCCAGAGCCTTCTGGGTGAACTGCCCTATGGATGGGCTGATGTCTCTGTTGTTAAATCCATTTCCCTTATGCTCTCTCCAAGGGGCTGCTCCCAGGAATACTCCACAACTATCTGAATGAAAGTCTCCATCTCAGAGTCTAGTTCCAAAGGAAGCTGGTCTATGAAATTCTGGAAAAAAAGTAAAAACTTAACACTGTGTTTATTGAGAAAACTGGAAAATCTATCTGGCAAATACCGAAGGCAGTATATGAAAGTATGGCTCAGTAGACTGTGGAGAACCTTGAATGACACTGGTTTGGAATTCATCCCCTAATTCACTGTTTTAAATTGTTGGTATCCTCTGTAGCCCAGGGCTGTTAATTCATTCTCCCGAACAACTAGAGGCATAGCTAGAAGTGATAAAGAAGATCTCTAAGCCTAGATTATATTTAAAATGTACATGAGGGGCCGGTGCTGTGGCACAGCGGGTTGAAGCCCTGGCCTAAAGCACTGGCATCCCATATGGTGCCAGTTCTAGTCCTGGCTGCTCCTCTCCTGACCCAGCTCTCTGCTATGGCCCGGGAAAGCAGTAGAGGATGGCCCAAGTCCTTGGGCCCCTGCACCCACGTGGGAGACCCGAAGAAGCTCCTGGCTCCTGACTTCAGATCAGCGTAGCTCTGGCCGCTGTGGCCATCTGGGGAGTGAACCAGCAGATGGAAGACCTCTCTCTCTCTGTCTCTACCTCTCTCTGTAACTCTGTCTTTCAAATAAATAAAATAAATTTTAAGAAACATAAAATAAAACAAAATATACATGAACTCTGCTTTCTGTCCACAGTTACCAAAGTGTGTCAAATAATGTAGGCACACTCCTATTTTAAAAAGTACGGCTACAATAAATAAGAAAACAATACTAGATAGTCATTTTTAAATTTATTTATTTATTTATGAAAAGCAGAGAGACACACAGAGATTTTTCCATTCACTGGTTAATTCCCCAAATGCCTGCAGCAGCCAAGGCTGGACCATGCCAAAGTCAGGAGCATGGAAATCAGTCCAGGACTTCCATGTAGGTGGCAGGGACCCAAAGACTTGGGCCATCAGCTACTGCCTCCCAGGATCTGCATCAGTAGGAAGCTGGAATCAGAAGTGGAGCTGGGACTCAAACCTAAGCACTCTTAAGTGGTATTTTAACCACCATACCAAACATCTGTCCCTATTTTCTGCAGAGAAATGAAATTATATGAATATCACTCTTTGGTATAGTTAACATATCAGCCACATGTACAACGAATTGAGGTGGGAAAATCTAATGGAATTCTCTTGATGGCAGCACTAATTTGACAATAATGAGAAAAGGAGTGACACAAAAGCATTTCAAAGAACAAACTGAAAAATTCATTTATTTAAGAAGAGAGAAGACAGAAACTTTGGGTCAAGAAAAGAATTTTTAAACTATATCTGAAACAGAAAAGGAATGTGGAACATTTCGTGTTATCTTCCATTCTTTTCTGTTGTTTTTAATTTAAGGTACCTATAAGATGACCTATAAGATGATGGAAAGTCTGTCAAATATTATTCATTCAAATATATTTGTGAAATAGCCATCCTGTGTAGTCAGCTGTTGACATGTTATTATTACAGTAAATTCCAGCTTGGCTTGAGGCATGTCCAGTGAGACTCAACATGCAGGAAATATGTTACCAGAAGGCTTTCAGTTACTTCCTGGAGGCCACCTCAGTTCTCACTCCCTTCACTCCTACAAAGAGCTGGGACATGGGATGAAATAATGCTAAGATCTGTGAAGCCAGATAGCACATATTGTCCCTAATTCTCAATGTTTCTTCAGCTCTTTAAAAGAGGATTTTTAAAAAGAGAGAGGAATGAGTATAGCATGATAGTAGGGCTGTATTTCTAAACTCTGACTCATTTGCTCCACCTGCCTACCTGGTACCATTTCTACTCTACTGATTGTCATTTCATTCTACCTACGCCTGTCCTCTCATCACCATCACTCCTAATTTGGTTTATCCAAGCAGGATTTTATGCTAGGCCTTTGCCAAAAAATCTCCATTAAAGGTATTAATTGACAAGAAATCCAGTCTTAAATGCAAATACAGAACTTATATGGGAGTCAATACAGGCTATAAGACTAAGCAATCTGAAGCAACAAGTTAACAATACTAAATACAATAGAGCAATACTACAAAGAGCTTAGAATATTTGGATGGATTGCATAGGAGCAAAAATAAGCCATTAATCTGGTACATTAAAAAAAGAGTTAAGAAAAAAGAGCTCCTTAACCTGGTTCATTTTATTTTAAGAAACATTCCACTAACCTAAAACATCACTTATAAGTTATAAATTTTTCTTATTTTTCATTCTTCCTACATTTCTTGCACAATGGGAGTAATATTGCATATAGAATCATGAACTAATTTTTTCTACATTATAATGGCTCTATTGTATTCTATTTGAAGGAAAGATTATTTAATCCTTCTTAATATTAGTAAAATATTATTAATAATAATTAATAATAATCAGTAAGAATATTATTAATAATAGTAAGATGAATATTATTAATATTATTAGTAGTAATAATAATTAGTAAGAATATTGTTATTAATAATATTAAGATGAATAAGAATGAATAAGTATATAATGTTTGTCAACATTCTTAAATAAATGAACATCGTCAAAAAAATGAATGAATAGCCACTTGGAGGAACTGGGCTACTGTGCATCTTAAAGACACAATATTTCCAAGAACAAGGCTGACAAAGTCATCTTCCTCATGGAAGAAATATAAAAGGAGGTGCACCATGCTGAACAAATAAATAAGAAAATGTTAGTGACTGATGAAAACGGTTGTGAAAATAAAGTTTGTGATATGAGTACAGCTGACGGCAAAGCTGCTGAGATTGAGTTTCTATGAGGATTTCTCTGACAAAATGATTAACCCAGGATTTGAATGGCAAGATGAAGTCAGCCACAATATGGTGGCAACTTTCTACTGGAGAAAACAGATTAGGAAAAGGCCCCAAGTCTCAAACCTTCCCTTGTAGACAGCTTTGTCTGGGCTGTTCATGAGACATCTTAAGAGGCAGCACTGAAAAATAAATTCTCACTAAACAATCTGGAATGAGCCAAATATAAGATTTTTTACAGCTATAGCATGTATCAACAGGAAACAGATTCCATCTTAAATGTACCAAAAGTATTTAGACCAAGAATGTGGTACTTTGTGATATATATTTGACACAGTTATCTTCATCTTTATTTCAGAAAGACTTTAAGGCATTTTCCCAAGAAGTATAAATTATGAACAAACGGCATTAATAATAGAGGAGGAAAAGACAAAGTAAAACAAGATGAAGACAAAGTGGGAGAAAAATTAGAGAATAATGATTTATGATAATGACCAACAATCTGGATCTGGTTGAGCTATGTGTTTTATAATAGCCTATGCCGAAACAAAGAAGGGGAGGATAATACTGTTAGTTTGTTAGGTGCAAAAAGCAAAACATTCACATAACTTTTGTGGATATTATAAAATTACAAAATAGTTTTCATTATGAAGTTGCTGCCTAAAGTAATGTCTATGTACTGAGAAATATTACACAATAACATCATTCAATTTATAACATCATCCAACGGACAAAACTGGGTTTTCCTTGGTCTGATTCTTATAAAGAATCACAATAGAGGCTTCTGCCACCACTCCACAGAATAGCTCAGGGAAAGAAATTCTCCAGGGGACCACCTTTCGAAAAGATGTGCACCAGGTCATTACTCAACTAATTTTACCCAAAAAGGCTTTTTATAATAACTTAGAAGTTAACATACAAGAGCCTCTGAATTGTTCCCTGAATCTTATTTCCTAAAACTGAAATATTAATAAACCTAGTAATGCTGTCTTGTATTTCCTATAATATGAGACCTTCAGAATGGAACGTTGCCTGTCATACACCTCTGTGTCTTAGCTGAATAGTGAGTTCAGTGAAGTCTGGAACTTTCAGGACACGACAGAAAGGTTCGGTGCTTCCACAAAGCACAGATTTTGTCATCTGTATAAACTTAATGTTGTTGCTTACATATCATTCTTATACCAGTAACAGGAAATATACTACAGAATTTTTCACTACATATTTTCAGACAGACAGAACATGTGTGCCCAATATAATTAACATTTTATAGACTACTAAGATGATTATACATTTTAAATTAATAAAACAGGGGCTAGCATTGTGACATGATGGGTTAAGCCACTGCTTGTGACACCCGTATTTGATAGCAGAGTGCCAGTCCCAGCTGCTCTGCTTCCAGTTCAGCTTCCTGCTAATGTGCCCGCGGAGGTGGCAAAAGATAGTCTGAGTACTTTGGGCCCCCTCCACTCATGTAGGAGACCAGGATGAAGGTCCTGCTTCTGGGCTTTGGCCTGGCCCCATCCTGGCTGCTGCTGTGGCCTTTCTCTCTCTCTCTCTCTCTCTCTCTCTCTCTCTCTCTCCCTCTCTCTCTCTCTCATTCTTCCCCTCCCTCCCTCCCTCCCTCCCACTTCACTCTGCCTTGCAATAAATCAATAAATCATTTAAAGAATAAAAGGAAAAGAATAAAATGATCAAAACAATACTAGATTTTCTAGAGAGAATTCAAAGTAAAGGAGCACTGAATTAAAGATAATGTCTCAAAAACCAACAGCTTCAATAAATCTGACACAATGAAGTTTCCTTCATGAAAACAGACATGTTGTGCTAGTGTGGAAACAAATCAAAATCACTCTCAATGCAATATAGCTTGTCACTATGAATTTAGATCAATATGTTCCGAAAGTGAAGGAATGGCAGGAGTTATACACTCCTAAACCCTTCAGACTGTACTGCAAGAAGAATTTCTCTCTCTCTCTCCCACTTGGGTAAAAGGAACAACTTTCAACCTGAAACTTTCAATGTCTTTTATGTGGAAGTATTCTAGTAGCAAAGTAATCATTTGTATATTTTAAATAATCCTTTTATTGTTGTTCCATGAACAAAACAACCATAACAGAAACTGCTCTATTTAATAAATCTGTCTCTGACCTCATCTAATTTAAATAATTGATTCCATGGCAAGTATCCTGAAAACTGAATATGAATTTCAAACATGCATTTCTTACTTCTAACATTATCATGGTGGAATGTTTTAATGAGTATGGAAATTGACCAGGCATACAAAGAGAAAACCAGGTAGGCTTTTATGAAATTGTCAGAACATAATAGTTCAGAGTGCCCCAAGTACACCTGCATTTTCTAAATACACAGAACTTTTTGAGGACAAGAAATATAGTGTAATATTTCTCAGTACATAGTACAGCACCCCATAAATATGTACTCAGTGAAGTCAGTGAAGTTCCAAACGTCATACGCTAATGAATTTAATAGCTGTTGAAACAAAATCTGAATGAATTTTCAATAAAGTGAAATCTTCCTTAAACCCCTGAGAGTATTCTTAAATTCCTAGTGGCAAATGATTAGTCATACACAAGCCATACATTTCAGATATGATAGGTTGGTCCTAATTGTTTCATTTATAAATGTATTGGATAGGCATTTGGCTACCTGCATCTGGTATCAGAGTGCCTGGGATCCCATCCTGCTAATTCCTCATGCCAGCTTCCTGCTGTTATAGATCCTGAGAGATAGCAGGTGATGACTCAAGTAGTTGAGTCCCTGAGACCATGTGGGACACCTAAATTGACTTCCTCTCAGCTTTTGACTGCTACAGCCCAGGATGCTGTGGGTGTTTCCAAAGTGAACCAGAAACTCTCTGTCTATGTGTTTCTATCTTTGTCTCTCTGCCTCTGCTGTCTCATTGCTCTGTTTCTCTCTCTCTCTCTCTCTCTCTCTCTCACACACACACACACACACACACACTCGCTTGCTCTCGCTCTTGCTTTCTCTCTCCCCTCACCTCTCAGATGAATAACAAAATAAACAAAAATTTTAAATATATTTGAAATCACCTTCGTTGAAAAATGAAACATCATACTTATTTATTTGAAAAGTGGAGTTACAGAGAGAGAAGAGACACAGAGAGATCTTCCCTCTGCTGGTTCACTCCCCCAAAAAGCTACAATGGATAGGGCTGGGCCAGGCTGAAGATAAGGAATCTTGACCTTGATCTGGGTCTCCCATATGGGTGGTAATGGTCCAAGCATTTGGGCCGTCCTCTGCTGCATTCCCAGGCTCATTAGCAAGGAGCTAGAACAAAAGTGGAGCAGTTGGAACTCAAAAAAGTACCCATAGGAGATGCTAGTGTCACACAGCAGGCAGTGCCTAAATCCACTGAGCCACAATGCTTGCCCTTGTATTTGAAAACTCTTGAAGAAAGCAGCTATTATGTACCAGATATTTTCTAAGCATGAAGATATAAGGAGTGAAAAAAAACACAAAAGAGTTTCATTAATCAGTTTATATTCTAGTAGGAACAAGCAGAATTTAAACTTAAATCAAAGGAATCAATCCAACAAGACCATCTCAGATGATGATAAGGGATATGAAGATAAGCAAAGACAATCATTCTACAGGGAAAAAAAGGAAAGCTGGGTTGTGTATGGTATTTCAGGTAAGGGTGAGTCAGGTAGTCTCTCATAGATATTCTGGACTATTTTCTACGTATATGGTGTGTCACAAAATTTTCCAAGCTGTATTGTCACTTTGGTGATGCAGCAGTAAGCGAGGCTTCCTCTGCCACCCTCACCAAGTCTCTCTCTCTCTCTCTCACACACACACACACACACAGCTCTGATGAGTGCTACTTTCTATTACACCACCACCATGATATTTTCCCAAATACATCAGAGCTAGAACCCAAAAGAGCAGATGCACACTATGAGTTCCAGGATACCAGGCCAAACTTGAAAAGCATCTGTCCACCTGGCCAGTCACTGGGCCATTAATTTTAACAGAATAGAGAAGTGGCGCATTTAATGTAATGGCGGCCAAAATTAACTGAATGTCCAAGTATCAGGCACCAAAACAGGTTCTTTAGACATTTTTTTAACTCACATATTTCTCATATTCCCCTTTAATATTATTTTTCAAATTAAAATACCAATGTTTACAGAGATTAAATGACTTTCTCAAGGTCAAACAGGCAGTAAATGATTCCTAATTCTAAATTTCTCCAAATAATACCTGCCTCCCTCCTGTCTATAGCTATGTCATGCAATTCCTTTCCTATCAAATGCAAATGCACTTTCTCAGGAAGAATTAGGTATTATACTTTGTACTGCAGTGTGAATTAATTTATAAGCCCATTTCTTGAAAGCAAATATTAAAACAGGAAAAAAAGATGGCCAGCAGCTGATCAGGTAGCTAAGTACATTATTAAAATGTATTCACTGTGTATAAAGGTAAATTAATGGGTTGGGCATCTTTTTCTTGAAATTTAAAAGAATAAATATTAAGATGCTATTAGCTATCTAGTTTCATCTTCAATATTTTCCATTATAAGGAAAAACATATAAACATATCATTACTTTGCTCACTTTAACAGACATCTGCTGGTCCTTGTTTATAGTCCATCATCCCCTAGACACTACAGTAGATGCACAATAAAACATGAAACAAAACACTTTTTTTCCAGCCGCAAGAACCAAAGCTCTACTTTCACAAGAAGACATGATAGAACACAGGAGTAAATACCTCCTGCCAGCATATACCTAGTAATAATACACCCTGACTATAGAAGAGCTTTCTTTACTTGGGTAGATTGTTCTCTGTGACTTGGAGGCACAAAGAAAAGGCAAAGCAGTCAAGTGCACTATTTTGGCCAGTCATATCAATCTACTCTAGTAGTCAGTCCACTGATAATGACATAGCTCTAATATTCTCAAATCCATATGACTTAAAATTATTTTATTCCAAGGAAACACAGTCTGAAAATAATAAATTGCCTACAGTGGTACTATGATTATGGGGCCTATTATCCCTTTAAATAAAATAGGGTATAAATTTTCCAAAATGAATTGCGTTCTACAGAATTGGACTATAATTTTCCAGATAAAATATTTGCATTTGTTTTTATTGATAAACATAAGCATAATATAAGAGTATTTCAAAACATTCAAATAATTTATAGCACAAAATAAAAGTCACCTTTAACTAATTTTTTTTTTTTTTTTTTTTTTTTTTTTTTTTTTTTACAGGCAGAGTGGACAGTGAGAGAGAAAGACAGAGAGAAAGGTTTTCTTTACCATTGATTCACCCTCCAATGGCCACTGTAGCTGGTGCGCTGCAGCTGGTGCACTGTGCTGATCCGAAGCCAGGAGCCAGGTGCTTCTCCTGGTCTCCCATGCAGGTGCAGGGCCCAAGCACTTGGGCCATCCTCCACTGCACTCCCTGGCCACAGCAGAGAGCTGGCCTGGAAAAGGGGCAACCGGGACAGAATCCGGCGCCCCGACCGGGACTAGAACCCAGGGTGCCGGCGCTGCTAGGTGGAGGATTAGCCTATTGAGCCGCAGCTCCAGCCACCTTTAACTAATCTTCTGTATCTCCTTACCTATGAGTAACTACTAAACAATTCAATGTTAATTTCCCAAATAACACACATAAAAAATTCGCATACTTTGTTTAGATATAAATAAATAGATGTATTAACATAAAGCACACTGTACACATAACACATATATCCACATATTCCTTACTTTTAAATTTTTATTTGAAAATTACAGAGTTGAAATAATTATATAGAAAATACCTAGCTACCTGTAATTCAAAAGAACAATGGAAAATATTACCAAAATAGTTGCACTCGCCTTATTCCTCTAAGAAATTACTATTTTTCTAATATGGTATTATGATTCTCATCTATCTAATTAGATTCAATATATAATGCATCCTTCTTCATGTGTGTATGGGGGGGGATTTCAGTTTTAACATCTCATTGTTTATATCCAAAGTCCAAAGCCATGTCTTTTGTCAGTTACATAATCATTAATGTACCACGCTCAACATTCAGGAGAGGAAGCATAATACTCAGAGCAGATGTAGATTTAGTGTCAAACTACCAGTTCAATTAAATAATCCCTATTCATTTCTAGTGAATGGTTTCCTTAATATTCTTTTATACTGTTTTTACATGAATAATGAGGTAATTTATAAAATTTTCAGCAAGGAATCTTTTTCAGATATCTATTGGATTGTATTGCGAGAAATACATGTGTTTCAAAAAACATTCACTTAAAAACATTATTATAGAGGCCAGCGTTGTGGCTTAGCAGGTAAGGCTGCAGTCTGCAATGGCAGCATCCCATAGAGACACTGGTTGGTTCATGATCCAGCTGCTCCATTTCCAATGCAGCTCCCTATAATGGCCCGGGAAAACAGTGAAAAATTACCCAGATGTTTGGGCCAATGCCATCATTTGGGAGACCCGGATGAAGCTCCTAGCTCCTCGCTCCTGGCTCTGACTTGGCCCAGTACTGCCCATCACAGCCTTCTGGGGAGTGAATCAGAAAATAAAAGCTATCTGTCTTCTGTCTGTCTCCTTCTCTCTCTCTCTCTCTCTCTTACTCTTTCAAAATAATTAAATAAATCTTTATAAATAATTATTATAGATATATTTGCATGTCAGTTTATGCATTCAGTATATAAATACCTATGTGATTTTTAGAACAGCTGGATGTGTTCAAAAATATGGGTAAATAAGATCAGGCATTTGGTGCAGTAGTTAGGATGTCCACATCAGACCATATGATTTCAGAATCCCTGATATTTCATTTCTGGTCCCTGTTAATGTGTACCTTGAGAAGCAGCAATGACTCAAGAACCTGGGTCCCTGTCACCCAAGTGGGAGACCCACACTGAGCTTTGAGCTCTTGGCTTTGGCATGTTTCAGCCCTGGCAAGTTTGAGCATTTGGGGAGTAGATGGAAGATACCACTCACTATCTCTCTCCCTCTCTCTCTCTCTCTCTCACACACACACCTTGTGTCTCTCCTCCTTCCCTTTCTCTCCTCTCTCTTTCTAATAAAATGAAAAAAATTGAAAGTATATATGGTGGAATGAGGTGAAAAGTTCATGCCAAGAAGGCCACTCAGGTGAAAAGCAACATTGTTGAGAAATCAACTGCAACAAGTATATATGAGTAAACATTAATTCAATTATTTTTCTATCTACAGATATTTAGATTGTTCACAACTCTTGACTGTTTCACATACTGTACAATCTATGTCCCTGAATGAGCAAAATTTCTATAGAACTCATTCCTACAAATGAAATTGCTCTTCAGGGTTCTTTTTAATTTTGATATATTTTAACAAATTTTCAACCCAAAAGGCACTTGAAATTTACAATCCCACGAAATGTGAATAAGAGTCCAAAATTAAAAACATGCCAAAAAGGGACCTAGGAAGACCTTCTGAGTACTCAAAGGTATGTGTTCATGAAAGCTGGGCCAACTTTCCCCAAGCAACTCAATAACCAGGTGAAGACGGTGCAACAGGGCAAGTGCATGGAGCAACTTCCTATTGATAACTGCAGAATGCTTAGGATAACTTGTACAGAAATCATTATTTAAGATAGTTCCACAAAGAAAAAGAATAGCAACCAAAAGCCACATATTTACCTTAACAAGGGTAAATGCTTCTAGTTTCAATTATTTGCTTACAAAATGCATATCAAATGGATTTCATCCTATGAACTCTGCAAATGGGCTCACATTTTACTAACATAACTTTTACTGGGTGGAACAAAGAAAACAGTCTCATGTATGTTTCCTGTATAAACCCTCTTAATGAGCTTTCTTAACAATATTTTGAATACTAACAATGTCTCTTAAATACTTGGGAGAATACTCAAGAGATTGGAAACAGGAGTCAGAGACTGTGAGGAAATGCTTTCAAAAGGAATATCCGATAAAGAAGTGCTGTCCGAAACACACAAAGAAACTTTTAAAACTCAACAATATGAAAACAACCTGATTCAAAAGTGTTCAAAGACCTTAACAGACACCTCAGCCAAAGAAGAAAACACAGATAGCAAATAAAAAGATGAAAAGATGCTCAAAATCACATGCCATTATGGAATTATAAATTAAAACAGTGAAGTACTTCCCCAGAGTACTTAAGCAAGCCAAAATCAGTATTCAGCCAGCTTACTCTTCTGCCTTCTGCCATCCAAAGATCAGAAAAAAGGCCTTCACCAGTCCAAATGCCAGTAGCTTGGTATAGGACTGCCCAGAACCATGGGAAATAAATTTCTGTTGTTCAGAAATTGCTCAGTCACAGGTGTTGCATTAACGCAGCATAAATGGACCTATAATACATGACTGACTCCATCCCATGACTATGCAGTCAGGAACCATATAAAAACTTTTCTATCAACTGTAGACCACGCATACCACAGTGATCTCACAAGATTCTATGACAGTGATATTGTACCCATCTTTGTTTGTGTAAGTACACTCTATGATGTTCACACAATGAAGAAATAGCCTAACAACATATTTCTCAGATCATAACTACATGATCAAGCATAGCAGGACCTGTATATAGCTGTAAAGGGGATTCCCACACTCACAATAAAGAAATTCTGTTCTTAAGCAGGAAAAACAGTCTCTTACCTTAGCACACTTTCTTGTTCAAGGGCTCATATATTTCATTACGTATTTTTTGCATTACAACAAAATTTTTGCAAGCGAAGAGGGAAATGGATATGCTGAGTTACCCAGAATTGGAAATTTTCTTTATGCAGAATTCTTAGCTCCTTATTTATTAACCATTCCCATGTAAAAATATGTATAAAATCCTTACTGCATTCACATAATTAACTGTTTAAAGAAATCCAATGGGTCAACTATTTTGCAAATAAGCATCACAAACTTCACACATTTCAGAAATACAACTTTAGGAACACTGTGATTCTTCCCACAGTACCTGCCCTCCCATCCCCACTCCCATTCTTCCTCCCCCCTCTCCTATTCCCATTCTTACTTTTTACTAAGACCTATTTTCAATTAACTTCATACACATAAGATTAACTCTATACTAAGCAAATAGTTCAGAAAATAATATGAAAAACAAAACTGTTCCTCAATAGTCGAGACAAGGACTATTCTAAGTCACTTCTAAAGATGGCCTTGTAATGTACTTTTTATTTGTAACATATTTATTTTGAAAAGATTCTAATTTATAGAAAAAGTATATGAACAAAACATTCTTCACCTGGGGATCTCAGTCAAGTTCTGTCAGCTTTGCCTATAACATTCTTCACACTGCAAGTATCACATCCAGGACCACATTTTGCACGTAGTTGACAAGCCCCTTCAGTCTGAGTCTCACCCCACAAACTTGGCATTCAAGACTTTAACATTTTTCAAGACTCTAGGAAATTTACTTTGCAGGATTTTCCCCTTGGGATCCATTAAATATTTCCTCATTATTCAATTTTTATATATGATTGGCAGTAAGGCAATGCTGTCGCTTTAACTACATCCTATCGGGGCATACAATATTGGGTTGTCTCATCACTCAAGCAAAGTGGTGTCTGCCAAATTCCCTGACAGAAAGATTAGTTTTCTCCTTTGTAACCAACAAGTGTATCAGGAGAACATAGTTGAGTTTATGTAACGTTTCATTGTCATCGTACAATTTTCACTCATTAGTTTTAGCATTGATTAATATTTCTTGCCTGATCTTGCTTAGCACCCAGATGGGTGCCAGTGATTTTCTAATCCCATTATCCTTTCTACTTTTTATTAGTTGGCACTCTACCAGAAGGTGAAGCTTTCCCTTTGCCCCCTCACTGACTGAATACATTCTGAATTCTATATATCCTAGTGAAATAAAATATTCCTATTTCAGTTAGTAGGATAGTCTGCTACTATCATTCTTTATTTGGAACCTCAGGTTGCTACAGGGGAAGGAGTTTCTTCAGACTGGCTTCTGTGTTCTTTTGGTACAGTCCATCAATCTTTGAAACTTTTTTACCACCTGGTATAAGATGATCCAGGGTCATACTTTCATACTTTCTCAGGCCCAAACCTAGAATCAACCTTTTTGCTAAGGATACCTGGATGTACTTAATGAGTAATGGTACTTAGAAACCAAAATCTGGGCACTGAGTACACTCTTGGCTACTAGAGTATTGCTATTCCCAGGATCACACAGTCCCCAGAGCAAGAAAATTAATCTAAGTACACGCACTGCAGTATATGTAAATACATACAGATCTATTTTTATTTCTACTACATCAATATCTGCTTCAATTATTGAAAGTCTTGAGATCACTGAAACTTCCAGTTTCAATCCAACACAAGGTTCATTCTAGCTTTTCTCCCTTTTATCTTTATGACTCTTATCTCCATTGATAAGAAGGCTGGATTGCATGACTGGCAATGTATTTACTTTTACTTATTTTTCTCAACACTCTGCCCCCACCTAATATAGAACAAAATGCTTGACCCTGCCAGGCCACTGCCCATCCAGGTTTGTGGTTTCCTTTTTTTTGTTGTTGTTCAATCTTGTCCTGATGCTCTCCAAGCCAGCTGCTCCAATTGGCTGCCCTCTTTGCATGAGTCTGCCTAATATATTTTTTCATTGAATTATTATGGAAAGAAATGAGGGGATGTTCTAGTTATTTTTGAAATTTAAAATTTCTATTGGTCACAGTTTCTTTAAAAGAGACCAACAAACACCAAAATAGTTCTTCCAAATACAATGATGTCACTAGAGTTAATTTATATTTTATTATTTCTAAAATTACAGAGTTATTGAGTCTATTTTTGAATCATTTTATTGAGCTATTTATAAGCTACTTGGAAATATATCAAGTAATAAATAAAAATAAATGCACTGATGATCTAAAATGTATTTTTAAAAACATTAAATTCTTTTTTAAGTAAACCAACAAAAATACTTAACTTGGACTCTCAGCAAAGTATTATACAAATGAACTGCTTTCTTTATCCATTTGCACTCTGGATGCCCTGAAATTATAAATATCATTACAAAAATTTGGACACAGGAAAAATCTTCATAATCTCAAGCACTGAGGAAAATTACTGGACAGAGTTTACTCCAAAACCTTACCTACAAGTAAAACTAAACATGTTGTAAGTGCCAAGCTTGTTTTGTATTACCTTTCTCATGAGAGCAGTTTCTTAATCTTTTAATTACAGTTACATTACATCTTTACAGACGATTTATTTTTTAAACATTAAGATGACTTTTAGAGGTGGGAATTCTACCTCTGACCATAGAGGAACTAGTAACCTTCTTATCTCCAAATCCACTGCCTTATGCAACCATGAACTTGGCCAAAATAGATGAAGTCTTTGTTTGCTTTTTGTATTAATTTACACAAAGGGAACGGCTTTCATGTATTTCCTATATACAGTTTAAAGAACATAATGATACTTCCCACCCTCCTTCCTTTCTTATTTTTCTTTTAATTTTGGCAATGATATCCATTCAATTTATTTTATAATCACAAAAAGTCTTTGTTTTCAGACATAACAAGTAGCTCAGGACTATGAACCTCACAAGAGGATGGACACCAAAGGACATCTCCACAGCCCTGCTATGAGGGCAGGGGACATTTTTCAGGCCATAATTCAGGGAGGCAAGTAAACTGACAGGCTCCTGCAGGGGTGGAAGCAGACTGGAGTTCCGGTTGCACTCGTGGCTGGGAAACACACAGTAGGAAAGCAAATAAGAGAGTGAGGTACAGAGGCAGGTGTGCGCATGTGGGTTCATGGAAGGCCGTGAGTGTGACAGCAGTCCACCTCACAACGTGTGTGCCAAATCAGTTACACAGATTTTGACCATGTGAGTTGGAATATTTTGAGCTAAATGGTGAAGATGATAAAGTTATTCCATTCCACTTGGAGTAAGTCAGAGCTAGGTTTGAGTCTGGTCTGCCACTTCTTCAGTGCACAAATTCTATGGTGATTTGATGAAGATCTCCATTGTTATGTTATTTAATACCTTAGGATTTCACACACTTGTGAGTGTGAACAGGCCTGATTCAAGACATGTGACTCCCTGCGCACCCTTGCAATCAATAATCTTTAAATTGCTCTACTTAATGGGAATGGGAGAACTAAACATGGCATACTTCTTTACATGGAAATTAAGAAATTTATTTTTATTTTCCACATCATATACTCTGTCAGAAACTAACCTGAACTGCTTACAATAGAGACAAAATGGGTTACTTTAATCCAAAAAAGCCCTACACACCAGATAACTTTTCAGTTTCGGAATTTCTGACTGACTGCCAACTTCTCTATTAACTGGCAGGCCTCGGGGTCTGAGGTGAGGCAAGACTTGTGTTTGTATCATGCATCTTACCTAGGTAGAATTTTCTACTTTGCTAGGAGCTGAGCGGTTTTATAACTTGCCAGTTAAGGAAGGAATGATGTGGGGAAAATTAAAGTAGGAATGCAGTTCTCCTGTACTGTGGCAATGTCAACCCCTCCTTAAAGACAGATGTCTGGGCTGCTCATTGCTTGGCTGCCCTAAATAAGGTGATGAAAATGTTGAGATTGCTATGTCTTATCACAGCGTCAGATTTTGTGGAATATAAGTTATTTTCTCCTTACATCTTCATATTATTTAAGTAAAACAGCTCTGTTGCATAATTTTGTAATGCTTCAAAACATCTTCAACAATATTTAAAGGTAGTACAAAGTTATGCTCATCAATCACCAGAAAACAAAATTAATTTCAATTTAGAGTCATTTTTGGAATACCATAGTGCTTGTAGTACTTCAAAAACATCACAAATGATAAAAAAAAAAACCATAAATAGACAAATAAGCTTATTAACCAAACTAAGTAAATAAGCCCTACAGGTAAAAAATAGGATATAGGCTTTCTTAGTACCAGTGTCTGGGTTATCTTCGCTATTGTTTTAAATAACATTCCTATGCTCTTTTTAGAGTGTCTCACTCACTCCAATAAGTCTTCTTAAAACATTCTTGGGGCCAGTGCCATGGCACACTAGGTTAATCCTCCGCCTGCAGTGCCAGCATCCCATTTGGGCGCCAGTTCTAGTTCCGGCTGCTCCTCTTCCAGTCCAGCTCTCTGCTGTGGCCTGGAAAAGCAGTGGAGAATGACCAAAGTGCTTGGGCCCCTGCACCCACATGGGAGACCAGGAGGAAGCACCTGGCTCCTGGCTTCAGATCAGCGTAGCTCCGGCCATTGAGGCCATTTAGGGAGTGAACCAACAGAGTGAAGACCTTTCTCTCTGTCTCTCTCTCTCACTGTCTGTAACTCTACCTCTCAAATAAATAAATAAAATCTTAAAAAAAATTCCTAATTTCCAAAATCCACCAGGGGGACATACTGTCAGATATTATGTAGTTTCAGGACTAAAGGAAGGCTGTGTTAGCAACTCCTGCTACTCAATATAACAAATCAAAGCAAAGCACTGTGATAAAGCTTGGAGTTGCCTATTTCAAACCATGATTGGTAAAATGAGATTTACCCTTATATGATTGTTTCTTAATATGTGAACCAGGAGTAACAATCATTTTTGCTGCTCTTTAATAAATTCAGGAAACAGATTCCTGAATTTATTAAAATCAGAATGCCTGTTCCGACCCCCTGAATCAGCTCTTAGAAGAACTACCGAGTGAACTCCTGGAAGTTTTGATGTTAGTTAGATCAACAAAGTCCATTTCACAGGTAGTACTCCTTCATTGGTTTTCCAGCATAAGCTGGTAAGTGACAAGTGAAGTATACTCTCAAAACTAAGGTCTAGGGGTAGGTGTCTAGCCTGGCAGTTATGTCACCAGTTGGGACACCTGCATCCCATATCAGAGTTTGTGAGTTCCAGTCCCACATCTCCTAATTCTAGCTTCCTGGTAATGCAGACCCTGGAAGGCAGCAGCTAATGGATGATGTTGTTGAGTCCCTCCCACCCATGTGGGAGACCTGGACTGAGTTCCTAGTTACAGGCTTTGGCCATAGCCCAGTCCAGTTCCAGCTATTGTAGGCATTTGGGGAGTGAATCAGCAGACAGGCGTGTTGTATGTCCACCTGTCTCCGAAATATAGCTAATCTCTATCATGATCCAAACTTTGCTAAGAATCTGTGTATCATCTTGCTTTTAGAAGATAATTTATCCATTTTCTCCCTTACATTGTAAAAATAGGGACATCAACCATTAACTACTAATCATTGCCATCAAAGCTAAAGGGGATTGTATAATATGCAATCAATAAATCACAAAACATAAAGCTTGGTTGGTGGTGTTTGTTTTGTGGCAAGATCCAAAGCTTACATGAAACAATTTAACATCACTTAAACTTCTTCAGTGCAGAGTCAACCAGTGAGCAAGAAGAAGGAAGGGGGGAGCCGTTGATCAATAACAAGCTGGGTTTATTTCCTACTTATGTAGAAAATTTACACATATTCCAAACTCTTATTATCACTTGAAAAGGGGAATTTTAAAACAATTTCACGAACAAGAACTGCCTCTATTAAAAATTATTCATTTATTCTCCCTGGCTACTTGGGCTTTATATTACAGGAGAGCAGCCAGCAAACATATATTCCAAGTGTATTTCTTGTGATTCCTGTGATGCCATTAATACACTGTTTCACAGTAGATTCTTATGTATCATATATATATATCATATGCATACATATGGGATTAGGTACGAGTAAAAGCAAAGAATTCAGGTAGCTCCAGCAGCTCCAAGTCACTCTTGGGGGGACTTCTAACTCTTGGTACAAACAGGATTCAAGACCATTGTAGGGCATTGTGATTGGGTACAGCAAGCTTCAGTTGAAACAATGGTCTTACAAGAGGGCAGTTAAAGTTGAAGTTGTGCAGGAAAGAAAGGAAAAAAAAAAAAAGAGGTCTTGCAAACCTTGGTTATTGGAAGCCCCTTCTTCCTCAGAGGGCCACAGCGTTGTCGTCTCCCTTTTGGTTCAGAGGCATTAATTCGCATTAGCATTTTTTTTTCTTCTTCTGCAGATCTCATTCGCTTCTTTTCAGTGCCTACGAAACCTGCTCCGTTCCCCGGGATCAGTGCATTCTCTTCCTCTTGCTGCGTTTCCGCCTCTTCTCATTCGAGGATTTGTAACCCCATCACCCTCCCCACCGCCAGCGAAGGATCATACCTGCATCTGGGGGCAAGGGGTACCCCCTCCCTCCCACGTACTCCTGCCGCTCGGATACACGCAGCGGGACTGCAGTTCCACGAGGGGAAGGGCTCCTGGGCGCCCCTCCCAGCGGGCCTATGCCTCCACCAGCTCGGCAAGCCCCGCCCCTGCCCAGCGCCCTGGCAACCGGTGGGACGCTCTGCAGGTGCGGCTTTCCGCCTTTGCCTTTTGCTCTGATTTTCTTTGGTTCTCTCACTTTTTTTTTTTTCTTCTCCTACCGTATTTTTGACATCAGTTCTTTGATGGTGTAAAAATAAAGCAGTTCAGGGTTGCCCCCTCTCTTTCTCAAAGAACGAGTGTACTCTTCTAGAATATTTCTCTTCCCTAACACAGCTAGGAAGAGAAAGGTACCTCCTTTAGCCCAGAGGTGGTTGCCAGCCTCCCAGTTTGCCAGTTATATTGCACACGCCCGCACCTATAAACCCACCCCTTCCTTAGCAGTTCGGCTTTTCTCCAGCTAGCAATAGTCCTCCCCACTGCTAATCACCTCCTCCACCTTTCCGGGTTATACTACCACCCACATTTTAAAAAAAAAAAAAAAAAAAAAAAGCACGCAAGCTGGCGAGGATTCCAGGAAGACGGTGTGAGTGCTTAAGATAGTTGAGTGTGTACATCCGTGAGCATCACCTGTCTGGGTGCTGGACGTGAGGCTACGAGGTGCAGCACAGGAGGGCGGCGATTCAAACTTCCCCTGCCAGATTGAGGCTGGGTCCTCCCCAAGCTCACCTGTCCGCGTCCAGGTGTCTGGCGAGGCACCCGCCTCGCCGCGTTCCAGGACACCTGGCGCGGACAGAGCGGATGCCAGGGAACTGGGACCACAGGGCGCCCTCTCCCGCGCGTTTGTTCTCCACGCTCTATCTCTCCGGGGTGTTTTGGTTTTTTTCCCCCTTTTCCCCCGAAGACAACCGGACCCGTCTTCCTCCACAGCGCCTTACCTCAAACAGCGGGCCGATCTTGTTCTTCTCCAGGTAAGCCTGGATCCGGGTTTGCTGGTGAGACGCCATGGAGAGACAGATGGGGCCGCGGAGAGAGTGCGGAAAGACCGCCCCGCGGTGCGCCTCCGTGGGGCACAGCCCTCCTTTGCCCCGGTCTCGGAGCCTCGGCTCCCGCCTGCGCCGCTACCTCAGCCCCGGGCGGCGGGCGTGGGCGGTGCCCCCCGGGAGCCGCGAGCTCCTGGGGCGCTGAGAGCAGGAAAGCCAAGCGCGGCGCCGCCAACTCAGGCAACTCCGAGGCGAGGGGAGAACTCATTCATCGCGTTCTCGTCTGGGCGCCCACCCCCACGGCTCTCCGCAGCGCGCGGCGCCGCGGGGAAATTGAAAGCAGCGACTCTTCTCCTCCTCTGGGCGGCAGCAGCAGGAATCGGGGGGCGGGCGGCGAGGCGCGGCGGCGCTGCTGCTCCGAGAGCCGCGCCGGGGGGGCGCACGCGGCCCGCCAGGGGCGGCCGGGCTCGAACTCGCCGCACGTGTGGGAGCGAAGGCGCCCGCGCGCGCCCGCCTCTGGGTACCCCTCTGCCAGATTCCTGGAACAAACAGCCCGGGCTTCTCCCCGAGGCTGCGCTCGCCACACGCTCCCTAGCGACAGCGCCGCTCCAAAAGCCAATGGTAAAGGTGCTTCTTTCAAAGTGCACATAAATCTGACGCTTGTTGGCTACTCCTTGGCAGCTACAAACAGGCTCGGGAAGGGGCTCGGCCCGGCCGCCCCTCCGCAGCCTCTCCAGGGCACCTTTTCGCCTTACCTACACTAACTAGCTCAGGGTCTCAGAAGGTCAGAGTGCGGGCCAAGTGGGTGGGTCTAACGGTGTGCCGCCGAAATGAAGTGGCCCTCCTTTTAAAAATCTGGTTTGGCCTGGAGCAAGAAGATGGGCGAATACAAAGTGAGAACAGTTAAAAACTCACCGAGTGCCAACTCACAGGGGCTGGGAGTAAGCCGTCAGGAGACATAAGCGACCCAGCCCGCACCTTCCAAGTTTGCCTTCCTAATCCGCGCCTTGGATCCTGTCTGTAAGTCTGGAGCAGCATCAACCCTACTGCACAATATGCCACCTAGATGCTTCCTGGGCGCCTCCAATGTAGCCGGTACCTTTCTTATTTTATGCGGGTTCTTGCGAATTGAAGATCTACAGACAGCCCAAGTTTCTTTACAGAGCTTCCCTTCCTGTGTGATACAAGACACTGCGGTCCCAAGACGTTTCCTCCGACTCCTAACCGTGATGAGCTGCCAGACTCAAATGGTTTATGTTAATAAATACTAGCATTTAGAACAATGGGTTAATTTTCCTTAAAGCACACAATATCGGTGTTGACTTTTTTTTCTTTCTCCACTGTGTTCTGGATTTCCTAGATTCATTTCTTTACTGGTGTCCGGGCTTCTTGTCTGGATTTTAAATTACCTGTGAAAGTATTCAATAGTTAAGGATGGAATATTTCAGAAAATATTCCATTGAGTAAATCAGAGTAAGTAGAAGCTCAGACATCACTGATATCCTGAAATGGACAACATTTGGGAGGGAAACATGTCCACATTATATCTTTTTCAATCAGATGCAGGATGATCTGTCTATGGAGAGTTAAATTGAACTGCAGTGAGATGCCTAGGGCTACCAGGTGTTTTCCATTGTGGCTCAAAGGTATTTAAGTATTTTTAAATATGTTTAAGAGAAATTAAGTATACAGAGCGAATACCAACATTTCTATTGCTATAAAGTACAGTGTAGAGCTCTAAGACCACCTTGGCCTAGCTAAAAAGCCAAGTATTTTCAATATCATATTGTGCTGGAACATCAGGATGGCTTCCTGAAAACAGGAGTCTTCCTCCTCTAAAGATGAGGATGATGCTTTTTTTAAATGTGACCATTAACATATTGATTAAATAAATGATAAATGATTTGATCAAGCCACCCAGTGCATCATTGGTAAGGTAAGGTAGGTAGGTTTGTTGCAGGAGGGGTGGCAGGTTTTGATTCAGGTGTTTCTAGCTCTAAAGCTGAAGCTATGTCTACTCTACCCTGTAATCTGAATACTAGACATGAAATTTGGAGTTAGAGTTGGGTCTGTTGAGCTGGCACATAGTAGGCACCCCTTAAACAGCAGTTAAACGAATGAATTTAAATTTAGCAGACCAATCCAATCCAGCCATGTTCTTCCAGACTAGCCTTTGCTTCTGGCTCCTGGTATTTATACTCGGCTTCATTTCATTTTGTTAACTGCATGCATATATTGGTACCTCTTTTAAACTGCAAACCCTCTAAAATTGTGAGCTATGTCTTAATAATTTTCATATACTTTACCATATGTAACACAGTGTATTTTCATATAATAGGTTCTTCCTCAACATAGCTTAGGTTAAGATCCTACCCTATTGCTATACATTTTAAGAATTTGTATCATTTAACCCCTTTAAGATAAGCTGAAAGGAAATGATTATCTTAGGTTGGATTTAGTAACTTTCTTCTACACATGTGACTTGGTGGCCTTATAATCCTTCCCCTGTCATTGGCTTGGGTACAGTATGAAAAGGCCATTTTCACTGAGACCGTTTTGACCTCATTGTGTTGCAGGAGTGCCTGTCAGCATAATTTACAAGTATACGGAATCCAATTTATAGAATGTACTAAGGCCCTTGTCTAACTCCATTTGTAAGACACCTTGCACAACTCCTTAAACAAATGATTTCTGCTGAGAGCTGAGGGAGCAGTGGTGAAGTCCAGTTGACCCAATTAGGAAGTATTAGCAATTCAATCCCTCAAATTAATTAAATATTGAAGTCAGAGAGCAGAGAAATTTTGTTTCTTGAATTTTGACTACTAGCCCTGAAGCATAGCTAGCCTCTTCCTGAACCCTTTTCTCCTTACCTCCTTGTAACAAAGAACACAGAGCACTTGATCTTCAAAAGGGAGTGGACACAGTTTTCTGCATTTCAGCCTAAACTACCTCTGTTAACTAATGCAAATGCATCCTTCCCTATATACCAGCAACTGGTACAAGCATTTTCATATACTGCACTAACTCATTTAACCCTCAAAGCAACACCATGAAGTAGATATTCCTATTGGTTTTGCTTTTTCAGATGAGGACTTGAGGCACTCAGCAGATAAATAGCCCACTCAAGTTCATAGTTAGTAAATATTAAAGTCCGTATTTGAACCTTGGTCGTGTTTTAAACACTCAAAGGCTGACTGCCAATATTCCAGTCCTGCCACATTCCTTTTTTTGAATTCGTTTTGACCAAGAGACATTTTTATATCTCATTGGACTTCTCCAGTATACAGATGTAGAATGGTTGTAGCCTGTGTAGAAAGGATGTCGCTTGTGTGGCAGATACCAGGGTTATTTTCTGGCCACATACTAAATCAATTCACTGAATCTTGTCAGTGTGAGTAATAGCTAATCAATTGCATTAGGACTACCTGATTCAACTGTGCTGATAACATCAACTTACTGGATCTGTTCATTGGAAAACCCAAATGAAGTTGCCAGTGTGAGATATCTTGCCGTTCAACCTCCTCAAGTGACATGTATATCTCTTTAATTTCCATATTTAAATATTAGGTTTAATGGTTCATTTTTAATATTGGGATATTTTCAAGCTTTCTTTATCTGGATAATTTACGGCAACAATATTTTACGGCATGTCTGTTTGCATTAAGTCATGAGTCACTTAAAGGATGTTGTCAATAAATTCTAATAACCCTTACTTGCTTTTTGCTTACAATAATTTCCAAAATCATGTTTCACCCTATTAAGTGAGTCACTGTTAGAAGTAAAAAAAAAAAAAAAAAAAAAAACCCTTGAACAGTAAAAAATGTTACAGGATGCTGTAATGTGATACTGAATTTATTGAAAGGATGGAGAAAATAAAAGCAACTAAGCAAACAAAAGATGATGTGGTAAGGCAAAACAATTCTGCTTGGTTTGCACCCTGGGGATGCAGGCATTCTGCCTAGGACAGAACGTACTATCGCTCCAGTCTCACTATCAAGAATTAAGTGACACAAGACCTATTCCTCAAACATGCATCTCTGTGGATGCGAGCTGATGCTCAGTCATAATGGAGTGCATCACCGCAACCCCAGCAGGAAGGGTTAAAGGTGTTTTGTGGCAGAATTATTGGACCACAATTGCCTAAATTTAGAGCGAATCTAAATCTTAACCAAGAAATAAAGTAGAAGGATGACTTAACTCCTGCAAAAATGTTCTGTGCACAATCGTACCCAAAGCACTCCGCAAATTGTCTCCTTCTCAAGCAGAAGTTGGCCCATTCTCTGTGGATAATACTCACCCCTCAATCTTCAGACAGTTTTGGTCCTTGAGATGGAATCTTGTGATGTCTGAGGATAGGCTAAATTTCTGAAAGCATCATAGAATCACACTTATCTGTTATGTGATGGAACCAAAAAAAAGCAGAAACTGAACTTACTAACTATGCCTAGGAGGATTAGGAAATCAAAAATCATCAAATGAATGAATGAGTGAAGAGATGGAAGAATAAATGAATTAAGGAAAAAAATTAAATGAATATAATGGTGGTAATTCGTTAGGTAACACTGAGGTATATCCGATAACTATATACTCATCTACATTTAAGTCCCATGCCTACATACACAACATCTAGTTGATTTCATTTACTAAAATATGCTTTTAAGTATTTTAATGCTTTATGTAATAGTGTTTCTATCAGAAAACAGCACAGATTTGCCTTTATGTGTTTGAGCCTCTTCGGTTTGTCACTGTCTTCTCTATTTCCTTCCCCTCTGCCTTCCTTCCTTCTTTTTATTTTCTTCTTTTGTTTTTTTTTTCTTTTAAAGGATGTTCTGTTCATGTTGCAGCATGAGCCTAAAACAATTGTACACAATTGTCAGTGAAAAACGATTGACTGGAACAAATGACAAATATTTTCTGTGTCATCCACTTTCTAAAACATATTCTAAGATCTCTTTATCTATAAACCCTTGCCCTTGACAACTGATACCACTAGGCATATTTTTATGTCAAATTATATATGTTTTTATATATGTCAGGGTGGTTTTTTCTTACTCTCAACATAAAGTGACTCATACATAGGTTCTGAAAATATTATCAAAAGAAAAAGTTTTTTCTCCTTTTCATTTCATTGCCTTTAATAAAATGACATGATCTGAAAAAATTGTCTTGAATAAAGGAATGACAATAAGGATATTTCAAACTTCAAAAAGGCAAAAAGCAATCTTCAACATTTCACTGATATTTAATTTCAAAATCTCAGACAAAATTAAAATAGTCAGCAACAGAATGATACAGAAATGTGCAAGACTCAATTTTTCTGAAGTGTGTCCATCTATTCCCCAGAATAAATGGATTTTCTTCATATTTGCTCTGTGGTTGTGCTGATATCCTACATTTATGTGCCTTTTGAGATCTTTATCTCCCTCGGTATATAGGGTTCTCTCAAAGACGGTTAAACCAACTTTGATGTTTAACTTGAAATTGAATTATGGGTCAAGTACTTTCAGACAACTGTGTTACCCCAGATCATCTGCCATTATCACTCTGCTTTTTACATATAAGACAACTGAAGTAGGTAACTGTAGACAACTTTGGAAAAGCCAAAGCTCTGTTTATCTGATTCCAAAACATATGTTTGTATTATAGAGGATCAATTTCAACTGTTATTGTTTTGAATTCTTGTTCTAACACTTGTTCTAAAGAATAGCAGATTTTCTTCAAGACTATTACAATAGATTTGAGGATTACTGCAATGGAGTTTTAAAGTTTGGGATAGAGATTGGGCTCAATGCTTTATACAGTAAGGCAACATGGGACTTCTGTTTTGATTTTTTTTTTTTTTTTGACAGGCAGAGTGGACAGTGAGAGAGAGAGACAAAGAGAAAGGTCTTCCTTTTGCCATTGGTTCACCCTCCAATGGCCACCACGGCCAGCGCACTGCGGCCAGCGCACCGCGCTGATCTGAAGGCAGGAGCCAGGTGCTTCTCCTGATCTCCCATGGGGACCCAAGCACTTGGGCCATCCTCCACTGCACTCCTGGGCCACAACAGAGAGCTGGTCTGGAAGAGGGGCAACCGGGACAGAATCCGGCATCCCAACCGGGACTAGAACCCAGTGTGCCGGCGCTGCAAGGTGGAGGATTAGCCTATTGAGCCGTGGCACCGGCCAACATGGGACTTCATAGCCAAGAAACAGAATGGGGTCAGTGGTAGAAAATTTGCTAAGAGGAAAATTAGGGATAAAGGGAGATTGTGGTTAAACCATTTTTGCAGGATTCTTGCTAAGGCTGAGCAATAAAAAGTGTGACACGGAAGCTCAAAAGTTGAGGCTTAGTAAGGAAGAACTTGTCTAAAGAATAGTAAAGGAGAGACTCCTTATCAATACCCCTTAGCATCTCCTTTCCTTCCATTATGTTTGTAATGGGTTTACTTTCAAACTATTTATATCTAGAATAATATTCAATAATGTCATTTCATATACTTGTAATGCAGTTGACCAATCGTATATTTCAACAGTTGGAAGAGGTATGTGTTCGCATATTGTGCTATAACTTTTTGGTTTCCTCACTAATTTTAGAAAGCAAGAGGCAGTCTTGGAGACTACTTGAACACATAGACTCTGGAATATAACATCTTGACATCTTAAAAACCTTTCTGGCTGGGCAATTTGCCCCTCCCAAGGCCAGTAAATTCTTACTTAGTGAAAGAACCAGGGAGCATGCCTTGATATACAAAATGATCAATCCAGAACCAGACCTCCTATAGCTGGCTCATACATTTCAGGAGAAAATATTCCACTTTCTTAATCTTCCAAGGACAAGGTACAAGCCAACCAGAAACCACCCAAATAGATCAGAACTCAATGAAATTATCTAAACTAACCAACCCTAAACTGTTCACCCTGCCCTGCCTTGCCTTTTCCTTGGTCTATTTTCTTCCCCCACTCCTGCTTTCTCCTTCTAAACACCTTGAAGCTCTCTCATGTTCCCCTGAAAGATATATTGGTCTCCTGTTTCTAGAGTCTGTGAGTACTGAATCTGTGAGTGCTGCATCTCAATTTACAATGGACTTACATTCCAATAAACCCATGGTAGGTTGAAAATACCGCCGTTCAAAAATGCATTGAATCTACCTAATCTGCACCATCTTCCTATCTCAGTAACACAATAACTGTAGGACATCAATTGCTTCCTTCACAACCCTAAGGCTGACTGCAAGCTGAGGCTGTCACTGTCCAGCATTTCCAGACAACATGACATTACTTTATTACTAGCCTAGGAAAATAAAAGTCAAAATTCAAAATTCCAAGTGCTGGTTCTACTGAATACATATTGCTTTTGCACCATTAAGAAGTTTAAAACTCATAAGTCAAGCCATTGTAAGTAGGGTCCCTCCTATGTCTCCTCCTATGGCCATACCCAGTTGACCCCACATAAAAGAATACAGAACAGACTTCCATGAATTTGAATACTGGTTCCTGGACATAATCAACTTGTAATTTTTTTTTGACAGGCAGAGTGGACAGTGAGAGAGAGACAGAGAGAAAGGTCTTCCTTTTCCTTTGGTTCACCCCTCAATGGCCGCTGCGGCCGGCGCACCACGCTGATCCGAAGCCAGGAGCCAGGTGTTTCTCCTGGTCTCCCGTGGGGTGCAGGGCCCAAGGACCTGGGCCATCCTCCACTGCACTCCTGGGCCACAGCAGAGAGCTTGACTGGAAGAGGGGCAACCGGGACAGAATCCGGCACCCCATCTGGGACTAGAACCCTGAGTGCTGACGCCGCAGGCAGAGGATTAGCCTAGTGAGCTATGGCACCAGCCTCACAATATTCTTTTATCATCTTATTTTCCATGGGGAATTGATAGTGGTGGTCTCTCATTTATGATAAAACATATTTCCGTCTTTGATCTTGTTAGACAATCCATAGGGAGACCCAGAAGAAGCTCCAGGCTCCAGGCTTCAGATCGGTTCAACTCCAGCTGCTGCAGCCATCTGGGGAATGAACCAGCAAACAGAAGACCTCTTGCTCTATCTCTCCCTCACTCTGTTCGTGGCTCTGCCTCTCACATAAATAAAAAGAAGAGCAGCTGGCATGAAGATAGACACATAGACCAATGGAATAAAATTGTGGTACATAGGCCAGCATCGCAGCTCACTAGGCTAATCTTCCGTCTGTGGTGCTGGCACCTTGGTTCTAGTCCCAGTTGGGGCAGCAGATTCTGTCCCGGTTGCTCCTCTTCCAGTCCCGCTCTCTGCTGTGGCCTGGGGAAGGCAGTGGAGGATTGCCCAAGTGCTTGGGCCCTGTACTCGCATGGGAGACCAGGAGGAAGCACCTGGCTCCTGGCTTCGGATCGGCACAGCACGCAGGCTGTAGCGGCCATTTGGGGGGTGAACCAATGGAAGGAAGACCTTTCTCTTTGTCTCAGACTCTCTCTCTCTCTCTCTCTCTCTCTCTCTCTCTCTCTGTCTAACTCTGCCTGTCAAAAAAAATTGTGGTACATAAATGAAACTTCATATTTGTGGTTAAATTACTTTAAATAAAGGAGTCAAAGCAACTGAATAAAGAAAGAATATTTTCATTAAGCTGTGTGGAGACAAATGCATATTCACATACAAAATAATTATGCTGAATTTTTTTCTGAGTTATTTATTTGAAAGGCAGAGTAAGAGAAAGATGTCTTCTATCACCTGGTTCACTCCCCAAATGATCACAATAGCCAGGGCTGGCCATTTTGGACCAGGAGCTCCATCTGGATCTCCCACTTCGGTGCCAGCAACTCAAGTATTTGAACTACCATCTGCAGATTAGCAGGGAGCTGGATGGGAAACAGGGTAGCCAGGACTTGAATCAGTCCTCTGATATGGGATGAGGACATCACAAGTGGTGGCTTAACCCACTGTGCCTCAAACCAGCCTCCAAGTTGGATCTTTACCTCAGACTGTGTGTGTGTGTGTGTGTGTGTGTATGAGTGTATATATATTATGTATGTTATTATATGAATATATATATGAGTGTATATATTATATAAGTATATATATATATAAACAAAAAATGTGGACAATAGCGTGTGCTGACAAAGATGTCCAAAAATCGGTGCACTCATAAATTGCTCAGTAAGTAAAATCATTTCAGTCACTTTAGCAGTTCTTCAAGAGGTTAAATGCAGAGTTATCATACAACCTAGCAGTTCCACTCTTAAATTTATACCCAAGAGAATTGCAAACACAGGCCCACAGAAAAACCTACTCATGAAAATTTGTAGCAGTAATATTCACAATAATCAAAAAGTGCAAATGATCTAAAGACCCAAATATTTATCACCTCATGCAAGGCTAAATAAAATATGACATGATCATACAATTTAATATTTTGGTGGTAAAAATGAATATAGTAGGCCGGTGCTTCGGCTCAATAGGCTAATCCTCTGCCTGCGGTGCCAGCACCCTGGGTTCTAGTTCTGGTCGGGGCGCCGGATTCTGTCCCAGTTGCCGCTCTTCCAGGCCAGCTCTCTGCTGTGGCCCAGGAGTGCAGTGGAGGATGGCCCAGGTTCTTGGGCCCTGCACCCCCATGGGAGACCAGGAGAGCATGGGAGCCACCTGGCTCCTGGCTTCAGATCAGTGCGGTGCACCGGCCACAGTGCGCCAGCCGCAGTGGTCATTGGAGGGTGAACCAACAGCAAAGGGAAGACCTTTCTCTCTTTTTCTTTCTCTCTCTCACTATCCACTCTGCTTGTCCAAAAAAAAAAAAAAAAAAAATGAATGTAGTATTAACACATGCTACACCATAGGTGACCTTTGAAAAGTGACAGAAACCAGTCCCAGAGCACCACATATGGTTTGGTTCTGGTGATACGAAAAATTCAGGATAGGCAATTCTCAAGTCTATGGAGACAGAAAGTAGATTAGCGGTGGTCCAAGGCTCATAGGAAAGTAGGCAGTGGGGGTGGAGGGGTAGGGATAAAAGGCTTTGGGGTAATAATAGGGGTGGGAACAGGTAGAGAAAAAGAGAGTAACTGCTAATGAGTGTGATATTTCTTTTTGGTGTGATGAACAGGTTCCAAAATTTATTATGCTGATGATTGCACAGCACCAACAATACTAAAATCATGCAGTCATATTCTTTAAATAGGTGAATTGTTTGTTTAGTGAATTAAGCTCAATGTAAATGTTAATTTAAAAAATTAACAATAATTGCTAAATTTTTGATTCCGAGGTCCTCTTGGATCTTGTTTTCTTGTTTCTGACAGAAAAGTACCATTATAGTGCGCGCACACACACACACACACACATACACATAGTAGTAAACAGATTCTAAAAAGGAACCTTTATGTGATAAGCGGCATGATGTAATAAAAATGCAAGTTAAAAAGCAAAAGGGAATTAAATGATTGCATTAGTCTGAGACTACATACATTTTGTTTTTCAGGAAGTGGGACACTGGGTGAGGCCACTGACTATATTGAGTTGATTTGAATTATGATGAAAGAAACCAAATATATAAATACAATTTCATTCTATTTTTTCCTTAAGTGACTTTCCCCTCTACTCAGGACATGTTCAGTGAAACTTTGGTTCCATCTGTCTTGCTATGCTCTGAGACCAGTTTTGAGGGTCTGTATGCAGAATTGGCACTGGGCCAAAGAGAAGTCAACTACATCTGCAGCACTGGTGTAGATTTCATTTTTGAGAGGGATAATTACAAGTCCTTTCTTGTTTGCCTCATTCTTTTTTTAGGTTAAGGATTACAGGGTTGTGTTTTTTTTTTTTTTTTCTATTATTTCTGGTCCTCTGCATTTTAGCATTACTTGGGTTTAATACTATAAATAATCTGCAACTTTTCTCTTTTTCACAAAAGTGAAGCCTTTGAGAATTATCCCTGGAGATATAAGGCCATAGTGCATTGATTTTCACTGCTCTGTGTATTCCATTGTATGATTACAGCACAATTCATTTATCCCCTTTCCTGTTCCAAGTTTTTACTAATATAAACAATGCTGTAGTAAAATTCTGGCCCACGTCTGATTTTCCCATGGTATAGAGTTTCTATGGGGTATAAATCCAGCAAAGGAATTGCTTGTTCATAAGGATGCATATATTCAAATTCCTGAGACACTGTCTCATTGTTCCAAAGTGGTTGTATAAATTTATAATCTTTTCCACAAGTTTTGAGAGTTTCCTTTGCTGGAATCTTCACTCTCACTGATGGGATTGTGTCAAAAAGGTCTAGGTCTCCAGCCTAATTCTCTCCCTCCCTACACCGGTATTACATTTCAGCCACTATATTATTTAAGGCAATAAATACCCTAGAGTAGATACAGTGTCAGCTCTGCTGTTCACTGTCCTGATTTTCAGTTCCTTCTTCATTTCTGGCCCAAGGCAATTTCCCTGCCTTTCTTAGCAGTTCAGCCATGCATTTATAAGGATGTTAGTTATAATTTATTGAGCAATTCTTGGTGTTTGTAGCTGGAGGGTTTTCAAGTTATCTGTACTGCCAGCCTCTTAAATCCCTGACAATGTTTTCAGCACCTGAGCAATCTTTAAACACCCCCAGATGTTGGACACCATAAAGAAAGTAAGTGGAATCAAATTAGCAACTACAATGAGCCATGAAACTCTTTCCACGCATTCATTAGTCAACATTAAGGCAGCACAGAATAACAATTAATGGTGGGGGCTCTACAACCAGATTGCCTGGGTTTGAACCCCAGGTCTGTGTGACCTTGTGCATGTGCCTCATCTCTCTAGGATTCAGTCTTTTCATATATAAGATGACAATAATAACAATACTATCAATCCTAGAGGCTTGGTGCAAAAGCCCACCCTGTCAGCAAGGCATATTTTGCAAGACCCCCGGGAGATACTTAAAACCTAGGTTAGTACTGAACCTTATGACTGAATGCCTTTTCAATCTTGACCAAGTGCTTATCAACACACTGCAACCATAACATTTGCAGTTTGAGGTGTGACAGCAATACTAGCTTGAATTTTCTCCTTCCCTTTCTCACAATTTCATGGATGAATTTGTGCTTGCCATACATCTTAGCAACCTCAGCATATAACTTTTCTCTTAAGTAGAGGGCTTTTCACCTTTGTACTGAAAGGAAGCACTTTATGACATTTCTGGTGTATCTGAATGGTCAGTTTTACTACTGTCATGCTTTGAGGCCATTATTAAGTAAAATCAGGATTAGTATTAGATTACAGTATTACCATGCTGTAACCACCTAATGGCAACTCAGTGACTAATGGGTGGGTGGCAAAGGAATAGGTGGAGCTGTAGGATACTCATGTCCAGGACAAGACAAAGCAGGATGTGTTGTGGATCATCACACTGCTCAGAACGTTCACAACTGAAATTACATGCATTTGGGTATTTTGCAGACTGCTGTTGATCTCTGCTAACTGATACCTCCAAAAATGAAACCTCAGATAAGAAAGGGCTATTGTGGAAGGATTCAGTGAGTTGTGTTTATCAAAATGCTTACAACTTTGACACATAGCATGTGTTATAGTCACTTGGTAAGTTAATAAAACCGGATAATAAATATTAGACATACTTTTTTATTATCCAAGGATATTTTAATAATGATCTTACCTTCACTCCCCAGCATGGCCTAGCTATGATTGGCAACATGGCAGCATTACTTTTCTTTCTTTTTTTTTTTTAACTTTTATTTAATGAATATAAATTTCCAAAGTACGGCTTATGGATTACAATGGCTTCCCCCCCATAACGTCCCAACCACCCGCAACCCTCCCCTTTCCCACTCCCTCTCCCCTTCCATTCACATCAAGATTCATTTTTGATTCTCTTTATCTACAGAAGATCAGTTTAGCATACATTAAGTAAAGATTTCAACAGTTTGCTCCCACACAGAAACATAAAGTGAAAAATAATAGATGATTTTTTAAATGATGATGAAATCAGATCAGACCTATTGTCATGTTTAATCCCAGTGAGAGTCAAGTTGGGAATTGATAATTTCTTCTTCTTTTTTTTTTTTTACAGAAGATCAGTTTCGTATACATTAAGTAAAGATTTCAACAGTTTTCACCCCCATAGAAACACAAAGTGAAATATACTGTTTGAGTACTCGTTATAGCATTAAGTCTCAATGTACAGCACATTAAGGACAGAGATCCTACATGAGGAGTAAGTGCACAGTGACTCCTGTTGTTGACTTTACAAATTGACACTCCTGTTTATGGCATCAGTAATCTCCCTATGCTCCAGTCATGAGTTTCCAAGGCTATGGAAGCCCCTTGAGTTCTCCGACTCTTATCTTGTTTAGGCAAGGTCATAGTCAAAGTGGAGGTTCTCCCCTCCCTTCAGAGAAAGGTACCTCCTTCTTTGAAGACCTGTTCTTTCCACTGGGATCTCACTCATAGAGATCTTTCATTTAGGTAGTGGTGGTGTTGTTTTGTTTTGTTTGTTGTTGTTTTTTTTTTTGTTTTTTGTTTTTTTTTTTTTTTGCCAGAGTGTCTTGGCTTTCCATGCCTGAAATACTCTCATGGGCTTTTCAGCCAGATCCGAATGCCTTTAGGGCTGATTCGGAGGCCAGAGTGCTGTTTAGGACATCTGCCATTCTATGAGTCTGCTGAGTATCTCGCTTCCCATGTTGGATCACTCTCCCCTTTATTTATTCTTTCGGTTAGTATTAGCAGGTACTAGACTTGTTTATGTGCTCTCTTTGACTCTTAGTCCTTTCATTATGATCAATTGTGAACTGAAATTGATCACTTGGACTAGTGAGATGGCATCTTTTTTTAAGATTTATGTATTTTACTTGAAAATCAGAGTTACAGAGAGGCAGAAGCAGAGAGAGAGAAAGAGAGAGAGAGAGGTTTTCCATCCGCTGGTTCACTCCCCAAATGGCTGCAACGGCTGGAGCTGCGCCAATCTGAAGCCAGGAGTTTCTTCTGAGTCTCCCACGTAGGTGCATGGGCCTAAGGGCTTGGGTCATCTTCTACTGATTTCCCAGGCCATAGCAGACAGCTGGATCAGAAGAGGAGCAGCCAGGACTTGAACCAGCACCCATATGCGATAACAGCACCACAGACAGTGGCTTTACCTACTATGCCACAGCACTGGTCCCACATTATTTTTCAAAGGTAGTAATTCTAATGAAAGATGGCTTTCACCTAAAAGCAGCTCTGGGTACTTTTGTCTAGCAGGTTAAGCCATTGTTCACAATGCTGACATCCTGTATCAGTGGGGTGCTAGTTCAAGTCCTGGTTGTTCTGCTTCCAATCCAGCTTCCAGCTAATGCACCTGGGAAGACAGCAGGAGATGACCCAAGTGCTTGGACTACTGCCACTCATGGGGAAGATCAGGATGGAGTTCCTGACTCATGACTTTGGCTTGACCCAGACCTGGATGTTGCACCATTTGGAAGTGAACCAGCAAACACAAGATTCCTCTCTCTCTCTCTCTCTCTCTCTCTTTCTGTCCTTTGCTCCCTCCCTTTCTCTGTCACTCTACCTTTCAAGTAAATAGGTAAGAGTATTTTAAAATAAATAAGTAAAAGTGTCTCTGTATCCCAACATGCATGTGAAATACTTGGTGTTCACTTTGGGTGATACATACCAAGAATTGCCCAACTTAAGCAAATAATTATACAGACTTGGGAGCAAGAGTCTTAAAAGATGATGATGAGAGAAGGGAATAAAGATGATGAAGAAAAACAAGAGACATACAGGCAGATACTTCCTCTCAGCCCAAGAGGTGGCCTGAAGGCTGGAAGCTCCCTCCCAGGATCTCTTCCCTTCATTTTCCCCTCCATGCTGGGTGTGCTCCAATCACAAAACTTACTGCTTCCCATGTATGTCTTTCTTTGTTGAGCTTCAGAGAGGCAATTTTTGAAAAATATTTTAGCCTACTGTCGCTCCCCCTCTTCGTGGAGGAACGACACTAAACCCTGCCTAGGCTTCATATCCGAGTCACGGCACCATTATGTCGCTCCCCCTCTTCATGGAGGAACGACACAGGACCCTGCGCTGTTCTTTTGTCTGCTCGGCCCCCCCGGGTTTCGGCACCATTATGTCGCTCCCCCTCTTCGTGGAGGAACGACACTAAACCCTACCTAGGTTTCCTATCCGAGTCACGGCACCATTTGCTGCTCCTCCGCACGCGGAGGAGCCGCACCGGACCGGACGCTTGTTGTTCCCCTTTTTTACAAGTCTTTTCTATAGTAAAGTAAGAATAAGTAAACAGCGAACTCCCAAAGCAAGAATGAGTGGAGAGAAATGAGAAAGAACGAAGCAACGAACTTCCCCGCGAACTCTCCAACGCACTCTCCAACCAACCCACACCACCATGCCGTCTCTCTCCTCCTATATAGTCCTCTCCACCAATCCGTGCTCTGCTACCCACACGCTAAGCGCGCTGCTCTCCTCCAATCAGGAGCAGGTCCTGCTGTTTATTGGTTGAACTGGAGGCAGCTGTGTAGAAGCTGTTTCCTCCTCTCCCAGCGCCATATTGTGTGAGAGCAGATGCATAGAATAAGTCTTAATTCGAGTAACAGTCTAGTCTGAGTTGCTCCCAGTTGCTCCTCACAGCCTACAGTGGAAAATTTCCATGTCCAACGATGTCCAAGCTGTGAGAAACCCATAGTTCAGGCATCTGACCCTCTGCAAGAAGAGAATAGGACTTCCTAAAAACCCACTATGACACTAATTATTCTGCTATTCTGTCACGTTTTGTCATTATCCTCTCACCACTTGGTTTTTTGTTTTGTTTTGTTTTTTTGACAGGCAGAGTTAGACAAAGAGAGAGAGAGAGAGAGAGAGAGAGAACAGTCTTCCTTCTGTTGGTTCACCCCCCAAATGGCCGCTATGGCCGGCGGGCTGCGCCAATCCGAAGCCAGGAGCCAGGAGCCTCCCTCCTGGTCTCCCATGCAGGTGCAGGGCCCAAGGACTCGGGCCATCCTCCACTGCACTCCCGGGCCACAGCAGAGAGCTGGACTGGCAGAGAAGCAACTGGGACAGAATCCGGCGCCCCAACCAGGACTAGAACCTGGTGTGCCGGTGCCACAGGCGGAGGATTAGCCTAGTGAGCCGCGGCGCCGGCACCTCTCATCACTTGTTAATAAACAAAACTTCAACACACTTCACTGAAATATCTATTTGGCTTTTATTGATGATTCATGGAATGGGCAGTATCCCTTCTACAAAATAGGTACTCCACTCATCTGAGTTCATAGGCAGAAAAAAATGTGACTTCCTAAGAAGAAAGCAGAAACAAGGAACAAAAAATGGATTAGCCATTTCAAAGTCATTTTCTTTAAGGGGTTAAAACAAGGGACTATGGTTAAAAAAATATGCATTTATTTATTTGAAAGTCAAAGTTACAGAGAGAGAGGGAGAGAAAGAGAGAGAGAGAGATCCTCCAAACACCAGTTCATTCCCCAAATAGCCGCTAGGGCCAGACTGATCCAAAGCTAGGAGCCAGGAGCTTCTTCCAGGTCTCCTAGGTAGATTCTGGGGCCCTTGAGCCACCTTATGTTGCTTTCCCAGGCACAATAGTAAGGAGCTGAATGGGAAGTGGAGCAGCCAGGACTCGAACCTGCACCCATATGGAATGTCAGCTTTTATGTCAGTTTTATGCAGTAGGCATAGTACACAATTTACTTAAATTGAAATAAACTAATTAAGATTCACTACACAGCCAAAACAACAAACCTGATCATATAGAATATTCCACAATAATGTGAGTTTAGATATAATATGCATATAGTAAGCAATTAACTCCCTCTACAGCACAGTACCCATACTCAAACAAGGAATACCAAGTTACATTGTCTTCTGAGAGATATGGGGAAAAGTAGTGATTACCTCATGACCATTTGAATTTTCTCGGGCGTAGATAGCTGTGCCTTCTGCTGTTTTTTTGTTGTTGTTGTTGTTGTTGTTGTTTTTTGACAGGCAGAGTGGACAGTGAGAGAGAGAGAGACAGAGAGAAAGGTCTTCCTTTGCCGTTGGTTCACCCTCCAATGGCTGCTGCAGCCGGCGCACTGTGGCCAGTGCACCACGCTGATCTGAAGGCAGGAGTTAGGTGCTTCTCCTAGTCTCCCATGGGGTGCAGGACCCAAGCACCTGGGCCATCCTCCATTGCACTCCCAGGCCACAGCAGAGAGCTGGCCTGGAAGAGGGGCAACCGGGACAGAATCTGGCGCCCTGACCGCGACTAGAACCCGGTGTGCCGGTGCCACAAGGCGGAGCATTAGCCTATTGAGCCTCGGCGCCGGCCGCCTTCTGCTATTGCAGCTCATTTCTCACACCTCTAATAAAGGTCATTTGGGGGACACCATAACCAGAAGGCTAATTGGCAACTTTTGTCTGTGAGACAGTTTACAACTTTACATTTTACTGGATTAAATTTTTGGGCTCCACTTGCAGCTTTACAAGGTGATAGAGAGAGTATATTTCTTTCTTTTTTTTTTTTTTTAAGATTTATTTATTTATTGGAGAGTCAGAGTTTTACAGAGAGTGGAGAGGCAGAGAGAGAGGGAGAGGTCTTCCATCCACTGGCTCACTCCCTAATTGGCCACAACAGCCGGAGCTGTGCCAATCCGAAGCCAAGAGCCAGGAGCTTCTTCTGGGTCTCCCACGTGGGTGCAGGGGCCTAAGGACTTGGGCCATCTTGTACTGCTTTCCCAGGCCATAGCAGAGAGCTGGATTGGAAGTGAAGCAGCCAGGACTCAAACTGGAGTCCATATGGGATGCCGGCACTGCAGGTGGTGGCTTTATCTGCTACGCCACAGTGCAGGCCCCAGAGAGAGAGTCTATTGCTAAATGAAGAGTAAAAAGAAAACTCTTACCAAAATGTGTCTGATTTATATGGTGGACCTACCACCCCCTTTTCTGTAGTTTTTCTACCACACAGCATTCACTATTCAAAAGCACCTGATTTTACTCTTATTCTAGACATACAAGAGCATTATATTTTCTGGTTCTTTTAAATCAGCCATGGCCATATGGCTAGTTCTGGATTGTGGGAAAATGAAATACATGCAGATTCCAGGTTGGAACATTTGACAGATCTTTGAACTCTGTTCTTTATATATGGTGGTGTCTGTGAAGGGAAAACTGGAGACAGAATCTCCAATATGTACACACAGGGGAGAAAATGAGGGGAACAGTTACCCACTTCATGTAGATACATGTAGATTCCACGGGTAATGAGTTATTTTGGACTGTTTGCTACCACAGCATAACTTAACTCTGTGACACAGACAAGTAACTCTTAGAAGAAGTGTATAGGGTGATATTAGAAAAGCCTAGAAACAGGATCACCAAACATGTGTCCCTTGGGTCAAAACCAAGGTGAAACGGAACACAGCAGTGCTGATATCTGTATGTAGGTTGTGTTGCTATTTTCATGCTACATCAGCAAACAGTAATTGCAAATGTGACAGAGTGGCCCACAAAGCCTAAAAGAGAGACATATAGATGACAGATTAGATAGATGATAAAGATAGATAGATGATAGATAGATAGATAGATAGATAGATAGATAATACATAGATAGTAGGTTGATACATAGGTAGGTAGGTAGGTAGGTAGACAGATAGGCTGACATAACCTATTGACCTACCTAAAACCTGGCCCTTTATGGAAAGATTTGCTTCCTGCTAGCCTAGAAATATCTCCATTTGTTTTTATGTAATTTCTTATTTATCTCATTGTCTCTATAACTTTCTAGCATTCCTCTGACACTGCTTTTTCTGTTAGTCAAAGAAGTCCTAATTACGCATAAAAATGCTTTTCAGCATTTTCAAGAAGAAATTAGTAAAAGAAGATAGATCAGATAATGACTAGAAAGAGATGTAAAGTTAACAGATTTGATTTTAATAATTTTTAATTTTTAAAATAAAACAATTTTAAGATCATTTAAAACAAACATATTTAATTCAAATTTAAATGAACTTTTAACTCAAATTTATTAACTTCAATATAAAATAATGTTATGATAAAATATTAATTTGTTAAGATAAAAGATTTTTTAAAAAGAAGGAAGAGCATTCCTAAAGAATCAATACAAAAAAAAAATACAATCATGGCAAAGAGAAATAAGGCATTCATTATAAGGAACTGCTGGGAGTGCAGTTTGACTCTCCTGAAGGGATAATAGCAGTGAATTATTTAGAAAATGAGTGTTAGGAATAGAGCCCAGATAGCCTTAAACTTCAAGGTAAGAAGCAAAGGCTTGATTTGTAGGTTATGGAACAGAGGTGATTTTTTTTTTTTTTTAGCCTAGTGTGAACTGCCCAGGCCTGTGTTTTATGGAAATCAATCCTGAATAAACTTATCTCCATGACATATTTTGTTAGATCTCTATACGACACAATAAAGGAACTCTTACAAGTTGTTTCTTCTGAATAAATTCAGCATCCCATAAAAATTTCTCTTGCAGTTACTGGTATACTTTTCAGATTTCCACTACTGTTAAGCAAATGGCTTGAGAATAGAGAGCTCTGGAGAATATCACAGTGTTTTCTTTATTTTTTTAAAGATTTATTTATTTATCTATTTGAATAGTAGAGTTACAAAGAGAGGGACAGACAGATCTTCCACTTTTCGATTCTCTCCCTAAAGGGCTACAAAGGCCAGGTTGGACGATGCTGAAGCCAAGAGCCTGGGACTCCATCCATGTCTCCCACATGGGTGGCAAGGGCTCCTAACCAGGCACAATAGCAGGGAGCAGGAGGGGAGGTTGAGCAGTGAGAGCTCCATCTTGCATTCGTCAGCAGTGCCAGCATCACCACCAGTGGCTTAACCCCCATGTCACAATGCCTCACAGTGTTTTCTTAAAAGCAAAAAAAAAATTCATCAGAAAATAGATACTGCTTCACATAAACTTATACGCACACGTTTCTGACTTAACTGGCTCAACTATTCCATAGTAATTCCCATGTGAAAACCACTAAAATTATTATATTTTGTAATATGATTTGATCAAAGCAATTAATTTTTTCTACAAAAAGAATGATCTGGGTGATATCAATCTATAATATCACTACATATTAAATTTTATTTTCTTATTTATTTGTTAAAAAGTGAAGCATTTTGGAAGACATGTAATGAGAGGACAGCTTCCTTCTTCATCCTTGGTCTGTTCTCTGGAGAGCAACTGGTACTGAAGTCATTTTCTTCTGTTATTTAACGCCTATGACACCGGCATCACATACAGGCACTGTTTGGATCCTGGCTGCTTCACTTTCTTTCTTTTTTAAGATTTATTTATTTATTTGAAAGTCAGAGTTACACACAGAAAGAAGGAGGAGCAGAGAGAAGGAGAGAAAGAGGTCTTCCATCCGCTGGTTCACTCTCCAACTGGCCACAACTGCCAGAGTTGTGCCTATCTGAAGCCAGGAGCCAAGGGCTTCTTCCAGGTCTCCCACACAGGTGCAGGGGCCCAAGGACTTGGGCCATCTTCTACTGCTTTCCCAGGCTACAGCAGAGAGCTGGATCAGAAGTGGAGCAGCTGGGACATGAACGGGCGCCCATATGGGATGCCAGCACTGCAGGCCGTGGCTTTACCTGCTACGCCACAGTGCCAGCCCCGGCTGCTCCACTTTCAATCCAGCTTCCTGGTAATGAGGCTGGCAAAGCAATGGGAGATGGCCCAAGTGCCCTGCAACCATGCAGGGACCCAGAACTTCCTGTTTCCTGGCTTCAGATTGGTACTGTGCTGGCCATTGCAGTTATCTGGGAAGTGAACCAATGAATAGAAGATCTGTGTTTGTGTGTGTGTGTGTGTTTGTGTCTTCTTCTCTCTGTACCTCTGCCTTTCAAATAACTAAATGAATCTTTAAAAAAATCTTAAACTCTCATATAGAGTACTTTTCTTTTTTGTTTGTTTGTTTTCTTTTTTTTGATATCATGCTTCTTGACATCATAATCTGGAAGATGTGGATTTAGTCCCCTAAAATGCTCTTTCCTACATTCACCTAATGCCTGTCACTTTGGGGAATTGTCAATTTGACAATAACCTTTGCAGAAAATAATCTATAGCTGTAGTTGTTAATGAAGGAAATAGTTCATTAAAGAATTATTTCCTTGGCTTTAATCAGGATTCTTATTTAATTCCTCTCTTAGTTTCCTCTCACTGACTCATGTCCAAACTGCCTCCCATTTGTATGAATAAAATTATACAATTTGTTTATAACAGCAGTTAAATCCCTGAATACCATTCCTTTATTTGGGAAAGTAGCTTCCTAGGCCAGCTTTCCCAACACGATTTTAGCATATCCCTTCATCCTCATTTCAGGGATTCATTTCATGGGACTCTCAAGTGTGGCTTCCTGTTTCCCAGGTCCCACATCTCTTCTTTCATGGTTTGTAAGTTTACTTGAGCATCATCCTGTAGATTTCTGACAAATAGCTCATTAAGATCTTTTTTTATTTGATTGCTTTATCTTTCAGTCTTTTAGAATGTTTTGTTCTAATCTGATTACTTGACTGATCATAAAATGCTAGTTAGGAAACAATTCAAAATATAAACGCTGTAATTCCATCATCTTCCAACACCAGCATTTCAGTTGAGTAGTCAATGCCATCAGTTTGCAAATCATAGTGCTCTGAAATTGCTTAGTGGTGAGAATATGTCCCCCCATCATTGTGCTAGCTCATAATCCTTTCAGTATAGGAAAGCACTTTTTTGTTTTCTCACCTGTTTTTAGGCCAATCTCTTACCATTTCTTTGGTGATTTCTTGTATAATATTTTGCCAGTTCTCAATGTCTGAAATATCATTGAGCTGATGCTGGATCTCCTTGCTTAATACTGTAGTTTTCTTCTCTTTTTCTTGTATTTTTCCATCTCATCTTTCAGGACACTGCCTGAATCTAAATTTCCCATCTTTTTGTTGATTTTGTGTGTCATTTGGAGCTGAGATTTACTACATAAGAGCTTTTAGTTGTCTGAATATTGTTTATTTACAGTATCTTGTTTTTGAATGCTCTTTTCTCAGAAGATATTAGTTGCAGTACTTCATTTTTTCCAAATACTTTTCATCAAAGTTTGAAACATGTATCAAAATTAAAAGAATTTTAGAGGGAGCACTAATATGCCTGGCCCATAGCTTCTAGCAGTAGCATTTCACTATTTGTGCCTTTTCAAATATGTATTCCTACGTTGATAAACATTTGTTTTTATATATTTTGAATTTCAGACAAGTGTATGTTTCATGTGGGTACTTCAGCCTGTCTATAACTCAATTTTTGTCATTTACAGTTTCTGGGTTCTGGGATATTTCTCCAAATGATGCTGTTTTGTAAGCAAGTAACTTGGCTTGGCTTAAAGTAAGGGTATACTGTTTGGAGTTTACTTTATGTGTGCATAGATAAGATTTTTTAAATTAATTAATTTAAAAGGCCAAATGATTGAGAGAGAAAAAAAAGAGAGACAGATCTTATATCAGCTGACTCATTCCTTGAATGATTGCAGCAGGGGGACTGCACCAGGCTGTCAGGAGCCATGAACTAACTATATCTGGGTTTCCCACATGGTTACCAGGACCCAAGTCTCTGGGCCGTCATCCACTGCCTTTACAGAAACATAAGAAGGAAGCTGGATTAGAATTGGAGGAGCCAGGAATCGAAATGACAATGCTTGATTTGGGATGCAGGCATTGTAAGCCACAGCTTAACCCACTGCACCAAAATTTCTGCTAAATTAGAATTTTTCCCCAAAAAAATTTATAGAGAAAATTTAGAGATCGTCTTCCCTTGCTCTTATCTTGGTAATATTTTTCTTTACTTGCAATGTTGCTGATATTTCTGAACTCTGTTCCTGGTTTTTGTTTGTTTGTTTTGTTTTGTTTTTTGCAGGGCAGAAAGATTACAAATTGTTTCCTTTTTTATTTATCCACTTGGTATGAGGCCAATTTCAGATTGTCTTCAGTTTACAAATCTTTTAAAAAGTTGTCAGGAAGAGGTTATCCCATTTCCCCTCCAAAGTTCACTTACTTCTGTTCATTCTTTACTATCTTCTGGTAGTTGTTTTTTGTATTTTGTTCAGGATTTATAGATATTATATTATATATTTATAAATATATATATATATTTATAGATATTATTCCTTGGGCTCCATACTGTAAGTGGTACCCTCACTAACTTATTTTTGAAGTTTTCTGTGACTGTTTTCTGTTTCTTCTGACGATTTTGTCTCATTTATTTTGTGTGGGAATCTTTCATGCCAGAAAGATTTCCTCAAATGTCTGGTAATCTTTGGTTGCCCTTGCATTCTGAAAGTAATTAACTAAAAGGCAAATGAGAAGGTCCACACTGGTGAACTGATCAAGCAGTAGATCTGTATTGATCAGGTAGTGGAATTCTGCTAAGTACAATTCTGCTGAGATTTTATGATTATTTTGATGTGAGACTGTCAAATGCTCTTTTTCTGTAGGACTTTACAGCTTATGGTCAAGTATAGCCTTATGTTAAACTTATACTGAAACTAAACTAATTCAGGTGGTTGTCAATCCCAGAGATGCAGATCTGCTTCTTCTTCAAATATATTATATATACTTTATTTGAACTCTCTGTGTTTTCCTCAGGGCATACTTGCCTATTGACCAAATTTTAGAAATTTCAGCTTAGATAGCAGAAGCAAAACAAACAGGAACTCTGAAAAACCCCAATGCCTGTTTTCAGGGCTGGATGATGGCAATGATACTGCATCCACCTTTGTTTTCTTTGGAGATTTGTTTCCTCTTCATTAAGAAAGGACTTCTTTCTCACTTGCATTATATGCTGTAGTCATATCAAACAACATCTATTTTGTTAAACACATCTTAGTCTCTTACACTTTCATGAGTTTGCACAGACACTCTTCTCCAAATGCCCCCTTTCTTTCTCTATCAAACCATAGAACTTCTATTTCCCTCAATCTCTAGCACAGCAATGTCTTCTGTGCGTGCCTCTGGCTTTTCCAAAGTCATTCTAACTCACCTCTTCTATATTTACTCAAAACAATACATTTACTTCTGAAATGCTTCGTTTTCCCTTCTAATACTGGATTCACTAGCTTAGGAATTCTACAAAGACAGGAGCTCACATATCTTATGAAACCAACTTGCCAGATGACAGCCTCTCCACTGTGACCAAATAGAGCCCTGCTGATCACATTTAAGGCTCAGTTTTGTTTGTGGCAATAGTCAGACTGCCCCAGGTAAAAGCTTATATTTTTATTTGGTAATAGCATTTGACTGGGAAAAAAAAATACAAGTGTTTGTGTATATCTGTTTGTGTATGTGTGTGTGTTCTCTTATCAACATCTTGGTAAAATAGTAGCTAAAGCTATTTTATATTCTACTATTTAAAATTCTAAGTTATGATAATTCAGAGCTTCAAGCTCAAATGCATTCATTATGAGTAGCACTGAGTTTGTTGCCCTTTGTGAAACTATGGTTTCTGTTGCCAAATTTAATATGAGAAAGACAGTTGTTTCTGAAAGGACTTTGCAAATATGGGTATCTATTTCGAAAAGTAGTGTATTCCTGTGTCCAGGTATCAGCTGGACAAAAATACATACAATCTTATAAGAATTACAAGTCCTTTTAATCATGGAGATGGAAGTTTATGTTTTAATCCTAAGTGACAAACTCTTGGTTTGAGTGAGCCTAAATCTTTTGTAGCTCTTCTTGCTACTGCAGTATTGGAAGGGCCCAGCAGCTCAGTAAATCTGATAGAGCACCAATTAAAAAATATTTTCAAAGTATATTTAGGTCAAAATTCTGAAGAATTCTTTAAGGATTTCAAATAGATGCAATAAATCATGTTTAAAGGAAATTCGACATGATAAAGATGTATGGATACAAATATCCTAAAATTAAGTGGCAACTTCAGGGATGCTGGACATAAATGAAAGGATCTGTCTTCATTTTGTTTGCAGACACAAGGGGTCCCATTTGCTTGAAGTGTCACCAAATAATCAGCCTCTGTTGAGAGCTGCCCGGAAGAAAGCTTTACTGACTAGTGACAAGTAAAGGAGAGTGGGAAGGTATAGATTTCCTAAAGAAATTGCCTCCCCAAGTAGCAGTATGCCAGGCCTTTCAGAGCAGGTGCAAGGGGAGGGACCTGGAGGTATGGGACGGGGATCAGGAAGACCCATCCTGCTGAAGTAACATACGTCCCCATGCATTGTACCTTTAAAATTCTGACCCAGACTGGTTTCTTGCTGCTTTCCTTGATTGACTGGCGGCTTGATAACTCCTCCTGGAAAGTCTTCAAAAAAACAACTCCGATTGAACTCTTTCAGTTTCTCTGCCCCTATTCCTATGACCCAGCTTTTGCCCTGAATCCCACACTTTTTTTTTTTTTTGACAGACAGAGTGGACAGTGAGAGAGAGATAGAGAGAAAGGAGAATCCCACACATTTAATTACAGTTTTAAATGTCTCCAGTGTAAGTTTTGAAATACTCAAATGAAATAGTTTTCTGAAAATAAATGTGCTACTGATTCTTACACATTTCCTCACCCCCAAAGTGAAGAAAATGGAGTTATGACCATGAGAATGTTTGCTTAAATACGATGGAATCCAGAGAATCCAGGAAATGGGAAGGATAAAGAAAAGCAGATCAAAGCAATGCTCACATGCTAAAGATTTACACGGGTGAATTTAGTAAAATTTGCAGCAATTCAATAAAATCCAAGGAAGGATGATCAGAATTCTTACTGTAAAATATGTACTTAACTTGAGTCTTCTACGGTTACCAAAACTTCTCTGATGACAAGAATGAATCCAGGCATTCAGCCATAATCATTTCCAAACCCTTTCCTTGAAAAACTTCATTCGGTTGGTTTGGGGTGGCTCCTAGCAATCTGATTTTAAAAGTAATCCAAAGAATCCTTATCACTGGGGAAATTTAAGAAACACTGTGATATAGGCCATGGTTATAAATGAAATTTAGTGGATGCCAATGTGCTTTTCCTAAGGTCAATTTAGTTATGTAAAGCTCTCATGTTCATCACAGAATTACATTTTTGGACTTCAGAAGTTGAAAGTGGTCATTTATTTTCAGATGTGCTGATTGCTAAAACTCAGTGTTCCTCTAAGTTTGAAGATTGTGGTCCTGTCACTAATCACAATGCATGCAACTTATTAAAGTGTTTCGCAAAAGTAGATAGAGTGATGGCTGAGTGGTATATGGGTAGAGAGAAAACATAATGATCCTTGGAGGGAAGGGAGGATTCATTGAACTGCCAGTGGTGGGCATTTGGTGCAGAAGTTAAGAGCTCTTTTGGAGGTCCTGCATCCCACATGGTAGTTTCTGGATTTGAGTCCCAGCTCTCTTTCAGATCCAGTTTCCTGCCAATATGCATCCTGGAAGGCAGCCAATGATGACTCGAGTACTTAGGTCCCTGTAACACATACAGGAGACCCAAATTGAGTTCCAGGTTCCTGGCATTCACCTGACCCAGCCAGGCTTGGCTGTTGTGAGTATTTGGAGAGTGAACCAATGGATTGAAGATTCTGCCTCTCTTTCTTTCTGTCTCTCACTGCTTTTTGAATAAACAAAGTTATTTAAAATGACAGGAAAGCACTATGATAAATGCTGTTAGAGAACTGCAGATGTCCAGGTAGTATTTTAATATGACAAACCAAACTGGAAGTAACAATGAAGGCTTTATTCACTTAACTCTGCAGTTGAAAAGAGAAAGATGATGGCCATCCCAATGTTGCATTTTTCCCCTGTGAGACAGCATAAGAAGACAGATGGTGTTTACACAAATAATAGGATAATCAGTTCACTTCCAGGAAATCATGAAAAAAAGGCCTTGCCCTTTTATAGATCCTGAGAGAGGAAGGACCAAGAGTATGTACATACTGGTTGAGAGTGAAGAAGAGTGTCTTGAAAACCTTCCCAAGAGTCAACCTGCAGAGTGTTTCAGCTGAGCCCCCCTCTCCTTTCCCAGTAAGGTGTGTGAAGAAAGGCACCTAGGCTGTGAATGCAGATGTGACATGGTTATGGTGGGAAGGAGGTCTAGAGTTGGGGGAGAAGTGAGTGGGGGCTGAGTCCTGATTTCATCTCCCTCCAGCCTGGCACCCTATGTCTGGTGTGGGAGCCAACTTCCCTCATGGGAATCTATGTAATTGCCTATGGTTGCATCTGAAAGATTGCATGTGAAATTTTGGCCTAGAGCCTGACTCCCCAAATGGCAATATAAATCATTGGTAATTTTCTTAAATTGAAGTGTCCCTCTTCTAAGGAGTAGCTATATCTAACTTCATCTATGAAAAGAAAATTTCAGGATAGAGACAAATGATTCAATGAGGCGGACAAATCAGTTAGAACATTATAGTTACTATTGAGCTAAGTAGGTCATTGCTATATTTGTAGATAATACTTTAGTTTTATAAATATTAATTCACATTAACTTGCCTAAATAGTAAAAAAAAAATGACCCTAATACAAATATTGTCAAATGACCTTTGGCAAAAGTGCAAAAGCAATTCAATAGACCAAAGAATTGTGAATGGAAATGGCTGAAATAGAGGTCTTTGTCTTTCTCTAAGAAATGAATTTCAGATGTGAAACAGAGAATAGCAGTCAAGTTTAATGATGTGGTTCATCCAACAGGGTGAATGGGTAACTCTAAAGATGGTTCTGAGAAAGTGTCATCTACATTCAGGCTGGGGTTTGTAAGGGATAGAATTTACTTCTTCCTACCTTTTCTCCTTTCCCCTCTCCCTTATTGGATAAAGGGTTTCTTGGTGTGACATTCATGAAATTTCATGAATGGTGCTACTACCCAATGTTGTCAGACTGGGTATCCCCCTTGGCACAGGGCAGGGAAGAGTCTCCTAAGGTATTTCCAGGGAGGGGTGGGGGAGATTGGGACCACCATCAGGGCTATGTGTAGAGCTTGGATGTGTAAAATGTTGGGCTACTTCCAAGGCATGCTTTTGAGTTTGCTACATACTTTCCTGCAGAAACATTTTTATTTGTTCCCATTAGCCCCTTCCACACACATAAGCTAATATCTACCTTCCTACCTAACAGAGTCTTTTCAAATAATTGATGCTGATACAATTCCACATCTGTATGCAAAAGAAAGAAAAGAAAAAGAAAGAGACCTAGTCACAGGCCTATACCCATCATAAAAATTTACACAAAGTAAATCATAGACCTCTAAATACAAAATGCGAAACTATAAAACATCTTGGAGGAAATCTTTAGATTCATATGTATTAGTTTGCTAGTATTGGCATAATAAAATACCAGAGACCAGGTGGTTTAAATAACATGTATCTATTTTTGCATAAATCTATTTTTCTGGAGCCTAAAAATCTATCAAGGTGTTGCTGTGTTTGGTTTTTCTTGAGGCACTTACACATGGCTTGAAGACGGTTGCCTTCTCATTGTGTCCTCCCATGATCTTTTTTCAGTGTCCCTGGTGCCTCTCCTTCTTATAAGGGTATAAAACATATTCAATTAGGGCCTCACCCTTAATTCCAAACACTTGACAATACCCATTGCTGAAGAATGTCAGAGAACTGTGGGCTCTCTTTCCTTGCTGCTGGCAACACAAGACAGGATGCAGTCTCTTTCAAAACCACTTGGCAATTTCTTAACAAAATTAAATATAATCTTACTATACCATCCAGCAACTTCACTCTTAGGTTACCCAACTGATTTGAAAACATATATCCACATAAAAACCTGTGCACAAAGTCTTACAGCATCTTTATTCATAATTGCCAAAAACTATTGGCAACAAGGGGTCTTTCCATAAATGACGGGAAAAACAAATTGTGGTACATCCAAACAATGGAACACATTTGGCAATAAAAGTAAATGTACCACCAAACCAAGAAAACTTATATAAGTGTTAATACATATTATAAAGTAAAAGAAGCCCATCTAAAATGGCCATATGCTTAATGATTCCAATTATATGACACTTTCATAAAAAGTGAGATTTTTCATAAAAAAAAAAAGAGATAATAAACAGACCAGTAGTTGGTTTGAATTAGTGGAAGGGAGAGTTGAATAGGTGAAACACAGGTGATTTATTTAAGGTAGAAAAACTATTCCTTGTAGTGTTGTAATATCTGGCATGTTATGCATTTGCCAAAACCCATAGAGCTTTATAGCCCAAAGAATGAACCTTAATGTATGCAAACTTTTAGGAAAGAATATAGGCAGTCAAAAGATCTCAGGTTGAAATGTACACTATGATAAGATAATTCAAATGAATTACAAATGTGTGAAAGAACTTACCTGAAGGAGGATAGGAGCTAAACTAATTAACTTTGAAAGTGAACAGTCTTTCAGACCAAAGACAAAAGAATCTCTGTCTATATAAGCACTGCACTCTAGTTGATAAAGTTGCTCCCCTCAAAGACACAGGTTATCAATTCTGCATCATCTTCAAATACTTGAACAGATACACCACCAAAACCTATATAAAGAAAGAAATTCAATACATAGAACAATGTTCAACATCTAGAGCTTTGAGGAAAATACACCAGATGCATTAGAATAACTAAAATAAGTCAGTCGCCATATCAAGGGTTGGTGTGTTTTGTATAAGCAACTGGAGCACTCTTATGTTGCAGCTGGGAATGCAAAACAGAACACCCATTCTGGGAAATTGACAGGGTTTTGTTTGTTTATTATAAAGTTAAATATGGGCTTATCCTATGAGCCAGCATCCTATCTTGAACATTTACCCTAGGAGAATGAAAGATGTTCAAGCAAAAGCTATATGCAACTATTTAAAGAAACACTGTTAGAATATCCAAAAACTAGAAACAGCTGAAACATCCTTCAGTGTGTGAATGGATTAAAAACCTGTGCTCTCATTCGGATCAGGCTGAAAAGCCCATGAGAGTATTTCAGGTATGGAAAGCCAAGACACTCCAGCAAAAAGATCTCTGTGAGTGAGATCCCAGTGGAAAGAACAGGTCTTCAAAGAAGGAGGTACCTTTCTCTGAAGGGAGGAGAGAACCTCCACTTTGACTATGACCTTGTCTAAACAAGATAAGAGTCGGAGAACTCAGAGGGCTTCCATAGCCTTGGAAACTCATGACTGGAGCATAGGGAGATTACTGATGCCATAGACAGGAGTGTCAATTGGTAAAGTCAACAACAGGAGTCACTGTGCACTTACTCCTCATGTAGGATCTCTGTCCTTAATGTGCTGTACATTGAGACTTAATGCTATAACGAGTACTCAAGCAGTATATTTCACTTTGTGTTTCTATGGGGGTGCAAACTGTTGAAAACTTTACTTAATGCATACTAAACAGATCTTCTGTAAAAAAAAAAAAAAAGAAAGAAATTATCAATTCCCAACTTGACTCTCACTGGGATTAAACATGACAATAGGTCTGATCTGATTTCATCATCATTTAAAAAATCATCTATTATTTTTCACTTTATGTTTCTGTGTGGGAGCAAACTGTTGAAATCTTTACTTAATGTATACTAAGCTGATCTTCTGTATATTAAGATAATCGAAAATGAATCTTGACGTGAATGGAAGGGGAGAGGGAGTGGGAAAGGGGAGGGTTGCGGGTGGGAGGGACGGTATGGGGGGGAAGCCATTGTAATCCATAAGTCGTACTTTGGAAATTTATATTCATTAAATAAAAGTTAAAACAAAACAAAAAAAACCTGTGCTCTCTTCATACCATGAGGTACCATCCAGCAGTAAAAAGAAATGTTTTCTTTTATTTCATTTTAATTAGTGTGAATTCAACTTTAAAAGTGGATATTAGATTTGGTTATTAGGAAACTCGAAGGTTTGTTTGGAATAACATAAACGTGTATCTTCTCTTTCAAGTGTCAATATTATATAATCAAAATACAAATAAGTATATGCAGTAAAATTTTAACTTCTGAAATGAGATACGCTCTAAGTAAAACTAATACACTTTGAAGAAATAGTATAAAGCAAGAATATAAAATATCCTTTTCAACATTTTGTGAGAATTACATTTTGAAATGACAGCATTTTGTGTATATTTAGCTTAATCAAAATATTATTAAAGTAAAAAACACAAAAAGTAGTACAAATTATCATGTAGCAGACATAGGATGCATTGAAGAATGAAATGATAGTGAAAGTAACAGAAAGCTAGAGAGCTTGGGGAAATACAAGAGACAAGAAAAGTAAATGTGAAGTGATTTGATTAAACATCAAAATGAAGTTGGTACTGAGCCTGCTTAATTTAGGCTCTGAAGTTTTGTTCACCTAGTTTTTGTGTTTTTTTTTTTTTTAAGATTTATTTCTTTTACTTGAAATTCAGAGTTACACAGAGAGAGAAGGAGAGGCAGAGAGAGAGAAAGAGAGAGAGAGAGGGGCCTTCTGTTCACTGGTTCACTCTCCAATTGGCCACAACAGCCGGAGCTGAATGGATCCAAAGCCAAGAGTCAGGAGCTTCTCCGGGTCTCCCGAGTGCAGGGGCCCAAGGGCTTGAGCCATCTTCCACTGCTTTCCCAGGCCATAGCAGAGAGCTGGATCAGAAGTGGAGCAGCCCGGACTCAAACTGGCCCCCATATGGGATGCCGGCACTGCAGGTGGTGCCCTTACCCACTATGCCACAGTGCCAGCCCCTCACCTAGCTTTAAACTAACTTTTCTTTTTAAAGATTGTCCTAACTATTAGGATTAGTGTCTTTTTCTTTTAAATATTTATTTTGTTTGAAAAGCAGAGTTACAGAGACAGAGGGAGAGACAGAGGAAGATCTTACATTTGCTGGTCCTCTCTCTAGATGGCTGCAACAATCAGGGCTGGGGTAGGCTGAAGCCAGGAGCCAGGAACTCCTGGGTCTCCCATGTGGGTGGCAGGTGCCCAAGTATTTGAGCTGTCTTTAGTTGTTTTCCCAGGCATACCAGTATGGAGCTGGATCAGAAGTGAAGCTGCCAGCACTTGAACCAAGCATCCATATGGGACACCAGTGTCGCAGGTGGCAGCTTAACTCACTGTGCCAGCTCCAATGTTAGTGCTTTTTTAAATGAAGGGAAAGAATCCAAAGACTTCTACGTGTTCTTTCAACAAATGCAATGTCCATTCAACCAAAGTCATAATAATTTTAGGAGACAATCAATTAACATTTAAAGACATTAAAACAAGTTATTGTATTTATATATGTATTCATTCATTCAATCATTTGAGAATCAGAGAGACATAAAGAGTTCCCACCCACTGGCTCACACCCCTAAGTGCTCACTCACATCTCAATGTCAGAGTTAAGCCAGGCTTTAGCTGGGAGCCAGGAACCCCGTCTATGTCTCCCATGTGAGTGGCAGGGACTCAACAATGTGAACCATCTTCTCTGCCTCCCAGGATCCACACTTGGAGGGAACTGGAGTCAGGAACTTCAGCTGGGATTCTCCAGTATGAGACACAGGCATCTTAATCATTAGGCTAAACGCCTGCTCCCATAAACTCTTTTTTTTTTCAATTTTATCTTTTTTAAAGATTTATTTATTCATTTAAAAGGGATACAAAGAGAGAAGAGACAGAAAGAGAGACCTTCTATACACTAATTGAACCTCCAAATGGCTGCAATGGCCAGAGCTGGGCCGAACCGAAGCCAGGAGCCAGGAGCTTCTTCCAAGGCTCCCATGTGGGTAAGAGGTCCAAGCACTTGAGCCATCTTCCACTGCTTTCTCAGGTGCATTATCAAGGAGCTGAATTGGAAGTGGAGCAGCTGGGAATCCAATTTGTGCCTATATGGGATGCCAGCACTGCAGACAGCAGATTAACTCACTGTGCCACAGCACCAGCCCCAAAACTCATTCTTAAGGCGAATGCTTTGCATTACAATGCAGGCCAAATTTTATTAATTAAAAAAATACAAGAATTGGGTAACTGCAATAAAATACACAATACAATATTTTCAGTTTCATCATATACAGGCATCCCTTTATCTTTTTATTTTCCTAGAAAGAACAAATTCTGCTATTTGGTGGGAGAACACACAATAGTGTCATCATGAAATTTCTGTGTATTGCATAAGTCAGAGCAGCATTCATTTTAGAAGAATATTTATTTATTTATTTTCCTCTACTTGAAAGGTTGAATGGTAAGAGAGGGAGAGGGACAGAATCTTCATTCTCTGGTTCACTCTTCAGATATCTGCTACAGTCAGGGTTGAGTCGGGCCAAAGCCAGAAGCCTGGGAAATAAGTCTCCCATGTGGGTGCCAGAATACCAAGCACTTATGCCATCAGCTGCTTCTTCCAAGATGCATTAGTCAGGAAGCTGGATCAGCAGCAAAGTAGCTGGGACTTGAACCAGCACCATGACATGGGATATGTATGTCATAGTTTAACCTATGGGACCACAATGCCCACCCCACAGAATGGCATTCTGATAATTCCTTTATTATCATAATTCTTTACCAGTGTACACAGTGGATCTACTGAGATGTCAAAGTTCAAATCAAATATTAATATGTATATTTTTGTCTGTTTCTCTCTCTATATAACTATATATATATATAAATAAGAATATTTGCTCTTTTACTTCATCCCTCTTTAATCAATGATTAAATCTGTTTCACTTCTCTAGGTTCTGAAAGAAGATAGTTTGTGTCCTTGTCAACAGTGCTGGAGAAACAGGATAGAAAGAAGACCAAGTAGTGGATTTAGTATTTGTCTACTTTTCTTATCTGTGACTAAATAATGCCTCTGTCTTGTTTATCTCTTCAATGCCTCCTGGACCAGAACAGAATCAAGGGCTGTGTATGACATATGAAGAAGCCTTACTATGATTTATTTATGAGCATATAATATGACCCTCCCACTCTCTTGGTTCCTCTTGACACATGTAAAATTTATTACTTGTTTTTATTTCACCTTATAGAAAAGATAATCAAAGAGGCAGGCTCCAAGAATAACATGGTCAACCTATCCCATTTTCCTTCTTTCATTGTTTTAGTGTCAGTAGTAGGTTTCATTTGATTTGATGAGAACATTAAGGATGATTATAATAAATGAAGTCCTTTATACATTATGAACTGTTATTACATTTAAATGCCATTTAATGATTTATTTGTTTTCAAATATACACTTCTAAAAATGAAGTTAACCTAATAACAATGAAAAGAAGGATGACAGAAAAACATGCTCAGAAATTTTAATTTCATTTTTATTATTGTTTTGTAGCCACACAGGCATTGTCAACTGTACATAAGAGTGAAAAATGAAGAGCACAGAAAGGAAATATAAATATCAGACTCTGCAATGACTAGATTCCAATCTGCTTGTTAAAGACTCCCTGCCCTATTCTTCCAATTAAATCTGATCTCTTCTCCAGAATTCTCACCCCTGAGCTTTTACTCAAATTGTTTCTCCCAGTTAAATGCCGCTTTCCTGAAATTCCAACTTGAAGGCCACAGTCTTTCATGCCTAACTCAAATGATATGGCCCCTAGTCCTGCCACAATCCCTCTCTCTCCTGTGTCTGCGCCCAGGCCTACGCACAATGGTGCACGTTGGTATAACACACCTGCCGTCAGCCATTCAGATTCGTTACTTAAACTTTCTTACTGCCTGGAATTATCAGTATACCAAACATGACATAATATTCCTTCTGCTCCTTTTATTATTTCAGTGAATATTTGAGTCTCAGCTGTGGACAAGGAAGATAATATGGTATATAAAAAACAACCTAATCGTTGCCTTCATATAGCTTGTTTTAGTCCATTTTGCCTAACTGTAATAAAATACCTGAGGCAGGCTGATTTTATAAATAAATGTTTTTGGGGGGTCACATTCGGGAGGCTAGAAGTCCAAACAGCACAGTACATGCTCTGGGGAGGGCATCCTGTTCCACTGCCATACATCATGGAAAATGGCAATGGAAGGAACCTTTGCAGGAAGGAGAGATTACAGCTCAAAAGAGGACGTCAGAGAGGGACTGAGGTCTCAATTCCTTCTGAGCTCAGTGGCCCTAATGACCTAAAGACCTCCTATAAGGCCACCTCCGCAACATCACCACACTGAGGACCAAGCTTCCGACACATGAAACTTTGGGGGCCATGTTGAAATCATAATCAAACTATAGTTGAGTTTATAGTCTAGTAAGCTTTCATTCACATATTTTATCATGATTTTATTCTAGTAATATGCTTTGGATAATCATATTTACACATGCATTGATTTTATGTCTGTAAGTATATTTCATGTTCTTATTTGCATCTGAGGTAATGCTTAGAAGAAGGTTTACAAAACATAGAATCAAAGAAAATTAGGAGATCAATTAGATAGATAGCCATTGAAACACAGAATAGAATTTAACATGGAGAAGATTACAGAGTCAAGATTACAGAGTCAAGCCTAAAGTCACATGGTGAGATGTTTTGAGTGAGTGTTAGTGAACCTGAAGAAAACACTCGTCCAAATCCCAGGAGAATCTTCACTGAACTCTCTCTCTCTCTTTGTGAGTTTGCATTTTTCATATTATCAGTGGCTTATTTAGTAACAGATTTCAGAGGCATACTTCCAATCAGTCTCCTGTTTTTACAGATGGGAAAATGAGCCAGAAGACAATTTAATTTGTTCAAGAACCTCTCAGCTAAGCATAGACAAGGAGCAGCCACAACAGCAGCAGCAAAAAGCAAACTTAATCTAGAACCTTTGTTTTGTCTTAACAGAGCAGGGAGTGGAAGGATAATTTACAGGAATGAAGATCAGAGGCAAACTTGATAGTCAAAGGAGACAGGATCACAAAGTCAAGGTAGCTCCTCCTGACCTGACCATGGATCCATTTGCCCAGCTGCAACCACCGGTCACCCCACCAAACTTCCAGTCAATAAGGAGCAAAAAGTTCCTAAAAACTCTAAAATGCAAAATCTCCATCAGCACCATTAGTAACTTTCCCAACCACATGCCCAGAATAGCCAATTGCAACCAATATTTGACTTTCTTGGGAGGATCTAGGGAGCCATGCCCTGTGCTAGAGGAACAGTAGCACCTGTGCAGAACACCTGTGCAGAAACTGAAATGCCCTGTGTTGAGAGGGACAACCCAGAAACCAAAGGTGGTCTTCCCTCCTAAACCTGATGAAAACCCAGAAAAAAAACCAACTATCTCAGGAAAGCCAGTGGGTAGGACCCCTCTCCACCATACTGTCTTCTTTGGGCTCAAGTGTAAACTTCTGATCAAGCTTGTTTGGGTTAAAGTTTGAGCACTTGCCAACTTCTATTTATCAGTGACTCAGAGAACTTCAAATTGTTAGCAAAGTCATGAGAAAGTATAGAGCCCAGAAACAAATGCACACATACAAAGTTGTCTGATCTTAAGAGATAGCACTCATAAGTTAAAAAAAATCATGCTTTTAGTTAGCTTATGATTTCCATTCTAGACATGGTGGCATAAACCTCATTTTTCTCTTCTCCTTTTGGCTACACAGAAATACAAACTCTGGAAATAATACAATAGTAAACCAAAGGCAATTAAAAGAAAGGAGAGCTGGTTTGGGACCCCAAGACTGGAGAAACAACACAGTTGTAGGGCACTTTATATCCCCTGATTCTCCGCATGAAACAGAAGAAAGCAACCTGGGATCAGTATTTTTCAACACACAATGAAACAACAGAAGGGACAGCTCAGGGTCTTTCATTACTCCCATGAATCAAAGGACAGTTCTTCCAACAAAAATAAGCAAAAGTAGACCAACCCAACGGTAATACCCAGGAGAATTCACTGGGAGCTTTGTGAATATAAGCCATCAAGTATATTGATGACCTTTGTACAATGGCAGGCTTAATAATCCCCGCAACCCACAGAGAGATAACCAGTTAGCAGAGTGTCACGTGTAAGATGAGCCCCACCACGGTAGTAGCCTGTTCCAGGAAGCCTCTTTATTTCCATTGGCACAGGGCTCCCCTTCCTAGTCCCAAGTCAGTGGAGGGCTCTGGGATAGTGCCAGAAAACAACTTTGTTGTCAAGAGGTTAACACTCCTTCTCCCATGGAAAAATACCAGATATCCTGGCCTGGGACAACCTATTCACCATCTCATGCCATGTCAACAGAGGCAAATAGGAGCCCTCCTGGTACCCAATAACCAAATAGACCAAAGCACCACCACAAGGACTCTAGAAATTAAACCATCACCAGAATCACAGTCAACAGAATTAGGGCAGGACTTGCATGATAAACCACAAACAGAATGATTTTCTGCTAAAAAAATCATTTCAACAGTCATTTAGACTCCTCTAACATAACCAAGCTATCTAATATATAAGAAATTCACTCATTCTACCAAGAACCATGAAAATCACAACTTTGAATAAGTGAGAAACATCAACTAACATCAATATCTAGATGAGTCAGATGTTGGAATAGTCTGACCATCAATTTTCAATCAGTCATCATAAAATCTCAAAGAAGAAAGATGAAGAGAAGGGAAAGAGAAACAGGAAGAGGAATGAGAAGAAGAGGAGGAGGAGGAAGAGGAAAAAGAGGAGAAGGAAGAGGAAGTTGATGAAAGGAGAATGAGGAGGAAGAAACAAAGCCATGTGGAAATAAAACAACCAAAAAATCTAACATTTGTAAAAACCTGATTAGATGAGTTCAATAGAAAAGTTCAGTTGGCAAACAATAGAACCAGTGAAACTGAGGAGAGATCACTAGAGTTCATTCAATTAGAACAACAACAGGAAAATACACTGAAAGACAAATAAATCAGAACCTCACAATCTGCAGGACAATAAAATGTTTTAAAAGATTTATTTCTTTTTTTAGCATTTTTAAATTTTGTAACTTTTATTTAATAAATATAAATTTCCAAAGTTCAACTTTTGGATTATAGCAGCTTTTCCCCCCCATAACCTCCCTCCCACCCGCAACCATCCCATCTTCCACTCCTTCTCCCATCCCATTCTTCATCAAGATTCATTTTCAATTATCTTTATATACAGAAGATCAACTTAGTATATACTAAGTAAAGATTTCAACAGTTTGCACCCACACAGAAACACAAAGTATAAAGTACTGTTTGAGTACTAGTTATTCCATTAATTCACATAGTACACACATTAAGGACAGAGATCCTACATGGGGAGTAAATGCACAGTGACTCCTGTTGTTGATTTAATAATTTACACTCTTATTTATGGTGTCAGTAATCACCTGAGGCTCTTGTCAGGAGCTGCCAAGGCTATGGAAGCCTCTTGAGTTCACCAACTCCGATCTTATTTAGACAAGGCCATAGTCAAAGTGGAAGTTCTCTCCTCCCTTCAGAGAAAGGTGCCTCCTTTTTTGATGACCTGTTAAAATATTTATTTCTTTATTTACTTGCAAGGCAGAATGACAGAGCAAGAGATCTTCCACCCATTGGTTCACTCCCCCAGCAGGGAACTGGACTGAAAGTAGAGCATAGGTATTCAAACTAGTGGCACTCTGATATGGGGTGCCAGTGACCCAAGCAGTGGCTTAACGTGCTATACCACAGTGCTGGACCCTATATCCTTTTAATAAAAAGGAAGGAACATTATCAACCAAATATATATGAGATGTAAAATAACCAGATTGTCATGAACTTTTTGGTTTGATGCAAAAATGTTATTCTTGTTCATTGTTACACTTAAACCTTTGGGTTAAAGGTGCCAATTTGGCAAAAATGCATAATAATCAATGAATCCTCTGAGTGTTACATATTATGATAAATGGTAATGAATAAATGAATAATTACCATTAATAGTTATATTAATAGTGTGCTATTCTGTATAACTTTCAGCCAAAGTAGTTGCAAGAAACGTCATCTAAATTTAACCCTGATCCAGGTTCTTAACTTGGATTCATTTCTGGTTGCTTTAGCTGGTTGAGATCTCCCAGTTGTAGAGCAACAGAACTTCAATGACAGCACTGGAAAGAGAATGATTGCAGGGGCCGGCACTGTGACGTAGCAGGTAAAGCCTGACGTAGCAGGTAAAGCCGCTACCTGCAGTGCCGGCATCCCATATGGGCACCAGTTTGGGTCCTGGCTGCCCCACTTCCAATCCAGCTCTGTATTATGGCCTGGGAAAGCAGTAGAAGATGGCCCAAGTGTTTGGGCCCCTGCACCTGTGTAGGAGACCCTGAAGAAGCTCCTGGCTTCACATTGGCTCAGCTCCAACCATTAAAGCCATTTGGGGAGTGAATCATCGGATGGAAGATCTCTCTCTCCTTCTCTTTCTCTCTCTCTCTCTCTTACTCTCTCTCTCTTTCCTTCTCTCTCCCTCTTCTCCTCCCTTTCCCTCTGCCTTTCAAATAAATAAATAAATCTTTAAACAAATTATTACAATCAGCCATAATCTGTTATTTCATGTGTGAGTGGGATTCATGTATTTTGACATCTATGGGATAAAAAGCAATAAAAAGTTTTGAAACTCTTGAAATATTTTAGAAAGCCTTATATATTAGCTAACAGGCAAAATTAAAATGGTCTGACTTTATCAGAAAATTGTTGTGGAAATATGACTGAGGAGTGGTAACACGAACTGGAAATTGCAGTTCAAATTATCAGCAGCAAACTTGTCTTTATACTACCAAATTTGAAATCAGCGCAACTACACCTTTTGGTTATTGACTCCTAATTCCTTCCACAAACATTTGAAGCTGGCACAGATAAATAACATCATCACCTTACAAAGAGAATCTGTCTGACAACCCATTGAACTGAATAAATTTGAGATGAGCAATAAATTTAGGAATAATATAGAGTCCAGGCCTGAACTCAGCAAATAAAGTAACTTTACTTGACAAGGATTCTATGTACTCATGAATCAAAAGAAATTAAAATTTTATTGAAGGTTCAATAGTACCATTCCCACAATATGACATCAAAGATTTTGAATCTCACTATCGTTTTGCTACCAATGCCAACCTACACATCACAGTCACCCCTTCTACATGTAACAGTGTCTCATGCAGAAAGAAGCCCAAGTTCACACTCAGTACCCTTGAATCTGACTCTAAATCTATGCCCTGTCCATGGAGCCAATCAGAGTTGGCTATGTTGGGAGAGAAGCCTCCTAAAAATAACAGGATGGGGTTGGAAAATGCAGAGTTTCAACGTGGATAAAAAAAAAAAGAGAGAGAATTGCTCTATGAACTTTTAAATCAATTTTTGGAGGGTACACATTATTATTATTATAGGTTATTATTATAGATTACACATTCCACTGAGAAGCCAGTGATTGCTGTATACCTCTTCCCCAGGAGGGAAGGAAACAGATCCATAACAATGAGATTTCAGAGCATGCATGGGACCATCAGTCACTCCTGACTCCTGTAATCACCTGCTGTGTTTTGTGGCTCTTGACCCAGCCTTCTTTCATCCTGAGAACCATTGCCACTCACCCACCTCCCCTGCCATCTTGAGCCCTGTCTGCCTTAAGCTTTGTCTTCAATCTTTTCCTGAGCTCTGACAGCTCAACATTAAACCAACCTTAATAAAAACAAGCTGCCTGTTTTGAAAAGTTTGCAATGTGTCAAGAACCATACTAAACTATTTAATTCTCAAAAGAATCACTGGAAGTGGGTTTTAAGATTCATTTATTTATTTGAAAGAATTACAGAGAGAGAGAGAGAGACAGAGACAGAGATCATCCATCTGTTGGTTCACTCCCCTGATTGCCTCAATGATCAGGGTTGGTCCATGATGAAGCCACGAGCCAGGAGCTTCTTCCAGGGCTTCCACATGCATGGCAGAGGCCCAAACACTTGGGCCATCTTCCGCTGCTTTTCCCGGGACATTAATAGGAAGCTAGATGGGAAGTGCAGCAGCTGGGACTCAAACTGCGGTGCGCATGTGGGATGCTGGGGTGCAAGTGGCAGCTTAACCCACTGTGTCATAATGTCAGCCCTTTAAAGTGTGCAACTGGAAACCACTACACTTAGTGAAATAAACCAGTCCCAAAAAGACAAATACTGTATGTCCTCCTTGATCTGTGGTAACAGAGTACCTAAATGAAATTGACACTTTCAGATGTAATGCTTTTTTTTTTTTTTTTGACAGGCAGAGTTAGAACAGTGAGAGAGAGAGAGACAGAGAGAAAGGTCTTCCTTTTTCCATCGGTTCACCCACCAAGTGGCTGCTACAGCTGGTGTGTAACTGCTGGCGCGCTGCGCTGATCCGAAGCCAGGAGCCAGGTGCTTCCTCCTGGTCTCCCAAGCGGGTGCAGGGCCCAAGCACTTGGGCCATCCTCCACTGTACTCCCGGGCCACAGCAGAGAGCTGGACTGGAAGAGGGGCAACCGGGACAGAATCCGGCGCCCCAACCGGGACTAGAGCCCTCTGTGCCGGCTCCACAGGCAGGGTAATGATTTTTAACAGCCCTTGTCTTTTTTCTTCATATCATTTGTTGAATTCTTTACTTAGTGAGGGTTAATCTTGTGAGTATAAAATTAACTGAAAATAGATCTTTGTGAAAAGTAAGAATGGAAATAGGAGAGGGGGGAGGAGGAAAGGTGGGAATATGGGCAATAGGGAGCATGGGGTGGGAAGTGTTACTATGTTCCTGAATCTGTATATATGAAATACTTGACATTTGTATATCTTAAATAAAATTATTAAAAGGGGCATAGTATATTTTCTGTTAAAAAATCCTTGGATAACAAAGCCTAGACACATAAAATAACATTCCCCAAATCACAGTTTTACAGCTGGGTTGGAACCTAGGTTTATTTGATCTCCAATCTTGACTCTTAATTTCTGTTTTCTGAGCACCTAAATCTACTCTTTGAGTGTTCACCAGGTACTCTAGTTTCCCTGGGAAGGGGTTCTTGCTTTCAACTTCTTTTCTCACTCAGATATTTCCAAGAATCAGAGCTCTACTATCTACCATCAGATACTCCTTAACAATCAATACCCCCTTCCAGATCCATCCCTCCACCCCCATCTGGAGGAAGCAAGGGGCTTGTGGATACCTGGGAAAGGCCAGAACCATACTGGTTTCTTGTAAATGACTCAGCACTCAGCTTCAGATGTTTTCATAAAGATGCAGTGTTTCCATTTTCTTTACAGAAATTCAATCCTTGAATTTCTTTTTAAAGAATGATAGCTTAGCAAATATTTTCAGATACTATCACTTTTTTAGCAATTACCTTAACATTGGCATTTCTTGTATTGGACTACATTCTTTGAAAGCTATCATATAAGATTACTGATAAAGCATTAACATTCCCTGTCCTGAATACTCAGGAGGAAAATCAGGTTGCTAAGAATTCCTTGTTCCTCTGTCTGCTTATAATATCCCAGCTGGTCTATCTTTTAAAATCTGCTCTGTTATTCTGCTTGGTCTTACTCATTTAGCAGGAATATCTGATCTATTATTTTGTTAATATCTCAAGTCTTAATTCCAAAACATTGTAGTCAGTCCTAGGGCGTGTGTTTTTGTTTACATTTATGGACAAGTGGTATAACTGTTCAAAGACTGGAGCATCACTTGCACAATCTAAATGGAATTCTTGTGTTTTCCCCATAGCACCTGTTTGAGGACTGGGTATTCAGGAAGGTTTGAATTGAACTGAAATAAATACATGCTGTATGAAATTTCTTTTTAAAGAATATATTTCTATTTTATGGGATGCTTTTTTTGCAAATAACTTGCATTATAAAGTTACATGTGCAATGTGACATTAAAATGTTTTTATATAGCTGAATGTAATGGAATCTCATTTAAGAACCCAGAGTTGCAAGACATTATACATCAAAGAAAATTATTTCAAGTCATTGACAATTTCATTTAAGCTACTATCTCTAAAAGAACAGAAAATGCACAAAAATTTCTTAAAAATAGAACAAAAAAGATTAATGGAAAAACATATCACTGATTAGGTGGTTGACCTCACAAATGCCCTGTCTATCAGAAAATCCCCCAAAAAGCCTTAATAATTCAATAATGCTTTTCAAACTCACTTGGACATGAATATTCTTACTGTATATTAAAATGAATTATTTTATTGGAGTTATGAAGTGTATATTCTCCTCCCCCCTCTATATTTCTAGGCCTTTTTCTCCCCTGCTTCATTTGAAGACATCTGCATAATGTTTCAGTATTTAAACATGAATGACCTGGAATGACCGAAGATGTATTTGCAGTTGAACTTCACCCCTATTCTCTCAGGATGTTTCCATGTGGCAATAATCCAACATTCCTAGAAAATGATTGAATTATGTTGGTGTTGCTTGTTGTGTATCCAACATAATTATTTTATAGAATTGATTTATATCATCACTATAAAATGCTGACTTCAAACTCTAAACTTTGATGAGCCCACATTAAACTTTAATGCTCACAACTCGGAGAAATTGGCACTGTGATTGAGGACAATAGCACAAAATGAAATTTGCAAGTTTACAGGTGCATCTCCAGTGAATATGTGAAGCTAAAAGCTCTCAAATTTTGTCATGGGTAGGTAAATTTCTGTTAATGTACTTATCTCTCTTTTTCTAACATTATTTGATGATAGCAAATGATATGATCAAGTTTCACCTAATCATCTTAGAATTGGAAATGTATCTTTTCTGTATCTTCCATGGTTTATTTTTATAAACTTAGACTTAAAAGGAGCAAATAAGAAATGAAAAAAATGCAAGAGCCTGGTAGATACTGCCTGTTAATAAATGATAGCTAAATGTCTTTTTTTTTTTTTTTTTTTTTTGGACAGGCAGAGTGGACAGTGAGAGAGAGACAGAGAGAAAGGTCTTCCTTTTGCCGTTGGTTCACCCTCCAATGGCCGCCACGGCCGGCACGCTGTGGCTGGTGCACCACGCTGATCTGATGCCAGGAGCCAGGTACTTATCCTGGTCTCCCATGGGGTGCAGGGCCCAGGCACTTGGGCCATCCTCCACTGCACTCCCTGGCCACAGCAGAGAGCTGGCCTGGAAGAGGAGCAACCAGGACAGAATCCGGTGCCCCGACCGGGACTAGAACCCGGTGTGCCGGCACTGCAAGGTGGAGGATTAGCCTATTGAGCCGCAGCGCCGGCTAACCATGGTCTTGAGTCAGTGCGGCGTACATAATTCCTCAGACAGTGTGAGCAATCCCAGAACTTGCATTTTTACACAGAAATGTCTTTTTCAATCAGACTCATAGCTAACAGGCTTACTCCTGGATTTTGTAAGCATTTACAACATCAAAAGAGATTGAAGCGCCATTTAAAAAATATTTTCTAATAATATGTGCCAGGGATATGCAAGAAAATGGAAAAAATAAAATATAAATAACAAACTAATAAAACATGATGATAACAGAACTAAATCACTTAACAGAATTGAGTATTGTGGAAGGCTGAAAGGAAAAGCTTAAAGCCGAGTAGTCCTTATGAATGTCCTAACACTAATGAATTTATCAGGATCCAGGGCTGATCTTTGAAGACTGGCAAAGCCTTCTAGGATTAATAACTTGATTTTGCATCTGTTTTAAGATGATCACATTTGAGGATGCCACCTAAATTCTCAAAGTCTAGTAATTTAATTCACATAATATTTTTCATTTTATGTGACTACTTCTAATTTTCAAGAAAGTAAGCTATTTCTGTTCCTGATTATCATATTTTCTCACTACTTAAACTCTATATTCATTGGCCAAATCGATGGGATATTGTATGTTTGACCACAGAACCTGGGAGAGGGAGTCATTGCTCTAACTTGAGGCTTTGCTGATATCTGACCCTGTCTGATGCCTCCTCTACACAACAGAGGAGGAGAACCAGACTGTACACTGGCTTATCAGTATCCCTTTCCAAACACCAGTGCTAAGGCACACAGAATAAATATGTGCAATATGTCTCAGATCAAGACTGGGTAGCACTGGGGCCAGCATTGTGGCATAGTGGGTAAAGACACCGCCTGCAGTGCCAGCATCCCATATGGGTGCTGGTTCAAGTCCTGGCATTCCACTTCTGATCCAACTCTACTATGGCCTGGGAAAGCAGTAGAAGATGGCCCAAGTCCTTGGGTCCCTGCACCCGTGTGGGAGACCTGGAAGAAGCTCCTGGCTCCTGGCTTCGGATCAGCTCATCTCTGGCCGTTGTGGTCATTTGGGGAGCGAACCAGCTGATGGAAGTTCTCTCTCTCTCTCTGCCTCTCCTCTCTCTGTGTAACTCTGACTTTCAAATAAAATAAATCATTCTTAAAAAAAAAAAAAAGACTGAGTAATACTCCTTGATCAACATACTGTTTCTAGAATTATGCTAGTACTTCCATACGCTACAAATTCTGGTTTAGTAGCCTTCAATTTTATAAGACTCAATGCTACCTTTTAAAAACACATATTGTGTAATGTCCCCTTTATAGCCAAGGAATGCATAGAACATGAAGCCACACTTCATCTGTATTTTTAAATAAACATTTGTTTTACATTATAGCTATACTGATACAAAGTCCAAGAAAGGTAAAGTCAACACACCAGGAGATGATTGCCATTGAAACTCTGTTACTGTTGCCAAGTGCAAGGGGCACACAACATGATGGATACATAACTTGTGTGGGGAGACACCAGGATGGGTCAGAAAAGAGTGAGGAAGGGAACTGTGCCAAGTGCCTATATTGTGGTTTACCCACGGTGGGACAGGTATGACACACTAAGCAGGCTTGGACCTGGCTAGTTTGAATAATTCCAGGAGGCTCCTAGACTTAGCGGCTGGCTGTGGTGCGCTAGGGGAAATGGCTGGTGGTGTGGAATATGAGGGCCTGATAAAAAGAGGCTGTTGATGCGGTGGCTCTGGATTGGCTGGAGAGCATTGAAAAGAACAAGGACAAGTGAGTTTATTATCACTGGGAATTGGTTTACCTTAAGAGGAGCAGCCCCTCTGGAGTCAGCAAGGTGGAGCTATTTGTAATATTTCAGAATGTAGAAAATAAAAGACATGGTTAACACAATATTATGCCCTAACTCTGTTAAAGAAATTTGATTTGTAGAATTTGCATCAATACTTGAAAGCTCATTTATGATGATACCACAAGATGCAATAAATTAGATCTTTGCATAAAAAGTGAGAATCACTATAAATATGATACCAGAGTAGTAGACTGATGATGGCTAGTGCTATTTTATTTGTATGTTTGTTTTTATTTTGCTTTTCCTGTGACTTTAAATATTCTAATTGACATTGCTACCAGGGTACTGTCTTCTCTAGATGGTGAACAATTTGGAAAAAAAAATATAATCACTCTTCAATTTACACCGTAAAGACATTTCTTAAAAACTCAGCATGCACTTTAATTTAAAATGTTAAAATGTTAATTTAAAATGTTCTCAGTTTATACTTAAAATTGAGTAGGTCTTTAGGCTCAGTCATTAAAAACAGTTTTTTGTCTACATTTAAGGCAAAGGAACACTGGCAACTCATCTCCAACACAAGAAAATCCTTGGTTTCCAAGGCATTGTGTAGCAATCATGATTGCCAGGAGTACAATCAGCTCTTATATATGACATGTGCATCCCTCAAAGACATCTGCTATACAAAATTGTCCAGTTAAAAACTACAAGGCTTACCATGGAGGAAACCAAGGTTAGAGTAAAACACTCAAGAAGTTATCTAGGGGTAGGTGTTTGATGCAGAGGTTAAGTTGCCTATGGGGATTTCCACATCCCCTGTTGGAGTCCCTGATTGGAGCCCTTAATTTGAGTCCTGGCTCCTGCGTTTCTGATTCGACTTCTTGCTAATGTGCACCCAGGGAAGCACAGTAAGAGATAACTTCAGCTCTTAGGTCCCTGCCACACACACACACACACACACACACAGGACCAGACTTCTGGGGTTCTCATTCAAGTAATGAATCGGTAGACTGACAATCTCCCCCTACATCCCCCTCTCTTATCTCTCTCTCTTGTTTCTCTCATGTGATCTCTCTCTGCCTTTCAAATAAAATAAAAATGAATAATAAAATTTTTGAAATGTCAGATACAAATATTATAAACACAATACACAATTTTCTTTATGGTCAATGGCTAATACATATATAAATACTGGAATAAAGGTAGACTTAGCAAAAGACTTGGAATTTGCTTGGAAGTGTGCTCACTGGCAGGGCTACAGCTTACAAGTCACCATGAAGTGGTGGAATGAAGGTTTTCTGAAATCACTGGGAAACTCATGACACCAGATACAGACGGGGCTGTTGCATTGTCCTTTCAGCGATCTTTCTTAGTCTTTAATCCTGAGGCATTTTTTTTTTACCTTTGAGATATAGATTATTTGGCACAGACCTATTCCATCAAAGACATCAGCTCACTGTGCTGAGAGAGGGACCAAACTCAAGGAAACCTCTGATCTATAAATTCAACTGCTGCATTTTTTTATAAATACATGTAAATGTCCTGTTGTAATATTTGATCTTGAAAATAAAAACAAAAACTTTTCAAAAAAAATTGATAATTTGACCCAATATACAACTTTCTTCTTCAATTAACTTTTGCATCATTGCTGGAAATTCTTTTCTACTGTTCCTGTCTGCAGTGGCAGGTTCTTCTGGTAGTTGAAGATTTTGAAAATCATAGTGATGTTTGAAACCACTAAACCTGACACTGTTATCAAAAAGAGCTTTAAAGGGATTTGATGATTCCCCAATTACCCAGAGCTTCCTTTTTGCAAGCATTTTGAACTAGGATTATAGGATTTCTGAACAGATTTATGATACGCATATATATGACCAGTGTTGTGGTGCAGTAGGTTAGGCCATTATTTCTGACCATGACATCCCATACTGGAGGGCCATTTTGCGTCCCAGCAGCTCTGTTTCCAACCCAGTTCCTTGCTAATGCACCTGAGAAGGCAGGGGAAGATGGCCCAAGTATATGGGCCCCTTACCACCAACATGGGAGACCAGGATGGAGTTCCAATCTCCTGGCTTGAGCCTGGCCCAGCCCCAGCTTTGTGACCAATGGGGAGTGAACCAGAGATCGGAAGATCTTTTTTCTCTCTGTCTCTCCATCTCACTTCCTGTCACTCTACTTCTCAAATAAAATAAATATATATGTAGATATTTTTTAAATTTGTATATATTTTTGAAATTATATGTATTTGAAGAGAGATACATTCATAACTACAGAAAATGCACAACTTTATAAAACAACACATATGGTAACCATAGGTAGATGGTAGGTGTTCATAGTGTGTTCCTAATAACTAGGTTCATTCAAGAGCATTTTTCTGCATTCATTTAGTGTTTTGCAAGGACAGAAGTTTGCAAAAAAGTAAACACCAAATTTCCTAATGCTCAAATTGTTACCTAATCTCTTAATTGCCTTGGAACAAATTCACAGTTTCAAAATGGGCATCATAGCAGAAGTGACTATGCCTTTAATAATTGTTACAACACCAGAAAGGAAAAAAAAAAAAAAAAAAAACCTTGCAAATATTTTTAAGTGCTCTATTTGGGATAAGAAGCACAGTTGTAGTTATTCCATATTCTGCTTGGGAAAATGTTATCTCTAAGGTGTCTTGGACATGTTGATCTCCTCTATTTGTTCAACTCTCGGAACATTATGTACCTCACTCTTGGATTAGCTTACACTTAAGAAGTAATATCAAGGCATAGGGGCGCCGGATTCTGTCCCGGTTGCCCCTCTTCCAGGCCAGCTCTCTGCTGTGGCCCGGGAGTGCAGTGGAGGATGGCCCAAGTCCCCGGGGCCCTGCACCCACATGGGAGACCAGGAGAAGCACCTGGCTCCTGGCTTCGGATCAGCGCGCTGCACCGGCCGCAGTGCGCCGGCCACGGCGGCCATTGGAGGGTGAACCAACGGCAAAGGAAGACCTTTCTCTCTGTCTCTCTCTCTCACTGTCCACTCTGCTTGTCAAAAAAAAAAAAAAAAAAATCAAGGCATAGAAAAGGGAGCAATTAACCTAAGTAATGCATGAAAAATTAGTAAATATTTTCTGGACAGCATGAAATCATGATTTCTCAAAGTCATGATTTTATTGAAGAGAGATTACCAAGTAATTTAGTTTATTAGAATGTAGGTTACATTGGGTGAGGGGCAGGCAAGGACTTGGGGACATCTATGCCATTTTAGTAAGCTTGGATTTTGTGGGAGATAATCAACTTGCAAAGACTTGCAAGCAGGGGAGTGACATGCTCCATATATATTTGGAAAGGTCAATGGCAAGTCCAGCAAAATTGGACGGATGGTACCTCCTAAAGGGCCAGCCTCAGGAAGTTCTCACAAATGCAAAGTATTAACTTGAGCTAAGGCAAGTTAATCAAACAAACTTGTTTTTAAAGCCTCATAACAATTCTATACATTTGATCTCATTTTTCCTTGTTTTGTAGATAAAGAAATTGAGGTTCCATATTTTAATTAATTTGCCAAAAGTTATGCAGTTAAAATGTATTCCAGTTTATGCCAATTCTTGCATCATAATTGTAAATATTGTACCATTTCACTCTCAAAGGTGACCAAGTTTTGTGGGAAAAAAAATCAAGTGGGCCCAGTGCAAAGTAATGATAAATATTTAAGGAGATGGATATACTAATTACCTTTATTTGGTCATGATATATTAAATATATTTGTCAAGTTATCACATTGTAACCCCACAAATGTGTACAATTTTTAAAGATAAACAAAAATGAAGGCAAATGGAGAGAGGCTCATGTTAAATTTTGTATCATTTAAGAATTGGGGCCGGCTCTGTGGTGCAGCAGGTAAAGCTGCTGCCTGCAGTTCTGGCATCCCATGTGGGTGCCCTTTTGAGTTCTGGCTGCTCCACTTCCGATCCAGCTCTCTGCTATGGCAAGGAAAGCAGTGGAGGATGGCCCAAGTCCCTGGGCCCCTGAACCCGGAAGAAGCTCTTGAGTCCTGGCTTCAGATCGAAGCAGCTCTGGCCATTGAAGCCATCTGGGGAGTGAACCAGTGGATGGAAGAGCCCTCCTCCAGCCTCTGCCTCTCTGTAACTCTGCATTTCAAATAAATAAATAAATATTTTTTTTTAAAAAAAAAAAGAATTATTTACATAAGATAGAGTGTAAAAAAATCAAGGATGTGGGCCGGCACCACAGCTCACTTTAATCCTCCACCTGCGGAGCCGGCATCCCACATGGGTGCCGGGTTCTAGTTCCAGCTGCTCCTCTTCCAGGCCAGCTCTCTGCTGTGGCCCGGGAGTGCAGTGGAGGATGACCCAGGTGCTTGGGGCCCCTGCACCCGCATGGGAGACCAGGAGGAAGCACCTGGCTCTTGGCTTCAGATCAGCGTAGTTCCGGCCATAGCAGCCATTTGGGGGGTGAACCAATAAAAGGAAGATCTTTCTCTCTGTCTCTACCTCTCTCTGTAACTCTACCTATCAAATAAAAAAAAAATCAAGGATGCATATTTAAATGTAATTTCAAGGATAACCATGATAATTAATAAAGATGTTGAACTGAAAGTCAGCAGAGGAGAAAAATGCAGTTACAGAGAAGATTTGATAAATCCAAAAGAAGTTAGGAAAGGGGAAATAATGGACATCAAATAAAGAACAGATCAGCTAATAGAAAACAAGTTGCAAGATGAGAAATAAACCAATTGTAATACTAATTAATTTAAATGTAAACAGTCTTAACACTCAAAAGTTACTACAATGGATAAAAAATCAAACAAACAAGATCAAAGAACACACTTCTTTTTTTTAATGACTTATTTATTTATTTATTTATTTGAAACACAGAGAGAGAAGGAGAGGCAGAGAGAGAGAGAGAGATCTTCCATCTGCTGGTTCACTCCCCAGTTGGCCACAATGGCCAGAGCTGCGCCGATCCAAAGCCAGGAGCCAGGAGTTTCCTACAGGTCTCCCAAGTAGGTGCAGGGGCCCAAGAACTTGGGCCATCTTCTACTGCTTTCCCAGGCCACGGTAGAGAGCTAGATTGGAAGTGGAGCAGCCGGGACTAGAACCGGCACTCACATGGGATGCTAGCACTGCAGGCAGGGGCTTTACCCACTCCGCCACAGTGCTGGCCACAGAACACACTTTAAACACAAAGAAACTGCTGGGTTTCAAGTAAACATCACAAGTACTGGCATAAGAAGAAGCAACTAAGGGAAGTGAAAGGGATAATAATATTCAGAAAAAATAACTCTGAGGAATGACAATAAATTAATAGAAGAATTTTACTTAAGTTGAAGACCAATTTGTAATTGGAGCTCACAATATTTTCAAGCTCAAAAATGTAATAAACATGGCTGCAAAGAAAAAGTGAAGAACTCAAAGTTAAGATATCATGAAAAGACTTTTTGCTATAATTCTCAAAGCAGGAACTCTGACTTCAAATCAGTACAGAAATAATCCTTCCAAACACTGTGTTGTTCAAATACACTGCACTTTAAACGCAGAAACATTTCTGATCACGTCTTCAGACGCGAGGCCTTAACTGCTCCTGGTAAAACTGTCTTCACAAGAAAACATAAAGCAATGAGTGGTATATTCAGTCTAGTTTTATAGCAGCAACCTCACCAAACACATCAAAGCCTTTTGCACTTGCTTAATAACAAGGAATTTAATGCTTTCATAGACACACAATCATTATCTGGGTTTATATTCAGTTTCCTATTGTCATCTTACAAACAATAAAAGACAATTGAAATATATTTTGGGAAATATTTTAGTCCCAATTTCATCTTAAAACTTTCAGTTTGAAGACATTAAAAATTTCATATATTGTACATATTAGTTGCTAGAATATATCTACATATTAATCTAGCAATTAAACAATCACTATCAGGCATTTTTTGTTGGTCTAAGGGAGTTATATTGTTATATTTTCTAAAAGCTTTATATTCCTCAATTCGAATGAGAAAGTAGAGAATTAAATCATTTTTTCCCTACAGGCTTCAGGTATGATTCACATTAAGCAGTAACCAAGAGAACATACTGAAAAGTATTTCCATGTCAGATTTTCTTGGTGTGTCACTGTCAACTGTAATCCACCATCAGTTAAACTTGGACTTCATATGAAAAGTTGACCTTGACCTAGACTGTGTGCCACAAAAATTGCAAAACACTCCTGTCCTCCAAAGTGTTTAAGAATGTTGCCTAGTTTTGTTGTTGAAAATGGCTTTTGACCACAAAGTTTACCGTGCAAATTGCTGCAAAATTGGTCTTCCGTGTATAAAGTTAATTGAAAATGGATCTTAGTGGAGAATGGGACTGGGAATGGGAGAGGGAGGAGGGGGTGAAAGTGTGGGTGGAAGGGTGGGTATGGTGGGAAGAATCACTACATTCCTAAAGTTGTGCTTATGGAATACATGAAGTCTGTATCCCTTAAATAAAAGGCTTTTTGGGGGAGGAAAAATTTAAAAAAATTTGTTAAAAGTATGAGGATCTCAGGGAAAATAATTTCCATCCTTAGCATCAAAGGTAATTCTTTTCATATATTTTGTGTATGTATATTTTATAAATCAAATATAGTATTCTTCTTACTACAATATAATACACATTAAATTGAAAGAGGATTCGTTTTTAAAATTAAAATAGGGAACTAAACTTTATGCCATTTACTAAAAATGTTTTAAAGGTTTTCAAAAATGGCATTAACTACAATTTGTGCATTGAAGCAATCTTCTGGTTTGAGCATATTTGCATTTAGAAACTATCTTCGTTATTTGCAGCCATCTACAAACTGTTACTATCTGTGTTGTGTCCACTTCTCAATGCTGAACAGACTCATTTCTGATTCTACCTATAGCTTAGGACTGTCTCCCTGAAGTTGTTTTCCAGAACCTCATGACTATACCTCATTAATTACTTAATCTCCCTAAGATTCGGCCTCAGCATCTATAAAATGGAAAAGTAATGCTGATTTCACACAAATTACAAAGATTAAATACAGCACTCTATCTAAAATGCCCAGTGCAGTGGCATATAGAAGAGAATCAATAAAAAATGAACAAAATGTTGAAGATTGTGTTGGGAATGTCAGGCTGGGTCTTGGCTCTCCAAAATCGAATTCCCCCTTCCAGCTCTTGTTTCATGCCCAAGTGAGGCTAAAGCACATTCACCAGGGAGTTTATGCTCCTTATTCCCTTGGAAGAAGCTCAGTTCCCTCACTATCCATGTTCAAGTTTGTAAGGCTGGAAGGGAATGAACTCTTCCTATGCTTCATATGGGTCATGGCTGATACTCCTATGACAAAAGACAGGACAACAACAGAAGAACGTAACAAATGTATTTAATCAGGGTTTCATATGACATGGGAGCCTTCATTACGAAGACCCAAATATCCAAGAGGAACTGTCTATTTTGTTTGTGTTTAGTTCCATGAGGCATGGATAAGCCTTACTGAAATGATATTGGACAACAAGGTGAGATCTAATGGTAATAAACCATGCTGGGTGGCCCAACAAATCCTGTCTGCTCAGACTGGTCCTGGCTGTTCTGTTTGGGACTCCTTCCTGCAGGTACGGGACAGAACCCCTTCTTTCCTTGTCTGCTATCAGACAAGGAAAGTCAGAGAATTTCTTTATGGACAGCTTTGACATTCAAGGGTAGAGGAAGTTTAGAAGTTTAGAGTAGCGTTTTTAAGACTGATGGGAGGCTGACGCCAAGGTTCAATAGGCTAATCCTCCGCCTGTGGCGCCAGCACCCAGGTTCTAGTCCCGGTCGGGGCGCCAGATTCTGTCCCGGTTGCTCCTCTTCCAGTCCAGCTCTCTGCTGTGGTAGGGAGTGCAGTGAAGGAAGGCCCAAGTCCTTGGGCCCTGCACCCCATGGGAGATCAGGAGAAGCACCTGGCTCCTACCTTCAGATTAGCGCAGTGCGCCAGCAGCAGCGCGAAAAAAAAAAAAAAAAAGACTGATGGGAAAACAGTTTCTAGTTTCTATAATCTGCCTTAGGGAGAATACCTGTTTCTATGTCTTACTTCAGCGGGGAATGAAATAGTGAGAGACAGGCAGGCCGAAGATCAGAGTATCTCGGTTCTGAAGCTGCCCAGGGGGCTTTCTGACGTCTGTTAGCTCACAGCTCTCAGCATGCCCAGCTGCCCCACTGGAAGGAATCACACAGTAGCCTGTGGCCTTGATGAGTGATCCATTCCCTGAGGCTTCTGTCTGGGAGTAAGGGATTCAGCTTTGGACCTAAAGCCTGAGCTGCTCATGAGGCCCCACCAAGCTCTAACTTTATGTTGCAGGGATGACTATAGCTTCGCTTTCTCTCCCTCAGTTTTTCTGGTGGATTCCATTCCTTCCAGAATTGAGTGTCCAGAATCCTTTCCCCATTGAGCATGGGAAAATAAAGTAAAATCTCAAATATTCAACAGCAGTAATGGAAGGGCCTTCTGTCCCAGCTGATCATTTGAAGCACCTCTGCAATGCTGTGTGTTAGGAAAAGAGTTGCAGAGTGGTACCTCCTCACACAGGGCACCAAAATGTTAGGAAAAGAGGCACAGAATAGAGGAGGCAGCATGCAAATCTACAACCAGACTGAATTTATTCAGGGGAAATAAATTCATAGAGGTGGGTGAGCAACTGCCAGCCTGCACGTTGATGGACACGTGGCAGAAGGCTGTGTCAGTGGGACGCTTGTGTTGGACCAGCATTGTGGTGCAGCAGGTTAAGCCACCACTTAGGATGCTGGCATTCCATATCAGAGTACCAGTTCAAATCTTCATTGCTCCACTTCTGATCCAGATCCCTTCTAAGACTCCTGGGAAGGCAGCAGATGATGGTTCATGCTTTTGCGCCTCTGCGAGCCATGTTGGAGAGCTGGATTGAATTCGTGGCTCCTGGCCCAGCCCTGACTGTAACAGTTATTTGGAAAGTGAATCAGCAGATGGGAGGTATCTCTCTTTCTCTCTCTGTCCCTTTGTCTTTCTGTCTCTCTGTTTCTATGTTATTCTGCCTTTTAAATAAATAAAAAATATCTTTAATGGATTGCATGTACCACTACATCTAAATGAAGAACATATGTTGCCCATGAAAGATCTTAAGTACAAAGCCACATGCATTCAGAGGAGAGAATGAACTGAAGAGAGCCAGGAAGACTTCATGAAGATTGTGTCTACAAATGTGGGTGGAATTCTACTGGGAAGAGAGGATAGGAAGCACACAGAGCCTAAGGGAAGGGGGTAGAAAGCACAGAGCACATCCATCAACTACAGTTGTCTTTGATTTGATCAAAGGATATTGGTAGCAGAGCAGGAGTTAAACCAAAGGGAAGCCAGGTAGATACAAGACAATAGACACTTTGCTTAACTCAAAGGCTATGGAAAGGACTTTTTACATTTCTTTGGGTCCAGCACTGGGGCACAGAGTGTAAAGCCATCGCCTGCAATCAGCATCTCACGTGGACACCAGTTTGAGACCTGACTGTTCCACTTCCAATGCAGTTCCCTGCTAATGTGCTTGAGAAAGCAGAAGTGGATGCCCCAAGTGCATGGGTCCCTGCACGCATGTAGGGTACCCAGAAGAAGCTCCTGGTGCCTGACTTGGGCCTGACCCAGCCTCTGTCTCTTCCTCTCTCTGTGTAACTCTGACTTTCAAATAAATAAATAAATTACAGAATACATTTCTTTATAGACTAACAAATAACATACATTTAAAGAAGATCCTTTTCATAGCAGGGGTATAGGATGAGTTGGGAAAAAGAAAATGACTCCACATTAGATTTTTTAATAATGCAGGCAGAAATCACAAAGGTATTATAGACAGTGCTGAAAAAGGAGATAGAAAAGACATGTGTAAGTCAGAATCTACCTGGCATCTAGGTAAAATGTTGCTATAAGGTGTTAAGCTACGGTAACTGGGAGAAAGGTGATGTTCTCTAAGGAAACTAGAAAATGAAGAGAAATGGTAGGTTTTTCTCCCATGAGAGACAAGGGATATGTTTCTGTTTTGTACCAGTGGAGTTCAAGTTAATAAGCAATAAAAGCAAAGGAAGCCATTAGACTAAAGATTCATTCGACTGATGATGAATCAGACCTGCAAATGAGTTTGAAGGTTTTCTCTTAGGCAAAAGTTGAAGCCACACCCTTGGCAAGATTAGTAGCAAAGTACTTTCAGAAAAGATCAGAGTGTTCTACCACAGAGGGATCAGAAGCAATGAAAACCAAGGAATGTTGGTGGAGGGAGGGGTCATTTAAGAGCGGGGTACCTTCTCTTAGGGCCTTGGGTTGAGCTCCACCTTGTTTCACTGGTGGCACCAGCTTCTGAGTCTGGGCCACTCCTGAAGGTCATGGTGCTCTTAGTAATTTGACTACCAACTCAGAGTGACACCGAGCATTGTGCAAACCAAATAATCTCATTCAGTGGTTTTGCTTCCCTTTCTTCTGGAGGCAGAAGGTTCATGAAAGATAGCACATCACAGACCAGGCTGAAGTTAGCCAGAACTAAAAAAATGATCAACCGCTACACCAATGCTATGAAGAACAAACAAACAAACAAAAGACAAAGTCTGATTTCAGAATATTTGCAAAGGGGCCTGCACAGTGGGTTAACGCCTTGGCCCAAAGCGCCAGCATCCCATATGGGCACTGGTTCGAGACCCAGTTGCTCCACTTCCAATCCAGCTCTCTGCTAAGGCCTGGGAAAGCAGGAGAAGATGGCCCAAGTCCTCGGTCCCCTGCACCCACGTGGGAGACCCGGAGGAAGCTCCTGGCTCCTGGCTTGGGATCGGCGCAGCTCCAGCCATTGTGGCCAATTGGTGAATGAACCATCAGATGAAAGATCTCCTTCTCTTTCTGCCTCTCCTCTTTCTGTGTAACTCTGACTTGCAAATAAATAATTAAAAAAAAAAACAGTAAGGACTTTAAAAAAAGAATATTTGCAAAAATAATTCAACTTTGGTTGTATCTTGGGTTGTATAAAAATCAAATGTCATTTCTTTTGGTTACAAATTGAGATAAAAACACACTAGCTTAGTTTAATGGTGCTATTGAAAATAAAGTCAAATTAACAAACACACAAATACTATAATCAAATCCATTATCCAGCCAAGAATGACTAAAGAAAAATTATTTTTTAAAAAGGATTGTTCATTTATATGAAAGGCAGAGTTACAAGGAGAGAGAATAGAGACAGGAGAGAAAACTTTCATCTACTGGTTCATTCCCCAAATGGCCACAGCAGCTGGGGCTGGGCTGGACCAAAGCCAGGAACCAGGAGCTTCTTTCAGATCTCCCACATGGGGCAGGGGCCCTAGCACTTGGGTCGTCCTCTGCTACTTTCCCAGGACATTATCAGGAAGCTGGCTCAGACGTGGAGAAGCAGGGACACCAATCAGCACCTATACGGGATGCCAGAGTCACAAGTGACAAGTTAACCTGCTGTGCCACAACACCAGTCCTGGAAAAATTCTTAATTATGATGCATTCTGATTTTAAACTTGGTAAGTGTATTTTCAAACATGAATTCAATGTTCAAATTATATATTTAATATAGTCACAAAGGTTTCAAAAAACATTTTATGAACCAATTAGATCAGATTTATGCTATTTTAATAGAGAAAATTATCTTTACCAATTCACAAGCAAACACATCTGCCATCCAGTTTTCTAAATGTTTGACTCTGGTTGTGAGATTGCATAGTAAACTATGGCTAGAGCACATAAGTGTTGCCAGAGTTTTTTTTTTTTTTTTTTAAAGAATTATTGTATTTATTTGAAAGACAGAATTAAAGAGAGAGGGAGGGAGAGAGAGAAAGAGAGGACATTTCCATTCCGCTGGTTCACTCCTCAAATGACCACAATGGCCAGAGATGAGCTCATCCGAAGCCAGGAGCCAGGAGCTTCTTCCGGGTCTCCTACATGGGTGCAGGGGCCCAAGGACTTGGGCCATCTTCTACTGCTTTCCCAGGCCATAGCAGAGACCTGGATCAGAAGAGGAGCAGCCAGGACTCGAACCGGTGCCCATATGGGATGCCTGTGCTGCAGGCTGGGGCTTTAACCCCCTGCGCCACAGCACCGGCCCCACCAGAGTTTTATACATTAAGTTGACATCACCTTCCTAAGTATTTCTAAATGTTCATATTACCTGTCTTAAAAAGATGTATTTTGGGGCTGGCACTGTGGCGTAGCCAGTAAAGCTGCTGCCTTCAGTTCCAGCATCCCATATGGGCACCGGTTCGAGATCCAGTTGCTCCACTTCCAATCCAGCTCTCTGCTATGGCCTGGGAAAACAGTGGAAAATGGCCTAAGTCCTTGGGCCCTTACACCCACGTGGGAGACCTGGAAGAAGCTCCTGACTCCTGGCTTTGCATCGGCACAGCTCCAGGTGTTGCAGCCATCTGGGGAGTGAACTATTGGATGGAAGACTCTCTCTCTCTTTCTGCCTCTCCTCTCTCTGTGTAACTGTGACTTTCAAGTAAAATAAATAAATCTTTAAAAAAAAAGACATGTTTTTTTTGATTTAATGGCACAGTGATAGAGAGTGTAGAGAGAGGAGGAGAGAGAGAAACAGAGAGAGCAAGAGAGCAGGCTTCCATCCTCTGGTTCACTCCCCATATGGCCGCAGTGGCTGGAGCTGGGCCAAGCTGATGCCAGAAGCCAGGAACTCCATCTAGGTCTCTCAGGCGAATGGCAGGGACCCAAGTACTTGTACTACCTTCCACTGCTTTCCCAGGTGAATTAGCAGAGAGCTGGATCAGCTGGGACTTGAATTGGTGCTCTGATATGGGACTCTGCCATTACAAGCAGCAAGTTAACTTGCTGTGCCACCACACTGGCCCGTTCTTTCTTTCTTTGTTTTTTTGAGTAATGAAAAACAATTTTTTGGAAATATAGCATCATGATAGAACTACTTTTGTTTGCACATTAAAGAAGCTGTAAGAACTAGATATTTTCTAGAGAGCATGATATAAAATTCATGCATGCTCAACTAGCCACATAACAAATATTTACATAATACTTTTTGAATTTAAGTATTTTAATCTAAACTCTTACTTGATCCTTGTATTAATCCTACAAGGCAGGTCCTGTTGCTGGTTTATTCAACTGATAAGAAATTTAAGAATCAAAACTCACTCAAGAGGCCTAAGTTGTGGCACAGTGGGTTAAGCCACCAGTGCAGGGGTTGGCTGCTCCACTTCAAATTCGGCTCCCTGCTTCTGACCTCAGAAGGCAGCAGAAGGTGGCCTGAGTGCTTGGCCCTCTGCAACCCATGTAGGAGACCCAGATGGAGTTCCTGGCTCTTGGCTTCAGTGGCCATTTGGGAAGTTAACCAATGGATAAAAGATCTCTCTCCATCGCTCTCTCTCTTTTGCACCCCCCCCCATATCACCCTACCTTTCAAGTAAATAAATGACTTTTTTTTCAAAACACTCAAGTTTACAAAGCTTTAAAATATGAATAGGTATTGAATTGATTGTCTATTAACTGTACTGCTCTTTACATAAAATTATTGTTACTTATGAGAGACTTTGGGGATAAACTTCAATTATATATTATGGGGCAGACTCGTTGTATTCTTCACTTTGCAAAATGGACAAATACGCACTAGAATTCATATCATCTAGTGATGAGAAATAAAGTCTCTTCCAGTCAAATGAGTGCACAGACCTCAGTTATTTGTCTTGAACCGTAAAGAAACATTTTTTGCCATCATTATTTTGTACACTGCAGTGAGGATGGAGAATTCTCTCATTTGTAAGTTCCATGCTACATGAATCAATAGTTAGACTTTTCTGCATAAACACCTAGCTAGAACATGATGTGATGGATGTTGGAGGTGACCTGTGTATAAAACAATAAAAGATGTCAGCCTAAATAACAGAGAGATTCTCTAAAGGTTAATTAAGCTTGCTTGGGAAAAGAGTAGCATTGCAATGGGAATACACATGCTGTAGTAAACTATGAGTGTATTCAAGGATATGGAGCAAAGGGAAATTTTTAAAGGCAAAAATGAGGAGAATTACATAAGATCTTTAGAAACAATAATCCTAAACAGGGTGGCACCAGTCCAAAGCTGCCAGGCAGATGTCCTTGCGGAAGTATTCTGTGTGTAAGACTGCAGTGGCCTTTGTGCAAGGTAAACTCTAACAAAGTCTTTTGTGAACAGTTCTTGTTGCATCAGCTTTACAGGCATGAGAACCCCTCCTTCACAACCCGCTGGCTTTATTCATTTATTAGAGTTGACACAAGTGACCCTGTTTTTGTCCTGATGATTTTCAAAAAGCAGAAACAGAGCATTCCACGTGGAGAAAAGAGAAAAAGTAGACTCTGGAAAACCTCTGGGATAGGTTGATTCACACTCCCAAAAATGAACAGACAGAACCATCCCTGCTACCGACTGTGGGCCAAATCTGAAGCTCTGCTTTCTCTTCTCTCTGTCCTGAGGCAGATGAAAGTAAAAAATAAATAAATAAATAAATAAATAATGGCTAGCTATGATGCTGCCACCAACATTTTCTCACATTATCATGAAAACACAGATTTTACATAAAATAATACCCATGGAGTGTTTTAAATGGAAGACGCCTAGTCTCTGTCACTCAGGGCAGTAACCCCCCTCAGCAGCACTCTGCAACCCCAGTCCACAGCCCTTGGGAAGGAACAAAAGAAACGCATTCTCTGTTTTTAAAGTCACAGTTTACTTGTCTGGGCTTCCCTAACCAGTCCATGCTAGAACAAAATTGATGCCACTTGTTTCAGACAGGTGGCTATTTTTTTCACGGCCAAGAGGAATCACAGTTCAATCCAAACCGATTTCTATAGAACGAAGTTGTTGTTGTTGTTGTTTTTAAGATTTATTTATTTATTTGAAAGGTAGCATTACAGAGCAGAGCCAGAGAAAGAGAGAGAGAGACAGAAGTCTTCCATCCACTGGTTCGTTCCCCAGATAGCCACAACTACCAAAGCTGTGCTGATCCGAAGCCAGGAGCCAGAAGCTTCCTCCGGGTGTCTCATGCGGGCACAGGGGCCCAAACATTTGAGCCATCTTCTGCTGCTTTCCCAGACCATAGCAGATGGCTGGATCAGAAGTGGAGCAGCCGGGACTTGAACAGGCGCCCTTATGGGATGTTGGCACTACAGGTGGAGGCTTTACCACTACGCCACAGCACCAACCCTCCTGAATGAAGTTTTTATTTATTTATTTTGTTATGTTTCCATTTAGCCGGATCACATGAAACATTCTACAGCTCAAGGAAGTCTAATAAAGGTAAGCAGAACGGGGCTTTCGCAGATAAGTGAATGAATGAATGCATGCATGCATGCATGAATATACACAGTGCTCTCCTCTGCATTCTGTAGTCACATTTCACAGGAAACCGAACTCAGAGTCACACTGTCCAGCTCTCTCAGGGGGTCTGCAGCATTGTTCTAGGAGGCAGAAAAGGTTTTCTTGTCACTCCAGAAAGGAGAACAATGAAAACTTGCCCGTGGTTCGGTGCACAAGGGTTTTTATCACCACAGTGAACACCCATCCATCAAAGCACCATCTGCAAACAACAGGACCCTCCACGAAAGTGCCAAGATGACTGCAGGAGGCTGCCTCCATCCCTTTGCTGGAGGACAGCCAGCTCCTTAACTACTGCTCCGAAATAACCCCAAATGTAGATTCATCTCTGTGAAGCAGGAAACGTTTTCATTCATTTCAATCAGCGCCCCAACTCCAAAACCCAGTAGTGTTTGATAAGCTATTATAAATGGCATGTGTGGAGGGGAATGGTTATATATCTGTGTGGTAGAAGATTATATATATTAGAAAGAAGTGAAAAATGGGGCTTATAGGACAGCAAAACCCTTATGGGAATAAATAGGGGCAAACGTCTACAAAAAGAAAGTAGAAGTGACTGTATCCCTCAGTGGAAAACCAAGGCGGGGGGGTAAACAACAGCAGTGATGAGAATATAAATCTAAGGCTACCTATGACCCAACACCAGAAATTGGCAAAGGCTTAAGTGGTGTGTTAAAGTGCTAGACAGTGACTGCTGAAATCAGCCAGGAACTACATAGCTGTGGGCCTCAGAGATAAGAGCTATGGGGATGAGAGCTCATTATGATAACAGGTAATTCAGAATACATTAAAGTAATTTGAATAGAAAGCTGACCCTCATATACAAGCACCAACATGTCATTACAAAGAATCTCCACAACTATGAATAAGTGGCAACAGAAAGGAGAAACAAAGGAAATCCTCTGAAACTTTGCTGGGTTAATCCTAAGCTGTATATTTTACTGATTTTTCTTCTTTCTGGATTTCTATGCTCATGGCATTTGGTACTTGTGCATGGGACATAGTCACTGCCTAGCCATAGTTCGATATCCTAAAATTTAGAATTTGGGCTTTTAGCCCCAAGCAGGAAGGAGAGTAATTAAGTAAAATGTGTAAAATACAAAAAGTGTCCTGTAGTATATTACACAACTAATGAATGTGTCTTTGGGAGTTGTGCAAAAGTAGACTAATCAGAAATCTGTTCTAAATCTTTGCTAATCCATGTCAACATTGTCAAGTATGGAATAGCTCAGGGTTCTGACCGTTCACACCCCAGAAAGGAAAGACCAAAAAAGGAGACGGAGATTGATCTCAACAGAGACAGGTTGCTTTATTTGAAGCAAAGAGGTTGGAAAATAGTCTGTTCTTTCGAACAGACTGTGCGCTGGGTGCATTTAGAACTCAGGTTTTTATTTGGGTGAGGAGGGAATTTGCCACTGGGAGGGGGGAGAGGATAGAAGGCAGCTGGTGGAAGAGTATGGGGCTCCTGGAAGTCTCAGGGAACTTTCCCTTATCTGTTTCATAGCTGCCCTGTGCAGTTTATCTGCTTTGCCATTTGCATTGCAAGGAGTTGAGAAGGGTCTGCTTAGGCATCAAGGGTCTCCACAAGAGAGAGGAAGTGGGGCGGAGTCAGGGGAGGAGGAGGAGGAGTAGCAGCAAAGGGGTGTGGGGAGGTGTTTGCCAAATCCTTTAAATGTTGCTTTCAAGAAAAACTTCCTTCTCTATTCCTGTGTTTATTTCTCCTACTTAGGCTTTTTTTTTTTTTTTTTTTTTTTTTTTTTTTTTTTTTTTCCAGCCAGAGTGGATAGTGAGAGAGACAGAGAGAAAGGTTTTCCTTTGCCATTGGTTCACCCTCCAATGCCTGCTGCGGCCGGCGCACCGCGCTAATCCGATGGCAGGAGCCAGGTGCTTCTCCTGGTCTCCCATGCGGTGCAGGACCCAAGCACTTGGGCCATCCTCCACTGCGCTCCCTGGCCACAGCAGAGAGCTGGCCTGGAAGAGGAGCAACTGGGAAAGAATCCGGCGCCCTGACTGGGACTAGAACCTGGTGTGCTGGTGCCACTAGATGGAGGATTAGCCTATTGAGCCGCGGCGCAGGCCAAGGTTTTTGATTCTCTAAATTATTACTTTGAATGAAACAAGATTGGCCTTAAATTGAGTCAATGCCTTATTGCCAGATGAATATTTCTGAAATTCTCATCTGATTCCTCTGTGTGTACACTCCATCTCTGACAGAAAACAACCCAAATTGTCAATGTCTACTTTTCAAACAGAGCAGCACGCATAAATCTTGCAATTAATGTCCAATAAAATGTTTTTTTTTTAAAAAAGAATTAAAAATGAAAAAGCAAAATGTCTTCCTGCCAACTTGTAACAAATGAACTTGCTGGATTAACTTGTTAGATTCAAATGAACTTTGCCCATGTCCATATTCTTAGTGTTCAGTTGCTAACCTTTACTAGACCTTGTGTCTCCTTTTAGTTTGTACAAAGTTCTTCAAAATATTCATGACAAATGCATATTATAAAACACCTGGTGCACAGATTTAAAAATATCTTTGTACCAAAATAAATATCGTTTAATTATATTTTTCCAGAATTTCTGAAGTGTGCCCTGGCTGCCAGACATAAAGCTTTAGGATTTAATGTTTGCTCTATTATTTTTTTTTTTATTTTGCTTTGGTCTAATTAATCCTCTTTACTTGCCTATTACTCCTTCTTGGAATGGGAATGTTCAGTCTGTGACTGCTAACTTGGAAGTATGTAACTTGTTTTTGATTTTATAGAAGCTCATAGCTAAGGGAGTTTGCCTTGGGTTTCAGATGAGACTTTGTTATTTTGGACTTTTGCATTAATGCTGGACTGGACTAAATTTTCAAAACTATTGGGAATGGGATGGTTATATATTGCATGTGAAAGGACATAAGTTTCTGGGAGCCACAGACAGAATGCTATGATTTGAACATGAACTCAAGCAGATTTGCTTAAGCTCCAAAAACATACATTAACCATACTAAAGGAGGAGGCTTGATCCAGTTACACTGTTTAGGAGGTGACACTAGGACATTGGGAGCATGACTTTGGAAGCTATTTCTCACACACAAGAAAATGATGATAAAAGCAAAACGGGGGCCCCGACTCTTCACTTCCTGGTTTGCCACATGATTCTCCTTCCACAGCTGCTCCCTCTGTGCCACAGTGGGCACAGAAAGCCCTCACTAAAACCAGCAGGGCCACCAGATGATCTTGGGCCACGAGCTACCAGAAGTGGGAGCTAAAATAATCCTCTTTTCTTCATAAGGAGTGTCTTCAGATGCTTTGTTACGCTGACAGAAAGTTAACCAACACACATCATATCTCACCCTCTGGATTTGATTATACATCCTGCTTTTCCCAGTTCAACTCTCAGCATCCTTAGAAGAGCTCCTCAAATCAGAGAGAGAGAGCTTTATATGGAATGTGTGAAAACTTCAAAGAAGCTGCCGAGACTCTTCTGCCTTTATAGCTAATATGATTTTCTTACTGATCTCTTCAACTCACATGATTGTTAGGAAGTATATAGGAAAATTAATGTGGTAAATGCAAATATTGCCAATTGTGCCATAAAATTTCATTAATCTATTGGACATCTACATATTTGCAATTTATATAAACTTGGTCACTAATGATTCTTTTTTTTCCTTTTTTTTTTTTTTTTTTTTTTGACAGGCAGAGTGGATAGAGAGAGAGAGAGACAGAGAGAAAGGTCTTCCTTTGCCGTTGGTTCACCCTCCAATGGCCACCGCGGCCCGCAAGCTGCGGCCAGCGCACTGTGCTGATCTAAAGCCAGGAGCCAGGTACTTATCCTGGTCTCCCATGGGGTGCAGGGCCCAAGCACTTGGGCCATCCTCCACTGCACTCCCGGGCCACAGCAGAGAGCTGGCCTGGAAGAGGGGCAACTAGGACAGAATCTGGCACCCCGACCAGGACTAGAACCCGGTGTGCCGACGCCGCAGGCGGAGGATTAGCCTATTGAGCCAAGGTGCCAGCCACTAATGATTCTTTATTTCAAAATTCTGTGTCTAGAAAATTTTAATTGTTACATACATTTTATGAATTGGCAATTTTAACTAACTGATATCATTGTATTACAAGAAATCACCTGGGAATGAATTAAATACTAATACTTTCTATAAATAAAGTATATAATTATAGTTAAACATATAATAAAGTAAATAATCATAGCTTTATTAGGGTAATTATATAACATCATTATATAATATATAATAAAATGCAAAGGTAAATCAAAAGGTTATGGAAAATGAAATTAAAAGATAATATTATTTTGGCTTAAAAATTGAAATCCATTCTTTTTTATAATATGCATTTCTTGTGAACCTTTTGAAGCTCAATAATATGTACTTTTATATGTATTCTATTCTTTGGATTTTTCATTTTAGAGAGTCACCTTTTATACCCTATTTTCATTGCTAAAGTCCTTACTGTATGCAGCTATAACTGAAACTAAAAAAGTAAAATTTGCACCGGCAAACTAATATAGCTCAATTGACATAAAGAGATACCTTCTGTTTATTGTTCACTGTGCTGCTTAACTTGGTGTACATTAACAATATTTTTTTTCTTTGCAAGTACCTTTGGGTGTCCACTAATTCCCCCATTTCTCAGATGAGGGAATTTAAGATTAGGCAGCTTAGTAAATGAAAAAGCAAAGACTCAACTTTTCTTTAATGTAAAGCCCTCTGCTCTTATCCAGTCTCACACCTTTATTTAACTGTATGATTATTTCTAAGTCCAAATGCGGGAGAATGTTTTATAACAGACTCATCTCTTCCACAAAGAGGTTAAATGAGGATGGTGCTTCATTGGATTTAAATGACCTCCTTCTGAAGTAATAAACTGCTCTGAAGCTCTGATATATTACTGGAGGATTTTCAATGGAAAAAGTGGTTCATCATTACTGCTTCCCAGAGAAAATAATTCTTGAGTAAAAACCAGGCTTCAGAAAAGATTCCTTTGTCTCCAGAAAGCATATCAGCCCCAGTGCAACCCTAGCTTCAGGGTCTGAAAAGCAGCTGTCTGAGGTCCCTGAAGATTTCAAAATCAATAGTGCTGTAAGAGGTAGAAGGAAAAGGAAAATGTGTTATATAAAATTTTATGTCTGTATCCAGATGATTGATAAGAATCAACTACATTTGATTCTGTGCAGTCAAAATGCTAACATCTGTAGACCTTCCTTGATACAACAACGTTGCTGAGGGTTACAGAAATTGGAATTGATTTTCATTATAAGCTTCTAAATTAACTAGTGCAATCAAGATTGACGCTGTATAAGGGACAAGAGACAACTGAGGTTTACACAATAATATCCCAAGCTTGTTAATTTTCCTATTTTTTTCATTCACAGTACTAAAAAACTAATACCTAAAAGATTTATAGCCTCAGAAAGAAATGTTTCCTCTCTCTCTCTCTCCCCCCCCCTTCCCTTCTCTTGCTTCTTAACTAATTACCAAAGTAGAGGAAATGAGCTTTAATTACATCTGGATAGACTATGTTTAAATGATTAATAATAAGGGGAAGGAAGTCCTTAAATTAAATATAAGGAAGAATTTTTAAAGAATAAGGGATATTTGATATATGAACATACATTCACAATGTTACCATGGCAGGGCTGGCACTGAGGCTTAGTGGGTAAAACCACCGCCTGCAGTGCCAGCATCCGATATGGGCGCCGGTTCAAGTCTCTGCTGTTCCTCTTTCTTTCTTTCTTTCTTTCTTTCTTTCTTTCTTTGACAGGCAGAGTGGACAGTGAGAGAGAGAGAGACAGAGAGAAAGGTCTTCCTTTGCCGTTGGTTCACCCTCCAATGGCTGCCGCGGCCGGCGCGCTGCGGCCAGCGCACCGCGCTGATCCGAAGACAGGAGCCAGGTGCTTCTCCTGGTCTCCCATGAGGGTGCAGGGCCCAAGCACTTGGGCCATCCTCCACTGCACTCCCAGGCCACAGCAGAGAGCTGGCCTGGAAGAGGGGCAACCGGGACAGAATCTGGCACCCTGACCGGGACTAGAACCCGTTGTACCTGCGCCGCAGGCAGAGGATTAGCCTATTGAGCCGTGGCGCCGGCCTGCTCCACTTCTGATCCAGTTCTCTGCCATGGCCTGGGAAAACAGTAGAAATTGGCCCAGGTCCTTGGGCCCCTGCACCCGGAAGATGCTCCTGGTTCCTGGCTTCAGATTGCACAGCTCCAGCCATTGTGGCTATCTGGGGAGTGAACCAACGGACGGAAGACCTCTCTCTCTCTCTCTCTCTCTCTGCCTCTGCCTCTGCCTCTGCCTCTCTGTAACTCTGCCTTTCAAATAAATAAATAAATCTTTAAATAAAATGAAATAAAATACAATAATACCATGGGAATATTTTAAAATGGGTCAGAATGTTGGTGCCCATGTCTGTTTTGGATAAGATTACAAGTTTTCAAGACTGACATCTACCGTCTTTAGAAGCCAAGATCCCTTCTTGACCCTGATGTGCCTTTCATTTCGCTAATGTCCTCAAATTTGTTGTAGTGAGAGCTCCCCTCAGAGCCAGAGGAGTGTGGCCACGTGTGTCAACTGACATAAAAGATAAGGAACCTGAGAAATGAGGACATCTCCCTTACATGGCTTTCCACTCCCTTTCTCTTTCAGATAGTACTTTCAAAAGAAAACATAGGGGCTGCCAGCGCCGTGGCTCAATAGGCCTGCGGCGCCAGCACACTGGGTTCTAGTCCCGGTCAGGGCGCCGGATTCTGTCCCGGTTGCCCCTCTTCCAGGCCAGCTCTCTGCTGTGGCCAGGGAGTGCAGTGGAGGATGGCCCAAGTGCTTGGGCCCTGCACCCCATGGAAGACCAGGAGAAGCACCTGGCTCCTGGCTTCGGATTAGCACGGTGTGCCAGCTGCGGTACACTGGCTGCAGCGGCCATTGGAGGGTGAACCAATGGCAAAGGAAGACCTTTCTCTCTATCTCTCTCTCTCACTGTCCACTCTGCCTGTCAAAAAAAAAAAAAAAAAAAACAAGCAAACAAACAAACAAACAAAAAAACATAGGGGCTGGCCTTGTGGTACATGTTAAATTTCTGCCTGCAATGCCAATATCTCATATTAGAGCACAGGTTTGTACCCAGTGCTCCACTACAGATCCAGCTGCCTGCTAATGCACTTGGGAAAGAAGTGGAAGATGGCCCAAGGACTTGGGCCCCTGCCACCTGCATGAGACACCAAAATGCATTTCTGGGTTCATGGCTTCAGCCTGGACCAGTCTTGGCCTATTGGAGTGTGAGCCAGCAAATGGAAGATCTCTTTCTCTGTCTCTTTCTGTCACTCTGTCTTTCAAATGAATACATGTTTTCTTAAAATAATGTCTTATACATGCTTTTTATAATTGTATGAAAAAATTAACCTCGAACACTTGTAATTAAAGTTAAAAAGCTATAAATAGATTCCTCAATTTTGTTGCATTATGCTGAGTGAATTAAGCCAGTTCCAAAGGGACAAATATCATATGTTCTCCCTGATGGGTGACAACTAACTGAACACCAAAGGGTAAACCTGTTGACGTGAAATGGACACTATGAGAAACAGTGATTTGATCAGCCTTTGTCCTGACTGTTGATGAACAACTTAATACTTTATCCCTTTTAGTATTTTTTTTGTTCTAGTTAATACTATTGGCTGAACTCTGTAATTAACACACACTTATTCTTAGGTGTTTAAATTTAACTGAAAAGTGATCCCTGTTAAATGTAAGAGTGGGAATAAGAGAGAGAAGAGATGTACAATTTGGGACATGCTCAATCGGACTTGACCCAAATGGTGGAGTTACAATCATGCCCGGGGATTCCAATTCAATCCCATCAAGGTTGCATGTACCAATGCCATCTCACTAGTCCAAGTGATCAATTTCAGTTCACAATTGATCACACTGATAGGTCTAAGAGTCAAAGGGATCACACAAACAAGACTAGTGTCTGCTAATGCTAGCTGATAGAATCAAAAAGGGAGAGAATGATCCAACATGGGAAGTGGGATACACATCAGACTCATAGAATGGCAGATGTCCTAAATAGCACTCTGGCCTCAGAATCAGCCCTTAAGGCAATCAGATCTGGCTGAAGAGCCCATGAGAGTATTTTAGGCATGGAAAGCCAAGACACTCTGGCAAACACACACACACACACACACACACACACCCCTAAATGAAAGATCTCTGCGAGTGAGAATCCAGTGGAAAGAACAGGGCCATCAAAGAAGGAGGTACCTTTCTCTGAAGGGAGGAGAGAACTTCCACTTTGACTATGACCCTGTCTGAATAAGATTGAAATTGGCAAACTCAAAAGGCTTCCATAGCCTGGGCAACTCAGGACAAGAGCCTAGGGAGATTACTGACGCCATAAACAAGAGTGTCAAATTGTTGAGTCAACAACAGGAGTCACTGTGTACTTACTCCTCATGTGGGATCTGTCCTTAATGTGTTGTCCAATGTGAAGTAATGCTATAACTAGTACTGAAACAGCATTTCACACTTTGTGTTTCTGTGTGGGTGCAAACTGATGAAATCTTTACTTAATATATACTAAATCGATCTTCTGTATATAAGGATGATTGAAGATGAATCTTGATGTGAATGGAAGGGGAGAGGGAGCGGGAGATGGGAGGGGTGTGAGTGGGAAGGAAATTATTGGGGGGGAAAGCCATTGTAATCCATAAACTGTACTTTGGAAATTTATACTTACTAAATAAAAGTTTTTTAAAAAGCTATAAATATACCATATATCAGGGAAAGTTTAACTTTATTCTGTCATCACATACTGGAGCCTTACAATTACATTTTTCCCTCACCTATCTTTTACTTAAAATCTTGATTGAATAATACTTGATACCCAAATAGATCATTGAGTCATAAAGACATAATGCTAGAGAACCAAAATTACCAACTCTTATTCTTGCAAGCCAAGATAAAACCACACCAAAAAACTTCCACAAAGCAAACCTGACCTATGTTCCCAGTCTATACAACTATTATCAATGTCATGATGCCATTGTCCTCTAGAGGATAAGGTTTGGCTGCTATTTGCATCACTATTGCTTAGTCTTTATACAGTACGCTCATCCTTTATTAGTTTAAAAGGTCAGCTGTGATCTAAGGTTTCCCAGGTGCCGCCTTCTTCCCTTGCCTTGAATTGGATTAAGATATGTGGTTTGCTGTGCTCTAAATGATTCCGTGCCAAGTGGAAAGCTAAACACTATGGAAGCTTCAAGGATACACATCTTTTTGGCCCTGCAGTTGTCTTTGCTGCAAACACTTAACATGTGTGTGTCTTTGGGTGACTCTGGACGTGGCTCCCAACACTAGCTATTTACTACCAGCCTCTTGAGATCACTGTTCAGAGCAGACAGGAGACAGGTAAAATGTGCTTTCCCCAGACTTCACTTTCCAGAGGACAGGTTCAATTGGCTTCTCTGTAGTAGGTTCTATAGTCTGTTTCTGACCTTTATATACTGTTTAATCTTTAAAGGAGCTACACCTAGTGACTTAAGTTCTCAATATATTCATAGCCATGATTGTATGTCACTGTCTTAATCAAACCCAGACATACAATCTAAGGAAACGGGATGTGGAAATATTAAGTATCTTTTGACTAAGTGATAGGGGTCTGGGCCTAGTTTTGTGGTTTTCCACGGCTGGACAGAATTCTGATGGTCTGTGTGTGCAACAAGTTATAGAAAGATTTATCTTCTCTTTGCACAACCCTCAGTCCCCTTTCGCCACTGTCTGGTCTATTTGGCTTCTACACCAGACACATGCTGATCCTAAATCCTAGCTCTGATAAATCTGTCAACTCCAATCAATCTAGTTAATGCCAACACTGACCCCATCTAGTGATTCTTAAATCAGAGGCACTCCTTTATCCAGAAGTCTGTTTGTGCCTCCCATGGAAGAATTCTGAGCGAGTCACCATGACTCCTGCCAGGCTTTGCCTACCTTTGCAGGGAAGGCAGCTTGTCTTTTAAGACAGAAAGTGGCCACAGTGTAGAGATTTTTGTCTGGCTTCAGACGTGACTGAATGTTCCTCTCTGCATCAGTGGGGGAATATCTTTACCTCCAAGTTCTAGTAAGAGTGTTAAAATCAACTAGGCGACACCAAGACCTTTTGTCTCTGACACCTTTCACATTGTCAGCTCAAGCCTTTGCAGTGCCTTTGTCATTTTTGTATTCTCATCCTAGTCCCTGTGTTCCTGGGACAATCTTTGTTCTTTGAGCCCCTAACATTTCTTTAGATTATGTCCACCCCACTTGCTCAACCTCTTTACTCCATACTCACAACACTTACCTTAAATGTTACTCACCTCTTCCTTAGGACCCTGCCTCACCCTACTCCCCTCTTCACAGCGTTGTCCTCAAAGAAGGTACCTACATTCCTCATACTTTCCATTATCATCTCAGAACAATTTCTTGTTCCTCCTCTTCCAGGGACTTTTGGGCTGATGATTACATCTGACTCTTGCCTCTTCCCTGTCATGGGGATCCACTGACTTCCTGTTTGGTCCTTGGTTGGAGAAAATTATTCACACTCTTTGTTGGCCCTGCCCCTGGTCCCACCTCATCCTGGGTGACCTAACCATCTGCAGGAAGACTCAGTTGTCATCAGAGCCTCAGTTAGTTCCTTTTTCCATTTTTTTCAGCTACCCACTAAACCTTGTCATCCTCAGAGCTGCCCTGTTTGTCACACTTTGCTTTTTCTTTTTAAGTGTTATGAAATTGTATTTATTTGAAAGGCAGAATGAAAGAGAGAAATCTTCCATCTTCTGGTTTATTCCCCAAATGTCTGTTAACAGCTAGGGCTAGTAGGGCTAGCTAAGCTGAAGCCAAGAATCCCGAGTTCACAACCTGGGTCTCACACTCTGGCAAGGACACAACTACTTCAGCCATCCCCTGCTGCCTCCCAAGATATGCATTAGCAAGAATGCTGAAGGGGCCACGGAGCTGGAACTTGAACCTTGCACTCCAATATGGCATGCAGACAAGCATTGGCTTAACTTCTGTGCCACCACAATCTCTTGCTGCCTCCCAAGGTATACATTAACAGGAAGCTGGACTGGAGAGCAGAGCCAAGACTCAAACCCAAGTACTCTGATACGGGTTGCAGGTATCCCCAATAATGTCTGAAAGGCTGTACCAAATGCTTGCCCCAAAATTTGTGTGTTTAAGAATAAAGTTGCCATGCTGTGAAGCATCTTCAAAATGTGCATGTAAAATGCATACTAAGAAAAGTCTTTATATGTGTTTCAAATTTTTTTTTGTGCCAAAATAATTCCATACTAACTTGTTGCAACATGTCTTAACAGACTTAGGCTGAGACACAAAGATGGGTAAGCAATCATTTTGAAAAAAATCCCCTATCAGACCAAATGGATTATACTAGAATTGTAGCAAAGACAAATATCAATCTTAAAAATACTGCATTGGTACAGCTAAATTCCCAGGACCTTCAGCCCTTAGGGATAAAATAGATGGCTGGTGTTATGGCTTAGAAAAGCATCTAGCACTTGATGGACCTTATATTGAGAAATAAAGTTTGTATTTTTGATTTTTTCTTTTAATTCCATTTTCTGATAACATTTCAAAGTCTCCTCATTATGGCACAGCCTATCCTAGGCCAGAGTGGGTGAATGAACCCCTTTTTAATAGCTTTGAGGGATAGTGGCTCATTTTTGTTGGCTACTGGACACAAGGTATATAACTTGGTCAACAAGATTTGGGCATAAAAGATTAGGAAAAGCAGATATGTCACTGCTTGGAACAGTTTAGTCTGGCTGATGTGTATTCAGCCTTTAGATTTCTGCTTACACGGAACTTCTTCAAAGACTTTCTCCTCCGGGCTTGATTAGATGTCCATGCTCTATGACCCCCTTCATAAAGTGTTAAATATTCTCTCTCCACTAACGGCCCATAAGTTCCCTTAAAGAGGCCCTGCTTAACCTGCTTGACATTTTATCATATGCTAAGGATAGTTGTCAGGCATATAGCAAATGCTTAATTGATACATGGTGAATAATTGAACTATATAATCCAAATCTGAATGTTCAAACCTTTTGTTTTCTACATACTCTTCTTATTCTGGCCAACTAGGTCACTTGCTGTAATGCTAAAGGCTTCACATTTCACAACTTTCATACCTATAAGTTAGAGTGGATTGAATCCAGAACACAAAGCCAGCTTGCCTGATCTTGAGTGTGTGTTCTCCAATGCCCATTTCCAAGTCTACCTTTCTCGGAAGTATTTCCTGATCCTCTCTTTCCACTTAAATTCCTACTAAACATTTTATGATTCCCTTTTATTTATTTTTAAAAAGTTGCTCATTTGAAAGCTAGAGTGACAGAGTGAGGGGAGAGAGAGAGAGAAACCTTCCATCTGCTGTTTCGCTCCTCAGATGGCTGCAACAGCTGGGGCTGGGCCACGCTGAAGCCAGGAACCCAGAACTCCATCCGGGTCTCTCATGCAGGAGGCAGGTTCGAAAGTACTTGGGCCATCATCGCTGCTTCCCAAGTTCATTAGCAGGGGACTGGATCAGAAGCTGAGTAGCTGGGATTTGAATCAGCACTCCAATATGTGATGTGGGTGCCCCAAGCAGTGGCTTAATCCGCTGTGCCATACACTGGCTCCCTTTTATCTGTCTTTAAAACTGGAAGGAAACTTAAATTTTATTTTATCCAACTCTCTAGTTCTCTATGGAAAGAGAGCCTCACATCACATAAGGCTTTTCCTAAGGTGACTCTACTCAGTGAAGAATCTGTGCCCGGAAACCAAGTCCTCTGAGTTCTTTCTACTACATGAGGTCTTTCTCAGGTAGATGGCCAGCTTTGCCGTTACCAGCTGAGACTTCTCACTCATCTGATTGATGTATGGATATTTTAGTAAATCTTAGTGATCACAGTAAGGATGCTTACAATTGAAAAAATGCTCTAGAAAGAATTACTTATGCTACTCTATGAATTTTTTTGGTAAAGTGGGATATTCCTTTATCAAAAATGTTCATGGTAAAGTACATCTTCATTAATGAAGATAATGTTTGAAAAGCTTTTCTCATCTTCATGCAACTTGAATATATTCATTCAGATTGTAGATTTTTTTATAAAAAGCATTTTAAAATAAAATACATCATAGTGAAATTAATCTCCACAGAGATGCTTTTATGAGCCTTTCAACTAGCATCTAGAACTGAAATTATTTTCTGAACTTAACTGCAGCTTTCCATTTTTATGGGAGAAGCATTTAGCAAAGACTGAAGAGGTGTTCATGCAGCAGTATATTTTCTGCATGATCCCCACGATGTGTTACTAATTCTCATAACCCTCTTGCTGTCCATTCTTCTTTTTGTTTAACCTATTAACATGTTTTGTTGTCAAAGTGCCCTTTATTAGCAAAGATTGATTCAGAGTTTATTATCAAAATATCATAATTACAAAATCTAGTGTCGCATTACTCTAGCAGGGGGTTGCTGCTGTTGTTGTTTTATAATTTCTGAACAACTCTTCTTTATTTACTCCACCTACCAGCATCGTATTCATCTTATAAGTCTTAGTCAAGTTCATGGCCAACTCAGAACTGTTCTTACTCATACCTGTCAGCAGTGATTGCTCCATCTGCTGAATTTAAAGAGATGGATGGACCTGCACACCAGGAACAGCATGAATGCACATAAATATTCTGAGATTGTGAAACCCGCCTTTGCTGCTACCTGTTTTGCTAAACCATCCAGTGGGGGGAAAAATTTAAAAAAGCCTGCTGATTCTGTGCAACCAATATTCTAAGATGAGAATAGTTATTCTAATAATCATAAAGTCAGTGACTATTAGGTGAAAGTTTGGGTTAAGAGGACTTAAAAATTAGACTTTCTAAAAAACACTCCTGACACACAAGCAGTCAAGTACAAGGGTTATTACGTCAAGTTGATAGGGAAATTAGATTATCTTGGAAAAAAGAAAGGGGATGCTTGAGAAATCATTAGCATGGATTAAATGCCCCCATATTCCAAGGATTATTTTAAGCAGTTAGCTGTATTATTTAATTCATAGCACTATATTTGAAAGAGGGGGATAGCTAAAGTGTTTGGTGCTTGTACAGAATGTTGGACAACAGTTCTTGTTGCATGTGTGTATGTCTCTTCTTTACACTATTCTAAGCTACCTGTTTGAACATGCAAAGTGGACTATTTCCTAGAAAACCAACAAATGCAGACAATGCGAAAATTTTGTTGTAGTGTTGGGAAGAACTTTTTAAATAGTTTTATTTATTATTATTATTTATTATGGGAAGAACTTTTACTATCTATCTGACCCTGATCTGAAGCCAGGAGCCAGGAGTTTCTTCCGTGTCTCCCTTGCTGGTGCAGGGGCCCAAGTACTTGGGCCATCTTTCAGTGCTTTCCCAGGCCATAGCAGAGAGCTGGATCAGAAGTGGAGCAGCCGGGACTCAAACTGGTGCCCATGTGGGATGCCAGCACTGCAGGTGGTGGCTTTACCTGATATGCCACAGTGCTGGCCCCGTAAGTCTTTATTTTTAACTCTACTTACCATTCTGTGCGTTAGTTTTGCAGAACATATTCATCCAAAAGTTTATGCCCTTTGACCAAAATTCTATTTCTCCTTTCTCATTCTCCCCAAATCCTAGAAACCACCTGTCTGCTCTCAGTTGCAATGAGTTTGGTTTTTTAAGAGTCTACATACAGGTGAGATCATGCAATATTTGATTTTATGTGCCCTCTTTATTTCACTTAGCGTAATGTCCCTCAGTTGCATCTATATTGTTAGTCTTCTCTTCTGTGTCTCAAATATCCCTCTGTCTGTCTCTTATAAGGGCACCTGTCATTGGATTTAGGGTCTGCTCAGTTAATCCAGAGTGACCCCATCTCAAGATCTTTAGCTGAATCACATTTCAAACATGCTTTTCCCAAGGACATCCAGGGCATGCTGCAAGGATATACCTTTCAGGGACTGTTATTCAATCTATCAAAATGAAATTGATTGCTTATCATTTCTTAGGCCTGCATCTTGTTTCTTCCACCTTCAGCATCTGGTTCATGCTTCTAGACTCCATCTCTGATACTGCCTTTCCCAATTTACAAGTTTTCCTCCACCTAGAAACTCCACACCCAGCTCCATCAACCCCTGCGGAGGCTTTTGAAGAAGAGGGCCTGGATTCAATATAGATTCCACCAGTCATTTAATTAATTAATATTTGCATCTACTCATTGTCAGGTACTGCTCTAACCCCTGAGGATAAAACATTATCCGAACAGGTTAAGTCTGTCTTCTTGAGGGTAACATTTGAGGGTAGGAGGACACAGATACTAAACAAATAGCTCCAGGACATAATATGTTGTCAGGTACTGACAGGTGCTCTGAATAACAATTTAGAAAGTGAAAGGGACAAAGCCATGCCCACGAAATGTAGTTTTAGATGGGGCCAATAGGAAAGGCTTCCCCAAGGAGATAACACTAGATCAGGGAGTTGAGCAAAGTGACAGACCGAGCCACAAGCACATTTTGGAAGATGCCTTTTTGGAAGGAGGAGGAACAGTGAAGCCCTGGGACAAGTTGAGTTTGGTGAGTCTGATGATAAGCAGAGGACCAGTTATTGTGCCCATGTTCACAGCAGTATTACTCACCAGAGCCGAAAGGTGGAAGCAACCCAAGTGTGATGCACAAAATGTGATACTGACAGACAATGGAATATTATCATTAAGATTTTGTTTGTTTATTGGAAAGGCAGAGTGACAGAGAACAAAAAAGACATCTTCTATCTGTTGGTTCACTCTCCAAATTCCTGCAACAGCCAGGTCTGGGACAGACTGAAGCCAAGAATGAAGAACTCCATCCTGGTCTCCTGCTTGGGTGGAATCCAAATACTTGAGCTATCTTCCACTGCCTTCCCAGGCACATTATCAGGAAGCTGGATTGGAGTAGAGCCTCTAGGACTTGAACCAGCACTCTGATATGGGATGCCAGAATCGCAAGTGGTGGCTTAACCACTGCACCAAAATACCGGCCCCAAGGTGGAATAGTATTTGTTCCTAAAACGAAAGAAATTCTGACACAATATAGAAGAACTTGAAGACAATGTGATAGGTGAACTAAGTCAATCACAAAAGTCAAGTACTGCATGATGCCAATAATATGAAGTATTTAGATCACTCAAATGGAGATAGGACTAGGAGGAAGGAGAAATGAGGAATTGTTGTCCCATGGGTGTAGAGTGTTAGTTTTGCAAGATGAAGAGCTCTCATGATTGTTTGCACAATATGAATGTACCTAGCATCACTGAATTGCACACTTAAAATCAGTTAGGGGTTGTTCATTTGGTACTGTTATTAAGAGGCCCCTTGTGATGTCTGCATCCCACATCAGAATGGCTACGTTTGAGTTCTGGCATTGCTCCTGACTCTAGCTTCCCACTATTGCACAACCGATGAGCAACAGGTGCTGACTCAGGTAGCTGGTCCCTGCCAACCACGTGGGAGAGTCAGATGGAGCTCCGGGCGCCTGACTTCAGCCTGGCCCAGTCCCAGTTGTTGGAGCTATTTGAAGATGAACCAGCAGATGGGAGATATCTGTCTGTCTGTCTCTATGTGTGTGTTGTTTACATTTTAAAAATGTAAGATGGTAAATCTTATGTGTATTTCATCACAACTAAAGGTAGATTTCTTAGGCCAGCATTGTGGCACAATGTGTTAAGCTGCTGCCTGCAATTCTGGCATCCCACATGAGTGCCAGTCCAAGTCCTAGCTGCTCCACTTCTGACCCAGCTCCCTCCTAATGCACCTGGGAAAGCAGTGGAAGATGCCCCGAAGTCACTGGGCTCCTGCCATACATATGGGAGATCTGGATGGAGTTCCAGGCTCCTGGTTTTCACTTAGCCCAGCCTCAACAATTGCAGCTATTTGGGGAGTGAACCAGAGAATAGAATATTTTCTCTCT